>NC_140198.1:29160513-29760513 GCF_965226575.1 Pagrus pagrus | reverse complement strand
AAAAATGGGTTTTAAGAAGTGATTTAAAAGAGGTTACCGATCCTGCAAGCCTTATCTCGTCAGGCAGGGTGTTCCAAAGCCGTGGGGCCCTGATGGCGAATGCACGATCACCTTTGGTTTTTAGCCTCGACTTTGGAACATTAAGAAGGGCCCCGCCTGAGGATCTAAGGCTGCGAGCTGGCCTGTAGGGATTTAAAATGTCTGTTATATAGGTCGGAGCCAGACCCACGAGTGCTTTAAAAGGGATCAGTAAAATCTTAAAATCAATTCTAAAATGGATGGGGAACCAATGAAGGGAAGCTAGGATTAGGGTAATGTGAGGTCGTCTGTTAAAAACCAGTTAGAAGCCTAGCTGCTGAATTCTGTACCAGTTGGAGGCAAGAGAGTGATTTTTGATTGATACCGGAGAGAAGGGAGTTGCAGTAATCTAGTCTGGAAAAGATGAATGCATGATGACTTTTTCCAGGTCGGAGGGTGAGAGCATGCGTTTGATTTTTGAAATGGACCTTAGTTGGTAGAAACAGGACTGGACCAGTTCGCTGATGTGAGGGATAAAAGTGAGCTCTGAGTCAAATTGAACACCAAGATTTTGTCTTCATTTCATCTTCATCATCTTCCGCTTTGTCCGGGGTCGGGTCGCGTTGGCCAGGGCTGGACTGGGACAAAAAATCGGCCTGGGCATTTTGAGCCGAGACCAGCCCACCAGGTATTGATGGAAAGACAATGAAGCCTATGATTGAAAAAAAACTTTCTTGTGACAATGCTTGTACACTGTCTTGTTGGTGTATATGCACTTGTCTAATAAACTTAAACCTACACCATCCTCCCACCATCAACAACGTATGATGGTGGGAGGATGGTGAGAGGAAAAGAGGTGAAACATGATCATTGATGAATTTTAAAATGAATAAATGACAGATTTAGTGATATTTTCATAGACTATTTATTCACCACATCAATAAACAGCACAGCAACACAGAATATTTCCTCAAACATGGCAACCGAGTGAAAGGAGACAGAGAAAGAAAGGTGAAAAGAATAACACTTGATGGACTTACTTATAGGATCACAGTACTGGTATCTAGAAAAATGTGGGAAAATAGTTGCGTCATATACTCTATACAGTACTTACTTAGAGGAAACTCCTGAACAAACAACAAACAACGTATGATGGGATCCTGAAAAATAGGACACAGAGGAACAGAGATGAGATGAATATTAAAATGTATAAATGACATATTGTGATTGAGTGATATTTTCACAGACTATGTACTCACCACATCAATAAACAGTCACCTTAGACCAGCAGCAACACTCAGCACAGCAACACTGAACATTTCCTCAAACATGGCAACCTTTAAAAAGTGAAAGGAGACAGACAGAGAAAGGTGAAAAAGAATGACACTTGATGGACTTGCTAAGATGATCACAATAGCCTACTGGTATCTTTACTCTAGAAAAATAGTTGAATCATGTATTCTACACAGTACTTAGGTGGCCTTGTGTGTTCACACCGGACCTTTTATTTTTGTCGCTCATGTCGCTCCAAAAAAATCGCTCTGTTGCTCAGCTGCAGTCGCTCGTCGGCACAATTCAACAGATCGCTCTGATAACTTCATTCAAGTGATTCCAGTGAATTTCACGTCGCTCAGAGGTGCTCATTTCTTCCCGTTTTCAACGGTATACGCGGCTGACAACGGCCCAGTTTGACGAGCTGTTGGCGAGAATCGGAGGCAGGATTTGGTAGTTTGGTGGAGTTGGTAACCTAGCAACACCAGGGGTGTCCGGGGGCATGCCCCCCCGGAAGAAAATTTTGAAAAATTACCTTTTAAATGGAGACTACTGGTGAGATTTTTGAAAAAAAATGTTGACAGATTGAGACTTACAAAATGAGTCTCATTCTTACAAGAGTAGTGTTTTTCCTAGGAGTGTGGACAGCAGGTCTGAGGGGGCTTCAGATAGCTCTGCCAAGTTTACCTAGCTAGCTGCTAGCAACTTTTAATGCAAGCTAGTGTAGCAGCTTTAATGTGGTTGCTTATAAACTGAAGAACACCACTTAGACCAGGAATCAGGATCTGCACATTTATTCCCTATAGGGGCAGCGAGGGACACAGTCAGTACACAGGCTGTCAGACGCTCCTGCAGCAGGTCGTGAAATATGCAAATAAGGGTAAAATCTCTGTTAAATTTAACAAAACAAATGGCGGTTTTCGCCGACCAAAACCAACAATATATAATATAAATAAATATTCAGCAGTGTGTAGCAATGATATTGTTACGTTTATATACAGTTTAAGACAAAATATATTATGCTAACTTAACCAACAGACAGAGAGCATCAGAACCCATTTTACCAGCACAAAAGCGTGACATAGGGATCTATTTAATTATGCGCAGCTATAGGCCTACAGTTAATGAGATACTACAGTACATGAGATCTGTGTTTTCCCTGTGTCATGTTATCTGCATAAATCCGCGGGACAGAGCTGAGAATTGAATGCTGTATCAATCAATGAAGGTCAGTAAAGAGTTAAAAAAGAAAATTCAACGAAAATAAACTACACCCAAACTTGACTCATATCTGACCCAGGTAGACTGAATTCATCACTTCTTACCTGAAGTTCAGATTCCCCTCCACTTGCACCGGCAGCGCCGCGGGTCTCTCCTCCTCCTGCCTCCCCTTCCCCTCATCCACCTGATGGCCACCTCCGCCATCGTTACTTGCGACTGAAGATGAAGCTCCGCCATAGCCACCAGCAAACATCTGTGTTATTTTAACACATTTCGCAGCATCTGCCTGAAGGGCTTGTCTCTTTTTCGCTCTAATTTTCTCCGCGCCTCCTTTCCGCTTCTTGCTGTTCTCCATGTTTTTGATCTCCTCTCTCTCTGTATGATTGATTGATTGACAGCCAAGGCCCAAGAGGGAGGGGGCATCGGCCCTCGGCCCTCGGCTGTAATTGGTCCAGCCCAGAATCAATCATGACTAATGGGCCGATCTACCAGTTTTGTGTACCAATAGGTATCATGACTAATACCATTACTAATACTAGTATACCATTAGTAAAAAAAAAAAAAAGGCCTGGCCCAAAATCACCATAAGGTGGGCCGATGGCCAGTCCAGCGGTGGCTGTGGCAGCAGGCTCAGTAGGGAGCTCCAGACCTCTTTCTCCCCAGCGACACTTTCCAGCTCCTCCAGGAGGATCCCGAGACGTTCCCAGGCCAGATGAGATATGTAATCTCTCCAGCAGGAGAGGGGAGGCGCCTCCATGGGGAGGCGCCCAGGAGGCATCCTGATCAGATGCCCGACACACCTCAACTGGCTCCTCTCGACGCGAAGGAGTAGCGGCTCTACTCCGAGCTCCCTCCGGATGTCTGAGCTCCTCACCCTATCTCTAAGGCTGAGCCCAGCCACCCTACAGATGAAACTCATTTTAGTTGTATCCGATGTATTCGATTGCTTGTATCCGCAATCTTGTTCTTTCGGTCACTGCCCACAGCTTGTGGCCATAGGTGAGGGTTGGAACATAGATGGACCGATAAATCGAGAGCTTCGTCTTGCGGCTTAGCTCCCTCTTCAACACGACGGCCCGGTACAATGCCCGCAATACTGCAGACGCTGCACCAAGCCATCTGTCCACCTCATGCTCCATTCTCCCATCACTCATGAACAAGACCCCAAGATAGTTAAACTCCTTCGCTTGGGTCAGGAGCTCACTCCCCAACTGGAGGGGGCAATCCACCATTTTCTGGCAGAGAACCATGGCCTCAGACTTAGAGGTGCTGACCCTCATCCCGACCGCTTCACACTCAGCTGCAAACCGCCCCAATGCCTGCTGGAGGTCATGGGCTGAGGAAGCCAACAGAACCACGGCATCCGCAAAAAGCAAAGACGCAATTCTGAGGTCCCCATACCGGACACTCTTCTCACCACGGCTGCGCCTTGAGATTCTGTCCATGAATATCACAAACAGGATCGGAGACAAGGGGCAGCCATGGCGGACCAAGATTTTGTGCAGTGGGTTTTATATTGACAGACAGGGGACCAAGGGCTTGCTGAAAGTGGCTGATATGGTTTGGGGGCCTGAACAGTATGATTTCTGTTTTTGAGTTATTAAGTTGTAGGAAATTTAGAGCCATCCAACTGTTGATATCTTGAAGGCAGCCTAAGACAGCAGCGAGGCTTCTTGGGTCACCGGGCCTCAGTGGAAGGTATATTTGTGTGTTGTCTGCATAGCAGTGGAAAGAAACATTATGGTGTTCGATAATCTGGCCGAGTGGGAGCATATAAATAGAAAATAAAATCGGACCTAAAATAGAACCTTGCGGTACACCACAGGTAATGGGTGTTGTAGTTGAAGAGTAATTACCTGTGGTGACAGAGAAGGTTCTGTCTAAAAGGTAAGAATAAAACCAACTAAAAGCAGTACCCTTGATGCCAACCCAGGTTTTCAGGCGGTCTAGTAAAATGGCATGATCAATAGTGTCAAAAGCTGCACTTAAATCTAAAAGGATTAAAATTGCGCTCTCTCCCCTGTCGGCTGCTAAAAGAAGGTTGTTGGTGACCTTGAGGAGGGCAGTTTCTGTGCTGTGTAGAGCTCTAAAACCAGACTGGAACTTCTCAAAGATATTGTTGTGAGACATAAAAGCTAAATGTTGAGTAGAAACTACTTTCTCTAAAACCTTGGATAAAAACTGATGCTTAGAAATTGGCCTAAAACTGTTAAGAAGCAAAGGGTCAAGGTTTGGTTTCTTTAAAAGGGGTTGGACCACAGCATGTTTAAAGAAGTGTGGGAAAATGTTGCTTTTTAGGGAGCTGTTAATAATCAATAAAATACTGGGTCCAACAGTGTCAATAACCTCTTTATGAAACTTGATAAGGATAAAATCAAGGCTGCAAATAGTTGATTTCATGTGTGATATGAGTTAAGTTAAAAAGGGCAGTGAAACCTCTGATTGACCTCTGGTTCAAAGCAGCTAAAAAACCTATGAATGTCTCTACTGGTCCGTAAAATTCAGTCCAGGGGGTAATGTTTTCCCTAATATTGCTGACTCTGTTTCCAAAATAGTTTAAAAAGTCCTCACACCTTTCTTGAGTGGCATCAATAAAAGGAGGAGGAGGAGGGGGTGGTTACTGACTCTATGACTTTAAATACAATTCAGGTGTGGTTAAAAAGGGAGACCAGCTCCTCTGCGTTATAAAACAAAATCAATTAATTAAACGGAATTAACAGAGTTAAACAAGCAGTAAAAAGCTCAGAAAACTTGTTAGCAGAATTAGTTTTAAAAACTCGGCCGTGGACTAGTGCACTGTGATTAAAAGGTGTTTGGGATAAAATCATATTGAATAAAACAGCTTTATGATCCGACACACAAATATGCTTAGTAGTGAAGTTATCTGGGCTGAGGCCACTGAACAGAACCAGGTCAAGGATGTGACCCTTTCAATGTGTGGGCTCATGTACTGCCTGAGTGAGGTTAAAAGACTCCAATATATCCATAAAATCTGTGGTAAAAGATTGAGGAGGGCAACAAACATGTATGTTAAAATCACCTAAAATAAGAATTTTGTTGTACTTTGACATAAAATGAGATAAAAGCTCTGCAAACTCTTGGATAAAAGAGTTCAGGGTATGACGATCCATATGCAGACATATCAACAGCCATCTGACAGGTAGTTTCGAGCTGTTTAGAGGTACTCGCCAGGGCTGCTGCCTCAGCCACTCTCTTTTTTCCATTTCCATAGAGCCTTTGGCTCAAGCTATCAGATGAAACATTTAATATACATATGTTATATATATATTCAATATAATTAATATAGCCGAAGACGCACATATAATAGGACTTTTTGCAGATGATATTATAATCTAACTCCAAAATCCAAATTTAATACAACTTTGGAGCATTATGGCCTGATGTCAGGGTATCAATTAAACATAACAAAAACACAGGTACTCTCCTTTAATTATACACCTAGTCGCTCTATCAGCTCTTTGCCAAGGTTGTTATATCTCTTCTTATCCTTGCCAGTCAGAGTCTGAGAATCGCAGTTTATAGCATGGAATAAGCAGATATCCCTGTTCAACTATGCAAGAGAAAGACACAGGGTAAAATTTAGGACCCTCCATCTTAACAAGGAAAACAGAGACCTAGCACTGCCTAATTTAAGAGAATATCATTATGTTGCCCAAATGAGCCTGTTTATTGGTGCTCCCCAGAATACCAAACTAGATGGAATATTGAGCTTAATCTGGGTCACACCCAACCTCAGGCCAGGCTGGGTGGGAAAGATTAGCCTGACAATGAAGTAGAAAATTCCATTTTCAAAGATACAAGAAAAATAAAGTGTGAGATTGTAAAAAACAAAACAAAACAAAAAAAAAAAACAAATTGGAAGGAGACAGTAAACTTCTGATTTGGACCTCTCAGACCTCCAAGTTTTGACCTGGGGAGATGGATAATACATTTTTAAGGTGGAAAGAAAAGGGAATAACAGCTTTTTGCACACTTGTGGAGGGATAAACTGTCAAGCCTTCTGAATAACTCAAAAAGGGAATTTTATTTGGAAAATTGGGATCTGTTCAGATACTTACTTAGATATTTTTATTATACATAAATAAAAAATAAGGGATATTCTGCAGATGGTAATGAGGTGATTGAAGTGTTGACAGATGCATACATACAGACTTCCACAAAGATTGTTTTTAAACTGTATAGTAGTTTACAAAAAAACTAAATGGAAGAAACTCTATGTGTAGCACCTAGCAGTTTTCCACTTGCTCTAAAAGATGGAGGGATTAATAGGAAATTTAAATGTGAGTTTCTGATCCAACCAGATACCCACATATTTGTATTCATATATACAGTATATATACACATATACAGTATATATGCATTTTTATGGACCAAAAGCTTTGTTTTCACTGTTTATATGCTGTTCACCAAACAGTGGGTTTGTCAATAAAGATGAAAATGAGTGGAATCCATATCTTTCCACCATATCTTGCACTGTATGTTAGATCCCTTCCCTGTGTATCACATGGAAGATCTTGTATGAGGTGTAACATACAGTTCAGACAGATCAGCTCTATTCCTCAATTAAGTTTCTGTATATAACATAATAATGTTAGTAGGTCAAATGTATCATTACCATTGATTTCGTTGGCAATATATGCCTTAAATAAGGTCACAGGAGACAGTGGTCCCATTTATCAGACCCCCTGCATTTTGTTCAAACTATGATAAAAGTAGTGATGACCTCTCTCAGCAGTAAAATATCTGAGGATCCTTTATCTGGACTGAAATCAATCTAGACTCTGTGCCTTCAAACTGAGCTCTCTTTACCAGTTTGATTGGCAAACAAATAATTTAGCGTCTTTGACAAAATGAAAGGGCAAGACTCTCAGCTTTTGTTGGCTAAAATGTCATCACTTGGCAAGCATACAAGTAGCCAAGTCTTTGCATCATTTTCAGTGTCCCTCAGAGAGTATCCATGTATAAGCTTGTCCTCTCTGATGACATTGCCATTATATACATGACAAATACAATCTACAGAGGAGGATGCATTCTCTGCCTGAGCAATATAGCTGTTGCAGGAAAGAAACTATGGTTACATATGCTGAAAATAACTACAACATGGACATGAGATAATTTGAATTAATACTTTTGTTACATATGTCTGTACATCACATGTATTAATCAGTTTGGTGGCATAATGCAACTTTTTTTAACTTGTTACAAAAAATTACCTGTAAATTAAGATTAAGTAAGTAAGTAATCTTTGTTTTACTTTAAAAGTAGGGCTGTCAAGTAGATAACAAGCTTACAAATTAATTGCATATGCCAATATTTAAAAATATTTCAAGGCGTATGGATTTTGGTAGATGAGTGAATCAATGAATATATGGACATTCTAAACTTTAAAAGGAGGTGATATTTCAAGCTTGAAGTACCCCTGTGGTAGGAAATATTGTGCATAAATTGCATAAAACACAGCTCTGTAAACAATTTCATCTGAGCATTTTTTGAAGCCCCACTACAGTGTGATCTGGTGTCTTTAGGATCTTTCCTGACAAAATGTTACTGATTGGACTTAATTTTGTGATTACACTTTTAAACAAGTAAGCTGTCGCTAAAATGGAATGGACTACAGTAGAATCTGTCACTTTCAAGTCACCCACCAACCTTGGCCTCTGGTGTTAAAATAAAGAATAAGTCATGGTTGCAAGTAGGCATTCTCTCTCTCGCAGCGAAGAGAAGAGGAGTGTAATCCAAGAAGAGCAGCAGCCCGTCGGTCAGTAGCAGCTGCAACAGCTGAAGAGTGTAGTGTTTTTATTGGGGAAACTACAGGTCACAATCCCCATTACTAGCCCCGCCGCTAAGCACCGGAGGAGAAGCTGGAAAATGCAATGCATCCAAGCAGACCAATCACGTTCCTTGAAGTCCACGTTGCTGTGACGTGCAACGAATAGCATTTCAATTTGATAATTTTTTTTTTTTAAAATCATGTAAAATGTATAATACATATTCCAGATGAAAGAGTATACACACACGCACACACACACACACACACACACACACACACACACACACACACACACACACACACACACACAGCTAGCTACTTGTTAACTGGTAGCACTACTGCTAAAGCCATAGTACCACTGTAAATTAAATTCAGCTCAAATGAGTAGGCCCCTGTCTGGTGGTGTTTCAGTCATTTGGGGAAATAAAGGAAAACAGGACAGAAAGAGGCAAAGTTAGTTCTCCAAGGCAGCAGTTCACCACAGACTCCAGGAATGTATCACAGAATGATGTGTGCAGGCAGCAGTTTGAGAGTATTCTGTGGAATATTTTATACTGCATCAAAAAAATGTAGCTACGTTGAGTGTGATCTTTTGTAGAGATCCACAAAAAAATAAGTTTGGTCAAGTAGGATTCAAAAACCTATGATATGATAAAAAAAATATGAGATTCATCATAAAAAAATAATATATTGATCGCGGAAAGGTGACTTTTTAGAAGTCTACTGTGCATGCAGTTCATGTTCACAAATGTTGACCACTAGATGTCCTCAAAGTTACACCAAATGTTTATGATGATGAGGAAAGGAGAGTTTCTCCAAGTGCTGTTGGAAACATCAGAACTTTATTCAGCATGGAGGAGCCAACAATTGAGTGTGAAAAGAATAGGAGCCAACTGCTGGGGAGACAGGCCTACATGAGCATGTTTTTTGTGGCAACATTATGGAGAAGTCATTATTGGGAAGATGGCAGAGAAGCTGATTGGATTCAATTATTGCAGCCTACTCCAGCTTCTTACATGGAAAAATGCAAAATGACCAGTGTAAAGTAGCCTGTGCTATTTTTTTTAACCTTTTCTCTAGCTTTGTATGGTGAGCCATAGGTACAAACATGTACTCTACCTCATATTTTCTATTGTACCCAAAAATAGCTGCCTCTGTCACAGGATCCTTTTGTTACTTTGCATGGGGCCAAAACAGAGAGCCCTTCTACAGGGTGTCTACTCCATGCAGCAGTGACACTTTAAACTGCAAACACGTTTGCTTTCATCATGGTAGTGATGCAAGGATCGGGTATATCCATGAACAGCATGGAAAATCTGTGGATTGGGCAGTCCAGGTCATAAAACTGGGACAGCTGGTCCAGCGGTGCTTCATGTGACACTGCAGAGGAAAGGACTTTTTTTGTTACTGACAAGAAAAACATACAGACCCCTTGTAGGGGAAGAAACATCAATACAGTACAATACAAATGTTGTCAGTGTAAATGAAAGGAAAGGGATAACATAAACCAAACAGAGTAGAAAAAGAACATAAAAAAGGGCTATTTATTAAAACTCACAAAGACAAGAAACAACATTTAGGAGCAGCATTCAAGGAGACATTTATAAAAACAACAATTGGCTAGATATATCACTGTACATCTTTCTTGTTATTTTGCTAGACTTTACTTTTTTCAGTAAGGAGAAAAATAATTTAAATTTAATTTATAAACCATACAAAAGAAGGCTTAAAATATCTCCACTTACTACAATGGATCAATCTTGGGTGACAGCCAGTTATGTAAATGGAACCAGAAGCCTTTGGACACAGAGCAAGAGAAGAACATGTGTCTAAAGTTTCATCAGTCACCTCACAAAATACACAGGGATCTAGAGACCTTTTGAAGAAGGTCAGTGACCGGATAGATTTTATAAATAATTTTAAGGTCAGTCTCCTTGACTTTAGGGGAAATGGGCCATTTGATGAATTTGAAATGTGGTTTATCTATGGATAAGGCTTCCATCCAATATATGATTCACATACACAATGCCTTTCTCATTCCAATCACCTTTAAACAATGATTTTCTATTAAATGTAATCACCATGTTATTCCATAGAGTGGATCCATGGGGTGAAAAGTTATGGGTAAATATCATTTTCGAACATTGGAGAATTTGTTAGTGGACATTTGATAATTTAACAGGAATCTTAGTTACCCCTTAATCACATTGTAGAAGGAATTAGAGCCCTCCTATTTTCTTAAATAGAGATCTGGGTATGTGAAACCACATAAGAATTTAGAATCTGGCCACCCTTATCATACTCTTTCACTAGCTGTGATTTGCTGATATAATGGGTTTTATTTTTTTGGAACTGGAAAATATTTGAGTTGGGGGTTTTTTTGTACATTATTTGAAGGGACATAAAGGGAGTGCCATGGGTAGATTATTTTGTAAATAGCTTCTGCTTTAGATAAACTAACTCTACCAAAGACAGTAAGGCCTCTGCTTAGCCAACGACTGAGAGATTTTTAAAATATATTTATAATAAGCGGTTAGAAAAATTGACATCTTCCCTTCTGATAGCATTTTTGGATAAAACTATTCCTAGATATTTCACTTCAGCTTCAGCTTTCATTGAAGCAGTACTGGAATCTGTAGATGAATAAATTGATACATTTTTTGATATTAAGGGATAATCCAGATGCATTAGATAATGTCGTAACTGTACTGATACCAACATCTACATATATTTATTCCTTTAAAAAAAATTGCTGTTTCATCCGCAAATGGACTAATTTTAAATTCCTTATCGAAGATTAAAATACCATGCAAAGAGGATTGTTATAAATAAGCAGGACAAGTGACAATTGGGAGAAATTGGGCATGCTTGTCGAATACCAGGTAGTACCTCAAAGCTAGGAGTTAAACCAGGATTCAGGGACACAGAACTATATCTGTATAGAACATCTTAATCATTTTACAAAAGTTAGAAATTATTTCTGTATCAGTTGAATAAAGGATTTTGGAAAGGACATCTCATTTCTCTTAAAACATACTTCCTCTGTCCTCTCTCCTCCCATGGTTTGGTTGGATTGTATTTATACTGTGTACTGTGTATTTATACTGTGTATTTATACTGTGTACTGTGTATTTATACTGTGTACTGTGTATTTATACTGTGTACTGTCTATCTATACTGTGTACTGTGTATTTATTCTGTGTACTGTGTATTTATACTGTGTACTGTGTATTTATACTGTGTATTTATTCTGTGTACTGTGTATTTATACTGTGTACTGTGTATTTATACTGTGTATTTATTCTGTGTACTGTGTATTTATACTGTGTACTGTTCTCTGCTCAGAGGCACAGGCACCATTTCAACTGGCAGAATGTGTTTATATATTTATTCATTATTTTCCTGTATTCAGTGATATTCTGATTGTGAAATCATCATTTAATGACTCAGAATGTGATTATGGTGTCTTTTGAACACTGGAAGCTGTTTTTAGACTAAATGTTTGAGGGAAAACTGAAATGATGTAACATAAGCCGACGCTCGGGAATGATCAGCCTGACGTGTTTAGAACAGACCATGAAAAGAAAAATGTTTGGAATAAATGAAGAAAGTTGTTTGTGGTCATTTTGTTCTCCTACAGTCAGGCTGGCACATTTGAACTCACTGATGAATCAGAAAACGAACTAAATATAAAACTTAATGGTGACGCATCTGAACTTGATGTATGAAACTCTGATCAGTCTGATCCGCTGCAGCGTCCAATCAATAACTAAGGGGGCGTGCTCTAAATAAGAGCATTGGGACTGCCTGCAAGATGGCGGAGAGGAACGGACTTCCGGTTCAAGCGAGGAGCGAGGAAACGACCAATAAGAGAAATGAGATGCACCTTTGATCGCCAACTTGCTCTGACGTCATTAAATGTGGGTAACGGTAATCTGCCTGGATCGAGGCGGCTGCAGTTTTTGGAGCCAGGAGCTGTAGTTGCTCTCCACCGACTGCAAACGCCTGGCTGTCGCCTGATCTAACAGCTGATTGGTTTAGATGTTGTCCCAACAACATGATGTTTTCAAGAAACTTTGTATTTTTGCTGAGAGATTTTGATCCTATTTGTCTGATCTTGAAGGTTTAGGGTATTCTGTTAACAGAAGACATGCTGTGTGGCCGGTGTGGAGACTAGATAGCCCACATGCATATTATAAACTGCACACAATAAATAATTGTTAACATTTGATTTATATAAATCAGCCTGTAAAATATTTAACAACACAAAAGCTTGTAAGAAGTGGGATGTGAGGATTCAGATGCGAAGCCCCGACAGATCAATAATAAAAAACTATTGTCTTCTATTTCTTTCCTTTTTCTTTGCCTATGAATGTTTTCTATTTAATCTAGGGGGACAGGTCTGCTCAGATCATTTATAAACAGCAGCAAACTGACAAGAAAGCTGATTTACGTGAGAATTGATGTAAAATTGAGGTTGATCCATGAACAGAAATCACAGATCACCTGTGTAGAGTTTTAATATGCTGCGATGTCATAATTAACAACAACTGAAGACTGTGTACAGACTGATAAATGTGTCTGATAATATTTAACTCCATCGATGTCAGATCTAACGGAATGTGGGTGTTTCTGTGACTTCCTGTAAAGACTGAAGCCTGCTGGAAAACTGTCCGACTTTTGATTTATAATTACCTCTCATTAAATCATCAAACTTAATCCACAATCATCTGTCACTGAAGTCAATACGTATTCAGCGGGCTATCTTGTCAAAGGCACACATGATATGACTCTACGAATAGGTAAAGGGTAGAGGTAGACCATAACAAACCTCACAGCAGGGCTATGGTCCGTATGCACTTATGGTGCATTATGTGCAAAAGTTATGAGTGGTCAGGGCTGGCCAGGAAACGGACCCGCCATTTTCCTTCAAAACACTCAGTCCATTTAAACGATGATTTAAACCCAGCGGGGGGGAGCCGCTGTAGAAAAAAATTGGACGGAGTTCAGCGTGGGAACCAAAGAAAGCGAGACCGAGCCGTTTTAAGTTAAACACAATTAATCACGATAACACCGGAAGTGACGTGCAGACTCCAAAATAAAGGGTCGAACATCATTTTCCCACAGTTACGTGTTTGAAATGATGGGTCTTAAAACCAAATTAGATTACTTAAAAAACAAAAACGAATGAAGGGTTGGACATCTTGAAGCGTTTCTGGAGACTGTGAATTTGTAGCAGCCCAACAACATCACACTTGTGAAAATATAGACTACATAAATTAATAATCATAATACATTTATTAATATTGGTGGTTACTCATTGTAGCACTTTCTAAAAGTTAATTGTACCTGACCTTTAATATGTGAAAATAACAGTCGGGTGGACGGGGCGGGGGCGTCATGTTAGTATTTCACAATCAGTTCTTGCTTTTCTTAAATGTCACTCAATTGTAGGCTAGCTTTTATTGTGAAAAATTGTTTCCGGAAGCACCATGTATTTTTTGACGCTGTGTAGCCACGGTATGTGAAAAAGACTTGCACGGGAGGAAAAGATATTGTAGACGTGAGGGATCGATTCAAAGACCAGGTTCGTATGTTACAGTCTTGAAATGTAGATGGTTCGTGTTGCCGGTTTAGTCAGTGTCTTTTACCGAAGTTGTGTGGGTGGATTTATCCCCATTAGTTAAAAGCTAGCCAGTCTACAAGCGAAATGTAACTACCGCCTGCCGTCGTCTCATTATTTCTTGTGTCTCTGTCTTGTCTCCAGTATTGTCAGGTGGCACAGAGCCTTTGAAGACACCGTCCACTAACCTCAGGCTGTTCCGCTGGATTTGGAAACATTTCCCAGAGGTTAACCGTATATTTGACCCGATACAGCATGTCTGGGCAGAGCATTACAGACAGGATAACCGCCGCTCAGCACAGTGTCACCGGGTCGGCGATTTCCAAAACTGTGTGCAAGGCGACCACGCATGAAATAATGGGGCCAAAAAAGAAACACTTGGATTGTAAGTATCATATTTATTGGTGATTGAAATAGCTGTATATTTGAATTCGTCTCGGCTTTTTCGTTAACATAGGAATCCGAATACTGTGGCTTAGGCTACGAGGCCTGCACATACATGTAACATTAACGTTATGGTAACTTGGACACTGTGGTAGCCTACTATTACAACTAATATACGCGTTTCAAAAGGAATTCAACCGCCCATTTCGCTCAGATAGTAGCAAGGCTAACCCTTCTTATAACTGACAAGCATTTTGCCAACTGCATGGGCTCAGTCACAACGTCATGCCAGTACGTTGAAACATGATGACTTTAACACTTTTCTCCTATTAAAATGTTTTATCACTTTCTCTATACAGCTACATTATTTACTTGATAATAATAATAAGTTTATTTGAAGACAGGGACAGTGCACATTAATAACATTACTGTAAATGCGCCAGAATTAGCCAAGAGGCTATTTTTCATCTGTAGTCCCTAGACAGATGTTAAAGTTACCCTAAAAACAGAACAAAATATGAAAAATAAGATTAAAATGACGAAGTTACTGGCCAAGGCAATCTGCAAAACATGCACAACAGTTAACAACATGACAAAAACATATATAGGCCTGACATCAATCAGAAAACATCATTCAAGACATCCCCAAAACATGCAGCACAAAAACCCATGACGCAAGACACATCACACCACAGCATGCAAAGCAGAAGCACAAACACAAAATGCATGCATACACAATAAAAGCAAGACCACAATAAGACATGCATGCCGACACATGAAGGCAGACAGACAACAGCAAGATGGCTACATGTTCAGCGCAGACGGACCGAGGACAGGAAGGTGTAATCAAGTGCTAGTGCTGACAGAGCTGAGCACCAATTACTTGGGCATGATACATACTTAAATAGTTTAATCAGAGTAGGAAAAACTTGACAAGCTAGCACTGGAGAGAGTGGCTAACGTCAAAACAAAAATGAACCATTAGCAACTAACAGTAAAAGCAGCTGTGAGTGATATATTTTTTATTAAAAAATGTATACATCTATATATTCCAACAGTAATCACTGTTAAAGAATGTTTGGTCAGTCACCCATGTTTTGACTCCCCTTGCTTATTCAGTATCAGACATTTTCTGGTATCCCTGCCCACTTTATCCAATCAGGACAGAAAACTTCATAAAGAAGTGGTCCTGTCTCCTTGAGTCTGTGCAGAAAGCAGGATCCTCCTGTTTGCTGCTATATCTGGTGTTAACCGCTCCACAATCATGTGGTGATCAACTGCCAGAGAGACAAGACGTTAGCTAAAATGACAAGAACACATACGGCAGCTTTAATTTGGATAGTTGCAAAGGCTGACTTGTATAGCCTGTGAAATTATCATTTTAGCTATTTAAAGTTAGGTTCCAACAAAAAACAATATAATAGTTCAGCTTTTAGAATAGCCACTATTGCTTGGATCTTATTTTGCTTTAATGGAGAGTGGAGCAGGTAGCTATGATTGCCAAAATTAAACTACATTTATTTTAAAACAAGTAGTAACTATAACTCTGGCGTATTTGAGCCATCTCCCTTTGATTCCCAATTATATATTTAAATTGTTTTTAGTGACACATACCGAGGCTACAAATAAGTGAGCTGTGTTTGTATTAGAAGGTGCATGATACAAAATTAGACTCTGCTCTTATTTCAGGAAGTGGATGTGGTTTTGTGGACTTTGTCATACCATTTTATCAGAAGCACACAAGAAATTAGTATTCAGCAGGGTCACAACCAGACCAATGTTGCCACCTGTCAGAATATAGTTATTTCTTCATTGAACTGTTGTCAATATAGGTATCTATCCAGCTACATGGACTTTAGCAGTCATTCTCTTTTAGTGGTTTGACTGCAGGAGAGTGGACACAACCTTGCTGACCCTTGTGTCATGTTTGAGTTTCTGAGTCTATCCCATACCTCCATGGTGCTGTCAAGGGTTCCAAGTCAAACAAATCACATGTAGGTTTTCCGTGTTTTGCATCAGCATGAGGAACAATATTGACATAGAAGTCAGCAGTGGCAGTGTCAGCAAAGAATCACCATAAGATGGTGAGGAACGGTATGTGGCAGTGGAAGAGTGGTGACATACTATTTTCAGGTCCCATATGCTGGTCCAACTGAAGCAACCAGCATACCGCTGATTAAAGTGGCATTCCAGTAGGAATCAACAGTGACCGGTGATCTTTCGATCTCAGCACTCTTGCAAAATATTTTTTTTTCTATTTACTTACCCTTTTATATTAGAAAATCTACAAATATTTATGGTCTAATATTACGGAAGCCCTAAAGGGCCATGCATTCATACATTTTATTTCCTCAGTTTTCCCATGAAAATTAGTTAATTTCATTTGTTTTCTCGAGATCTTGAGTTATTATCTCGAAATAACAACTGCTGTTTTCCCGAGATGACGGGATAATTTTCCAGAGATCTCAAGGTCACGAAACTTGGTTTTCCCGAGATAACGATATAATTAATTTGAGATCTCGAGATAAAGACTGTGATATGATAGGCCTGAGATTATGGAGACGCCCGGGACCTCGTAGCTGGTCAGCTATGTAGTTAACGACGACATCAGGCTCACTTAGATTGCGCCGCGGATATAGCTGAGGCCTTGCTAACCTTTTTTTTAGATTACGCACACTAATGTGTATATTATCTGTAATAGCAAGGCATAATGCTATTTCAGTCTGTGTCAGGCCTTGATTAAAAAGATATGTGACGCAGTGATTGATCTCGGGAAACAAAGTTTCGTTATCTCGAGATCTCGAGAAAATTATCCCGTTATCTCGGGAAAACGGCAGTTGTTATTTCGAGATAAGATAAGATCTCGAGAAAACAAATGAAATTAACTTGTTATCACGGGAAAACGGAGGAAATAAAATGTATGAATGCATGGCCCTTTAGGGCTTCCGTATTATCTATTATCTTCGTAATACCGTGTTATCTATTATCTTAGTAATCTTATCTATTATCTTAGTAATTATTTCAGGTAGCATTTTAATTCAGGTGCACTTTACATTTCCCCATGTCCCTAGGGAACAATGTAAATAGGATGACTGTTCTGCCTGGCTAGTACTTTGGATGAAAAAAAGGAGAAAGGTACAGCTGTAACACCAAGAAGAAATTTGCATTTTTAGTGCGACACAAGAACATAGTTCATAGTCTGTCAACAATCCAGTCAGGTTATTTTGGATGTCAAGTTTACTTACAGGCAGGTGACACATTTATAATTTTGGTTATTAAAAAGCATAATCACATCTGATTTAATGTGATGGAAGTCAAATAATCATTTTGTCTGAATATAGTATGTATAGCTGTAATCACAGCTGTAAGGTGCTGGAAAAGTTCGAAATGTGCTTTGAAAAAGCTTGAAAAGTGCTTGAATTTACTTTTGAAAATGTGTAGAACTCCAGAGTATCATGTGTTAATAATTACATAATTACTTAATACAATTTGAACATTTAAAAAAAACAAACTAGTGCACTTTTATTGAATATCAAAGGTATAGTGTTCTGCTTCCAAATATTTCTGTGTATTTATTTTATGAAGGAAAAACACACAATTTGATACATTTCCATTGTGCCCCTAAATTTCTTTATCTGCTTCTGTTTCTCAACTTAGGAGTTCATTTGCTCCTTGGGAAAAGAGTAAGCATCAAGCCCTTATCTGGTCTTTGCTCATTTGACTTTGAAACTACTCCTCTACCCGTGTTTTGACAGGTAGAGGAAATACCGCAAAAATTGACTGCATGATGCAGTCACAAAACTTTATGGATATATAGTTATAAAGGGCAATACAGGACAAGTTCGAGGATGGGTGTGTAGACCGAGCAAGGGTGGTGGAAGTGAGGGCTAAGAAGTAGGGAAGGGGCCAATTCCCCCACTTTAAGCCCCTGACCCACATTTATTTAAAGTCCCAATTTCCATCATTGCTGTCCACTCTAAGACATCAGGTAAAACCTGAGACCTTGCACCACACCAGCTGTGACACCAAGTCTGTGTGTATGGTGCAGTTGACCCTTCCAAAGTCCTACCCATTTTCACCCTGTGGTCCAATAACAGTTGAGCAAGCTCTGTCCCGTACCTCTGTCCATTTACTATTAAAATGAATAGTGCTATATGCATGTTTTTCTAACTTATATTGAAAAGAGAAAACAAAATAACAAGATGTTTAAAAGATGTTGCTGGGCGACCTTTAAAAATCTCAAAGAGGTCTTTGAATAATTCTTTTTCCATTCAGTTGTTTTTCATCAGGCAGTGGTGTACTGGCTATCTGGCACACCGGGACAAATCCCAGTGGACCGCCGCATTGTTGGACCTATCAGAGGCTCTTGCTTACACTGGCCCGTCTTTCCTCTTCACCAGCCACGGGCCACTTGAAGATCATGATGGCCAAACTGTTTTTTTGTATTTGGAAACATGAGCCTCTAATGCCTGCTTCCTTTTCTCTCTAAGCTTTTCAGCTCCTCCTTTACTTTTTGACATTTTCATTTGATCTCGCTGTTAATGACGCACATCTCTAGATTGTTAACGCAACAGGGGGCAAGCAAGGCCATTGGTCAAACAAATTTCCCAGCAAGCCTTTCTTTGTAACTTTTGGGAAGAAAACAACAAGATTACTTAAATGGTGGATAGCCTAAGTCAATTTGGTATCATTCATTCTTTTATTATTCAATTGGGAAACCAGAAATCAGAAAATGAAAAAAATGGACCACGGGCAGAACTTGATTTTAATATTTAGTTTGTCTGATTTGTGTTACCCAGAAGTTATTGCTTTCTTCGTGTGTTGCACTTGATAAGCATGCAGCAAATTCATCCACCAAAAGTTCAGTGTGGGGAAAAAAAGCCTGAATAACCAGAATCATGCAGTGATTGTAAGTCAATGAATCAATACCACGCTCGCACTGGAACCATACGCTAATATAATAAAGACTGACTTGAAACTGGCAAGACACATATTTGTGAAAAAAAAATGTAAATATAATAACAATAATCATAATGATGATAAATTGTGGTTCTACATTAAATCAGATCAATTTTGATTATGATTTATGTAGCCCAAAATCACAATCACATTGCCTCAGTGGGCTTTACAAACTGTACAGTGAACGACATCCTTTGTCCTTTGCCATATTAAGAAAAAAAAAAAATTTAACAGGGGAAAAAAGATTGAAGAAACTTCAGGAAGAGCCACAGAGGAGGGATCCCAGGACGGACAGACATGCAATAGATGTTGCATGTACAGAACAGAACAACAAAATCACAGTTTACAAGTTCATTGACAGAATATCTGATATAAATTATAGTATATGTAAAGTTTGTGGATCCAGGAGACGACTGAGCAGGCCGAGGCATCACCAAGTGGTGTTGGAGCCACACGACCTCCTCTCCACCATGGTGACCTGGAAGAGGGCAGGACACACAGGATAATTAGCAGTAAAACAGAAAAGATCAGAGTGAAGAGGCATTAACATTTACAGAAATACAGATATAAGGAGATAAAACAGGAGAGCAATGATCCAGGGTGTGACGATCCGGATCCGACAGTATGAGGCAGCAGGAGCCAGGAGAGGTAGATGGTCCCAGGGGCCCGTGGTCCATCAGAAGGGAGCCTAAATGAAAAGAGAGGAGGAGGAGGAGGAGGAGGAGGAGGCGGCTATAGACGGTGAGAGAGCGACACAGCTTGCAGCTTGTGGTGACAGAAAACAAAAGAAAAGTTAGAGAAATGCGATGTTAATCAGAAAAGCAGATTGTTTCTCGTCGGCACGACAATGTGAATTCAAATACTATAGGTAACTCATTGAGACGGACCCATATTATGCTTGTTTAGTACATGATAGCACAGCATCATTGTATTTACTTAAGGACACCTTTAGGATTAATGGGATAATAATTTAATGTAATTAGGTTTATTTATTTGAGGACAGTAATTTGTCAATGTTATTTACCTAAAAATAAATGTCAGATTTTGACATGCCTCTGTCTGCCTTGCATATGAAATAACACACAGCCCTTACTGTGTGGAATCCACATTCATTTTTGGGTCCAGTTGAGCAAAGACCTCTTTGTTTGGTTTTGTAACGTTGGATTTTGAAAAACCACAGCTTTCAGCTGATGGAGCATGTAGTAATGAGGTCATGTCCCAGTGACCTTCCTGATTTGAGACAACTGGGTGATATGTGGCTCCACTGTGGAGCTGCTAAACTGAAGCCTCTTCCTGAGGTAATCTAGAGACTCACTGCCCAGCAGGAATCTCACTTAGGTTTGAGATAAGTAAAGAGTGGTGATGCACTAGATACAGCCAAAGTGTATCTAGCAGCCTTGTCTCTGTGTCCCTCCTGCCTGAATTGCAAGATAGATATAGCCCTCTGCTGTCTCCGTTCAGTTTGGGCTGTAGTTAACATTCTTTCACACTGGCATGCTAGATTAACTCCATCATATAGCTTTAAAGAGACTCTACCAACCAGTGTGAACAAATCCACTTCTGCTGCAGGCTCCACCTAATTTACTTATATGTTTTTTTTTAAAGCAGTGGCTCTCTACCTTTTTTTGGGCCCCTATCCATTATCCAGGTCCCTTACTGTCTCTAATTAAATACCATGAAGGAATGAGTGATGATGATTATTCTGTTAATAATTTGATTATTACAAAGTATTCAAAGTATTTTTCATTATTATATTTGGTTTGTATTTATTTATATTTGTATTCATGGTAATTCTTCTGTTACATCACTGGAAAGCATTAAAAAGCATGTCATGGAATGCCCAAAACAGATTTGATTGAACTGTACATTTGAAATATCATTATCATTGGTTTCCCATGGAGCTAAAGAGCCCTGGGAATTAGGGATGTCCCGATCAGGTTTTTTTTACCCCGATCCCGATCCGAGTCATTTAATATTTAGTATCTGCCGATACCAAGTCCCGATCCGATACTTAACCCTAACTAATATTTTCCTAGATAATACAGCTGCATTAAGAAAAAATCCCCTGCATCCAAGCTGTTCTTAATAGCTTTTTTTTTATTTTGTTGAAACAAAGTAAATACTTTCATATGGCTTTCTTATTCTGCATATGCTATTGCAACATTGGTTTTCATTTGTTTTTTGTTTTTTTCTAACAAAAACAACAAGTAAACAAAGTCTGTAACTAAACCCTGATCCTCTACCACGGAGATGGGCTGGTTATCCAGAGCGATGAATTCAGTTACCTTCTCTGTAATATTTTTGGCCATGACGCTGACTCGAGGCTATTTCTCTTTCCTTTTGAAAGATTGGATTAATAGTAGTAAAATAGTAAAATAGTGTTTGTTGCTTCGGTGCCTTTGCCTGTATTGCTTGAGTGAACTCATATTTTTGTTAATGTGCTGTATCAAATTTGTATTATTAAATGCAGCTCTTTTGTTACCAGCTCGCGAAACGGTCGCATGCAGTTGTTACATGTCGCCGTTGGACTGCTTTTGCTTTTGCTTTCTAATTTGAAATATTTCCACACTGCAGACATTTTATCCACAGGTTCTCCAGACTAACGTTACACGCGCGTCTGCATTCTGCCATAAATTTCGCTCCGTTGACGACAGCTGGCGTAAAATTAATCGGGCTTGGGTCCACGTTCAAAATTGCCGATCCTGATCAGTGAAAAAATGCCCATATCGCGGGATCGGGACATCCCTACTGGGAATATGATTTATATTTATGAGATATGCATTAGTCAGAAATATGACATTAAAAATTTTAGTAGCCATCCCAAACAGCAGCCAATCAGAAGCATTCTTATTAATTGTTCCAATGGAAAACAAAACCTTAGACGCTACATGTTAATTTGCTTTCAGTCCAACAGCGGAATAGTCCACTTGTTAATTTGCAGCTACAGCGATTAAAGTGTCCACAATGTATCACCCGGAAAAATTCATGCTTAATTTCCTCGACAGTGAATCCCATGCAAGAATCAACACGGTTAAGTCCATATTGGTGAAATTTCATTGTTGGTCCTCTGACGTCTTCTTCCAGTGAGAAGCTACACTGCAGAGAGCTGACAGAAATACTGAAGTAAAAAGTTGGTTTGTTATGAAAGGATGCAACGTCACGTCACGTCACGTCACGCTGGTGTTAACAGGTATGCTTTATAAATGTTACCACATTCTTGCAATTCTATGCAAGTTTCAACTGGTCTTGTGGTAAGGTTTTGGTGAAAGTCTTTGTAGCGCCACAGTTAATCAATGTATGGTATTTCCTCAACTGTGAGTTGCTGTTGAATTGTAGCAGGCCCAAGTGCATGGCAGCAATCTTTTTGTCAAGTTTTATTGCCATTATGTAAAGTTCATTACACACTGCTCTTAAACTGCTCAAAGGTCTCTCAGGACGTCATGAATACATGAAATCAGCAGTTGACCTTTGGCACGCGTAAACATCTTGACTCAAGGACATTTCCATATAAATGGGACTTATGATGTCCTTTGGTCTGTTTGCATTATTTAAGAAGCTGTAGCTACCCATTTATCTGACAAAGTTGTGGGATTCGGAGAAACTGCCTCAAGGGCTTTTTATTTATTTATTTATTTATTTCCCCTGTTGCTGGTGTGTTTATAATCACAGAATTTAGAATTTCTTTCACTCCTGACTCACGTCCTAGTCCAGTCCAAATATTCAGTTATTTGTTATTAGTGTTATTTTATTATTTTCGCAACAGGGAAGTGAGGGTAAAACTGTGTACTGGTGTACTGATCAACAATGTTATTATTGATCCCACTGTTTTTCTTGCCAAGATATGCCCTACTCTATGCCCTATGCCTGATTGCCTTACCCTGGTATCTTAGGGCATGACCACACATACGCGAATAGGGGGGATGACCATGGCCTGCTGGTGCTGAATGTGGGCAGTGCAGGATGTGAGGCACATGGAACTAAGTGTGCTGGGTTGTAGGACTTTGGTAATGTAATTGCATTTAAGTAACTATGTCAAGTAACACCTTATCACCCTACCTCATTGTCTGTGATCAACGTTGTCTCATCATAATATGTCATAAGATATACTAAATAGCTCCAATCGGCTGTGATGAGAACACAGCAGCCTGGTACTCATTTTCTTGTGCTGAAGTTAAATCTGCTTGCTCTTAAAGACTTTTCCATCTATCTATGTTTAAGCAGCACTCAGTTTGAAAGAAAGGCTGAAGTAAAAGATATTTTTAAAAGTAACCACTGTTGCCACTTGGTCAGTGGTTTCCGTGTCGCTACCCAGGTCTTGCCCCTGCCTGATCGGTCCTGAGCATGTGCTACTATTAACAGAGATGAGAGAGAAGTGAGATGTCTTACAGCTTAGCAACATCCATTATCGGCTCCGGAAAAAACAATGTGTCTAATTCGGTTCAATTATGACTTTGGTTGACTTATGACAAGTTTAACGTCTTCTGGATACGTTCTGATGAGGTATATGAACTTCTATTTTCTACTGTGCCCCAGTACATTGTGATGATGAAAGTGACACACGAGGGGAAAAAACACAGAAATGCAAACTCATCTCCTAGCAATGTGAACGGAGTCAATCAACTATTTTAGTTGGTGTATTCGTTGTACTAAAAAACCTACATACAGTGCTTACCTTGGTGTAAAAGTGGTATCACAGTAATGACGTTTGGATTTTAGTCAAAGGCTCCATGTGTCAGAGGGGTTCATGATTGGAGGTTTATTACTGGTTGCAGGGGTCGACAATATAAATGGCCTGGTGGCCCGGACATACTTTTAAAACCGTCCGGGCCACCAGAACGCTCCAAGCACTGGCCCGGTGGGGCCAGCATGGATTAAAGTTCTCCGTCGCTACGACGGATTTCCGTCATTCAAACTTCACAGAGGCGACTTGTGAGATCAATGTAGATCGGAGGAGAACTGCTACGCTGCTACGTTATCCATTGGTTTTTGAGTTTAGTCAACACGTGAGAACTCGTCTGACACGGAGAGTCTCCTGTTGTGTGCTACATGTGTGAAATAACAACTATAGTCTGGACTTTGTCTGCAGTGTGTCTGTGTAAACGGCTTCATTCAGCGTCTCTCCCTCCCCTCTGGCACCGTGAGTTACCATGGTTACAGGAACGCCTGAAACTTTATAATGATGATCAATAAGAAGATTTTGGTTAGTTTGACAGTACAGAATCATGAATGTTGCCTGATTGTAGCTCAATGCTGAAATATTGTATTATAACATACAAAGCCTCAGAGCTTCTTTGATTATTAACAGTATGTTAGTGATGACAGAAAGGTGATAACTCGCCATCAGACTGACAAGGCTGCAAAAGTTGCTGCTTGTATGATGTATTTTTCTGTTAAACGATAAGAGGCTCACTTTAAACAATATTATTAATAATAATAATTAATGATAATGATGATGAGAAGAAGAAGTAGAAAAATAGCGTACTGAAAAGTTTTTGTAGATGGTTGATTATTTGAAAGAGTAAAACTTGAGAGAAGCTTGGCAAGAAAAAAGGCACAGATGGATTTCATAGATTGAAAATTACATTGAAAAGACAAAAAACATTTTAAGTGTGAATAGAACAGCTGTTCAGATCATCCTCCTGTAAAACACTGTTGGTCAAATATTTAAACGTGATGTCTGCATTAGAGAACATGGTGTGGGGTGAGGCTGTAAATCTTATTTTTTAGCATGTGTCAAGTAAAATGCCCTGTAACATGGAGGGGGGCGCAAAAATCAACCAGCTGAGGAGGAGATGGAGGAAGAACTGATTGTGCTTGAGTAATGCAGCACTGTTTGCACTTTTGATTTATGTATTTGCACTTTTTGACCTCAGTACTGCAGTATTAAAATAAATGTTATTAAATCAACTTGTTCTTTTTCGTTATTATGGGGATCGATTCCTGGGCCAGTGGTTACAATGGTGGGGCCAGTGATCTTCAAATTTCCCTTATTGTCTACCCCTGGGTTGTACACCTCCAGCAAGATATTTGCACCACTTCCTGTTACAGGGTGCATAGGGCTGGCAAGCATTGTGCTCTCCTCATATATTTGCCATGAACGTTGTTTATTATTGTTGTATTGCTATTGAAAACGTTGTATACGTATTATGTATCTGATGTCAAATTAAGGGGACGTTAATGATTGAGACGACAATCAATTAAGCAGCGGGCAAAGTTTGTCACCTAAACAGATCTGTTTCTGTGTAAAAACTTCCATACATTGACTGGCTGACCTTAACATAGGAAAGAGAATCTGTTAAAAGCAGTCAGTATTGTGAAAGCCTCCCCTCTTCTGTGGTTGATAGATTTCTTTGCTGTTTTCTACAGTTTGTAGTCTATGAGGCCCACTGACAGTCTCACCCACACCCTGGCCTAAATGCAAATCAGTATGGAATGAAACTGTTACAGTTTGAAAGATCTCATTCACCTGGCTGTGTTGTGGTTTGGGTTTTATCTGGTTCTCTGTTAACACCATGTAACTTTTGCAGACTGAAATTGTATGGCATGTGTTTACATGGCTGGCTGTGGTCATTGTTTTTCTGTAAAACATTATCGGTTCTTTATCAGTATTCTTATCGGATCATTTTCGATATGAAATAATTGCTTTTAAAAATATATATTATTGTTAAACAAAAGAGGACTAAACTCAGAATAGAAAATAACTAAATATTTTAAATACAACGATATTGTTACTAGTAGTAGCAGCAGCAGCAATATTTACAACAACAAAATCACTATAAACAATATTTCAGTGGAAACAAACCTAAAACAAAATAAAAGAATATTCCTTTCATCAAAATACTGAGTGAAGTTTAGACAGACTGATGAACACAGACTTCAGTCAGTATCAGTCCTCGTACCTGTGCTGATGTGAATCACTTCCTACAGGTACTGCTGGAAGAGGGAGGAAGAGCTGTCTCAGCCAGCAGCCAAATTTTAAGATACTGGTACATGAAAAGCTAAGCTAATCAGTGATTACACACAGACTGCTTTTGTTAAAGCATATCGCTATGTTGTTTGTGACATTTCCCTGTTAGGCGAGCTAGTGTACTGTGCTTGTGTAAAACACCACAGCGGAGGATGAGAGACTGCGGACAGAGCAGATTAAAATATCACTTTCTACATGTTTAAGGGTTTATGCTTATTGAACTGGAGTATATATAAGTACTGGCACTTTAAACGCAAAGTTTTTTTGCACTTGCAGTAACAAGCATTGTTGCTGTCAATTTGAGTATTCTTCAGTAATCATCACCTGGTTCACTTCACTGTCTCCACTGCCGCCTCTCTGCTCTGCTGTTCACAGACTTAGCTCCATGTGTGTGGAAGAGCTTAGCAGAGGAGGCCGCAACAAAGTGATAATGAATGACACCAAAATGTTGAAAAGTACCATTAAGAGAACTGTTAATGTCAGTCCTGGGGCCCGTTTAATACCGGGTTTCGGTACCCGTCCCTATACATGACCAGAGAAAACAGAGAAAAGGGCCTGTGGTATTCCCTTTTGATCAAAAGATAGAAAACCTACAACAAACAGAACACACTGCACTGTGCCGCACCAGACCATTAACACACTTGCTGATGGGTGACATACTGTAAGTTGTTGGGTGCTTGATTTTGGCAAGGAGTCTTCCTTGTGTCCTTAGTATTGCAACCACTGCAGGGGCGCCATGAGACAAATCAACCTCGCACAGACCTCCACTTTTTCTTCACCACCATCTAATCTCCTCCCAGCTCTTCTATCATAACTGTCTCTCTCTGAGCCCTCTGTAAGCTTTCAGAAAATGGCAGCAATACAGACAAAATCAACACAGAGGGTTTTTGCCAGCAAAAGAGTAGGGGGCTCTGGAGGCAAATTGGAGAGAAGTTTATCATTGTCCTTTTGCATATACTACCAACATTGTAGTGATTCAAAGCTGGTTCCTGTTCCTGTTGAATGAAACACTAAAATGTTAAGAGCGGAGGGTTGAAAGGCCTTACAAGATTATGTTTGAGAACAGGACTTTATGCTGAGACCTAATTCAGGCAGTGTAAACCAAGAAGATATTGGCTGTAGAATAGAGCAGGTTTAGTATGGAGTTGGGACTGTTCAAAATTTGAGTCATTGCTTTTGCAATTTTATTTGTATGAGTTGTTGCAGCATGAGGTATTATTAAATTAGTGGAGGAGTGTGCATGTGTTAAACCCCAATATGAGGTAAATCATTTGAGAATTAGATGGTGATAACAATGCTTTGTAATGAAAATGTTTTCACCCCCGTCAGATCTCCCCCGTCTTATAACTTGGCCTCCCAACATAGGTGAAGGTGTATTTTCTCTCTTCCTGAGTTTGCACTACCTTTTAACTTTTAGCTGTGTACACAGTTCATCTGAAACGTAATGGCAGGCCTACTCGTATACATTCATACCTTTGGACCTACCCCATCGCCTCACTCTTGCCACACTGAATGCAGTGCTGCAACAAGGAGCATGTGACTGCAGTGGCATCAAGTGACAGCCCTTAAAAGGATTGCTGATGCCCTGTCCGCCAGCTGAGCTGATTGAAGCCCACTGTGACTCTGAAAGGCCTGAGAGATTCAATAGCACAACTTGAACTAGCTACCTTGACATGCTTGTTCCTTTAATCCACTAGAAACCACAGTAATGTTGAAGACAAGTCTTTGTCAACAAGTAACACTGGGTTGTCACCTGCTTCTTGGCAATCAGTGTTAAATTGATCTGTTTTGTACAGTATGTCTCTTGACACAGAATGTTTCGTCACAAAATCATTACCAGAAAGTAGTAGCACTGCCCGTTAAAGCGGGGCAAAGGTAACCCTTGCCTTAAAAATCACTACATTTTTTACTTTTGCAGTGATGTGGGTAAAGATTCAGGGGCTCCATGTGCACCTCAAACCACATCAGACATTTCCTGAAGCAGGAAGTGTTCCTCTAGTTCATAAGCTTTGCAGAGGGTAAACGGCCAACAGGAAGTCATTACATAACCCCACCCCTTCTCAGAGCACAGGGGAGTCAAACTGATTAAATGTGAGATTGGCTGGGATGGATTTCCTGGCAATTATACCTCTGATTACAAGCATGCATGAGTCCAGCGACAACATTTGGCCACTGGAATGCCCACAGCACCTCAGACATGTCATCATGTTATCTTAAAATTTCACATGATTTCCAAACTGAGATGCATCTAAGCAACTGCTTGGCTGTTATCCGGAAAGGAAGTATACACAGTTACACAAAGATGCTAAAGTAAAAGCTTATATTCAAGAGCTGTCATAAAGCAACAGTTTGTACCACAGGTCACTAAATTAAAAGCTGGAGGGTCTTTGTATAGTCACAGCCAGTATCCAGTGATGATTTTGAACCAACTTTATTTGATGTTTCTGTTTAATATAGAAGACAGACATGAGACACAGAACAACCTATTATATTTGACTCTCAATGGTTTTATTGGATGTTACCAATTCATACAATAATATGTAACTATATAAATGTATTTAATTAAAAAAAAAAAAAAGGTATAGAATCTTTTGTTTTGTCCTGCAGCAAGAGATCAAAACCACAAGATAATCAAAAGATCAAACAATTCAGCTGTTTCTTGAGATGGAGAGAACACAATTTATTTACTTATAATTTCATGTATTCATTCACTTCACAGCTCCATCACACACACCTGATTGCCCCCACTGGCTGTTGTATCATAGCACATTATTTTATTTTGGAAACTGTTTCTGAAACTGTTATTACCTCTGCCAAGAAGGTTAGGTTTTAACCAGCGTCCATTTGTTGGTGGGTTTGTTTGTCAGCAGTATTAGGGTTAGGAAAGAGAAGCTTTTGCGGTGCGTTTTTTCCATCATCATTCCATGTCAGACAGCTGTGTCATTGTTTATCATGGTGCTTGATAAAACTTCTGTTGCCACAGCTGAATTGCTGTAGCCCTCTGTCCTACAGAGACCCAAGTCAAATCCATTATAGCACATCATGTGCAGAAAGCAGAACTGATGTACAGCTGAAACAAAGAAA
Organism: Pagrus pagrus; assembly: GCF_965226575.1. Classification (NCBI taxonomy): domain Eukaryota; kingdom Metazoa; phylum Chordata; class Actinopteri; order Spariformes; family Sparidae; genus Pagrus; species Pagrus pagrus. Next base: position 29,731,194 of record NC_140198.1, on the reverse strand, counting down.
AGTCTTTCTGCAGTTTGAGTTAATTTACCCTGTGAGTGCAGTTAAACCAGTGCACAGTAGAACTTCCCTTCTAAATCCATCTTTTGAAAGAGTGTACTTATCACTTCCTTTCTCATGTCCTGAGTATACTGTCAGTCATGCTGTCAGTCAACCATCCTTGCAGAGATACTTGACAAACCTCCCCTTTTTGAAAATCATCCATGGGCATGAACCTTCCCAGAACCTGTAAGAATCTTACAACCTGTATGTCGTTTTACGTTGTTTGACTTACTGTTACTACTTACCACTCAAAATGATCACAAAAATGCAGCCTACCTTAAGCTTTCCTGCCATAAGGTGCTGCATTAAATGTGCTGCCAACCTCTCAGTTTATCATCAGCTTGCAAACAATTGTCATGATTTGTTCACTTCTTTGTAGTTTAAAGTCCCCATTTTGATCACTCTACATTGTAGTGTGAGCTGGATTGGGGTAGAAACATGAAACCCAAATTTTGCATTCTGACAGTAAATTAAAGTAGTAAATTAATCTCCAGTATGTCTGTATATGGTATGACTTATATATTATCTAGGGCCAGGACTCGATTAAAAAAATTAATCTAATTAATTAGAGGCTTTGTAATTAATTAATCGAAATTAATCGCATTTTTAATCGCATATAAATATTTGACCTGAGAACAGTGAGAAGCTATTTTTTTCATATAGGTTTTAGTATACCACTGAATAATGACTGAAAAAAACAAAGTTCCTTTGTAATATTTACATTTTTGGGGATACTGAATTTTAGGTCTTCATTGAATGTTAGCCATAATTATTACTATTAAAATAAACTGAATAAATAAAGACATGGGATGTTTCATTCGGTGTGTAATGGACATATATATAATGTATTAGTTTCACTTTTTGAATTGAATTAGTGACATAGGCCTTAATAAACTCTCCCATGACATTCTCATGCACCTGTACATCAGAAACAATAGGAGTGATAGGTGCAGTAGGATATGCAATAATTAACTACTGCATACATCTTGACAGCTCTACTTTACACTGTTGATTTGTATAATCCCAACTAGGGCTGTCAATCCTCCCCTCGAATTATATTCGAATTTCTAATGCTTCTTATGTTAAATATTCGAATAATATTCGAATTTTTTTAATGTTTTTTTTTTTTTTTAATTATATCATTATATACACGGATACCAGCTTATTATTGGGCCTACGTCCCGCGTCCACTAGAGGGCACTTCAACCAAATCTGTTATGTAACATTTGCAACAAGTTTTACCAAATCAATACAAAACTTCATGAAGGGAAATCAAAATGTTATTAGGCCAGATACACATATATAGATATGGCCAGAAATGTATAATAAATATATATAAATAGATAAGATATAACGCCAGAAATATTCAAGCAATGATGTTTAATGAAGAAGCTGATGTTCAATCATTCAACTACACACATCCTAAGTCTCAAAAAGACAACTCTTCATGGATAAAGCAGGCAATTTTCTTACTGCTCCGCCATTAACACATGGATTAAGTAAATAAATTAAATCATATCAAAACGAAAACAGAAGTGCTTATGGCTGCGTACTCCGAGTAATGCATTGAATGGAGGTGTGCGCTCATGTTGCTCGTAGTCGAGTGGTACTTTAACGACTTACAGCATAACTTGCAAATGACGGTTTCTCTGGATGTAATCGTCCCGTTTCTTGATGGAAATCCAAAATTTTTCCACACAAGGCTTTTTAAGTTTTCAGGGGTTATGCTTTCCAGCTCTGCGTCTGTGGCGCACTGCTCCCCGCCATCTTGTAAGCATAACAATGCCGAACGTCATGACACACAGGGATGACTTTGATTTGTGTCGTTGCTAAGGCACAAGTTCGAACGTCAGTTACCACGCTCGAATCTTCTCATTTTTTTAAAAATTCGAATTGTATTCGAATAGCGAAGTTCGTTTTGACAGCCCTAATCCCAACAGACATGTCCAGTGATTTTCAGCTTTCTGTGTTTACATGTGTCTGTTCTGATGATACAAGTCAGCTCCTGAAATGTGTGTTTCTCTTCTATAAAACACATTCTACATTGCGGAGGCAACGTCTTTCCACTTAGGGCTTCCTTCACCTTTGAAACGGGGCAGAGCTCCGTGGGAAACACCTGCCTGACACAGCAACGTAGAGAACCGTGCACGTCCGCGGCGCACAGCTCCACGGACATGCACGGGGGGAAAAAACGGCGTCGCCGTCGCACCGAATGCACGCGGCTACGCGCCGCTTTGGGTTGTGAGCGCGCATGTCGCGCGTCTACATTGGAAGCTAATAGGAAGGCTATTTATCAGTATAATCAGAGGCAACCATGAATGAGTTCGCCTCAGTTTCACGTGATTGTCACTGTCAGCCTGTTAATTTTACTGACCCGAGCTGAGACGCACCCCAAGTGTCGGCGGCTTTTTAACTCCTTAAATAATTGTGCTCCAGTATAATCGGTACGCCTGAAACTCATCCAGTGAGAAACGTTCCGCGGTGCAAATATAAGTGTGATTAAAATGCGTTAATTTTTTTAACGCGTTAAAGTCCCGGCCCTAATATTATTCATATTTTATTTATTTTTTATGGATCAAACTTTGAAGGGGTATAACCCTAGGAGTGGAGTGGGGGTAGAAGCATGCAGCTCAATAACTTAAAATAATGTGATAGTGCTTCTTAAAAAATAATAACATATATGGTGGCCACAAAAACAAAATTTTGGAAAGGCCACTCCCCCCACACTGTTAATCCACTTGATTTGAAATTAGACACATCCACAAACAAATCCAGCCCAGTGTGCTCTATAAAAAAGCCTCTTAGATCATAAAAGATGATGGTGATGGATGTTTTTCAAACTACACATCAGTAACATGCATAGAACTTTTAATAGTGTGTGTGTGTGTGTGTGTGTGTGTGTGTGTGTGTGTGTGTGTGTGTGTGTGTGTGTGTGTGTGTGTGTGTGTGTGTGTGTGTGAAGGTATATCGATGTCAAAACAACCAGAGAGACGTGTGCACGTCTGTCTGTCACTGTTTGACAAATGATGTTACGCGTTCACACACACGTGCGGTCGCAGTTTCTGTTGCTACGCAACCGGAAGTTGATCTGCACCGTGCGCACCGGTCCGTGTACATGAACGCCTCACGTAGTTGGCCTTTTCATTTTATTGAAGTGTAGTCAACCAGGGGAGGCAGCAGTGAGCCATACATTGCCTGCCAGAATTTCAGGAGGAGGAGGAGGAGGAGGAGAAGATATACATATATATATATATATGTGTGTGTATATGTATATATATATGTGTGTGTGTGTGTGTGTATATGTATATATATATATATGTGTGTGTATATGTATATATATATATATATATATATATATATATATATATATATATATATATATATATGTATATGTGTGTATATGTATATATATATATATATGTATGTATATATATATATATGTATGTATATATATGTATATATATATATATATATATATATATATATATATATATATATATATATATACACACACATATATATGTGTGTGTGTGTATATGTATGTATATGTATGTATATATATATATATATATATATACATACATGGACGTCGGAAGTATTTTCTCAGAGGGGGGCGGGATTTTTGTTGGGAGGGGCGGGGGAAGCACGCACTTTTATCAATGATTAAGGATTTGATTTGAAGTTATTTTATAACGGCATGCAGTTATAAGAGAAATAGAATGGATGAACACGGCATCTTTATTGTTAAGAAAATGAAACTTTGATAACTAAATCAGGCCATTTAAGGAACATAACAGCATTATTTGTATCCTTGAATGAAAAAAAGAAAAGTCTGCGCTCCTGACTCAGGGCTTTCATGCATATCCAAAAATGGACCTTCTCTCAGTTGACCTACTGATGAAGATTTTAAGCAGGGTCGAGACATCGCTTTCATCCATAAGGTCACTGTGAACGTTCATAACGGTCAAATGTGTTATTCTCTCCTGCGTCATGGTGCGCAGCAGGTTTTCAGCCTGCGCAAGGCTGAGAAAGAGCGCTCGGACGCCGCGACAGATATGGGCAGGGCCAGACACAGCTTAATGAGCTTCTCCACCTCCGACAGCATGGAGCGAGTTTGGGGCTGCAAGGTAAACAGGATGGACACAACATCCTGGATGGTGCTAACTTCTCATCCCCTACACACATCCCTCAGTATGTCCAGCTCAAGGCTTAGCCGCTCTCGTGGAAAGGGGGTCAGTTCCGGGGAGCCCACATCCACTCGTTTCCCCTGAGCCGCCTCAAGAACTGCCTGCTCTCGCCCTGCAGCTATGCGGAGTCCTTCCTGATCAAAACGCCGCTCCACCTCGGAGCGCACCAGGTCCAGATGCAGCCTGATTCCTATGCCAGATGCCTAGGCTACTGTATGTAGTCAGGCAGGCTGCATGTCACATGAAAAGCATAGATCTAAGCATTAATTATATGAAAGAGATAAATGTAAGTCAGATTCTTTATTTTTTTAAAGCGTAATGCCGTGGGTAGGGAGGCTGATGGGGTGCGGGGGGGGCGATGGGAGGGGGTGCAACCGCACCCCCCGCACCCCATCAGCCTCCCCCGCCCCTCCCAACAAAAATCCCGCCCCCCCCCTCTCAGAAAATACTTCCGACGTCCAGACCTCTCAGGTCATTTGGGACGGATGTGCTCTCTGTCAAAACTAAACACGGAGAAGCAGCATTTCGTTTTTATGTTCCACATTGGAACCAGCTTCCTGAAAACCGTAGGTCTGCTGCAACTCACAGTTTCCGTAAATCAGGGATGAAGACTTTTCTGTTTGCTGCTGCCTTTGATTAAATCAAATCTGAGCCTTCTTCTCACACTGCACTGTAACTTTTATTCTGTTTTATCTGCCTTTTTTAGTTTTTATATCTGTCTCCTATCCCATATACATAATTGTAGTTACATTAATGTGATTAATGTCCTTTTTATGATGCCTATTGCTTTTACTTGCTGTATATTTTATGTAATGCACTTTGAATTGCCTTGTTGTTGAAATGTACTATACAAATACACTTGTCTTGCCTAGTGAGCTTTACCATAATTTATTCACTCAAATATTTTCTTTAAAAATGGCTGATATTGAAGTAAATACAAAATTAGGCTTCAGACTTGTTATGCCGAGAAGTGCCTGCCTGTTAAGAACTGCATGCCCGTCACGGGAACGTGCACAACTAACAAAAAAAAACAAACAGTATCAAGCTTACTAAGTCTGCCCGTGTTTTCCCAATTAGGCTACATCGAATAATATATATACAGTTAGACTCTCATCGGCCGGGAGTGTGTTACAGCTATTCAGGTGCACAAACCTAACGCACCTCTCCAGCGGTCCCAGCAGTTCTCAATGAACTGATTACCTGCGGGGGGCGTGGTTATTGATTTTGTGTCTTATGTGAGAAAGCAAAGTAAAAGAAACCGCAACAGAACTCTTTCTCTGTCTTCATGGAATAAATGTACCATGTCATGCAAAAGCCTATATGTCTGTATCTCGTATTGAATCGATTGCACCATCTACTGGATGAAAATGGAACACAGAACAACTACGCAAGGCGTTCATGTACGCGGAGTGTTGCGCATGGTCGCACATCAGAATCTGCGACTGCACGTGTGTGAACGCCTAACAACATTTGTCAAACAGTGACAGACAGACGTGCACACGCTGCTTCATACGCACGCAGCTTCTTGTTACGTGTGACATAGTTTGCGCACGTCATTTCCGCCTATGTGTGAGTGCGTGACAAAAGTGTTCAATTATCTTCATGCTAGCGTTAATGCGTGCGTTCGCAAAAAAACGCATGAATGTTACGCGTAGTCACTACGCGTTGTGTGATGACTGGCGTGCAGCAGTCATCACGCGTGAACGGGGGACCATTATAAGTCAGTGAGGAAACTACATTACACGTCAGGCGCCGCTTGCTGCACAGGCGTCAAAGCACGCGCGTGTGACACGTTCAGTTGATACCTGCACACGCATTATGACACGATTCTACCGCCACTGTGTGTGTGTGTGTGTTTGTGTGTGTGTTTGTGTGTGTGAGAGTGTGTGTGTGTGTGTGAGTGAGAGAGTGTGTGTGTGTGTGAGGGGGAGAGAGAGAAAGAAAGAAGAATGAAGAAGAAGAATTCAGTCTAAATCTTGCTCACATTTGTAATCTACAATTGTGGGCTAATGCTTCTTTGCATTTGAGCCTAAAAATGAGCCTGCTGGCCAGATTAACTGTATGCAAGCCATTCCAACCCACAGATTGTGTGTCGATTCTGTAAGCTTCTTGTTACAGTGCATTTAGTGACATTTTGATGTGTGTATATAGCGGCCAAGCCAACATATAAAAAGACCATGAAATTATTTCTTTTAGTCTTATCCGGCACTGTGTGTCTCAGGAATTTTGCTGACAGAAGACTTTAAATGTAATATTTGCCAGAGGTTTGTGACATTTTGCTTATACTTTCAGCAGTTTCACTTCTGTTTCCATAACAATAGATTTTAGGGAAGTCAGTGGGGTTTGAATAAATTCCACACAATGGCCATTTCACAAACAGGGAGAAGCAACGGTTACTTTGACACATACTCAGAATACCACAAGTAGGGCTGGGCGATAAAACGATCTTGATCATTTTCATGATAAAATTTTCCACGATAACGATGATAAATTTATGACGTGTTTTTTTAATAGTTATTTTTGAGTCCATTTTCCTTTACCTAGAAAACACTACACCAACAGCCAATCGCACATCAGAGAAACAGATGCATGTGGTTGCTACATGTTTCCAGCCACTCACACCCAGAAGGACAGCAACCACCTTTGTGTCCATTTGAAACCGAGTGCGACGAAACTGCGAAAGATGATGAAATTGTACCGAAGAAAGGTCATACCACTTAGGTTATTTGGAAATAGTTCGGCTACCTGAAGTCTGACAAAGGACAGACCACCATTAGGTGCAAAATGAGTTGGCGACCAGTCCTCAGCAGAACTGGAAACACCACCAACCTCTTCAACCTCATCTCAAAAGATGATGGAATGTGAGAGAGTCTATGACAGTCTTTGCAGCTTTGCAAAAGCTTTGATGTGTGTTTGGGGTCATTATCCTGCTGCAGTATGAATCCTTCTCCATGAAGATGCAAACCAGAGGGTGTATGTCTCTGAAAAATGAAAGAGGTGGATGCCACAGTTGTGGTCTATAAAAACAAACTTAACGGGAGAATGTGCGCACCTGTAAGTAAACTGTGACCCATGTGTATGAAGATTTTGGAATTGGAGCGACACAGATGGTGAGGTGGCATATTGTATCTGGATTGTAGAAATTGAATGTGAAGCATCATTATAGGTATAACGTTGCTGCTCACACTTGTAATTTGACATAGCAAGCATTCTTATACATCCGCTTAATTAACATTAAAACCAGCAGTGTTATTTGTGCTTGTGATAACTATCTCACAAGCACCTTTCAAGTGTCAAAGAAATATGTCAACTCAAATTCAGCTCAATATTTCATCAGCGCTGTCTCACCATGTGGATCACCACATCTGTTGAAATGCATTGTTGTAGAAATTCAAGATATCATCAAATAGCAATAAACAATTAATTTTAATTTCCATATGTTTTTGTAAGTATAATTGCTGCAGTAAACATAACTGCTGGTCAGGTGCACAGAGCGCACTGGAGATGGAGCACGGCCTCCACCCACTCTCTTATCCAGTCACTTCCCCTGGTACTTCTTCACCACCTGCACATATGGATTGGAAAAATTATCAAAGCCTGTAAATAAAGTCAGTGACACACAATTATCTCTCTCACGCAATCATTACACTCCATATCCTCATTGTGAATCCTAATCATAATGCAGGCCGAGTTCACCGTAACAGAACTTAAATGAATAACGTAATGTACCAAACTCCCAATTTCAAATGATATCCCAGGCTCGGGGATACCATTTGTCGCGATCACTTTGGCAGGTGTGAAGCAGCCAGTCTGATTGCTGTAAACATACATACTACAGTGACAATCAGGCATTCTGGTGCATGACAGATGCACAGACCTTCATTGTCCTCACACTGCTCGATGATGATGCAAATGAAAGGATTAATAAGTGCTTTGTAACTTCCACCTCGTTGCATCGTCCATGCAAAAAACCTTTATTTTCCTTGTGTTTCCTCTCAATTGTTGTGTGAAGTGTGTGTGTGAAGAACCATTGATCAGCAGTATGATTTCCATGCATTGACATTGATAAGGCACTTTACTTTGACCATTTATTGTTGAATGTTGGTGCGGAGAGGGTGGAATATTGGGCTGCTTCACATGCGCATCTTTCCAAGTTCATTTGGGATTTATAAAAGGAAATTGTGCACTGTTGGTCACGCCAGGTTTTATAAATCAGAATATTTTGCTGGTGCACGTACATTTCCTCATTTGTACGTACAGTGGGTACGGAAAGTATTCAGACCCCTTTAAATTTTTCACTTTGTTTCATTGCAGCCATTTGCTAAAATCGAAAAAGTTAATTTTTTTTTTCTCATTAATGTACACTCAGCAACCCATCTTGACAGAAAAAAACAGAAATGTAGACATTTTTGCAAATTTATTAAAAAAGAAAAACTGAAATATCACATGGTCAAAAGTATTCAGACCCTTTTGCTGTGGCACTCATATTTAACTCACATGCTGTCCATTTCTTCTGATCCTCCTTGAGATGGTTCTACTCCTTCATTGGAGTCCAGCTGTGTTTAATTAAACTGATTGGACTTGATTAGGAAAGGCACACACCTGTCTATATAAGACCTTACAGCTCACAGTGCATGTCAGAGCAAATGAGAATCATGAGGTCGAAGGAACTGCCCAAGGAGCTCAGAGACAGAATTGTGGCAAGGCACAGATCTGGCCAAGGTTACAAAATAATTTCTGCAGCACTCAAGGTTCCTAAGAGCACAGTGGCCTCCAAAATCCTTCAATGGAAGAAGTTTGGGATGACCAGAACTCTTCCTAGACCTGGCCGTCCAGCCAAACTGAGCAATCGTGGGAGAAGAGCCTTGGTGAAAAAGGTAAAGAAGAACCCAAAGATCACTGTAGCTGAGCTCCAGAGATGCAGTAGGGAGATGGGAGAAAGTTCCACAAAGTCAACTATCACTGCAGCCCTCTACCAGTCGGGGTTTTATGGCAGAGTGGCCCGACGGAAGCCTCTCCTCAGTGCAAGACATATGAAAGGCCGCATAGAGTTTGCCAAAAAACACATGAAGGACTTCCAGACTATGAGAAATAAGATTCTCTGGTCTGATGAGACCAAGATTGAACTTTTTGGCATTAATTCCAAGCGGTATGTGTGGAGAAAACCAGGCACTGCTCATCACCTGCCCAATACAATCCTAACAGTGAAACATGGTGGTGGCAGCATCATGCTATGGGGGTGTTTTTCGGCTGCAGGGACAGGACGACTGGTTGCAATTGAAGGAAAGATGAATGCGGCCAAGTACAGACATATCCTGGAAGAAAACCTCTTCCAGAGTGCTCAGGACCTCAGACTGGGCCGAAGGTTCACCTTCCAACAAGACAATGACCCTAAGCACACAGCTAAAATAACAAAGGAGTGGCTTCCGAACAACTCTGTGACCATTCTTGACTGGCCCAGCCAGAGCCCTGACCTAAACCCAATTGAGCATCTCTGGAGAGACCTGAAAATGGCTGTCCACCAACGTTCACCATCCAACCTGACAGAACTGGAGAGGATCTGCAAGGAAGAATGGCAGAGGATCCCCAAATCCAGGTGTGAAAAACTTGTTGCATCATTCCCAAGAAGACTCATGGCTGTACTAGCTCAAAAGGGTGCTTCTACTCAATACTGAGCAAAGGGTCTGAATACTTATGACCATGTGATATTTCAGTTTTTCTTTAATACATTTGCAAAAATTTCTACATTTCTGTTTTTTTCTGTCAAGATGGGGTGCTGAGTGTACATTAATGAGAAATAAAATGAACTTTTTGGATTTTAGCAAATGGCTGCAATGAAACAAAGAGTGAAAAATTTAAAGGGGTCTGAATACTTTCCGTACCCACTGTATGTGGTCTGCATGTTGAAGCGTCCTTGGGCAAGATACTGAACCCCAAACTGCTCCTGATGGGCTGGTTGGCACCTTGCATGGTGAATCAGTGTATGAACTGTAAGTCGCTTTGGACAAAAGCGCTAAATGCCCTAAATGTAAATCTAGTATGAAGTCTCCACAGAGTTTTATGAATGGGGCCTCATTTATAAAACTCTGTGGTAAATCCACACTAAAGCTTGGATTTCTCTAGTTGCAACTATACTTTTGTTTTTTTGTGTGTGCTGACACCAGTGGCAAGCATTATACCTTGTCTATCTGATGAGCAAGAGGTACAGGTTGTTCTGATTTGTCCCTATACAAAATAAACTTCAGGAGTATCAGTGAATAAAGTTGGTGGTAAGTATGTACTCCCCACAGCTACTTCAGTAGGGCCCTATGATTTCCGCGATCACGGAATCGCGGACGGAATCGCGGAATTGGCCGATTAAAACGGAATCTGACTTTTAACAAGGAATATCGCAGAATTTGACATAATTTCACTGATATGCTGTTTTCGTGTGGAAGAGGAACGTGTGTGTGGGGAAAACTGCACGGAGGGAAGCAAATTTGTGTGGCACAACAAGCCCCCTCCACAGACTGAGCCTCTCCCCCTTCAAAACAATGTAAGCATGGCGGCCGCCCACGGCTCTGTCTAGCTAGCGGACACAACCAAACAGCTAGTAGCTGCTGTCAGCTTGTTGTGTAGCGGCAAGCTACGAATGGTCGCTACTTTCAAATTAAAAGCCCTCCGCTAAGAACCCAGTTCTAAAATCCAATGGGGTGCGATGTAAAGCTCTTATTTCGAAGACAAATTCGTTGTCACCGTTCACTGCCCAACTTCGTGCTTCACGCCACATCACATGTATACACCTACCCCATTGACGGCCAAGTGGCGGCTTTTGGAAAAGGAGGAATATTGCCTCCCTTTTAGAAAGACAAGGCGGTAGATTGCCGCCTTTTCTATCTAAAAAGGGCTTCTGATAGGTGGGAAACTTAAAGAGAGTAGCTCACAAGGACTAACTAGTCCTACAGCTTAAATAACTTGTTTAAGTTACTTTTGAAGAAGTTTAAAATGTTTGGTGGTTGTTTTATGACAACTCAACTAAAGTTTCATTACTTGCTGCTTGTTTTTGATGGACTTTAATGTACTGTACAGTACAGTATTGAGGAAATGTGTTGTTTGTCACCTCAATAAATTTAAAGCTCTGGTCTACGATCTGAGAAAGGTTTGAAAAAAGCATCCCCCACACACACACCCCCCTCCCCTCTGTGCTCCTTAACCCCTCCCCTCCGAGTTTGTACCGCTCTCCCCTCGGAGTCCCGCGACACACCCCCTCCCGCAACAAGGTTTTTTTTTTCTCTTCAACGAACTTTATACGTCCCGCAACAAGCACCAAGAGCAACAAGCCGGCAGAAACCAAATACAGCCCAGCTTTGAATGCGGAGTAACGATGTCGGATTCACAGATAAAGTTATTACAATGCACGTTGAAACTCACGTAAATCTTGTAAGTCATTACAATGTCCACAGCTAAGCTCCACAGCCGAGCTAGCGTAACGTCATTAGCATGCTACAGCTACGTTACCTTACAGCTACGTAATCAGCTACAACAGCTAAGTTAGCCACTTCTAAAAGTTATTGAGGGCCAAGAGACTAACAGATGCTGCCGCCAGCTTTCATCACAACGATCGCTTCCACATTGTGGCTGAAAAACAAACCTGTGTGTGTCCCAGCTGCTGTCTGAGTAGCACCAGACAGCAGCTAGGACACACACTCACACAGACCGCGACACAAACGTGTCCGTAAACCGTAATCTCTTGTTTATGACAGATAAGACACACAAATACACACATCGTAACGCCTATATGACAATCCATCATATTGATTTAGCAAAGGCTTCGTTGAAAACAAACGGACAAGACCGGGAGGAGGGTTAGCAAATCAGTTGAGTAGTGACCGGGCGAGAGGTTGTTATGGAGAAATAAATTCGGACAAATAAGATAAAATCCGGAAATAAATCCGAAATCCCTCCGCTTCGCGTTGGGATTCATCCATCCCTTCATTCATCTTACTTGCTGCTTCATTTAGCTGCCACGAGCAAATAAATAGTCTGATTTGGTGTAAACATGTCAGCAATGTTAGCTTGTTGTTAGCTTACAATGCTAGCATAGAGGCTAACGTCTCCGTCGAACAAGTAAACAAGTGTTGACAACACTGCAGAGACAGACACCGTTTAATAACACAGAAACAAACTAACGGCAGCTTTCACAGTCATCAGCAGCATCGCCATGAAACTTAGCTGTGTCACAACATCCACAATAGAGACGAAGGTTACCTGCTCAACAGAAACGCCGCTGTATCAGCACCGGGTCCATATCTTCACGAACCTTTCGCCACCGTTCAAATGATGACCCGATGTTTATTTGGTTTGAGCCCTCTTTATTTCACATCTCCGCTTTGTGTCTTTTCAGTGACAGACTTTCTTTCTTTGACTCTTTGTCGGTGGGCGAGCAGAGGCAGCTGAACTGCTCAGGGCAAAACAAACCTCTTGTCCGCTTGTAGTTTCAAATGCGGAAGTGGGTCGGGACCAGACGTGAGCAGGAGCAGGAGAGTGAGCGAGGATTGGATCGGAAAATTGATCCAATAGGAGCCATCCGGGCCGGATGGTTCCTATTGGTCAATTTCTTTTCAGTTTTACAGGCACTAGAGAGAATGGATTTTTTTGGTTCCTTTTACTCTTCACATTGTGTGGGTGGTACTATTGGGTCATAACCACCATCTAAATGATGTTAATAATAATAACACATCTTTCAAATCGTAGACCATAGCTTTAAGTTAATTTCTATTTAAATTGTGTACATTTTAGTCATTTACATTAAAACACACTGTTTTTGGTTGTAAAATAAGAGTAAAAGGTAAAAAAACGGCATCCCCAAAAATTAAAACGGAAAAAACGGAATTCCCAAAAATTAAAATGGAAAAAACGGAATTTGGGAAAAAATAAAACGGAATTTGGGAAAAAATAAAACGGATTTTATAGGGCCCTACTTCAGTTGCATCTGAAAAGGCTTTTGTTGTCACATGTGTGGCCTATTGTGCATGTAAAAAGCAAAAAGCCTTTTGTGTGGCTTTAAACAATCGCTGAGGAGGATTCATAGACCACCCATGTAAACAGGCCTCAATGGATAGCACAGCCACCTCCAACACAAAAGTTAATGTAAAATACAATTTTGAAATATTTCAGTAATTTGATTGATGTGGCTTTGTAGAGTTCAGATGGTTGGAAATATTTTGGTTCAATTATTGATTATATTACTTAACAGTACATGATGTATTCAGAAAACCTTACCATTGTCCATTTTGGTATCCTGTTTCAACCTGAACTTTTTCATCTTAATTTTAATCTACAGTAAAATCCACTTGTGGAATCGGAAGGTTCTGGAAAGGATCTTTCATGTCCCCTCAAGTATAAAATTCACTTAAATATTTATATATGTTGTCTGCCAAGACCTCTTGGCATCTGATGGGTATGAATATTAGATAACTGTGTTTGTCACATGATTTTCTGGAAGATGACAAAATAAAGATGATCCTTTGGCGCCTCAGATTACATTGTGCAGTAACTGTCAGAATTTACTTCTAAGGATTTTTCGGGTTCATGTCTTTTGGTTTTGTTTGTTTGCCATATGAACATAGCAGTCAGTTGAGCTCCTTATCCTTCCGCTCCCACTAGCTGTATCCATGTCAATTTAAAAAACCCAAAGTCTGAGTACCTAATCATAATCTAGAATATCAAACCATACACTGTATAAAACTACCAGGCATCCAAATACTAGATATGTTTCATTAATGTAGGGGCCATTAGACTATTGAGCAAGTCTTTACCTTTGACATTTACACTCTTACCACCTAATCTAAAAAATGAAAAATGTTCAAGTGTGAGATCTGCATTCAAGAATGAGCACACATTACTGAGAGATGGCTCTGTTTGTGTCAAGATATATGGGTGGTCTGAAGAGCTCTGGTATTACTGATCAGTCCCATTGTCTTCATGGAAGGAGGAACGAGGAGACATTTGCTTTCACTTCAGGCCAGATGATCATGGCACATTGTCATGGCAGCCATGTTAAAGATGTATGCCCTGTCAGTCCACAAATCAGATGCTTTTGTAAGTAACAAGCAATCTGTGTTTCCAGGGGTAGACCATAAGGGAAATTTGCCACTGGCCCGGAGGGCTTTTGAAGATCACTGGCCCCACCATTGTAACCACTGGCCCAGGAATCGATCCCCATAATAACGAAAAAGAACAATTTGATTTAATAACATTTATTTTAATACTGCAGTACTGAGGTCAAAAAGTGCAAATACATAAATCAAAAGTGCAAACAGTGCTGCATTACTCAAGCACAATCAGTTCTTCCTCCATCTCCTCCTCAGCTGGTTGATTTTTGCGCCCCCCTCCATGTTACAGGGCGTTTTACTTGACACATGCTTAAAAAAATAAGATAAGATTTACAGCCTCACCCCACACCATGTTCTCTAATGCAGACATCACGTTTAAATATTTGACCAACAGTGTTTTACAGGAGGATGATCTGAACAGCTGTTCTATTCACACTTAAAATGTTTTTTGTCTTTTCAATGTAATTTTCAATCTATGAAATCAATCTGTGCCTTTTTTCTTGCCAAGCTTCTCTCAAGTTTTACTCTTTCAAATAATCAACCATCTACAGAACTTTTCAGTACGCTATTTTTCTACTTCTTCTTCTCATCATCATTATCATTAATTATTATTATTAATAATATTGTTTAAAGTGAGCCTCTTATCGTTTAACAGAAAAATACATCATACAAGCAGCAACTTTTGCAGCCTTGTCAGTCTGATGGTGAGTTATCACCTTTCTGTCATCACTAACATACTGTTAATAATCAAAGAAGCTCTGAGGCTTTGTTCTATATGTTATAATACAATATTTCAGCATTGAGCTACAATCAGGCAACATTCATGATTCTGTACTGTCAAACTAACCAAAAACTTCTTATTGATCATCATTATAAAGTTTCAGGCGTTCCTGTAACCATGGTAACTCACGGTGCCAGAGGGGAGGGAGAGACGCTGAATGAAGCCGTTTACACAGATACACTGCAGACAAAGTCCAGACTATAGTTGTTATTTCACACATGTAGCACACAACAGGAGACTCTCCGTGTCAGACGAGTTCTCACGTGTTGACTAAACTCAAAAACTAATGGATAACGTAGCAGCGCGACGAGTCCTTGCTAGCTAAGCAGCTAAACTTTAGTGCCGCTCCGTGTTGAGATCCCGCCCTGTGTGGGTCACTACACTGTCATTGGTCAGGCGCACAGGCTATTATCGATACCATTGGCTGTAGAGTGTGACAATCTGTCAATAAACATCAGCCAACAGTTCTCCTCCGATCTACATTGATCTCACAAGTCGCCTCTGTGAAGTTTGAATGACGGAAATCCGTCGTAGCGACGGAGAACTTTAATCCATGTTGTGGAGCGTTCTGGTGGCCCGGACGGTTTTAAAAGTATGTCCGGGCCACCGGGCCATTTATATTGTCGACCCCTGGTTTCCCACATTTTATGAGGCTGTAGCCCTTTTCACACAGAGCTTCTGCAGTGTTGGCGCTGCTTACGAAGGCTCGCAAGCAGCACAGGCATAAAGCCGCTCCAGTGTGTCATTTGATACAGCATGCCGGCATTGCAGAATACATCAAAACCATGAGATACGTGTGTGTGTGTGTGTGTGTGTGTGTGTGTTTTATTTTTATGTGTTTCCCCCTGGTTTCCGCAGTAACTCTAAAAATGTCTCAGCAAACTTATCACATGGATGCTGTTGTAAAGTGCTTGAGATTGAGATCCTGACTAGGGGTGTCAACATCTACACGTGTAAACGGGTACACGGATAATAAATCATAACTGTTTAGAAAAATCAATAACAATTTACACGTCATTTTTCCTCCTCCTCGTTTATTTCTCACCAATATATAGGCCTATAGTATTTTTAGGGGTGATAATGTTGCCTGAAAGCTTCAGATAATAAAACATTAACTAACTATACAATTAAATGTTCCCACTAGTGCAGTTATCCGCATACATAATAGATGCATGGGGCACAATGTTACGTTGATATATAAAAAAACCTGCGGCCACAGCCATTTGTGTTTTTCAGACCAGCGAGACCACTTAAAGGCAAGACAGCTGCTGTGTAGAATAGGCTGCGGAGGACTTGAGAAGAGCGCGGTGCTCATCATCTTCTCCATGCTCAAATGTCGTCCTGCTGAAAACAAAAACTGTTAATGGCTTGTTATTTTAGCCTTTATTGTTACATGTTGTTGTACATTATATTGTTGGTTGGTGTTCTGTGTCAGCTTTTTACGACCTGATCACATATCCTCGCGTCTGAAGAGGAGGAAAAAAACGTTTTTTTCCCCAACAGTTTTAGTGAATAATTGTGAGATTCCCCCTCTACTTTTTAGCTTTGTGGATATAAAGGTGAAGTTTTTTCCTCTCACTTCAGCATACTTTGGCTTCTTTTTTAGTTTCTTTCTATCGCCAGTTCCAGATTACTTTTACTATGAGATGTATATTAAAATTCAGACGCAGCTCCGGTTGCAAGAGAGGGATGCAGTTTGAACTATAAGTTTAAAAACAAATTGTACAACTGTGAGAAATAGTTAAAACAATGATTTAAAAAGAAGGTTAAACCTTTTTCAGCTTTCACTCACGTTTTCTTGTCTGTCAAAATGATAGATGATTTTATTTTCAACTCGTTTTACTTTCTGTCATAAGTAGGCCTAAGCCTTAAAATGTTGAATGAAGCTCTGTGATTTATCTGTTATGTTGGCTTTAATTTAGTACCTATTTGAAATAAGTCTACAAGAATAACGTTGAATAAACGTTTTTGTCTGATAACTACTGGACGTAGTGCAGTCGACGTGCAACCGGGTACATGTCGGTTAGAAGCCCCGTGTACACGTGTAGAAAAAACTGTAAACGTTGACACCCCTAATCCTGACCACACCATGCATTAAAAGTTGACAAAGCTTTGTTTTTTGCTCTAAATTACATCACATAATCACCATCAGTAATTAGTGGACCCTGCCTGGCTCTCACTTGAAAGTGATGCTGTTTTTCGGGGGAACGTTCAATGGAGACTCAGTCGGGAGTGTCATGGTGACTTTTCCTCATTGAATTAGCAGATTTTTTTCTATATAAGTTGCAAGAGACAGTTACTACAACAACACAACGACGAACACCTTGTGAGTTAAAGTTTTTTGCTCAAAATCATATAAACATTGCCATAACCAGCCGCTTGGCTCTCGTTGCTGGGGGCAGACACTGTTTTTCTGGCGGAAATGTGATGAAGAGTTGGTAGGACACACGGGATGACAGTGACTTTTCCACTTCTGTCCCGTGCTGCTGGCTTACCCTTTCACACAGACGTCGTTGCTGTGTTACTGCCTCTGCTGGCGGATCACAGTCCTCACAATATACTCTACTACATGGCTCTGGTTGTACAATGTTAACACATGCCTATAAGCTATAGTTTTTTTTTATTTTGTGCGTGCGCATGCAAATGCGTGTACACATTGCAACGCGGTTATCTTTCCCAGCTGCGATTCATTAACATCGCTGCCCTTTGGCATTTCTCAATTGTAATAAATAGTGTTCAGGCACAGAGTCACAGAACAGTGATGGAAGTGGCTGGTAAATAAAACAGACATATAGGCAATGTACTGCCCAGTTGGGTAGACAAGACAGAAAAAACAGACTGGAGAGAGATTGACTACAAGCTAGCACATCAGCTTAACATTACTGTTGTTAGAGAGCACAAATTTACCTGACAGCTGTTCCTACAATGTTTTTGTCTTTCCATGACCAGAAGATATAGCTAGTTCTAGCTCACTGAGGTTAAAGACACTTTGCTAAAGCAACCGCACGAAATGTCTTGAGCGCTGTTAGGTGAGGGGAAAAAAACATTTTTGGATCAATGAGACTATGGTGCCGCAAATTAGACAAAGATGGTCCGCCAGAGTCTCGTTAATTACTGGGAGACACCGAGGAATTGATCAGGGGTGATGATTACTTCCAGACAGTTTGTCAGGTATTCCTGTACCTTAGCTTTCTAGAACAGTTTGTTTGTCCTAAAAGTTTTTATTAACTTGAACTGTGACTCACTAGCATTCCATTGTCCATTCCAGTATTTAATCAATTGTGGTCAGTCAGCATGGTGTTTTGAAAGGGAACAGATAAAAGCTACCCAGTGAAAATCCATGCTGTGCTGTTCATTGATGACCCCCCCCCTTCCTTTTCTCTCTTTCTCTCCCTCAGACTTGATTCAGTGCACAAATGAGATGAATGTGAACATCCCTCAGCTGGCTGACACACTGTTTGAGAGGACCACCAACACCAGCTGGGTGGTTGTCTTCAAATCCCTCACAACCACTCACCATCTGATGGTCTATGGCAATGAGGTCAGAACTTAATAACTGCTCTCTGACTTTGCTGATAAATGATTTTTGTTGAATAACCAAACTGATAAAGGTTTCATCCCTGTGTACTGACAACATAATGTATGTTGACATGGGTTATGTGATATTAGGTTCTTGGGACTCCATAAAAACTTGGTATCGCGTTTGGGGGTGGTGCCCTTTATTCTGCATCATGCTGTTTTTTGTTGCGCTGTCTCGTTGGCTCGCATTGGGTGTTTTGTCACTTCAAACAAAGATGATTTAAATTTTTTGTGATCATCCCTGTTTGTATCCTGTGTGAAACCAGAAGTGAGCATTGACCCTTACCATAATCCCTGATCTTTTCCTAAACCAAACCAGGGAGTTTTCTGGGCTAAACCTAACCAAACTACGACTGAAAACTGTAAATATTCTTTTGATTACCTGAAATCAATAAATTAACTAAGTCTAAAAGTCGATAAAAACCTCTAAACACACAGGGTACGAACTCCAGTCGCCCACATGCTAGTCATGTGTAAGACCCATTCATCCAGCACAAATTGCTGTGTACTATGTTTTTGTCCATCTTTTATGCCATATTGTCTGACTTCCTAGCGGCTTTCTGGCAGAAAACCTCTCATATTACCCCCAAAACGATCTGAACTGAGGTCTGTAACTTCTTATCATAAAGTAGTGCACTAAATGGGTCATTGCCTACAAGTAAAGCTGTTCATTGCACAACAGTAAGCTGGTAAGTCTCACTTGTGTGTAAAGCCCCTTTGGCAAGCATACAGAATTCATCATACATTTTGTTTTCTTACAGAGATTTATACAGTATCTGGCTTCAAGAAACACACTATTCAACCTAAGCAATTTTTTGGACAAAAGTGGCCTACAAGGTATGTATATTACCAATTCTAGGGCTGGGCGATATGGCCAAAACTGTTATCACGATATGTTTTTTTATATTGATCGATGTCGATAATTATCACGATATACAGTATATTTAACAATAATAATGTTGAATTGACAGTTTAATACACTTTAATGCCTCCTGTTCTGTAAGACCTGATGTGGTTCGGACATGCGACCAGACCACATATCAGCGGTGACATCTCTGAGCTGCTGCTCTAACTTTACCCTTCACTCTGCGTAGAGCTGATTTTTCAACCATGCTTATAGGCATCATATGTTTAGCGATACAGTACGTAATTGCGCTGGTTATGTCTTTGTGTTGCTTCGGTTTCTTCTCATATGGGGTAATGTCTAAGAAAGCAGCGGCAACTGTTGGTTGTCGAACTGAAGTTTGACTAGTAGAAGCAGTGGGGCTGGGCTGTTGGCTACTTGAGGGGAGGCTGACGCTAGCATGATAGCGCTAACTCATGCTTTCGGAGTACTGTTTGGGACGGTACCTTTTGAAATGATGGAAGAGGTTGGTGGTGTTTCCAGTTCTGCTGAGGACTAATGGTGGTCTGTCCTTTGTCAGACTTCAGGTAGCTGAACTATTTCCAAATAACCGAAGTGGTATGACCTTTCCTCGGTACAATTTCATCATCTTTCGCAGTTTCGTCACACTCGGTTTCGAGTGGACACACAGGTGGTCGCTGTCATTCTGAGTAGTTGTGAGTGGGACCACATGCATTTGTTTCTCTGCTGTGCGATTGGCTGTTGGTGTAGTGTTTTCCAGGTAAAGGAAAATGGACTCAAAAATAACTATCGAAAATACACGTCATAAATTTATCATCGTTATCGTAGAAAATTTTATCATGAAAATGATCAAGATCGTTTTATCGCCCAGCCCTAACCAATTCTACACATTGCACAACATAATCATATTATTATATATTATATATTCATCTGTGTCATGACATGTATTACGACCTTCTCACATTCCTTCTTCTGTTTGTAATGTAGGCTATGATATGTCAACATTTATTAGGAGGTATAGCCGCTACCTGAACGAGAAGGCTGTGTCCTACAGACAAGTTGCTTTTGACTTCACTAAAGTGAAAAGAGGGTAAGGGGTGTTCACTTTCACTTCTAATTGAAAAACTTGATGTTCTTTTTTCAGAAATTTGTCTTGTTTGACACCCTAGTTGATAGAGATGTGAATCTTCACTGGCCTAATAATTTGATTTGATTACGATTCATCTGTCAACTATTCAAATGCACAATGATTCTTGATGCATCTCAATGTATGGCATCCATGTTTTTTTCTGTATTACTGCACATGGCTACATTTTCATCATTTAATACAAGCATTCAGATAAATGTAATGTCCCATTTTACTAGGAAGTTCTTTCAATAATCACAATACCGGTCTGCAATATGAAAAGCTGCATCTGGCCCAACTTGATACATAAACATTACAAAAACAAAAGATAAATCAGTTTGCATTGAATTACACCTGTGCTGTAATCTACAAAAATATAATTTTCATAAAGCAGCTCTTAGAGAGGGCACTTATTTAATGTGTTGAACATCACAAACATGACTCTGCTGCACACACCCTTCTGAGTTCAATGATAAAATTGACAGCGCCTCCTTAATTTTTGGCTGATCTGGCTGTGGTTAGTGACTGTTTTGAGGAGGAAGTTACACACAGTGAGTTCATGCCCTAAGGTGTTCCCTTTCGATAACCGAGTGCATTTTTTATCAACTCCTGCTGATCTCCACCTCCCTCTGACATACAGTACCAGTCAGAAGTTTGGACACTTGGACACAGCCTTCTCATTCAATGTTTTTTCTTTATTTGTATTAATTCCTGCATTGTAGATCAATACTGAAGACATCCAAACTAAGAAAGAACACATGGAATTATGTAGTAAACCAAAAAGTGTCAAACAAACCAGAATATGATTTATATTTTATATTCTTCAAAGTAGCCACCTTTTGCTTTGCACACTTCTGGCATTCTCTCAATCAGATTCATGAGGTAGTCACCTAGAATGGTTTTCCAACAGTCTTGAAGGAGTTCCCAGAGGTGCTGAGCACTTGTTGGCTGCTTTGCCTTCACTCTGTGGTCCAGCTGATCCCAAACCATCTCAATTGGTATTAGGTTGGGTGATTGTGGAGGCCAGGTCATCTGACGCAGCACTTCTTCACTCTCCTTCTTGGTCAGATAGCCATTACATAGCCTGGCAGTGTGTTTGGGGTCGTTGTCCTGTTGAAAAACAAATGATGGTCCCACTCAGCGCAAATCAGATGGGATGGCATGTCGCTGCAGAATGCTGTGGTAGCCATGCTGGTTAAATGTGCCTTGAATTTTGAATAAATCACCAACATCATCACCTCCTCCTCCATGCTTCACGATGTGTTTGAATGTATCCTCAAGTGCAGTCGCGAAAACCATCAAAGTTCTTGAAATTTCCCAGATTGACTGAACTTCATGTCATAAAGTAATGACGGGCTGTCATTTCTCTTTACTTAGCTGAGTGGTTCTTGCCATAATATGGATTAGAACAGTAATCAAATAGGGTTATTCACTGTATTGAACTGTGTACCAACCCTGCCTCTGCACAACACAACTGATGGTCTCAAACACATTAAGAAGGTAAAAAATTCCACAAATTAACTCCTGACAAGGCAGACCTGTTGCTTGAAGCCCATTCCAGGTGACTACCTCATGAATCTGATTGAGAGAATGCCAGAAGTGTGCAAAGCTGTCATCAAAGCAAAAGGTGGCTACTTTGAAGAATATAAATCATATTCTGGTTGGTTTAACACTTTTTGGTTTACTACATAATTCCATGTGTTCTTTCTTAGTTTGGATGTCTTCAGTATTGATCTACAATGTAGAAAATAATACACATAAAGAAAAACCATGAATGAGAAGGTGTGTCCAAACTTTTGACTGGTACTGTATATAACATAAGTAATGTTACCCTAATGGTCAAAGTATGACAGCAACACAACTTTAAACCTTTAAACTTATTATTCAGCTGAAGCTGGAAAATCAACAGTCAACACAGGCTGTAATTGCTTGATTATGGGCTGAAATACACCATGGATCATGGAACTCAAAGGTTCTGACTTCAAATCTTAATTTATTTTGACTGAGGAAGGTTTTTCTGTACTTTGGCTTTCACATAACAAAGCTTATCAAATGCTCTGCATATAAATTCGAAAAAAATTAAATGCACTGACAATATCTCAAATCAGACATGTCGATGTATTAAACACAAGTAATTGAAACAAAACAAAAAAACAAAGTGCATCCCTCAATACAAAAATAAAGGCCGTTATATACCTGAAGGGCAAGCCTATGACTGCTTTGTCTGCAGATAAAACATTGACAGCATCTCTGCTTTCTCGCATCCGATTCTGTTTCTTTTCTCGTCAACCACATGAGCAGCAGAAGAAAACAAATGCTCACTGTCGACACTAGTGCTAGGGGCTGACAGGTATTTACGGGCAAGCTGGGCCAGGGTCAGTAAATTTTATTTGGATTTGTTGCTTCTCCAGCACTCCATTGGGCTTCCAGTCCTGGGAATCAGGGACTCTGAAAATGTTGAAAAACCTCTGCAATGGCAACGCTATGAGCTCTAAACACTTAGCAGCTTTACACAGGCGCAGCAGTATGACGTCATGAGCACAACAACCGTGGGCTGTTTTTATCTGACTATTTATCGGCTATAATTTCATTATCTGATCAATAGATAATAATTAGGGCCGGGACTCGATTAAAAAAATTAATCTAATTAATTAGAGGCTTTGTAATTAATTAATCGAAATTAATCACATTTTTAATCGCATATAAATATTTGACCTGAGAACAGTGAGAAGCAATTTTTTTCATATGGGTTTTAGTATACCATTGAATAATGACTATTACACGGCCTTACGAGTCAAATAAATAATAAATAATCACCCACAATGATTCAGCAGCGACAAGGATTGCTCGGTAAAGTTTTAACTTTCACTTTCACTTTCAAGGCCGGCCTGAGAGAGGAGCTGGACAGCGTGCTTTGGTTGGTGTAACGCGCTGAAAGTCTGCTGAGACGAGAGACAAGTGTCGGCGGCTTTTTAACTCGTTAAATAATTGTGCTCCAGTATAATCGGTACGCCTGAAACTCATCCAGTGAGAAACGTTCCGCGGTGCAAATATAAGTGCAATTAAAATGCGTTAATTTTTTTAACGCGTTAATTTTTGTGTAATTAATTAATCTTAATTAACGCGTTAAAGTCCCGGCCCTAATAATAATATAAAATTCCCATCATCGAGTCGATAATCTATCGGCTCAATATATCCTGCATCCCTAGTAAGCTAACAGGAAAAAGTCCTCTTGGATAGACTTACGCATTTCTAATCTGTGTTAGTTGTAATATCCCAGAAGTGTAATACAGACTTCTTCGGGACAGAGAATCAAAACATAACCCAAAGTGATAACATTATGGTTTGAAAGAAATATACCACATTTCACATGCAGTCAATCGTCATAGGCTCCTTATAGGGGTGTAACGGTATTTGTATTCCTCCCGAACAGTCACGGTTCGGTGCACGCAGTCATACGACGAATACGTCTGAGTGAGTTTAAAAAAAAGTCAAGTCCTCACTTTACTTCAAGTGGCGGTAATGAGCCTAAAAGCTGCCAGAAACAGCCGTTACAGAAGAAGAAGAAGTAGTTACAAAAAAGGACGAAGAAGGAAAGTGATGGAAAGTGTGGAGTTTGAGGAGCCGCCGGCTTCATTCAAATCAGCTGTTTGGGAGCACTTTGGCTTCCCAGTACAATATAATGGTGATGGCACGCGAGTGGAGGACCGGACAAAGACTGTCTGCCGGCGATGTTTCACGGAGGTGTGGTATGTCGCTGGCAACACCTCAAACATGCTAACCCACAAAAGACGGCATCACCCCGACATATCTGTCACTGGTGCGAGGAAAAAAACGTCTTTGGTGCAACAACTTATCCCCACTGCTTTTAAGCCACCTCTTGACATTCACACTGACGGGGCCAAAAACATCACAGAAGCAATTGGCATATACATATCAACATCTATGCGCTCATATGCCGTAGTAGAGGAGCCCGGCTTCAAGTATTTATTAAAGGTGCTTGAGCCATGCTAGAGTGTCCCATCCCGTGCGCACATCAGCCAGTCTGGTCCCTGCCATTTACAAGCGTGCACAAGCAGTGGTGGAGCATGAGCTGTCTACTGCACAAGCTGTTGCACTCACAACTGATTGGAGGACCTCCCGTTCCACTGGAAGCTACCTCACGGTTACCGCCCACTTCATCCCTGAGTGGGAAAAAAAATCAGTTTTATTAACGCGCCCAGTGTATGAACACACCAGCACTCAGTTAGCTGAGAAGCTACAAGAGTGGAATCTTTAATCTTAAAGCCCAGAACCATTGCAGTAACCACAGACAATGCAAGAAACATTGTTAATGCAGTTAATGAAGTAGGACTGGGTCCACAAATTTCATGCTTTGCCCACACTTTAAACTTAGCATCACAGAAAGCTATGGCAGTCAACCAGGTATCTCGACTCCTGGGAAAAATCTGAAGAGCTGTTTCTTTTTTCCATCGGAACACAGTGGCTGCACATATTTTGGAGCAGAAGCAGGAGATGCTGCATTTGCCAAAACATCGTCTCATCAATGATGTTCACACACGCTGGAACTCCAGCTATGAGATGGTTGAGAGGTGTCTTGAACAGCAAACGGCTGTTTACTCAGCACTAACAGAGAGGTCCCTCAAGAACAAGGAAATAGCCAATCTGACTGATCAGGAGGTGAGCGTTGCAGAGTGTGTGGTTGAGATCATGAAGCCTCTGAAGACAATCACCACAATATTGAGCACTGAAACGGCACCATCAGTTTCTGTGATCTTACTACTGAAAACAATGATCTTGAAATCTATGGAACAAAATGATGAGGACATTCCTGCTGTCAGGGAAATCAAGCATGCGATAAGAGAAAATCTGCAAAACCGGTACTCTGACCCTGGGCTTCAGGATTTCCTTCACAAGTGCACTGCTTTGGATCCAAGGTTCAAGACACTTTTCCACCTGGAGCCTGTCTGCCAACAAAACATCTATGAGAATCTTGTCACAGAAGTCCTGAGCAGAGCTGAACAGGTATGTATTGATTTTACACTAGTGATGATGTTTTCATATTTTTAAAACAACTTCTCTCATGTCTTAACTTGAACTGTTGAACTCTGCACTCACTTATTATTACTTATTTTTATCATTTTGTACTGCAGGCGACTTCATTTGCAGTGACGGCACAGTTTGAGGCAGCATCTCCCCCTCCACCAAAGAAGTCAGCCATGGCAGAACTTTTTAGGCCACTCTTTAGAACAAAGCAGAGTAACCAGCCTGATTGGAGGCAGCAGTCAAAGGATGAAGTGTATGCCTACATGGCAAAGGACTGCATTTCAATTGATTCCAACCCGCTTGCCTGGTTGAAGGCTCATGAGTCTCTTTATCCTAACCTAGCCATGTTGGCAAAGCATTACCTGGCTGTATCTGCCACCTCAGTCCCCAGCGAGAGGGTTTTCTCGACTGCAGGGGATATAGTTACTGCCAGCAGATCTGCCCTCACTACAGACAATTTAGACAAACTAATTTATTTTGAAAAAAAACCTCAGAATTGAATGACACTTTAGTACCTTCTCAAGAGGTGCATAGTTGACCTAACAGACTCAGTTAATCTCACATGCGATGCATTGCTCCTAAAGGCACAGATTTTATTTTTCTCATATTTTGTGTATTTATTTTGTATTTTCACATCAGGAGATGCTATTCAGTTCTGTTTGTGAATTTTTTGTTTGACTTGTGCCAGTATAGTTTACATTTAGCTATGTAATACAACATTGAAAATGTTTCTTATAATGATGCTACCAAAGTTGCCAGTTGGCAAGAAGTGTTACCTGACTACCTCAGTCTATCTTTTCCTCTGTATTAACAGAATGAGAACCCTCCTAATACTTTTTTTTTTATGTTTTATTCTATTTATTTTTTACTTTTATAACGGGAGATGTTTTTTTATTTTGCAGTCAATTGGTGTCTGTTCAAAATAAATTAAAAAAAGGCAGTCTTTTACATGTGATTTTTTGTTTTTTTTCCCCCGTTGTACCGAACCCGTACCGAACCGTGACCCCCATACCGAGGTACGTACCGAACCGTGACTTGTGTGTACCGTTACACCCCTAGCTCCTTATTAATAATATAGTGAACTTTTTAATATTCTGTGATTTTATAGAAGGCTTCTTATCTAGTCAGCATGGATAAATTGCCGGGGAACACCAACACCAAATAAAATACAATAATACTCTTATTCTTAATCAGGTTTGCTACATCACTAATGGAGGTTCCTGGGGCGAAAAAACGATTTGTAATGCGATGCATAGCCTGTTGGCCTACTGTAGGCGCTACTGTAATTGCATGGTTATGTTTGGTGGCATTAATGTCATGTTATGGCTCAACAAGTTTGCATGTGAAGGCAAACATATACCCTCAACTGAGAATATTCCTCATGACCAGAGTGATGGCTTTTCAAAGGAGCTGATTAGTGAATGGCACCTTTTAGCCAATTTTAAGCTGAAACTCTGAACATAACCTAAGCCTAATTTGATTGATTGTTTTGCATCTGTAGCCATTGGTGTAGTGCTGCCGGAGTGCACCAGAGCGTCACTCCACCACTATTTTTCTCCAAGTGAGGAAAGAAATGTTCACAGTTTGCATAATCAGGTTGAATGTTACTATGTGTAAGTTGTGAATTGCTAAAAGTACTTTGTTGTATGCCATGTTTTGGACAAAGCTTGGCATCTGCTCTTCAACAAAGCTGAACAGCTCTGCATGTGCAAGTTGTTACATAATGTGACATATATGTAATGAGCTGGACACGTACAATATCGTCCGGTCATTCACTCTGTGCGTGGCCAAGGGGCTGCATGTCACCCAGCCTACACACAGAACAAGTAACTAAGAGTTACAGCACAGGAAGAAAAGCAGCAACTGCTTTTAGGACCCGAGCCAACAAACTATGAACCTATATTCATTTAAAACATGACATGTCCAGGCTTTGTACACAAAGTCAATCAGGGCAAAAGTTTTCAGTGCCAAAAATATTCACAGTGGGAAAAACATGACAAAAGTTGCAACAGTGCACAGCAGCAGCTTTGAATAAGCCATCAGCCTACATGCTGCAGTCATCACATACTCCAGAAGTGTCTCATGTAAGGCTGTAAGCAAGGTTCATTGTGATAAATATGGAAGTCCATTTCCGCCAGTTAAAGAAAAGGATAGGATTAGGAAAGGATAAGATTAGAAAACTAAATTTAATGGAAAAATATTCCCATGTTAAGTCCATGTCAACATTAAACTCATATCAGGGCTATAAAAAGTCATGTATGCATGAGTCTCTTCTAGGAATTGTAAAAAGATAAAAGTTCATGATGTTGTTTAAAATAACCTAACCATGTGTATGCATGGCTGCCCATGGGCATTGCATGTGCACATGCACACCCACGTGTGTGTCTTAGTCGAGCTACAGCACAGTACTTAAACTAATAGCACTACAATCGTGTTTATAGTAGTTTAACTATAGTTACTAGTCCAATGGGACTGTTGTCAATGTATAAATGCAGTGTTGAACATGACATTGTGACATACTCATACTTATACAAGAGCTGATGTTTTCACTGATGCATATGTTTTAGTGTTAATTCAGTGACTCTAAGATCATAAAGATCAGCCATGTCCATTAACGGTACAATATCTTCGAATAAGGAATGATCAAGACGAAAAAGCCCATTTCCATTTGTGTCAGCCGGCACAAAGATACGTTTTAATAGATTAGGTTTATCAAAGCACTTTCCTTTTCTCTCCACAGGTCCGATGGAGTGATGAGAACCATGAACACAGAGAAACTCCTCAAGACCATCCCAATCATCCAAAACCAGATGGATGTGTTACTCGATTTCAATGTGAGTCCTCAGTATTGGTTACATTAGTTTTCATCTACATCTGTCTTGTGTTTGTGTTTTCAAAACGATTGTCTCGGATGAAGTTAAAACTGATGGTTTTCAAAACCTCTACTTCTCTCACAGGTCAATGCCAATGAACTGACAAATGGTGTGATCAATGCAGCCTTCATGCTTCTGTTCAAAGACGCAATCCGACTGTTTGCAGCATACAATGAAGGCATAATCAACCTCCTGGGTAAAAACAAGCTTTTGTGTTGGCATAGCCTTGCAAATTACTATTTGGTCTGTAGGTTTTGTCCTAATGTCCCTGTGTGTTGTGATGGAAGAGGTCAAATAATGAGTAATGGTGGCCATTGAGTGAAAGACAAAGTGAAATACTGCAGACATCTTTGCAATTATTTAATACTTGAGGCAAAATGTGTTTGCATTTCCTCACAGTTCATGTAAGTCTTTAATTAACAGCAAAATGGAGGACTAGAAAACTGATGGCTTCCTGGAACTGCAGACCTCATACAAGTGTATTTTAAAGAAAGTTTTTGGGGCTGTTGCAAACCATTTCCCTGCAGACCTCATGAATTATTTTTCAAATATAGCCTAAAATTAGTATGCAGCAAGCTTTCCTCTTCTGTTTTAGCATGATGAGCATGTACTACTCAGCTTCTACTGGGCAAGGCTGCTCACCTTGGTGTCAACTTCTTGTAAGCAAAAAAAAAATATTCTCAGAAGGTCCTGTCTGCAAACAGTGAAACAGGAAAGACAGGCCTGATTACTTTGTAGTTTAAATAGGAGCTGTAGTTTTAGCCAATAATCATGATCACATGATAGTACTTACTATGCAAGTCTCCAAAAATATTAGTATGATTCAGGATTTGTTCTCATTGTTCTTATTAACTGCCTGAGTCCTAAGATTTCAAAGAAGGCATCAGGCCTTGAATTTTACCAGCGTATATCAATATCTGCTGTGACTGACAATTGGGTGTATATACAGTTTATATTGTATATGAAGCTAAAACTTCAAAGTAGCAGACAAAACTGCAATAAATGTAAGAGAAATGACAATGGTTATCTTTTTCTTTTGCTTATTTTCCTGTTCTGTTAACAGAGAAGTACTTTGACATGAAGAAACTTCAGTGCAAAGAAGGACTTGACATCTACAAGAAGTTTCTTACACGAATGACAAGAATCTCTGAGTTCCTCAAAGTTGCAGAGGTAAGGCAGAACCCCATATCAACCTTTCAGTAATTATAAAGGGGCCTTGGGTCATTTAGCTGGGTTGGCTATTCTTACCCATCCAAATTCTGATGGTCTGTCTTCTGTTCCTGCAGCAAGTGGGAATTGATCGAGGGGACATCCCAGATCTGTCTCAGGTAAGTCCAAATGCAAATTCTAAAGATAACCATTTTGCATCTTTGCAAGTACTTTATCCCTCAACTCTTTGCTGGCTTTGATTAACTAAAATGAGGAGAATGGTCAAATTTGGGTGATTAAATACTAAATATAAGATTAGTATCAAGTAATCACAGGCTGAAAATGTCCTCTGGTCTCCTTAAATATATTCACGGGTTTCACACTCGCAAATGTTGAAACGCAGTCTCAAAATGCAGTCACTGACTGGACAGCTTTCTCTCCTGTAACTCTGTCGCCATCACCCCCACTTTTCGATATGAAAGTCAGGTCATAAACATGTTATGTGAACGTGATATGACACATTTTATAGGAATGTCAATATAGTGTGAATGTGTCAATGGTTTGCAGAAACAGTAACTTCCAACATTTATCCTGGTGACTGGGCTGTTACCAAAGGCATTTTTGATGTTTTTGATGATTTTGTCTGAGACATTATAGCAAAATTCTCTCTCTGCTATCGACAGAGATCAACCTGTAGAGGGCAGTCGCTATGCATGTTTATAACACAATATGTAGAATTCAAATATGTACTAACTAAATGTCAAGATATGGACCCGACTCAATCCACAACACTACTAAACACCCATATACATTGTTTTTCAGCTAAAAAAATGTTTTGGGGTTAAGATCCTCTTTAAATGACACGCTAATTCTCATTAGATCATATAAGATCTGATTTAAATGAGCTGATAGTTTTAGCAGACCTCGGGTATTAAGGGAGCTTTTACCACAGGTAAGAAGCAACTAAAAGTTGCTTCACCTTGTTTGGTAGTGCATTAGGGCACATTTAGACCAAATCCGGTGGTGCAGCGTATCACCGCAGGCTTGTGTGGGAGTGTCGCACCATAGTCCATGTGTGTGACTTGTTGGGAACCACTGCTTGTCAGTCTGCCGAAAGGCGAAGCTGCTATGTTGTTATGTTACTAGTATGCTGGTCCTACCTGTCGATGGATTAAAAATAACAGTGAACAACTGGGATGCGAGGCAGATCATTACTGTGTTTTAATTATATGTGCTAATTGATGCGGCTGCGGTCCACTTCCATCCAAAAATAGACGCGGTGCATATTCTCCACGGAGCAGGGCAGAGAGCCACTTCTGGGATGATGCTGAGATGCAGCCAGTAGAAACATGAGCATTGTGTAGAACGACCTTGGATCAGTGCCGGCAACTAGTGGAATCCGGGGGTAACAACCCCAAATAGTTGTAGGACTTTTTTTGTCTTTCTTCTTTTTGTTCGTTTTTTTGCCTCGCTTCTGTGATTAACACATATTTGGGTGATGCCTAACATGTGTTAGCAAGCATTTTTAGCATGTTTCTCATATTTCAAACAGCACCAACACCCTGTCCTCATCTGATCCACGTCGCTCTGTGAAACTTTCTCAAACAGCTGATTAGAAAGCAGCAGGCCGATCCTCTCGATCTACGGTGTCTTATGAATTAGTCATGGCCCACCACAGTGACTTCTTCATGTGTATTTATCCTGTCTTCTGCTTTTTTTGTTTAATGGGAGTTCAACAGTTTTTAAGTGCACTGCCGCTACTTTCCGGATTGGGGTGTTGTTGTGATCTCACCCATCGACATGTGTTCTTGCAATACTAAAGCCAGACATATTTGTCGTATGACTGCATGCACCGCACCGGACTGTACAGTACAGGAGAAAGCAGGACAGTGCAGTACAGGAGAGAGCAGTACAGTACAGGACAGGAGAGAGCAGTACAGTACAGTACAGGAGAGAGCAGTACAGGACAGGAGAGAGCAGTACAGTACAGGACAGGAGAGAGCAGTACAATACAGGACAGGAGAGAGCAGTACAGTACAGGACAGGAGAGAGCAGTACAATACAGGACAGGAGAGAGCAGTACAGTACAGGACAGGAGAGAGCAGTACAGGACAGGAGAGAGCAGTACAGTACAGGACAGGAGAGAGCAGTACAATACAGGACAGGAGAGAGCAGTACAGTACAGGACAGGAGAGAGCAGTACAGGACAGGAGAGAGCAGTACAGTACAGGACAGGAGAGAGCAGTACAGGACAGGAGAGAGCAGTACAGTACAGGACAGGAGAGAGCAGTACAATACAGGACAGGAGAGAGCAGTACAGGACAGGAGAGAGCAGTACAGTACAGGACAGGAGAGAGCAGTACAATACAGGACAGGAGAGAGCAGTACAGTACAGGACAGGAGAGAGCAGTACTGGACAGGACAGGAGAGAGCAGGACAGTACAGTACAGCAGGGGTCGGGGGAGTAGACAGACTGAGAGTGAAAGATGCTTTGCTGAAGCAATGGCACCAAACATTCGAGATCGTTGGTGCTATCGTGAGAGGTGAAGAACCATTTTGGATCAATATGAGACTATGGTACAGCAAATAAGACTATGGTGGACTGACAGTCTCGTTGATTAATGGGAAATACTGCAACTGGTATCCAGCCATGCCAACAGTGTCTGTTTTATGTGCTGAGGTTTTTAGATATCCGAAACTAAGAATGTGGTCACCAAGTCAATACATTGGAGGGGAGTAGGATTTTATTTGAACAATAGAAAAAATATTGAGTTTTATTATTTTCAGTCATTTGGGCACCACAACCAAAATTCCAGTCACCTCCATTGCGCTCGGGTAAGACCGTATATAGTAACATCTCACAACTTTGAGAAATAAAAACGATTTGGGCGAACTGACCCTTTAAATGTATGAGTAATTCAACAATTTATTTTTTGTTGCAAAATACAAATGTTTTGCCAGGTAGTAAGATTTATACATCACTGTAGAGTTTACACTGATCAGCCAAAACATTACAACCACTGACATGTGCAGTGATTTTACATTGAACATTTTGTTACAATACAGTGTTCTGCTGGTCCCGGCATTCATGTGGATGCCACTTGACACGATCACCCACCCAAACACAGTTGCAGTTCCAAGTACACCCTCATGGCAACTTTACTACGCATTGACAGTCCGCTGGTCGCCATTGCCATTAACGAGAGCAGTTACCATGACGCGGTGGTTTGCAGTAGCTTTGGTAGGTGTCACATGCCAAGGACATCTACATAACTGCCAGAACTCAAGTTTTCCCATCAGAACACTGCGTTGTAACAAGATGATCAAGGCTATTCACATCAAATAGTTTTAATGTTTTAACACCAACTGCTTTGCTAGGCAGGTAATGCATGTGGCCACTATAGCACTAATAAACACCTTTTCACTCACACTCACCCCTGACATTTGCACGTCATACAGCAAATAAAGGTGTGAATCAAGGGTTTCAGTATGGGATATGGAAGGTCTTGCATAGAGCAGTTGCCACCTGAGGTGGTGGATTATGGTATAAAATACATTCATTTGGAGGCTCTGTTGTTAGTTACAGAATTGGTAGAACTTGTAACTACAGCAAGTAAACCAGAATTAGACAGCTTTATCCCAAAGGTTTTCACAATATCTTGACTGTTGCCACCTTTATTTTCTGTATTTTTCCCTTCTTTCTATCTCTCCATTTTCAGTTCACAGTTTGTGTAAGTATCTGAACCTTTTCTCTCTCTGTCTCTGTTTTTGGAAGTAGCTCTGTTTGTGGACTCTTGGCAATAACTTGGCATGCCTCAGTATTTTTTTTCTTCTTCAGAGGACATCTTGTATTAGGCTATCCTCAGTCTTTAAAACTTAATGTGTATCAATGACGTTCATGCTAGGCCCCAAGCAGCCTGCTGGATGCCCTGGAGCAGCACTTGGCCTCTTTAGAGGGAAAGAAAGTCAAAGACTCAACTGCAGCCAGCAGGTAGGTCTGCTTCAAATGGTTGAAAAATTGCACATATTTTTTTCACAAGAGTTCAATTATTAATTATATGTCACAATTCAGAACACAGTGTCTAACCAAGAATCATTTCAGACTGTTTTCTGTGTCTGTCCATTGATTCAGGGCTAGTACCCTCTCCAATGCTGTCTCCTCCCTGGCCAACACTGGCATATCTTTCACCAAAGTGGATGAGAGGGAAAAACAGGCGGCCCTGGAAGAAGAGCAGGCTCGCCTAAAGGCACTAAAAGTACATTTTCTCTTCACTCATCTACATGACTTTCAGCTTAGTGCACTTCAGGCCTACAGGCATTTTCTTATACCTTGAAGTTTTACAATGTCATGCCAGTCAGGACTCCCCTGTAGCTATAATATCAAATGTATATTGATAACATTTGTTACAGTTTTGAATAGCTGGGCATTCCAGTGGGTTATTGGTCTGAGATACAGTATAAACAATGTAATTCCAACATCCCGGTTCGATTCCAGCTGAAGACCTTTTGCTGTATGGCACACCCTTTGATCTTTCCCCATATTTCCTGTCAATCTCTGTGTTGAACTGGCAAATAAAAAACAACTAAAACAACTTAAAAGAAAATATTTTTTTACTTAGTACGATAGTACCAAGTAGTTCAATACAAGTTAGCCTCTGTGTTGCTCACTGTAGCTTCCTAATTATTCTAGGAGCAGCGTCTGAAAGAGCTCCAGAAGAATCCTGCAATAGCGACCACAGACTCCTCCCCTGTCTCCACAACCGGCGGCACCATCAACTCAGCCCCATCTATTGACCTCTTCTCTACCCCCAGCTCCACCAACAGGTGAGACCTCAGGACGCAAACCCTGTCACTCATCCTAAAATAACCCCCATTGACTTTGATTGTTCACCAGATGTCCTCACAAGATGCCACTGCATGCTGATGCTTGTACATTAGGATGCAGATAAGCATTTATTTTGACGCACACTTTTTTGCAATTATTTAATTCATAAAATCTAAGACCTGACACTGTTTTGCAGATGTTTCAGAAATGGCGATGAAACCTCTAATTTGTTAAACAGAATAAATGAAAGTTTTAAAATTTGAAGACTGATTTAAACTGATTGAAATGACTTGAAGGCTCTATTTGTAATATACGTTGATTTTTGAGTCTGATTCCCAACTCGTCAAATACTGACCAGGGCTTGACACCAACTTTTTTCCCAAGGAGCACATGAAAAAATGTAGGTGCAAGATGAATATGTATCAAATTATCTGTTTTTACTTCATTAAGTAATATAAGGAAATATTTACAAGCAGAACATAATTTGAATCTGCTTTTTTTTTTTCATTTTCAAATTGTATTTCAGTTATTTTGTAGTTATACAGTGCTAAAAAAAAAACAAAAAACTCACCGTGTCAGTTAAACTTCAGGGATATCAATCTGTCCATTTAGGAAGTGATTGAGAATCAATTTCACCTTCTTGGTGCAAATGAGAGTGACAACAGGTGCAATTGAATGGCAAAAGCAAGGCAACCCCCAAAAAGGGAATAGTTTTGCAACTGGTGGCCACAGACAATTGCTCTCTCCTTATCCCTCCTGACTGATTCTTCTCTAGTTTTGTGTTCTGCTAGTGCCTTGTCACTACTAGTAGCATGAGGTGGTGCCTGAAAATGCTTGAAAGGTGCTTGGATTTACCTTTGAAAATGTGATACACCCAGTATAAGGTATATATGGTAAAATGTAAAAAAAAGTGATTGCATAAGTATTCACCCCCTTTAAAGTGACTGACCTAAATCAACAGAGGTCCAGCCAATTATACAGACCCAAACATGTAAATATACAGATGACTCTCCTTTCAGATGATGCCATTACCGTGGCGTTAAAGGTGCCACAACACGGGACTTCCGGTTATGGCGACGAGACTGGTGGTAGCATAATCTGATGGGTCCGGTAATTTCCCCATTTTAGATTATTTTACACACTTGTTTTATCAGAAATCATATGGGGAAGTATAAACCAAAGAAGGCTAAGACCACAGAAAATCAGGACAGAACAACAAACCAAGAAATGGCGACAGGAGACGCTGATGAAGTTGTCGGCACAGGTGAAGCTAGTGAGCAAGTGGCCATGTGCGTTCTGCGCTCCAGCATCAGTGCTATCCACACTAAAATAAAGGCAGGACACAAGGACATGAAGAAGGAACTAGACTGTTTCTGCGAGACAATTAAACAAGACATGAAGGAAGAGTTTGGGAACTTTAAAAAAGAAGTTAACCAGAAGCTGAGTGAGATCGGGGCAGAGCTGAAAAACACGGAGGTCAGAATGGATGAAGTGGAGAACCGAGTGGCCGAGGTGGAAGAGTGGAATGCTAATGCTAAAGACGTGCTTCTACAATCTCTGCAGGAACAAGAGTGCTTCCTGTCCAAACGGGTTAGCACACTCCCGCAGAAATAACCTCCGCATCTTTGGGATCCCCGAGGGGGAGGAGGGGGACAATGCATGTGAGTTTCTGGACAAGTTTATCAAGTCCGAGTTATGCTCCCTGACATCGACTTTAAAATACAGCGCTGCCACAGATCACTCGGAGCAAGGCCACGCGCGCACACCGCCCCGAGATCCATGGTCGTGTGCTTCCTCACCTACAGAACTAAGGAACTGGTGCTGAACACTGCATGGAGAAAGAAATGAGGTACACCTCAACGGAAAAAGAGTTTATTTCGACCACGACTACCCGGTAGAAATTATGAAGAAATGAAAGGAATATGCGCCGCTGAGGAAGGTGCTAAAGGAAAAGGGACTTAGGTACCAGACACCAGCGCCCACAAAACTCAGTCTTTTATGAAGAAGGACCCACAACACACAGCAACGTAAAAGAGGACATGCGGAGTAAGGGGATTTTAACACCTGTCGGCACACACTGGTCTAGTGCAGATGAGACACCCCGTGGGGGACTGGAGGGGCTCTCCTGGGTGACCTGTGTGTCAACAAAACATCGGAACCGGATCGCGGACATCGAACGAGACATCAACAGACATCTAATCCTTTACACACACGAAGCAGCCGGGAAGCCGGCTCGCTGTGTGTAGCGACACACAAGCGCAGCGGTTTACCGTTACGCTTGATGCAGTCTGAAAGGCACAGGCGAAAGCAAAGACGGCACATTGGGGGACAGAAATATCGTCTCTGATACGGGATTGCTGTGTGTAAGCGGCTAATGTTACTACACAAACACAAACAAACCGTTAGCCTGTGGCTACAGCCAGCTGCTAATGTCACCTCCCGGATAACAGGTTGGGCTTTCGGTCCCATATATAAAGGGACATATTTCTAACTATTCAGTTTCAGACTAAAGGACCGTGGAAAATGCGCAGTCTGTAACTATTCAGTGTTACACAGCAGTGGACTAAGTTACATGTTTGCAGCTAACGCTACTTTGCACGTTACGTACAGCCCGGCTTTGGTCGTAATTTTGTTTCGACTCACGACATGCCGCTGATAAAACAGTTTTTTTCTTAGTATGACTTTTTAGTGGACTTTGTGTGGTGGTGGGTCGTTTGCTGGCCGTAGCAGAATCCATTACTACCCAAACACTAGTTTGGGTCCACCGTGCTTGTCTTCTTCCTGTATCCAAGTTGAAAGCCGTCGAGGATGCGCATTCAGCGTCATCTGACGTCACGTCCGCAGGACTGCGCGGGAAATTTGGACACCGAATTGCAGTACATTATGCAGCACACAGCCTGTTCAAGGCAATGGAGAGATACGTTAGTGGGATCATTCTTTTTGGTTTTGAACGCTTCATCACCCATTAGCATTAACCAACTTAAAATGCATGTTTATTTTTTCACAAATCCTGCCCCAAGTTCCTTTAAGTATTAACAATATTATCAGGCCACAAAATCTGGGGGAGGGAAAATTCCGCTAATTGTGTGTTTTGATAGCTCTCGTTGGAGGATGTCAGTGCGCACCTGGAGGGGCCTTCTACCTGGAGGCTTCCCCTCTCCGTCCCGAAGTAATGTTCATACTTCACTTTTGGAGGTCCTTTCTTTTTCTTTTTTTTTTTTTATTGTGGTGCACAGATGTTTTTTTAAACCAGGAGTACAAAGTAGTTACTTTAAATGTTAATGGACTGCAAAACCCCATCAAAAGGAGCAAATTAATAACTAAGATGAAAAGAGAAAAACAAAAAATAATTTTTTGGCAGGAGACCTATCTATGCGGTAAAGAACATGAGAAACTGAAACGCTTTGGCTTTAAAAACACCTATTATTCATCTTACAAATGCGGACAAGCAAGAGGGGTAGCAATACTATAGTAAAAGGATACATCGACCATAAACAGATGATGCTACTAAAAGTTTATAGACCCCCAGGTAAGTACAAAATGTTTATTAAAAAAAATATTTGATATAATTGCTGAAGAGACCATGGGGGTCCTCATCTGTGGCGGGGACTGGAATATACAACTACAATCCTCTCTTGATTCCACTAATTCAAAAAAGAATAAATCCTGAGACACTCACAAAAGAAAAAAAAGAAACTTCTTCTCGAAGCAGGTATGGTGGACATTTGGAGGGAAACCCACCCGACAGAAAGACAGTTTACATTCTACTCCCACCCTCACAGCGTACGTTCAAGAATTGACTACTTTTTCACATTCAGCTCAGACAGACATAGAATCATAAATTGCGAAATAGGGGTCAGGGGTAGACAATAAGGGAAATTTGGTTGATTTTGCTGGTTGATTTTTGCGCCCCCCTCCATGTTACAGGGCGTTTTACTTGACACATGCTAAAAAAATAAGATAAGATTTACAGCCTCACCCCACACCATGTTCTCTAATGCAGACATCACGTTTAAATATTTGACCAACAGTGTTTTACAGGAGGATGATCTGAACAGCTGTTCTATTCACACTTAAAAAGTTTTTTGTCTTTTCAATGTAATTTTCAATCTATGAAATCCATCTGTGCCTTTTTTCTTGCCAAGCTTCTCTCAAGTTTTACTCTTTCAAATAATCAACCATCTACAGAACTTTTCAGTACGCTATTTTTCTACTTCTTCTTCTCATCATCATTATCATTAATTATTATTATTAATAATATTGTTTAAAGTGAGCCTCTTATCGTTTAACAGAAAAATACATCATACAAGCAGCAACTTTTGCAGCCTTGTCAGTCTGATGGCGAGTTATCACCTTTCTGTCATCACTAACATACTGTTAATAATCAAAGAAGCTCTGAGGCTTTGTTCTATATGTTATAATACAAGATTTCAGCATTGAGCTACAATCAGGCAACATTCATGATTCTGTACAGTCAAACTAAGCAAACACTTCTTATTGATCATCATTATAAAGTTTCAGGCGTTCCTGTAACCATGGTAACTCACGGTGCCAGAGGGGAGGGAGAGACGCTGAATGAAGCCGTTTACACAGACACACTGCAGACAAAGTCCAGATTATAGTTGTTAGTTCACATATGTAGCACACAACAGGAGACTCTCCGTGTCAGACGAGTTCTCACATGTTGACTAAACTCAAAAACTAATGGATAACGTAGCAGCGCGACGAGTCCTTGCTAGCTAAGCAGCTAAACTTTAGCACCGCTCCGTGTTGAGATCCCGCCCTGTGTGGGTCACTACACTGTCATTGGTCAGGCGCACAGGCTATTATCGATACCATTGGCTGTGGAGTGTGACAATCTGTCAATAAACATCAGCCAACAGTTCTCCTCCGATCTACATTGATCTCACAAGTCGCCTCTGTGAAGTTTGAATGACGGAAATCCGTCGTAGCGACGGAGCACTTTAATCCATGCTGGCCCCACCGGGCCAGTGCTTGGAGCGTTCTGGTGGCCCGGACGGTTTTAAAAGTATGTCTGACCCCTGCGGGGTTAAAGACATATCAGATCGTGCAGGGGTGTATCTATCCCTACACCTGGACACAGAAATTAAAAATACAACATGGAGACTCAACGCCAGCTTCTTAAATGACCCATCATGTAAAAAACATGTTGAAAAACAATTTAAAGATTACTTAGAACACGACGATAATGATTAAGTATCCCCAGGTAGTGTGTGGGATGCAGCCAAAGCAGTAATCAGGGGAAAACTCATAATGTGGTCTTCTATTAAAAAGAAGGAAAAGCAGAAATGAATAAAAGACTTACTACAAGAACTCAAAGACCAAGAAATTAATCATATGGAATGTGATGACCCCTGATTATTAGAGCAGATAAAAGTGACTAGACAAAACTTGAAAAAAATATATGACAGTCAGGAGATGAAAATTAGATTCACCAAACAAAGGTATTATGACAATGGGCCAAGAACTAAAAAAATATTAGCTTGGAGGATAAGAAGGCAACAGGATGAAAGGTCCATTCATAAGATCAAAGATAAACAATCTGGTAAAATGTGTAACAAGCTAAAAGAAATACTACACTGCTTTGAAAATTATTATAAGGGCTTGTACACACAACCGTTTCTGCAAGATTCTGCAAGCATTACACTTTTTTTTAACTCATTGGACTTGCTATTCATTGGAACATAACAGAATAAAGGAATGACAGGTGAGATAATTGGAACAGAACAGAATAAAGTAATACATTTTATTTCATAGGCGCCTTTCTGTCACTCAAGGTCACCTTACAGTAAATAAAAAACAATGCACAGTACGCATTAGAATAAAATAAGTTAAAAATAAAATTAAAATAATAAAATAAAAAAGAAAGCCACAAAAGTAGTAAAAACAGTTAAAATGGACAGGAAGGTCAGTTAGAGGGAAAAGGCAATCTTAAAAAGGTGTGTTTTGAGTCAGGACTTGACAGGTGAGATAACGAAACAAGAATTAGATAATGCCATATCGAGACTCAAAACAAATAAAATGCCAGGTGCAATGGTACAAAACAGTCAGAGAGATACTAACGCCAGTATTATTGAAATACTTCAATTTTACGCTTAAAGGTGGAGAAACACCAATATCCTGGAGACGAGCAATAATTTCCGTAATCCCAAAGATGGGTAAAGATAAATTCGAGTGTAGTTTGTACAGACCTACAGTACAGACCAAAAGTTTGGACACACCTTCTCATTCAATGAGTTTCCTTTCTTTTCATGACTATTGACATTGTAGATTCACACTGAAGGCATCAAAACTATGAATTAACACATGTGGAAATATGTACGTAACAAAAAAGTGTAAAACAACTGAAAATACGCCTTATATTCTAGTTTCTTCAAAGTAGCCACCTTTTGCTCTGATTACTGCTTTGCACACACTCTGCATTCTCTTGATGAGCTTCAAGAGGTAGTCACCTGAAATGGTTTTCACTTCACAGGTGTGCCCTGTCAGGTTTAATAAGTGGGATTTCTTGCCTTATAAATGGGGTTGGGACCATCAGTTGTGTTGTGCAGAAGTCAGGTGGATACACAGCTGATAGTCCTACTGAATAGACTGTTAGAATTTGTATTATGGCAAGAAAAAAGCAGCTAAGTAAAGAAAAACGAGTGGCCATCATTACTTTAAGAAATGAAGGTCAGTCAGTCCGAAAAATTGGGAAAACTTTGAAAGTGTCCCCCAAGTGCAAACCATCAAGCGCTACAAAGAAACTGGCTCACATGAGGACCGCCCCAGGAAAGGAAGACCAAGAGTCACCTCTGCTGCGGAGGATAAGTTCATCCGAGTCACCAGCCTCAGAAATCGCAGGTTAACAGCAGCTCAGATTAGAGACCAGGTCAATGCCACACAGAGTTCTAGCAGCAGACACATCTCTAGAACAACTGTTAAGAGGAGACTGTGTGAATCAGGCCTTCATGGTAGAATAGCTGCTAGGAAACCACTGCTAAGGACAGGCAACAAGCAGAAGAGACTTGTTTGGGCTAAAGAACACAAGGAATGGACATTAGACCAGTGGAAATCTGTGCTTTGGTCTGATGAGTCCAAATTTGAGATCTTTGGTTCCAACCACCGTGTCTTTGTGCGATGCAGAAAAGGTGAACGGATGGACTCTACATGCCTGGTTCCCACCGTGAAGCATGGAGGAGGAGGTGTGATGGTGTGGGGGTGCTTTGCTGGTGACACTGTTGGGGATTTATTCAAAATTGAAGGCATACTGAACCAGCATGGCTACCACAGCATCTTGCAGCGGCATGCTATTCCATCCGGTTTGCGTTTAGTTGGACCATCATTTATTTTTCAACAGGACAATGACCCCAAACACACCTCCAGGCTGTGTAAGGGCTATTTGACCAAGAAGGAGAGTGATGGGGTGCTGCGCCAGATGACCTGGCCTCCACAGTCACCGGACCTGAACCCAATCGAGATGGTTTGGGGTGAGCTGGACCGCAGAGTGAAGGCGAAAGGGCCAACAAGTGCTAAGCATCTCTGGGAACTCCTTCAAGACTGTTGGAAGACCATTTCAGGTGACTACCTCTTGAAGCTCATCAAGAGAATGCCAAGACTGTGCGAAGCAGTAATCAAAGCAAAAGGTGGCTACTTTGAAGAACCTAGAATATAAGACATATTTTCAGTTGTTTCACACTTTTTTGTTAAGTATATAATTCCACATGTGTTAATTCATAGTTTTGATGCCTTCAGTGTGAATCTACAATTTTCATAGTCATGAAAATAAAGAAAACTCTTTGAATGAGAAGGTGTGTCCAAACTTTTGGTCTGTACTGTATATCGATACTAAATTTAGACTACAGACTATACGCCTCAATAATTGCAAAAAGACTTGAGAACATACTTCCGGACATAATAGATGATGACCAAACAGGGTTCCTCAAGAACAGACAGACACAAGACGGGCTTTACACTTAATTGAACATATAAGCAAAACTAAAGATAAATCTATTGTTTTCAGCCTTGACGCCGAAAAGGCATTCGATTCCGTAGGCTGGGAATATTTATATTTAACACTGCAAAGATTTGGCTTGAACAGCTCAGTAATTCTATTTCTAAAGAACTTATATCACTCCCCTACAGCCAGAATAAAAATAAATGGTCTATCTCTTGAAAGGGGTTGCAGGCAAGGTTGTCCCTTTGTTTTGCTTTGTTTATTGAGCCACTTGCACAAGCAATCAGGGAAGATCAAGAAATAAGAGGAATTTGGATTAAAGACACAGAATTTAAGACCTGCCTTTATGCAGATGATGTACTGATCACTCTTTCACAACCCGATTTGAGCTTACCTAAACTATTTTCCTGTTTGAAATCATTTGTTATGTTGTTATGTTATTATTCAGGTTATAAATTAAATATACACAAAACACAAATAATTTCATATAATTACACACCCGCTGCACATAATCTTTATAACTTCAATTGGGACAATGATGCGTAGGGATTAATATTCCAAAAGATTTATCCAACATTTATTCAATAAATTACCTACCAATTACTAAGGAAATAAAGGCAGATTTAAACAGATGGACCTTGTTACCATTGGACCTACATAATCGAATAGACATAATTAAGATGAACATTTTACCACAATTACTTTTTCTCTTTCAATCAATACCTGTAGAAATACCTACAAAACTATTTATTGAGCGGAGAAGAATGTTTTCCGGGTTCATATGGAAAGGTCTAAACCTAAGATTAGATATAATACATTGCAACTGCCGAAAGGAAAAGGGGGATTGTCTCTGCCGAATATGGAGAACTATTATAAATCAGCACAATTGAGATATTTGAAGCTATAATGAGAAGGTGGCTAAATAAAGAGCCCCCAACAAAAGGGGAATGGATTGGAATAGTAAAAGAAATATGGAAATAGCGGAAAGAAAATGAGATGAGATGAGAGATGAGAAAGAAATATATAACATGGAAAGGCTAACTTTTTCCCTGAATCTGTGTATGGACAAATTCACTTATAACTGGAGGAAATGGACAACATACATTGATACAGCGGCTCATGTGTAATTAATGAAAATGTTTATATATATGTGTGTAAAGATACGGAGGTATGTACATGTGGGTGGTGTATGTATGCAGAAGTGAAGGTGTCTGTGTAGTTATATATACAGTATGTGCTTATAGGAACATATTTGTGACCCCCTATGTGTGCTTCTCGGATGCCACAGCCCTCTCTGGCGTACACTGAGGGTACCAACAACCGGACACTGGACTTCTATCTTTGACTTTTAATTGAAAGGCACTCTCTTAC
This sequence comes from Pagrus pagrus, assembly GCF_965226575.1. Lineage (NCBI taxonomy): Eukaryota > Metazoa > Chordata > Actinopteri > Spariformes > Sparidae > Pagrus > Pagrus pagrus. Next base: position 29,687,302 of record NC_140198.1, on the reverse strand, counting down.
TGTGTGGTCACACAAAAGGAACTAGTTGTTGAATAAAGGAACATGAACTGATGCAAAGTGCATGAAGGACACAGAGGCAGACCCATATGGGGCAGCTGCTCCACGGTTTGACTCCCTCCTTTTGGCTGTAAGAGCGACAACAAAGTGAGTCATTAACCTAACCTTTTATTTGATTGTTTTATGCATTTATTTTTTTTTATTTTTTAGATACAAGTCTGTGCTTTTTTATTTTATATTCTGTAAAATAATATGTATAAAACAATAAAAAGTTAAGTAAAAAAAACAAAAAGGTGCCGCAACACGGCAGAAAAGGTGGGGGGACTTCTATTTCATCCAGCTGATTTTGCATTAGCTGCATTGTGCACCAACAACCACAAGGTGCATCGTCACATACCATCCCCTATTAATCACAATGATAGTTCTTATGACCTATCCGATCCGATCAGAGGACTGAAATCTGCGCACCACATTAAGCACAGAGACGCACTGCAGCGCTTAAACAGGTCTTCCAGCCCCCACAAGGTGCATCGTCATACTGAGAGCAATAGCCTTTGGAACACTACAAAATTGGTGTTTTGTAATCTTTTTCCTCTGTGGTGGGCTTGAATAGCAGGTACAGTAGAGACGTGAAAATACAGACAAAGTAAAATAGTCTAAAGCAGAAATAATATCTGTGTGACTGGCTGACTAACAGGGCACTAAATAAAGTAGGCTACGTTTGGAAGAGCCGGGGATCAAACCTCCGGTGCTGTGATCTGCGGACAAGGGACTGTACAGGACCGTCCACACCAAGATCAAGAACTAGGCTATAACAATAAATATGTAAACAGCGGCACCAAGAACGCCAACTTCGTCGGGAGCTTAGGCAAATTAATATTGATGGATAAGATGTATGATCGTAAAACTGTGCTTACTAAACATGTAGGCCCCACTGATACACATTTAAACGACCACTTAGTAGTTTGTTTTCATCAGTTAGTTACTATAATAACGACAGAAATAAAAAAGAAAGAAATTAACAATAATATATGGCAACATACACAGTATTGTATTAAAATCACAGTATCCTAAATCATCCCAAAGAATTATTCATTCTAATATATTCAAAAGGTATTCTTTTCTATAGGTTTATTAACTACTAAAATCATGCGTACTGTGCTGAATACAAGGGATCTTGTCAGTATTTACAATGCAGCCTGATTCTGCACTCTACAGTATTCACATTACATGATGTTTACCGTTGCTATATACCCATTGGTGTATTTGAACAACTCAACAACAGCTAGAGGAGATTTAGAAGTGGGTATACGCAATGCTGACAGAAAAATATGTAGTTAGACATCTTTAGTTTATTTAACTTAGTTCACAGAAGAGCTGTTGAAGTTGAATATGAGCCGAAGCAGTCATATTAACATAGTGTTAGACTTTGTACATCCGCTTCCTGTGGAGTAAACCAGCCAAAATACGTAGTATGGCAGTGCTAAGCACAATTGTGGTTAAACAGGGTTAAAGTTAAATCCTGTCATCAGGATTTTACTGTCATCGACAATGCTCGTGTTCATGTGTAGAGACCCTGGTGATACTACGAGCAAAGTTTCATGTTGTGTCGAGTCTTCTTAGTGTTTTAAAAATAGCGATTTTGATGCTACCGTAATGTTGCCCCTAGCACGCAATTGAAAATAATTTTGACCCAAAAACGAAAGTATGGTAAATCTTAAAAGTGGCTTTTTCGTCGTAATTATGCTTTTACACGAAGGTTTGACTCGGGTTCCTTCACAAAAAAGCCTAGGTTGCATTTTGAGTTTCACTTTAACACAGCGGCAAGCACATCATTTGACAGGAGAGACATCTGTAGGACCCAGGTCTAAAAATATTGGCATTTCCCTTTAAATCAATTTTATTTTTTGTCAACTCATGTGCTTAAGCTTTTTGTGATTTTACACCTTAAAGGTTGGTACATAGATGTTGCTTAATGGAGTTGGAAGGATTAGCTAACTGCAAGTAGATGGTTGTTGCAAAACCGAATGGCTTCACAGGTTCTTGGTTCTCTAAGATTAGATAAAACTTTGATCCTTGTGTAGAACCTGATTTGATCCAGCGCAAACAAAATGCAATAAAAATGATAATGCTTAAGCAAATGGACAGAAATGAATTTGACGTTCAGTGTCAATGCTGGGGACAAATCTGCAGTGGTTTTTACTTGTAAGAGCAACCTTGAAACTGAGGACACACCCTAATGTTTTGGCAATGAGTGACTGATTTATCCTCTGTGCCCCTTTTTTTCCTGCTCATTCCTTCTAGCAACTCAAAGGCAGCCAATGACCTGCTGGACCTGCAGCCAGCTTTCCAGCAGCCACTGCCTGTCTCCAGCTCAAACACATGGGGAGGTGAGAGCTCCCGTGCCACATTTACAAACACACTTATACATCTGTCATTCAACACAGTGCTCACAGTCAATTTGTTTACAGTTTTGTTATTCAGATTAAATGTTATATACATGAATACAGAAAAAGAGAATTAAAGAGAAGCTGAGAAGGCAAAACAGAAGTATTATTAATGGCAACTTTTTAATACCCACTTGTGGGACCTACTTATATTATTGATGTCGTTTTTGTCAGGTGTGGCCATATATTTTGACCTGAACTTGGTGGTGTATTTTTTCTGTTAAACATCACCTAGCCCTACTGGCCCTATAAACACAATGTCTCCCATACTCATGTAGCAGATTTACGTTCTCAGGTCATGTTTTCGTGAATGGGTTTTGGGTTTTGAGTGTGTTGAACCATTTTATTTGCAACAATTTGCCTGCGTTTGCATGTCAGATTTTTAAATGAATATCAAAGCTGGACTTTGGGACTTAAATACATAAATGAATGTCAGTTATGTTCATGCCCTTGACAAACAAGTTTTCACAATGCTGATTATGCAATTATGATGCACCAGTAGTGAGGATTTTTACATCAGCCAGCAATGACTATTTTGCCAGAGCTGAAGTGGGGCACAACCATAGCGATGGAGTAGGTATAGCAACCAGGAGTATGGCAGAAAAATGGAAGAAGCATCCAAGAAAAGTTTTCTGGTGCCCCACATAAAAAAGAAAGTCTAGGATGGGACGAGCTCTCACCCAGAGAAGGGGGAGACAACAGGTCCGCACTGCAGTTTTAAATATAAAAAAAATGGCACACATTGAATTTAAGGACTTTTCCGTGTCTGCAGAAAACTTTGCTTGCCAGTGTCATGTTACATGTTAAATGAGGGTACTTACAGTTAGGCCGGAAATATTTGGACAATGGACAATGACCCAATTTTCATAATTTTGGCCCTGTACGCTACCACAATGGATTTGAAATGAAACTAGAAAAATTGCATTTCCTGCAAAAATACAGTGTGAATACGGATGGCTGAAGACATTTTGGAAAAACTGCTGAATGTACTGGAAAATACTTGCCTGAAATGCATAAAACTATGAGAATGAATGGTCAAGATTTTGCAGAAAGGCTGAATTTTTCCAAAGCTGAAAAGCTGAACATTTTGATAGCTGAACAGTTTCTCTAGCTGAACATAAAGCTGAATATTTGAAAAAGCTAAAAAGGCAGAAAGCAAGTAATAGGCTGAGTGGGCTAAAAAGGCTGAACATTTTGATAGCTAAACGGTTTCTCTAGTTGAAAATATGCTTTAGCAGTAGCAGAACCAAAATTGAAAATTTCCCCGTAAGAATGAATGGGAAAACACCTCCCAAACTCCTGCGAGTCTAGAAAAAAGTGTAATGGTTCTGGCCAAAATATGTATACAGTGAGTAACAGGAGACATTGCTGAACTCTGTGATGTCTTTTTTATTTCTGTAGAGCGAAAAATGAGGGCACAAGAGCGAGAGACAAAACGGGTACCGTCTGCTCCACTCCAGAGATTTAGGCTCAAAGTTAACATTGAGGCTTATGGGGGAGTTGCTGGAGTGCTTGTTGCTTCTACAACCAAAAGTATATGTCCTACATCTGAAATAAGACCATCAGCTGAAAGCCAACAAGATTTCCTACATTTCTATGTTGTCTATGTGAAGTAAAAGATGTGGGATCTAAATCAAGTTCAAGATAATTTTTTCTAAAGTTTTTGCAGCTGCTCTGCACTCTAGCAATGATGTCACGCACTCTAGGTCACGCAATACACACCCATTATAAACCCAGAAGACGAGCTAAAAAATCCTTAAAACTAAAACTGTGATGATTTCAAAACCGTACAAGATTTTAAAAAGCTGAATACATGCCCAATAGTTCAAAGTCTTGTAATTCTTAAAAAGTTGGAATGGTGTCTGTAGCTTAAAGTATGAGGGACGAGAAGAGGTTGAAGGTCGGGTGGTTTGGAAGAGGATTTGAAGATTTTTCCATTCACTTCCATTGTATTTTTTTTTTTTTTTTTTAAAAGCTGAAAAGGCAGAAAGCTGAAAAGTACAAGGCTGTAAGAGCTTAAAAAGCTGAACATTTTGATAGTTGAACGGTTTCTCTAGCTGAACGTATGCTGAAGTACTAGCAGAACGAAATTAAAAAAATTCCCCATAAGGATGAATGGGAAAAATCAGATTTGTGTAATTTTGTGTAAAATTAGTGTAAATGCTGCAAGCATTCACACTTATAATCGAGATGAAATTGAAGTGCAGACTTTCAGCTTTAGTTTGAGGGTATTTACAATCAAAATAGGAGGAAGGGTTTAGGAATTGCAAAAATGTTCATACATAGTCCCCTCATTTCAAGAGACCTAAAGTAATTGGACAATTGAGCCAAAATCTGTTTCATGAGCAGGTGTGGGCCATTCCCTCCTTATTTCATCATCAATTAAACAGGTAAAAGGTCTGGAGTTGACTTCAGGTGTGGCATTTTCATTTGGAAGCTGTTGCCACAACATGCGGTCTAAGGAGCTCTCAATGCAAGTGAAAAAGGCCATCCTTAGGCTGTGAAAAAAGAAAAAATCCATCAGAGAGATAGCAGAAACATTAGGAGTGGCAAAATCAACAGTTTGGTACATTCTGAGAAAAAAGGAACGCACTGGTGAGCTCGGCAATACAAAAAGGCCTGGATGTCCACAGAAGACAACAGCGGTTGATGATCGCAGGATCCTTTCCATGGTAAAGAAGAACCCCTTCACAACATCTAGTGAAGTGAAGAAGACTCTCCAGGAAGTAGGTGTATCATTATCCAAGTCTACCATAAAGAGAAGACTTCACAAGAGCAAATACAGAGGGTTCACCACAAGGTGCAAACCATTCATAAGCCTCAAGAATGGAAAGGCCAGATTACAGGAAACTATCTCCAAACTGACACACAGTCTGAACACAGACATCATACACAGCTGTTTTAATGTAAGCACTTTGGATATGAGTCCCTGTGCTGGACTCTGACCCTTCTGATAATGAAGACCTTTAACCTGTGGACAGCTTGAAGCAGTTGTGATAAAGTTGGTCATCAGGCCTGAAATTCAGGCCAATAAGAGCCGTTCAATAAAGTGCACAATAAAAGCCTGCAGCTGTATCTCCAACACTGTTTTAATCCTTCTCAACTGCATCACTGACATTTTTCCCCTGCATGTCATCTTGCATGCACTTATTTAACTTCTCTTTTTAACTTTCCTCACCCTCCTCTCCATCAAAATGTCTCTGTTCCTTCTTTTTCTCTTCCTTTTTTCTCCCCCTCTGCACACTTAGATATTTTCATCTCTGCTGCAGAAGCTGTGGAGGAATCCATTGCTAACTCTAACACTTTCCTCACACTACCTGTTGTCGATGCTGTCCACCTGTCCACAGCACCCTGTCCTCTCGGACACCTAGCCATGAAGTGTTTGGTGGGATGGTTTTCTGCATCCTGTCTTTTCTTTTACAGTCTAGATTTCATTGCGTATCTACAAAACATGCTACAGTAATGTGGCATACTGATGTAACAAGTCTTATAACATCCTTCATTTCACTTTATAATTTAGATTGTGTATTGAGTGAATTCATAGAAGAATACGTCAGAGCAGTAAGGAAACAAATGGGGGAAATGCCTATCGTGTTTTAGGGTCACTTGTAGGAACATACTGTTTCTTGACACTCTGGCATGCTGCCCTACTGCAAATATTTGTTTCCTTCCACAATCAGGCTAAGTTCCCAAATGCTTATTTTCTCAGCTCTTAACATTCTTTCATTAGGCTGTTTTAATCTTTTATTTGCTTTTTGTCTTTGTCTAAGGCCAAACCTCTGTGATGCATGAATGTCCATATAAATGAGCAGCATTTTTGTTTTTGTCTAGATCATTACAACCCCTTTCTTGACTCAAGCTTTTCCCTGGCATCTGATCTTGATACTGCTACACAGATAGAGACTTTTATTACAGGTACTATGGTGGACAAATGTATTGCTGCTAGATTGCTGATATGAGAGTAGTGAGATGTTGTGTAACATTTGACACCACGTCAGCCTGATTCTACTCATGACAATTCACGTATTATTACACTGTGTAAAAAAGTGTTAAAACGCTGCCTCCCCTGCTTCCCATAAGCCGGTGTGTGAACCAGTATTGTTTTGTGGCTAGCCACTAGTTGTGTACTTCTCTTGAATTTTGCCCTGTATTTAGTCTGGCCATGTGATGAGTGCTGCCTTCCTCTGCTTTTGTCCCTGCAAATCCTGATCTTTGTTTTCCCTCAGTTAAAAAGCCATTCCCACAATTGTTTGGCCTCCTTTTCTGGTCTTGTATCTTCATAATCTTCTCCCCTCTTCTTTCTCCTTGTCTTTCTGTCTGTTTTTTCGCCTGTCTGCTGTTGTTGCTGTCTGTCAGACTCCTTCTGTGGGCCAAGCCCTTACAACACCACTCCTCTCTTCCAGTCTGAGCCCCCTGCTGTAGCTGGTCTATTCAGAGGTAGGTACACCGAGGTTGATCAAGGTGTTACCTGTCCCATTCAAAAATCCAACTTAATACACCAGATGTGCTGATCCAAAATTAAAATAAAAAAGTGTTGCTCAAACTTTTTACACTTTGAACCACCTACGAAAACATTTTGCTCTGTAGGTACCACCTTTATGACCAACGTTACAATACAGTTGTGTAGACTTTTTCTATTGAACTTACTGTTTTGAGCTCTTTCCTGCTTTCCTAACATTATCAGGTTCTATAAACGCTTCAGCGGTGCAGCTTAAGTGGCCACAAGCACTCGTGCTCAGTTCACTGTCATCACTTTAGTTTCGAAATATCCCCTCCTGCTCCACTTCTTGTCCTGATAATTCTCATATGTATATATTAGATTAGAGCCTGACTGATATATTGGTTAGCCGATATTATCGACCGATAATGGCCTTTCACATATATATCTGTATCGATGTATATGTTGCCTGATATGCGCCGACATGTAAATTGTCTTTTTACAGATTATAATGCAGAAAAAGATGCTTGAGATAATTTTAATTATGAAATTCTCGGTGGAGTGTACCATTTCAGTGCATTGGTGACAAGGAAATAGAAAATTATCCTGAGGCATCAAACCTGTGTTGAGACTGTGTTGGGCTTATATAGAAAATGGGTGTTTTGCCCTCTAATAAATGAAAGTTTCCTTGAATGGTAAAGGCTACTGTACACTGTATGTGGTACGGTCGGCCCTAACCAGTGGTCTTAAATAGAACAAAAGTATCCTGCTACTGAATTACTGCAGTGGTCAGGATGGGTGCCCTAATGAGTCTTTTTGTGGTAAGAATAGTTTAGATAGTTTAGTTTAGAAAGTTTAGAATTGAACACTGTTGTATCTGCAAGGTCTAGTCAACAACTGTATAAGAGCATGATATAATGGTGTGCTTAGACATGAGAGAGAGAGACAGTATGACATGACATCACCAGACTTCTTTATACACTAAATACACAACTACATTGTTGTTTTTAAGGTGAAGTAGCTTGGTCTGGTACAAAGCATCTAGCATTGTCAAATATATTTAGACTGAAAAACATGTGGCTTGTAAGTATGTGAATGGTTCTAAGAAAGGAAGAATGTTGTTAATGTTTTTCTACCTGCTTGTGGTTATGTTGGGTCGAACAGAGCTGTTGTGGCATCAATATCTGGATCCTGACAGTTTTCTCTTTGCCTCACCAGGGTTTACAGCCTCCCCGGCACCCAAGCAGCCACAGAACTCTAGAGGCCTTAACGTTGATTTTGACTCAGTATTTGGAAACAACACCAATGCCAACAACCTGGATTCTACAGGTAAATGTTGAACTCCTCCACACTCTGACATTTTCTCTTCCCATTGCTCTTTGAGATCTAGCACATCTCATGTACACTGCCGCCACCTGAAGGTTTGGGGACAGATTGCACATTCATGGGATCACATGGGATTCATAGATCTGTTTGAGGGTGGGTGTGGTTTATGTGGACTATGAATAAGAAATGCTCTGATTGTAATATTCTTAGCCGATTTACGAATTTCTAAAAGTGTGACCTACCGCTTATGATTAAGGCTGATTACATTTTTGTTTTTTTCCCTAATAACCATTATTGACAGCATACGCAATTTTTATGTTCATAATGAAACACTGTCTATCAAATAGGCCTAACAATTAAATTTTCTCAAAAATTGCACCAGGTTACAGGACTGTCTCTCACTCCCACTTACACAAGTCTTGAAATAAAGTGCTCTATAACTGGACAGAGCTTTTTTGTACAACAAACATTAAACTGAAAATGAATTGCACTATACCCCACTTTATCGAACATTTCAAAGCTATGAAAGTAAAGTAAAAAAGTAAAGTTTTTCAAGGACAGGGAGCATGTACATTTCTATAACAAGCTTCTTTGAGAAACAGAGTCAAAGTGAGATGATGTCCAGTTTAAACAAAGCACAAATATAAAGAACTCTATATAGAAAAAATGGAACAAGATGTAAATACAAGGAGAAATAAAATAAATAATAATAATAAAGTAGTCTACATAGCTTGAATAATAAAAATATTCTGAACGAAAAGGCAACAGAAAAAAAAACAACGAAGAAAGAGAGACACAAAAATAAAAAAATTAAAATAAAAGCACTGACATTGGCAACTACAGTTATATGAATGTGAATACCTGGGGTCCAACGTTTTCATGTGGATGAACCCCGACTTTTCCACAGTATATATGGGCACCATGTCTTTAGTGATATGCAGCGTGATAGCATCCGTTACAGCTTTCCACCGGGACCCTTTCTTGTCATATGGGATGCAATGAGAAAATGACTCCTAAAGTTGACTGCTTCTTAGCGTGTGTTTGTGGGCTGCTGTGGTCTTGTGCATCACATAGAGAACAACATTTGTCCCACTCTGCTGCATGCTTCTGTCTTAAATGCTGAAATAAATTGGTCGTGCTGCTAGCTTTAGTGGCGACAGGCTTTAAACAAACTTTACACCGGAGCGTAATTTGTTCGAAGTCGGAACCTTTTTTGGGGACAAACTCCGTGCTTGCGGCAATGTTGCTTGTGTTTGTCTTTCTTTGGGAAGACAACGCGGGGGGAGGGCGGAGCCCACTATGAACTACGGGAGCCCATGGGGAGCAGCGGCGGTGGAGGAGGAACTTAAAGAGAAAATCTATTTTCATTTTTTAAAATCGTCCTAATCCACAAACTCGAATTAATCGATTATGTCGATTTATCGCCCAGCCCTACCACACAGCCCCACACCAAATTTCACTGTGGATAGCAAGTGTTTTTCTTGGAATGCTGTGTTCCTTTGCCACCATGCATAACGCCCTTTGTTATGACCAAATTACCCAAATCCTTGTTTCATCAGTCCACAGCACCTTATTCCAAAATGAAGCTGGCTTGTCCAAATGTGCTTTTGCATACCTCAAGCGACTCTGTTTGTGGCGTGTGTGCAGAAAAAGCTTCTTCCGCATCACTCTCCCGTACAGCTTCTCCTTGTGGAAAGTGGGTTGAATTGTTGAACAATGCACAGTGACACCATCTGCAGCAAGATGATGTTGTAGGTCTTTGGAGGTGGTCTGTGGGTTGTCTTTGACCGTTCTCACCATCCTTCACCTTTTCCCCTCCGATATTTTTCTTGGCCTGCCACTTCTGGCCTTAACAAGAACTGTGCCTGTGGTCTTCCATTTCCTCACTATGTTCCTCACAGTGGAAACTGTGGAAAAAGCTGAAATCTGTGAGATAGCTTTTTGTAGCCTTCCCCTAAACCATAATGTTGAACAATCTTTGTTTTCAGGTCATTTGAGAGTTGTTTTGAGGCCCCCATGTTGCCACTCTTCAGAGGAGAGTCAAAGAGAAGAACAATTTGCAATTGGCCACCTTAAATACCTTTTCTCATGATTAGGTGCACCTGTCTGTGAAGTTCAAGGCTTAATGAGCTCACCAAACCAATTTTGTGTTCCAATTAATCAGTGTTAAGTAGTTACAGGTATTCAAATCAAACAAAATGACAAGGGTGCCCAAATTTTTGCACAGCCTATTTTTTACGTCTGATGTAATTTCATAAAACTTAATATTGCTACACTAAAAATCTTTGTTTTGAAAATACTCCAGTACTCAGCTTTTATTAGAAGATGAATGGCATGCCACTGTGATCATTTTCTGTGAAGACAGAGTACATTGTTATGGAGCCTCAGAGGGGTGCCTAAACTTTTTCATACCACTGTATCTAAAAAAAAATGTGATGATGGTATGTTGTGGGACTGTTGCAGTTGTTGGAAGGATGCAAGTTTCCCCTTGGTGTACAAATCTCCAATTTTGACAATGTTCTTATCCTTCCATATAGAGAAAATGGGATCGTCTAAACCTGGAATGAAGGCATGATTTTTGCAAATAGGGCTATCTAGGTAGACTTTGGGGAGATCTAGGAAAGATTGAATTTGCCTCCATCTTCTCAAGGTATTTAGAATGACAGGATTCGTTATGTGTGTTGGGAGTTTGGCCTTGGCGGGATTGTTCAAAAGCGCGGGAAAAGACGTACTTCCTCAGGCTGCCTGTTCAATCTGGGGCCAAGAAGGTTTTGAGATTAGAGAGGGGTCCGCCGTTAGACTTTTGCGCCACAGGGACAGAACTCTCAAGTTTGCTGCCCAGTAATAGAGTTGAAAACGAGGGAGGCCAATCCCTCCTCTTAATTTGTCCTTGCATAGATGCTTCTTTGATATTCTCGCTATCTTGTTGTTCCAGATAAATGAGGAGATGATGGAGTCCAGTTTCTTGAAGTAGTATAGGGGAATATAGGCATTCCTAAAGGCATGTATAGGAATCTAGGGAAAGTAACCGTTTTTAGGGCATTAATGCAACCAACTAGGGAGATTGGTAATGTAGGGGTTTTCTTTATAAGAGTTTTCAAGGTTTTCTAAGTCCCGATTTATTTCTCTAAGCCGATTATTATCTTTTCTCTTCTTATTAGCTACAAATGATATTATGTGGCCTCTTATAACTGCCTACAGTGATTCCCATAGGACTAAATCATTGACCTCTCCGAGTGAGGTGGGAGATGTGTTTGTCTAGGTAATTTTTAAATTTCGTATCTTTTAGCAGCATTGCATCAAATCGCCATTGACCATTTTTTAATGTTTGTTCACCTAACTTTAACCTCACTGACAGTGGGTCGTGGTCAGATATTAAAATGGGGTGGTACATACTGAGCTATTGATATCAGTTTTGAATCCAGCAGAAAGTAGTCTATTTGAGAATATGCTTTGTGGACTGGGGAGAAAAAAGAGTAGTCTCTGTTGATTGGATGTGAGAGCCTCCATGTGTCTACTAAATTCAAGCTTTCCATTAGTGTTTTTAAGCAAATGCTTGAGTTTTATTTTTGAAGCGTTTTTGCAAATTGTTTATCGAGGAGAGGATCCATTATACAATTAAAATCTCCGCCGATCACAACATTATCAGACAAGTTTGGTATGCTGTTGAAAACTTTTTGAAAAAAGAGTGGGCTGTCGAAGTTGGGGCCTTATACATTTACAAGTGTAATCGGAAAGGAGTTTAAGGAGCCAGATACAATTAGAAACCTCCCTTCAGGGTCAGCGACAGTGGGTGAATGGATAAAGGGGACATTTTTCCTGAACAATATTGCCACTCCTCTTGCTTTGGCACTTAAGTTAGCCTGGTACATCTGGTCTATCCAGTGGACCTTCAATGTGTTTTTGAATTTATGTCTAACATGGGTTTCTTGAAGAAATAGTATGTCTGCTGACAAAGATTTCAAATGTGAAAAAACTTTGGCACGTTTCATTATATGACCCAAACTAAGGAGAACAGTTCTGGCCAAACATAGCTCCGCATGACAGTATAACATTAAATGGCAACACAGTTAACTTCAATTTTCAGCCCCAGAAATTATTCTTAATAAAAGATTTAACAGATGCATGTTTTGTTATTGCCGGGGCGCTGAAGCAAAATAGTTTCCCTACTTTTATACTTATTGTCCAACACTTTTTTCTTTTTTTACTTTTTAAATTGTCGAACATATTATTATCGTACTTAGCCTGTACGGTATGGAGTAGGATGTAGATCGTTGTACCAGTCCTGAGACACACAGGCACAGTCTAATCCTGGCGAAGAGACTCACGGTGGAAAGCAAGGAAGCGTTTGGCGTCAGCTGAGCCTAGTGGATTTTAGCCACTTTACATTTCTCCCGGACCCCGTCGAATTGCTTTCGTTGGCGCATAGTCTTTTGTTGTAGTGGATGGGATGGTTCTCAATGGCCAGCCTTAGGATGAAGACCCGGGATGGTGGATGGTGAAGCCTGGCGATGAATGGTCTCGGGGCGCGCTGCTGGCCGGCTTGGCAGCGAGAGACCAGTGAGCGCGGTCGACTTTGAGCTCCGTTTTGAAGTGCTCCTTCCCTTATATAGCTGGTATCAGCTCAGCGATAAATTCAGTAGCTCTTCCATTCTCAGCGCCCTCTTGGATCCCGACCATTCTGATGTTTTGATGTCTGGACCTGGATTCTAGGTCTTCCAACTTTGTTTTCATATATTTGTTGTCCGTCTTAAGGGCGCTGCAGAGTGACTCCAGTGCATCGATGCGGCTGTTGTGGTTATTGACACCAGATTCACGCGTCTGGAGACGCTCTCTGGTCTCCGTGACATTTGACTGGAGCTCTTGTATTTGGTTTGATAGACTGACAAACTTGTCCTCCAGGTTTTTGTTCAGATTACTGATTGCGAAAAGCTGGTCAGATGGCCACGGCTCTTTTGACATTGAAAGCGTGCAGGCCGAATCCCCCGCTGTAGCATTAGCTTTGTGGCTTCTAGCTAGTTCACCAAACTTTTCTTCGGTCGACCACAAGCCTGAGGTTAGGTCCTTTGGCGCAGTTTTCTAAGTTGCAGGTTTAGGAGCCATGGTGTAAGGATTTAGGTCTGAAAGTGTGGGAAAAAATGTGTTTTAGTTCGGTTATTAGCGGAGCTATCTAAAAACACGTCTCCTCCATTGCATGTCTAGCCACACCCCCTCAAAGCTATTTTATTGAGTGACCTGTATAAAATGGTCTAATTGAATTGAAGTTCCCCCCCATAAGCATTTCTGCAGTGTATACTGGTATATCTGGGACTCTTATTGTGAAAGGTAAAAACAGAAGGAGTAGGTCTCTAGTGCACTGCAGTTAAAAGTTTGATCCCCCAGTTCAGAGAAGGCAGCCTCTGTATTTTATTTTGCATGCATAATCCTCAACCCCAATGTTAAACCAAAGGAAAAACCAATGCAACAGATTTATCTAACAACACACCTTGTCGTCAACTGTCACCGACCGGTCGCTGTTCATGGGCTGGTCAAACCTAAAACCAGCCAGTTGTTCTAAACATATCCAAAACCCTGCATTCATGTCTCATAAAAAAGTGACTGTCTTTTTTTTTTGTTTATTGATTTTAAAATTTTAAAAACACAACATATCACATCCCCCCCAACAATCTACAATAAGAATAAGAACAAAAAAATAAAACTAAAAAAATAACAATAATAATAATCGTAATAATAACAGGAAGAAAAATAAACAAAGTTTATCATTGTACTAATAAAATAATAATGATCAGTTCAGTTTAAAAAAAGTGGCTGTCTTTAATATGAAAAAAGGCTAATCTTTATGACAGTGGTTCTTTTGACATGAGGACAAACAAATGAGGCATACAACACGAAACTTACAGAGCCCAAAATGCACGTTTATACTTTATAATCAGCCCACTTTTTCAATCTGTTTTTAACCCATAGAAAAGATGGTGTAGTAGAAGAAGTGTTCCCATTGTCTTAGTTAGAATATCTGTATTACAATGTCGTATTTACCAGCCAATCATAGGAATTTTAGATTTCCTATTTGTATTTTGTTTACTTGTTTGTTTGTATCTTTTTAATTGTCAAATATTTTCAATTCATGATCAACTTTATTATCTATATTTACTGCATTTTTCACACCTTACATGTTATCCAAGGTTTACATATTTGGATAACCTGACATTGAGTAATATTAATGTGCATTCTTAAATTAAACCTGTGTTTTTTAAAATATTAATTAATATTTTTATCCATGTATTTTTAGGCCACTGTATGCACAAGAAGCCTTGTTCTCCTTTACAATAATTTATTACATATTTACAGTCTGGAAGGCAAACTCATTTAAATACATAATAATTAAGATCAATGTATATGATTGAATAACAGCATTAGAATGTGCCAGAAGCCACCAAATTGGGACTCATATGGCCAAAATATTTTTGCGGGGGGCAGACCCCCTTAACTGGCTATGTTTTTTCCCACTGGCTGGCTGTTCCATGTCCTTATGGAAAGCCGTTTATGATTATGTTTTAATCTGTGGATGTGTACAAAAAATCACTCATGAGACCAGCATTCTAGTAGATTTGACTTCTATGTTGCTATACCAATGTATCAGCAATAATTTTGGAAAGAATAAAATGATGTTTCTAACTACATATAGTACCTTGAATCTTTTACACCCACACTTGGTCCTATGCTGCTCACAATCTCACAGTTTTTTTTTTTCTCTTTTCTATTGTCCTGGGGTTGAACACACTCCGTGGGGCCTTGGCTTTTTGCATGGCATATGCATGACTGGGTGAGTTGACTGGACATACACTCTTCTCTCACAGTCTTGGCTTGATGAGTATTTTTCTGTGAGCCCTGCTTCCTGCCTCATCCACGCTCAACATCTTCTCTCTGTCCATGTGTGTGCATTTTATGTACTGCTGTGTGTCTGTCTCTGTGTGATGCTGTATTATTGTCGGTTGTATTGCATCTTTACCTGTTCTGGGCCCCCCAACCTCTCACCCTACCGTCCCTTTCCTTCCTCTCCCTTCGTTTTGCCCCCTTTTGATTAAGATGTTTTAGGTGGCATCCTTAAACCCACAGTGGAATCCTCACCCAATCAGGGCATGACCCCACATGGCCAACAGCCCCAAAAACTGGTGTCCAATGACCTGGACTCATCACTAGCCAATCTCGTTGGCAGTAAGTTCCCTTTTTGTGTAATCATGATCGTAGACATTTAATAAATGAAACTAATTGGAAAATGTCATTGTCTATTCTACAATTTAATGTCTTGTGTAAATTAGATGTGTTGTTTTTGTGGCCGTCTATTCATCACTTTCCCCTGTCCTCTTTAGATCTGGCAATTGGCAATGGCACAGCAAAGAAGTGAGTGTACTCAAGTAATAATTCACTTCATCTACCTGACACTGCATACCAAACATGACTAACATTTTTTTACTTCATCTCTGTAGTGATCTTCACTGGAGTCAGCCTGGTGAGAAGAAGCTAACAGGTGGAACCAACTGGCAACCCAAGACGGCCCCTTCTACCACCTGGAACCCTGCAGCCATGGTAGGCCATCGCCTCTCTGCGCCTATCTGGTTTTACTCCCCAACCTGTAAACACCCAAGAAGCACATCAGTTGGGTTGAAAGCCCCCTTTCATGGTAGAGGCTCTTCTCTATAGTCTCTTACTCTATAGTAAGAATATGGGCGCTTCAGTTCAGGCTGGACTAACTGATGAAAGTTATATTAATCAAATTACCACCATTTTGAATCTCATAATGACCTTAAAGGGCCTTTACCTACAGGAGGTTAACACCTGGTAACCCTAGGCTTCCCATAACTTGAACTTTCAAGAAGGTTGTAAAAAATAGGAAAGTTTATTTTTTTCCTTACTTTCAGTAGCTGAGATACACAAGCTTGCATCTGTGATAACTCTCTTGTTCTTTCACTACAGCAATTGTAATAAATGCTAAAATATTGACAATATCCCATATGTTTCTATACAGGCAGATTGTGAAACTTTTATTAAAAGTCCTATCAAATTGTGATTAGCAAACTCAACCATATTCTTTATCAACAGGTCCCCAAGCAGCCTTTAATTTTCAAGTTTGTTTTACTGCAGCACTTTTGTAATAATTAATTACTAAAGAAAGACATGACATGATGTGACAATAATTAATTGATTGTATGTATTTTGTTATTGCTAATTGTTCTATGTGAAGAATAATTGCACTGTGATGTTTAAAACAATCAATCATGGACTACAATGACTAATGCACTTTTTATACTGTTATGACTAGAGGCAGGCCTATATGGAGAGTAATGTATGGTTATATTTTTGTAAAGGTGCACATCACTCTAAAAAGTCAGTAAAGTCAGTATAGTAGTTGAGTATTTCCATTTTCTGCTATTTCATAATTCCAAATTTATTTTATAACTGAAATTACTAGTTACTCAGCAGATTCAGATTATTCAGTGTTGATAGGCTATTACTTTTGACGTGTAAATATTAGAAATATTTACATCAGATAGTGTTTAGGGTGGGGCATTGAGTGTGATCACAGAGTGGTCACTTCTGATATAGAAAGGTGGCTGCATCAGAGCCAAAGTTGCTAATTTTTTAAT
The DNA here is from genome assembly GCF_965226575.1 of Pagrus pagrus. NCBI lineage: Eukaryota > Metazoa > Chordata > Actinopteri > Spariformes > Sparidae > Pagrus > Pagrus pagrus. The sequence continues at coordinate 29,670,449 of NC_140198.1, read as the reverse complement.
TAATTAATTTTATCAGCAATCAGAAAAAAAACACCAATACAGATAATGAAAAATGCTGCATATTGGCCCTGATAATCGGCCCAGCCGATAATTGGTCCAGCCCTAGTTTTTATATTAAATATTCGATCTGTAGTCTCACTTTGGAAAAGTACTCAAAAAGAGCATCTGACAGTAATCCCGCAACTTTTTACTGTTATCTCAATGCTTGTGATCATGCTGCAAGTATGAGCAGAGTTATTGATGATGTTGCAAAGTGTCAGGTGATGATCCAAAGCTGATGGGCGTTTCTTTGTCAAAGCCATCATGAAAGAATTGGTCACTTTGAGGATGCTGATACAATATGAAGCAGATGCACACAACACAGCAGTCATTAAAGGATAATCCCTAACATGATACAAAAAACAAGCTTCGTTATTATTGACTATCTGAGGAACAATAAGTGAGATGTCCTTTAAACAAATCAAACACTGTCAGGAAGGAGGAATTCTGAAGGAGAGCTCTCAGTGCAATGACACAAGCACAGTCTGTGATAAAAGCACCAATTTTGGCACTGGCATCACGTCTGACTCATTGGTGACTCCCTCGCCAACGACTGAATAGTTAATGAAACTTATCCTTCCCAAGAGGGCTGGGCTTTAGACAAATCTGGGTTTGTTATCACTGCAGGGGCTGTTGGAGAAGCAAGGAGTGCTTAGAGATGGGGGTCTGTACTTTTCTCTCTAATCTTTGCTCAAGGGCTGCTGCACCTGCCCTCTAACCAACTTCTACCCCCAGGAATCAACACCATGTCCTTTTTACTCTCCTTTAACACTGTCTGTCATTTCCCTGTTTTATTGCAGTTTTTTGGTAACATTTGATATCACTCATCTCTAGGTGGTGCGACAGTACAAATTTGTCTGACTTTGGTAGAAATTCTCCATGCACACAGAATTTTGTGACTAATTTACCACTGACAGGACATCAATTACAATAAGCATTGCTCACTGCGGGCGACGGCAGCAGATCACCACAGATCACCCCCCTTCCCACACATTTTCTTTACAAAATGCAAATAGTCTGGTTAGCTAAAGGCGGTCAGTCGCTACAGCCGAAGAGTATAATGAGCAGCAGTGAGTAGGGTTGGGCGGTAATGCGGTATCCTGGGGCATTTAAAAGTAGCAATGGTATCCCTTTCATTACCATCATGAAAAGATTCTGCTGCGCAATGTGTACATGTATATAATAAATGCCTTTAGAGTGTGTGTCCTAAAGCACCACTGTTTGAAGATGCTATTAAAGTGATGACAACTTTTTGTAAATAATGTGATTTGTCAGATGTATGTATACTTTTATAGTTATTGTTCTAGTAATCATTCTTGGTGTGGTCGGCCCTTTATGGGTTACACAATTTGAATAAAAAAAATTCCTCCTGCTAAGCACCCTTTTAACTGTTAACATAACAGAAGTTGAACATGACATTAATTACATTTGGTATTAAATCAATCCTTTCTGAAGCCTTCATCGTGACATATATCTGTATAAAAGTTTAAAGGTTCATTTTAGTCACTGTTATACAATGTTTGCTAAAGTCCAACTTAAATGTTATGATCTAATAATAAACTGAAATGTGAGCTGTGTCCTGATTTGGTAGAAGGAATCATCTTGTTTTTTGTGTCACCTCAGGCACCATCTGTCATGACCTTCCCTGCAACCACACCAACGGGCATGATGGCATATGCAATGGTAAGTCAGCTGGGACTGTGTGTCCAGCAGATTTCATTTCCACTCATAAACACACAGACTCTGCAAGCATGCAGAGAAGGAGGTTTTCTTATATTTTAGTCTGTAGCATCTTGTGCATTAACTTCTTTTATTCTGGAAGCAGAATAAATGACATCCATCACTGTGCACAGTAGTTACTTCATCATCAAAGATGTTAATACTTTCATATATAATCTAAAACACAAATCCTTATCTGGAAGAGTCTATTCACTGAAGGAACAGCAAATGTCTTAGCCTGCTCAACAGGCTGAATTAAACAGTCATTTAAGGACCTCATATTTTTTGGTTATTATCACTGAACAGGCTAGTTCCCCCCACTGCCATAGAGTTGTTGTTAGAGCAGATGGAAATGGCAGCAATGACCCCTGAAATTTTATTTTCTTTGGGGGGGCGGGGGCAAGGATATTAATCATGCTATGCTTTCCTTTCTCTTCCATCAGCCTCCCCACATGGGTTCCATGATGATGACACAGCCAACTATGATGTACACCCAGCCTGTGATGAGGCCAGCCAACCCCTTTGGCCCCAATCCAGGTGCACAGGTAATGGATGACTACATCCCACTACTTCCACGTCTTGACTTAGTAACCCAGCCTGTCTGAACTAGATAAACATTTGTGTTCACTTCTTCCAAAATACATGATAGTCACCTCAGCTCTGATGGGCCAGAGAATGTCTTTGTGTTGGGTTGAAGAAAAATCAAGCAATTGACTTTAATTATGGGCGTGTGTGTGCCAAGTGTACCGGCAAATTCTATGAGGTGGGACTTTTTGTGAGATTATGCACGAATGTGTTTAACTCAGTGATTGCTCTGGCTGTTGGGTTTCAGTCATTTTTCTCCACAACAAACCAAGTGCTCCCCACAGGTAAAGACTTTGTGTATTTTAAAGTTTTTAAATTTGAATTGAACTTATTAGGCCTATGGAATATGCTTCATCATTATATCTTAGCTTTTCTTACTCTCAGGTGTATAGACCACAGGTTAAATGTCTTTTTAAAAGACAAAAATGTCAAATTATTGGTTATCTTATCGGCTGAAAATAATCCATATTGTGTCCCTAATTTAACTCTTACCTTGTTTGCACTTTTTGTGCCAATCACAGCACTTTCCTACGAGATGCTGTCACAATTGACTCCCCAACTGGCTGCTTTGCACACTCTGCAAATGTCTCATCTCCTACTGAATAAGTATTGGATGTGGGAGTTTGAGAACTACACTTGTAGTTTCATGCAGGCATGTGTTTTGACATGTCTTTAACACAACAATTGTGAAGTTGTGTACTTACATTATACCAAATGTTTCCAACAATGTTCAAACCAAGACAAATCTCCAATATTATTCAAAATAATTGTACGTTTCATTTGGTCGCCTGTAGCTGTGACTTCCTTGAAGACAATCAGAGTAAACATAATGTGAACAAAACTTTATAACATATCCTCCCCCGTAAACATTTTTGCCTGAGTCACATACTGTACATACACTGCTCAAAAAAATTAAGGGAACACTTAATGGTCACAGTATAACACAAAGTCAGTTTAACTTCAGGAATATCAACATGTCCATTTAGGAAGCACAAGTGATTGTGATCTGGAATCTTTATTTTCCGTTTATATTATTTAAACTTGCCTAACCCTAACCTGCATAAAGGCACCAGAATAAAACCTTTTTAAAAAGACTTTGAACATGAAAATGACATGGCATAAAACCACTGATCTGGTGACCTTTAATAAGTCCTGATGTGATAGTCTAACAATGGCAAAGCCGTCAGAGTTGGGGAAAAATATTTAAATTGAATCTTGACGTCATATGTCCTAAGTCTGGAGACTGGTCTTGAAAAACTGGGTCTACAGTTATTTTCTGTTTTCTAAAACGAGAGTTGACACTGTTGTTTTTCTTTTCTTACCAGATGCAGTTTATGTAACCTGGGGGGGGCAGTCTTCCCGTTTAAAGATGATTCATGACAAAGTTAACTTCTAATGAACTCACCTCTCTCTGAGAATGAAAGGCCCAAATAAGACTTGAATAAAAAAATATGGTGACTGGGGGCCGCTCAGGCCATCTCAGAGAGACATCGCAGTGGACATTGTGCCTGTTTAAGTCATAGAAGACGAAGAAGAAGAAAAAGAAGAAGCGTGCGTGCTGCCATTCAAAACCATGTGGACAGGGATCAGCCCTTACTGTATCCTGGACTCAGAGAAAAACAACACCCAATGGAAGAGCTTTCTGACATCACTGTTGATGTACCTGGGAAAAAACAAACACATTTAGTTGGGTTGTTGTCACACTGTTTGGGTTGTCGTTTTTTGTTCCTCTTCCTCCAGTTGAGGCTTGGAGTCACTTTTTTGATTATTAATCATGATTACCTGCTTAAAGTTTCCCCAGATTAGGACAACAATTGCAAACTCCTCTTCATAGCACATATTTTTGTTTTCTTTCTTTTTTTGTGTATTGTTTGGAGTAGACATTCCTTGAGTATTGTTTGTATTTATTTATGATTACCTACAGAGAGGATGACATTTAAAAAAAAAAAATGTAAATGTAACTAGTCACTGACCTCCTGCTTGTGGAAGGTCTTCAGGTTTATACATAGGTATGATTGATTGTAGATTTGGATTTTGAGTGATTGAGATGATTTTTCTTTTCTTTTTTTTAAAGTTAATATAAAGTTTGAAGAGATGACACATTTTGCTGTTGGGGCACTAAATATTCTCTGTACTCAGATGATGCCTTGCACAGTTATCTGTGACTCAATGGGTCATACTGAGGACGTGTATGGACATAATAACTCATTAACACTGTCAAATTGGTGGGGTCAATTTCTATGAATTTGGTGTGGGGACATTTTTCACATCAGCAAAGCACTACATTTTGTGATTGAGGCAACACTGCTTTGGAAAGGAATCTGCATTTATGCTTATGACGCTTTTGGCATGCCATTTATTCTTACATTTAACAAAGCTGCTGGCTGCCCTTTTCCAACTTAAATGTGCAGGGTCTCTTTCATGCTCAGATCATGTTTCCATAGGCCAGCACTGTTTGGACAATCTGGGGGCATTGGGAGGATTTGGCTGTATGTTCAGGACAGACTGGTAACAGAGGGTCGGTGATGTGGGTGGGGTCGTGGGCATGCTAGTTGTGCAGAAAAATAGAGCACTGTTGATCGGTGCTTTGTGTAAATAAACGTATCCTGCCATCACACGAATGGGCAAGTGCAAGCATGAAAGATGGTCTGGACATAAACGCGACCCTTACTACATTAACTGAGCATAATTTCTGCGTTGTCCCTGCAGATTATATTTTTGTTTGTTTGATTTTTCCAATAAAGTGCAAGCTACGAGATTTTGGTTCCTTTTTTTTTTCTTCAATATTTATTGCTTTCAACAGATTCTCTCAAAGTTGTCTATCAAAAAGGACATTTTACCAGCTCCCTGAGACATACTGTCAGAAGCTAATGTTTTGAAACCCACAACACACTGAGATTCCTCTTTATTACCCACCGTTGTACTGGTGAGGCCAATCACAAGATATGCCATATCGCCATGTCATATTTTTATTATTCTTCATTTTGGTAGTTGTCACATTTGATGTAGATTTTATCGTCTGCTTTATGTTTACGTGGAAGTCCTGTCACAGACTTGTCTGTGTTTTGCTAGTGGTGCAGAACCATGCTTCATTTGTTAAGTTTCAGGTGCGTACCAGAGACTTTTCTGAGCACACTGGAACATTTCTTGAGAGTAAGGGAAACGGTTGTGGTCACGCAATACTTTTTCTGGTGCACAGCCACGCTCAGTACTTTCTTGTGAGTGTGTGAAACTTTTTCATGCACACAGGGTAGTTTCTGGTGCACACCATAAACTCAGTGTTCTTTTTTCTTTTTCCCATGTCCCCTTAGGGGCTTCGTAGACATCAGTTGGAAGTGTATGACTATTTATTGAGATTGGCAACAGAACAAGATGACAGCGATTAGACTCAAGAGATGTGAAGCCTCTTCATGAAGTGTAGGCCCATTAACTTGGATAGGACAGGATCCCAGGAGGTCTAGTTGTGGAGCAAAGCCAGCAAGTGGCTGATGGAAAATCCTTCCAACCTGAAGGGAAGGTCAGGCTAATGACGGGAAATTTTGTCATCACTTGTCTTATTGTGTATTAAGTGTGTTTGTCTCTCAATTGTATCTATATAGAATCAGGAATATAGACTGCGTCTTCAACCAAGACATAAATGCAGTAGGCCTAAGCAATGTCAAGGAATATCATCTTTATTAAGAGACCAAATTATTAGAAATGTATGTCTTCAGACATGGTTTTGTAATTTCCTGCAAGGTTATTTTTGGTACTATTCTACTAAGTTTTATCTGATATCACCATGCTCGCATTGTTCCTAGAATATAATGTTTTTCCAGGACTGTTATTGCAAATGACCAATCACTGTGTTGCTTTGCAACTCCTTCCTGGAACATCATAATTAATGTTGCTTCAGGACCATCATCTCATCTCAACAAAGAAAAAGCAACAAACTCTGCATTTTTTGCAAGCTTATGTGGCTTCATGGGTTGAGGACTCACTCAGGAGACTGGGGTTTTTATCCTAATTAAACTTATTGTTCTGATGGTTACTTATTATTTTAGGAGTTTCTTTTCAGTTTTCTGTTGCTGTTAGTTATGTTTCGGGAACTTAAATAGTTTTTGGAAAACCTAGTGTCAGTTAAAATGGACCCTTTCACAACATTTAACACATATTTGCAAGGTTTTAGGGGTGCCACAGTAGCTCAGTTGGTATAGCGTGCGCCCCATGAACAGAGGCTGTGTCCTTTCCGCAGTGGCCCAGGGTCGACGTCTGAACAACACGATATCAGATCATGCATGTAACTATACACACTTTTATCTGTACAATTATGTCACTTTTTAGAGGATGTTCTCGAAAAGCCTATTGCAATGATACAGTATAAAATTGTGCCTCCATACTTCCATAACATTGTGTAAGTTGAGAAACAGATTTTTAAAAGAAACATTTAGTAGTTAGTTCAGATAACTCTGATGACATCTGCATTTGTTTATGAATTAGTAGAGTGGTGCTACTTGGCAAGTAAAATTTGCAGGGTTCTTAATGGCAACATTCAGGAACTACTGGATTGGAATTTGTGGAAAGGGAGAAATTATCTTAGTGGTGAAGGGTCCTTGGCCCTTGGGTTGCATAGTCCTAGCCTTCATCATTAGGGAGGCTTCTGCTGCTGAGCCCACAGGTGCAGTAGCTCATCCATGTGCAGGATACATACGCAGACACACATACACAGAAAGAACTTGATATAAAAGCAACATCCTGCTTGGCAAAGCCTCTCTACCAGCAATAAGAAGGTTCTTTGTTGAGCTGCCGCTTCCCCTTATTTTGGATGCAGCAGTAGAAAGATGCAAGTGTGTGATTGTGTGAGACGCAGACTTTCATGATAGAATTAATTGGCGACTTAACAAAAGCCTTACTGTTGAACTGAGGTCTTCCTTTTCACAGCTATCTTCAGACAGTTAACCTCATTTGGCTTTTCCCATCCTGGAAAAATAGGATGTCATTCATTGGTTCAAAACTGCTTTGGACTGTGTCCTCTAGATAAGGAGTCTCAGGAAAACAGAAAAATAAATGTACGGTATAAAATCTTTCAACCGAAGTATGCTGGTATTTTTTAACAGGTATTTAACATTGAGTGTTCTGAAACCCATTTTCACTAACAAGCTCTTAAACAGGGTTATGAAAAAATTTTACTCACAAATTTCCATCATGAATGTTGAAGAAGAAAATCTCTGTCCTTCTACCTCTGCCAAGCAGTAACTAAAGGTCCAACGGCATAAAGATGAAACCTCAGTCTGTTCCAGCCCCTTTCACATTCTCTGTGGCAGCCCTCTAAGCCATCCCTGTCACTGTGAACCACTGTGGAAAGGACATGGACAGTTATCCCTAATGATGTCGGTAGCAGGAGGTTTGTTTGTCTGTCAATGCTAAAAACAAACACTGTGCCTGAAGGCAGAATGCACATCATAATGATGTTGCCATACAGTAGACCAACTGTTCTGGCACTCATCAAGGGGTACTGGATAAACTAAGGCAGAGATGGTGGCTACTGTCAAAGGAAAATGTGAAGTGCATTCTCTTTGCAAAAGTTTGTCAGGTTGTTTTAACACCAAACTAGCTGGCAAACAGGAAACTTGCAAAATAGTCTGGTGAGAAATGATATCGCTTTCTTTAAAAACAATGTCAATGCAGCAGTAAGCTCCAAAAAATTTATCTTTTAAGCATTTTTAATGTAACTCCTCTGTTGCCAGTAAAAATGCCATGTATTATGACTGACAATCAGTCAGCCTTTCAGAAATGTGAACAGCTTCAATGGTCAAACAGTGGACTAGTAAAGGATGGAGCTCTTCTGCCACCTTGTGGTCTACATGTACAGCTGTTGGAAGAGCTGTGATTGGTGGCTTAATAATGTGTGCTACTGAGTTTATGTTATGTGTGTGTTCTCATGCTGCATTACAGACAACTCAGAACTCATACTTCCAACCTCTTACTAGGAACTCCAGCTGAACTCAGAATTCTTACTTATATACTTGGAGCACCAACTGAATGAGAGGGAGCAGCTGTCTGACATGACACAACATTTGTAGACTGCAGTATTGGTATAAGGCAAGTGAAAGGAATATTTAGATATGTTTCTAAGTATAAAAGTACAGTTAAATAATAAAGTATAATGGTGTCTGTTACCTCATGAGCCATTTTCCTCCACCATTTGGTTTATATGTGCAAGGACGCTGCACTGCTGAGTGTGCAATTGTGTTTACACTTACCAAAGAGACATCATTTTGTTACGGTCAACCAAGTTTTTGTTAATTTTGTCGTTATGCACCTGTAATGCTCTGAGGTCAGACATTAGAAATTTCAACTACAAATTTCCAACCTCTTTCTTTGACGGGAATGCAGTATTAGTGCCCATGTTGTTACTCTATGCTGTTTATTTATTGATTGATTGAAATTATTTTATTGTTGGCCGTAGGGGGGCAGCAGAAACAAGTTGTGAACACAACATTGACATATCGTCAACTATTAGGTTGACATTGTGAACTTGTTTGGAAACAGTTGTGTGTTACACATCCCACAGTTAAAGAGGGGAGTCCAACTGATGGATCTACAGTGGCTATAAAAAGTATTCACTTGACTTTTAATGTCTTTATAAATGTATTCATGATCAATATAATTTGGCTGTTTTGACAAAAAAATTTAAAAAATAAACAGACACCAAAGACACACCATCCCTAATGTGAAGCATCGTGCTGTGGCGATGCTTCTCTAAAGCAGGCCCTGGAAGGCTTGTAAAGGTAGAGGGTAAAATTAACTCAGCAAAACATAGGAACATCCTGGAGGACAACCTGATTCAGTCTGCAAGAAAATTATGACTTGGAAGAAGATTTGTTTTCCAGCAGGAGAATGAGCCGAAGCATACAGAGAAAGCTACACATAAATGGTTTAAAGACAACAATGTGAATGTTCTGGAGTGGCCGAGTCAAAGCCCAGACCTTAATCCAACAGAGAATTTGTGGCTGGACTTGAAAAGGGCTGTTCAACGCTGGAGACAACTGATGGAGGCGAAGGCCTGAACACGGACACCATGGTACAGTTGCTGTGTCTCTGTTGGACAGGTAATGAGCTGGTTTGTTTTGGTTGGGGAAAATGTATTATTACTCTGCATTATGTAGTCAACGTAGCTAACGTTAGCTCCTTATGTTGCTGTCGGGGGCGACCCCCATTCCGAAGGACCACCATTCCGAACATTTCCGAAGGCAGACCTTTTTTCAGGTTCGGAATGGCGCCCTTTTTTCAAAAATAATTAAGGGCCGGCATTCCGAAACATGAAAGTGAACGTTCAGAATGGCGGCCCTTCGGAATGCCGCCCTGGAACCGCTCCTGTCGTATGTATTAGCCCAACACTAACATTGTTAGCATCATCAGCTTGTAGCTAACGTTAGCTAGCTAGCTATGATAGACTACTGCCGTATGAGACATATTTATGTGTAACGTCACCGTTTACACGCAGGCCAACGTTTAGACGTACTGTGGATCTAATCCATATAGCAGTTTCCACACATGCACTGCTACCCTGGGCTGTTTGGACATTAGTCAGACGAGCTGTATGTGAGAGGTCGACTAATTATTGTGTGCTACACGTGTGAAAGGCCAAGTCCACTGTTGGAAGATTACATATATCTGTGAATATAGTTTGCATTGTATTTGTTAGACCGATGTTGTTAGATGGTATTTTTATGACGTTCATTCATATAGACTTTGAACTAGACGTTTTACAAATGTGCTGATGTTGCCTATTTCTGTGTCCTATCCACCTTATTCCTGGGGTCGTTGCTGTAGAAACAATTATGGGGGTCAACTTCCGGTTCTCACCGGAAGTAGCAGTGAGCCATGGTTTGCTAGCGGTTTTCGTTTCCCGTAGCGGTTTATTTGAAAGTTGTCTCTTACTGTTTTCTTTTCTAAACGATGATCAGCTCCGGTGGCATTTAAAAATGTCCTTGCGCAGCTCGGGAACATGTTGTGCTGTTCGCGGTTGTACTAAAAGGTTACATGCTGCCATTCCGACATGCTGCCATTTCGACATGCCGGCATTCCGACATTTCACTATTCGGACATGTCACCATTCCTACATACCACTATTCCGACATGCAAACATCCTGCCATTCCGACAGTTTCGTCCCGCCATTCCGACAGTTTCGTTCCGCCATTCCGACAAGGCTTTTTTCCCCCCTCATGTTTAAAGACATGTGTACAGATGTGATACAGTCAGTGGAAGCTTAATAAATAAACAAACACAAAGTCTCGCCATTTACAATCACACACTCCGATGTCAGTTTGTAACAATGTCCCTTATAATAAGGATATAAGGAGAACTGGCACAACGCCGTCCTGCTGCAGGTGGACCTAGGCTCGCGCTACTGGTGCGTCCAGGGAAGCATTAAATTAAGTCGCTACTTTGTCTGTGTATTTCACTGAACTCAAAACGCGCCCATCACAGGCGGCATATAATGAACAATTACACACAGATCAACAGAACCCAAAAGCGTGTGTGTGTGTGTGTGTGTGTGTGTGTGTGTGTGTGTGTGTGTGGATGGCCGCGTAGTGCTTTCTACCGATCCAGCACGGATCCACCAGGGAGGGATTGTGTATTGGAATGAGGGTGCCGTCCCCAACCACCTCCAGGAAGCTCCCCACTGCGTAAATACGCAGCGCAGCCAGGAGCTGTGCCTCCGGGCTTAGGGCAAAATTGCAGCAGGTTGCTCTCTGTGATCAGCCGTTGGATCTCCGCACGGGGCAGCCGGTACTTTGCCTGGACAGCCCGGTCTGGCAGCAGTGTACGTGCACGTATGCTTCTATGTAAACCGTCTGGCTTCGCGCACGGCGACGCTGTTGGTTCGCAGCGAAAATGTGCTGTATTGCAGCCATGGTTTCTCACACGCGCGGACTTTGGCAACGCAGAGTAGCAGATGAAGCCTGTTTCCTTGATATCTGTGAAATGCCACAGGGTTGTTTTTTTATATGTAGTATAAACTCATATATGCAGATGTGTGTGGAAAACTTAAACGTGTAATTCAATAAAAAGTTGATCTTTTCTTGCGCCAGTGGTCCGCAGCTATGAGCGCATTTCAACATTGAGCATTGTTTTCTTTTTTCGAAAAGTGGAGGATGTAAATTTCCCTGACGCGGCTTGATCACTGAGCATTTGGTCGCTAAGAAGGCTGTTAAGAGTGGGTCAGCTCGATCTTACACTTCCTTCTTAGTGAAAGATCTTCTTAAGCTAAGAGCGACTCTGGGAAACGCATCCTTCTTTCACAGCGTTCTTAAGAGCGCTCCTAAGAAGATCTTAGCACTTAAGAGCTTCGTAACGAATCTGGGAAACGCGGCCATTGTCTGTACACATTCAGGCAGCTGTCCATGGTGCTGAATTGTACTCTCCGCCATAACCGCAGTGCGCGGCCCCCTGAGTTACGTCCTGGGCAATAGGCCTGTCGTTACATTTTGAAATTAATTCACTTAATTAATTGTTTGCCTTTATATAACATAACTACGGTGTCCTCCTCATTGGGTGCAATTATAAACATTAAATACTTGATAGCTGTGCAATCGAAACAAGCTGCATGCTAATCACCCAGTTCATTGGAGAAAACAATCCCTTGAATCATCACACAGTTTTGGCCTTCTGATTATTCCTTTTTATGCATGATATTACAAGCTACTTCAAGACGGGAGGCTATTTTTTTTTAAGTAAAAAGGGACTCGTTTACTGACTGCCACGCACGCAAGCCTTGCAGCGATGAGACTACTGCTTTGATTCATGCCTCCGAGTGTGGGTCACTGTTAAACACCTGTTAATGAGGTCGTTTGATTACACTGCCATATGAATCTGGGAAAAAATGGAATGTAGACAGCGAGGATGCAGGGAGTAGGCTACAGCAAGGCTTCAGTTGAATTCAATGTGAATGTAAATTTAAATGCAAGGTAAATCGTCGCTGATTTATTTTAAAGGTCAGCATTAGTGAATTTGACGCCAATTTTCACACTATATGGTGTAATAATTAAACAGTATCAAATATGTTCGGAATGTATTTTTTATTGTCCCTTCAGGACAAAGAAACACCAAGCAGTATAATAATAATAATAATAATAATAATAATAATAATAATAACAATGCATTTTATAATCGAGACGGGATGTGACAAGGCGTTGACCAGAGTCGAAGTGCTGTTAGAGGAGAGAGATGGGCGGAGGCGGTTGATGTGACAATAGTTATTAGCCTACATTAATGACCTTATGTCGGAATGGCGGAACGTTTCCAAAAAGGGAAAGTACCGCCATTCCGACAATGGAAACAAAAATTGTCGGAGTGGTGGGACTTTTTTAATCAAGGGAAGTGCCGCCATTACGACAACTAGACGTCAATGTCGGAGTGGCGGAATGTCGGAATGACCCGCGGAACCCGTACTTTGGGTTTAAAAACCACTCGAAGTTAAATCTGTGGCTACAAGAGCAATGTTTTGAACATGCACCCCGGACTAAGAGAGAATGTTGTTGTGAGAATCGGTACTGTTTCCACTATGTAGAGAATTTTGTTCCTTTATTATTCAATCAAATAGAATAGATTTGAAACCAAAAAAGAGATTTGAGAGCAAAAGAGAGTAAGTGGCAATCAAATTTTTTTTTTTTGAGATCGAAACAGAACAGGTTGCAATTGAAAAAAAAATATGAGCGAGCATATTTCTTCAACTTCAATCAAAACTCAAAACCATTTTGCTTATAAATCAGCCCTCTTTGCTTTCAAGTTAAAAACCTTTGCTTGCAGATCAGTCCTCTTTGGTTGCAAATTCTAAAGTTTTGCTTGCGAATTCAACTGCACTTGATGCGCGGGGCCTACGCTGGTGGATGAGAGAAGAGTTTCTATTGGCTGGTTTGACCTGGCTCCAGCGCCAGCTACGCCTTCCGCATTACACCCACTTCCCCCTTGTGCTGTGCTGCTTGGAGGTAAGTTGATAGCCTGTTGCTCTTGAAACGTTTCCCATAAGTAATGAACTGCGCTATATATCTTTGGCTACAGCCTGCCGTACAGTCACAACAACAACAACAACAACAACAAGTAATGAATTATAATGCCCTGCTGCTGCAAGCACACTGATTAGCAGCAACATGGTTGTCTCTGCTAGTCACGGCCTGAGCAGAGTAGCCTAATGAGTGAGTGAATTACTAAACTACCGCTGAACGCGGTGCCAGTTTCCACTGTGTAGCGGGCTGCTGCTACTCCTCCCGGCTCCGTTCTCACTACAGCTGTTCTAATGTCAACAAACACACGTGGCGAATAATTTAACAAATTCACGCACATATTATTTTGTTTAGTGGGTGATGTAACCTGTACGATGAGGAAGAGCAGGTGTACTTCCGCTCCCTGTGAGAAAGGATACTGCCGACAGTGCGAAGACTCCACATTTTATTTAGTCTATATTTAGTAAAGTGTTGGTGCAAGAACCTCGGCCTAGATCGTTTGCATGTGTGCCTGTAACATCTAGTGCCGTAGTGACCTGGCATGGTGTGGTCAGTATTATGAATAAAAGTGCCATGTAGAAACCCCCACATGCTGCCTGCTGTCTCTTGAGTAACTGGAGGCACCGCACTAAAGTGGACCATCACCTTCCCCTTCACCAGCCCACGTTACAGTGGGCTGTTATAACTGACGCTCTCAACTACAACTCCCAGTCTGTTTACAATCATCTTAATGAATAATGCAACAAGGACGAAGCATGTACACTGCGTTGTTTGTTTATTCATAACGGAATGGATCGCAAATGAAAAAAGTAATGATTATAAAAAAAACAAAAAACACAAATGCCGGCCCGAGGATAGTGGTGGGAAATAAGTCCGGGCTCGGGCTCGGGCAGAGAATCTAAACTCTACCTTTCAAGCAGCACAGCACAAGGGGGAAGTGGGTGTAATGGGGAAGGCTGAAGAAAAGTTGAAGAAATATGCTCTCTCATATTTTTTTTTCAATTGCAACCTGTTCTGTTTCGATCTCAAAAAAAAAAAATGCGATCAAATCTCTTTTTTGGTTTCAAATCTATTCCATTTGATTGAATAATAAAGAAACAAAATTCTCTCCATATTCCACTGCCTACCGAAGGATGAGGAACCCAGAAGGATGTGGCTGACAAAACTTAACTTGAAAAGACCACCTAAAATGTTATACATGTGGTCTTTTCACTTTGTTGACAAAAAATATTACTACTTACTTACTTATAAAATTATTATAATATATATCATATTATAATATTATAGTATAAATTATATTATATATAATATTATATAATATTATTATGTATTAATACTTACTTATTACTGTGCAGGCACTGATACGCCTCAGAGCTTTTCAGATTATTCATTGCCTCCCCGTCCGAAGCGACAGAGTTAAGAAAGTAGCTAAAAATGCAACTGTATGTTATCTTAGGCCACTTCTTCATGTCACTCTCCCACCCCTCTATATGAGTAGGTAACAGAATTGTACTGTTGTCACGTTTAAGCTCTGACAGCTGATGTTCCCACATGTTTTACCTCTCTAACCCTCATGAAAACCGGATTACCGTCTACCGTTACCATGTAAACAAACGCGACCGCAAGTCGCGCCCATAATTCACGCAAGGCATCATGGGGGCTAGGAATAAGGTGGATAGTTATGAGAGGGACGCATCAACTTCCGGTCTTGAAGCGTCAGTTCACAGCAGAACCATGCCCTGATGTTTCCACTATTTCTGCAGAGTCTCTCTCTGACAGGTGAGTGTAACTTGATGCTGATAGCAACATGGATCAGACCACTGTTATTCATGTAATATGTGTCTTTGATGGATACATTTCATAGATACATTTGTCCTTCTTTCATATCAAGTTGGTTTGCTTTATGTGCATGAATGTGCTCCTGAGCAGGGATACAATACAAAAAGATATGGCATCAACTCATTAGCTGCACCAGGAAAATGCTTCAGGTACTGGTCCTAGCAGCCATGTGTTAGCCTACTGCTAATTGCACTAACTATTGACTATTGCATACACCAATCAGCCACAACATTAAAATCACTGACAGGTGACGTGAATAACATTGATCATCTCATCACAATGCGATGTTCTGTGGGAAACCTTGGATGCTGGCATTCATGTGAATGCCACTTGACACGCACCACCCATCCAAACACTGTTGTGGACCAAGTACACCCCCTCATCACAACAACACTACCCGATGGCAGTGGCCCCCCAGCAGGACAATGTGCCCTGACGCACACAAACACTGCTCAGGAACAGCTCAAGGAACACAATAAAGGGCCCAAGGTGTTGACCGGGCCTCCAAATTCCCCAGATCCCAATCTGATCGAGCATCTGTAAGACGTGCTGGAGCAGGTCTGATCCATGGAGGCCCCACCCCCCAACATACAGCATTTCCATTACAATAGTGCTACCTGCTTGAAGGTGTGGCTTTAACTGATGACGTGCTTGGCTTGTGTAGTGGTCAGAGGAGCGGCTGTGAACACTCTTCCTCCCTGCAGCACTATTGAAAAAAACCAAACAATTAATAAAGTGGCAAACCTATTCATTCATCATTTCCTATGAATTCTTCACAATAAAACTCCTCTGTTATTTTGTTATTTAAAAGCATTTATTATGAAGCAGCAAATCAGAAAATGCTGGGTTTTCACTAGCAGTAACTTAACACAACTCCTGAAATACCTGAAGAGGACACGATGAAACAGTAAAATACAGCAAATATCTGAAAGTATGAACAGTGACACTGTTTTATTTATTCACCTTCCGAAATGCCTACTGAAATTCTTGTCAATGTGAACTGTGGTTGTGTGAGAGCTTTTTCAGTACGATGTGTGAATGAGATCATGTGTTTGTAAAATTTTTAGCTGTGTACTGTATATGCAAGCATTTTACTAGTCTGTGTGTGAGCTCTTCACAATACTATATGAAAGCATTTTACAAATGTGTGAGAGAGCTTTTCATCTGTATATGTGAGCAAATAATTTTTCAGCTGTTTGAGTGTTTCAGTTGTATGTGTAAAAGCATTTCACTTGTATGTGTGTGTGGTTTTCAGCTTAGTATGTAATGAGTTTGGCTTCATATATGTATGTGAGAGGTAATTCTGAATATGTCCCTAACGGCCCCATATCTGCTGCCACCAGGTTGCCCTGTTGTTGCTCCGCCAACCGGCCTGTTCATTCAATATAAGTCCAGAGATAGTGCAGTTTCGACTGCCAAAGTGGTTGATGTGTTTACCAGGGCAACTGCAGCTCACAATCCGCTGTATCAGCTCCGTCCCTGGCAAGAAAACCTCAAGCACAACCCATGACCACCACACAACCACCACATACAGTTAGGAAATAGAATGCTAGGTAGACTACCACGGGCCACAAAAATCTCCTATAACTGATGGATTGTTATTTCCTAACTGTATGTTCAGGGTTATCTGGTGTTAATGGGTTGTGCTTTTTTCAAAAGTTAAAAAAGTAAAAAAAAGCTGAATTTAATATATATTTTAATTAATGATATTAAATCAAATCATCCTAGTCAAAAGAAAAACAAATAACTTTCTAAAACCTTATTTATTTCTTAGTCCCTTCTCAATCAAAAAATATTCCCTCCCCATCACTTTGAACAGTGAAATACTGACAGCCAAACTACAACATCAAACTGTACGTATGTCTGCCTGTTTGCAGAATATCTCAGTTGTAAACAGATTCAGGTGTGCAGATTTCTTGTTCCCACGCACTATTTGAATAAACATCCATCAAAATGAATCAAATACTCAACATAAAATGAACACAGAAAAATAATTTGAGTCATAGTTTCTCAAGTTAAGTCTTAAACTTTTAAGTCCAGGTCGAGTCTCAAGTCATTTATCTCCTGTTAAGTCAAGTTGCAAGTCATTAAAACAGTGACTTGAGTCAACCAAGCCCAGATCTCTACCAGGAACATATACTGTCTGATACATTTTACTATTATTTTGTCATAGATATCCATCTAATAGAACATCTGATGATAAGGATAACAGTATAATGCTAGTCACAAAGCTTACATTTTCACAGAGTAGGCACTGCATTCTCAAGGTTCTGAAAAGCAGAAAACAACATCATTAAATTAATAATAAAAAATAAGACTTCCAAAACAAGTTCAAAACAAAGCAATGTAGAAGAGGAGGAATATATATGCTTCCATTCATGTTGACATGAGCTTTTCAGCAGGCCGGTTGTAACTATGGAAAGCCGTTTAAGTCATAATGAAATAAATAAATAAATAAATAAATAATGCCATGAAATGAGTCCCAAATTAAATAAATAGGTTGATAAATAGACATAAATTAAATATAAATACATAGATTAATTTATATTTTTATTTTTAAAAAAATGTTTAAATTTTTTTCAGGAGACTTTTATTTCCTAACGCCTCATTTATTTATTTATGGGGACTTTTATTTCATAACGTCACATTTATTTCACTGCTCTTTTATTTCATGCTGCAATATTCAAATGAGGGGGCGGGGTTATCTGTACCCTTTCAGAATAGAACAACTGTCAGATTTGGAGACCGGGAGCCGGTCCTCACGGTGGAGGACATGGAGGACATAGATGAGCTCCGGGGTGCTATGCTCTCCTTGAGTGACAGCATAGAACAAAACATAGTATCAGCAGATAATATTTTAGCTAATGTTGCTGACTTCGCGGAGATTCTTGGGAGGATAAGTGCTCTTCATGATATAGAGGTGGATGGGGATATTATGAACATTTTGCACAACATTGAGCACCGTGTTCATGTTGGAATTGCCCAGGGGCAGGCAGTCACACCAGGTGCTGGACGACCGCCTTTGCGTTGTCTGGACTGCCAGCCCGAAGAATTGCGGAGCTTTTTGGTGTGTCGTCCAGCACCATTCAGAGGAGACTGGCTGATGGAGGCCTAAGGTAAGCAAACTTGGAAAACAACTACACATAGATAGGCTACTACTTATAAAATTCACGATAAACGTAAAAGCGAATGAGCAGCATGTAGTAGTCCTTAGTAGTCCTTAACTGGCCGTCGTAAAAATCACTTCGTGTCTGACAGTTGACAGTTGTTTTATTCTGAAAGGGTACAGATAACCCCGCCCCC
Organism: Pagrus pagrus; assembly: GCF_965226575.1. Lineage (NCBI taxonomy): Eukaryota > Metazoa > Chordata > Actinopteri > Spariformes > Sparidae > Pagrus > Pagrus pagrus. Next base: position 29,651,975 of record NC_140198.1, on the reverse strand, counting down.
TCATTTGAATATTGCAGCATGAAATAAAAGAGCAGTGAAATAAATGTGACGTTATGAAATAAATTCCCCACAAATAAATAAATGTGATGTTATAAAATAAATTCCCCGGAAATAAATAAATGTGACGTTCTGAAATAAAAGTCCACATAAATAAATAAATGTGACGTTAGGAAATAAAAGTATCAGGAAACAAATAAATGAGGCGTTAGGAAATAAAAGTCTCCTGAAAAAAATAAAAAAATAGTTTTAAAAATAAAAAGAGAAATGAATCTATGTATTTATATTTAATTTATGTCTATTTATCAACCTATTTATTTCATTTGGGACTCATTTCATGGCATTATTTATTTATTTATTAATTTATTAATTTATTTCATTATGACTAAAACGGCTTTCCATATGTAACAGGCTGTACCTGTTAGTAGCTGCTCGCTGCTGCCTCCTGCTGCTATGTGTGTGCAGCTCCTCCCACCTGCTGCAACTCGGAATCCAGTTGGAGTTTAGTTTTCACTCAGCAAAGGAGGGACTGCGAGAGGTGAGCTGACTGCTTTCTAACTTTTCACTTTTCACTTTTCACAGTTACTCAGTTACTAAATTATATACTCCAATTTCCCCTCTATGTTGTTATTCTTTAACTCTTGATGACAGTGGGGTGGGATGACAGTGCAGTTTCAGAGAAATGTTGAGTGAAAGTCACAGCAAAGGAAGGAAGTATTATTTTCTGATCCAAATGAGCAGTGCTGTTGGTCAGAGCAGCCAAAAGCTACACATTCTGTAACTATCAAGTGGTGACATAGCAGATTGCACCTGTTACAACAAACTCAATATATATGCCATTGTATAAACTTGTTAAAACCCCCAATAGGCATAAGGTATATCTCTTTAACTTTAGCAACTAGTTTAAATTAAACATTTAAATTAACATTTAAATACAGCTAAACTCAGATCCCCAGCCAGCGCTGCTGGGCTGCACTGGACTGTTTGGACAGAAACGCGCCATTTGATGTTTTGATCTGAATATGGAGGCAGTTATGTTAACTGATCATGATATGAACTGCAGCACTCTGTCCATATAATGGTCATAGTTAGAGTCAGATTATAAAAACATTGTTTTTCTGCTATTACCTTCCAAATGACTGCAGTCAGTAATTATTAACCAGATGTCTGCCTCACATTTACTAACCCACAGAGAGATTGCTGAATGCACATCTATATCATTTTAACCACGTTTTTACATAAAGTGAATTTATTTTCATTAGGGCTGCAAATAATGATTATTTTCATGATTGGGGAATCTATTGAGCCCAAAACCCAAAGACTCATGTTTTTGCTCTTTAATGCTTCATTTTGACTTAGTATTAAGTAAGCGCAAATGACACCAAGCAACGATTTGTATCCACACTTCAGCTTTGAATCTTTGAAACCTGGTGCTACAGAGACAGAGGAAACAAAGTGAGGTACCAGGCAGGAGTTAGTGTAATGACATGTTTGGTAGTTAATCCCTTGTCAGGTTATCACTTTGACAGTATATTTACAGTATATTTGTAGAAATCTTTATTAAATCTTAAGACAGACAGTGATGAGGAAATCACGGCTACCACAACAAGGAAACAGATCTTTTATCTTTCAGCTTAGAAAACAAGACAAGCAACATTCTTCTTTGTAAAGAAAGAACATACTCTGTTTTTTCCACATGAACCTGAGGCACCTTACAGAGGAACAACTGTTATTCAGAGTTTCTTGCGGCTCAGTTTTAATGCAGCCTTGTACTTGAGAATAAGACGTGATTACAACCTTCCTAACTTGGGTAATGAATAAACAATGGCAGCCTGTGTAACCACAACTATTTATACAACAAAGTCACAATTACATAACTACCATTTCCGTAGTTGTAGCTGATTGACATTATTTGTTTTTGGTGAGAACATTTAATAAATAGAAGTGTGCTTCTTTTAACACATTAGACTATTTTTCTATACATAAAAATGTGAACCTATGTAGCACTGCAGAGATAAACAACCTGAAGTTGTGTCCTTGTTTCATTATAATTCTGTATCTTTGTTAATCAGGCAGACATCATAACCTTGCTGTCTTTGTCAAACACTGATGAATTTTCTTAGAGATACTGTATTTTTGTTGTTCTGTGGCTTACAGAAGAATAACACAGGGTAATAGTCAGTGGGAGGAAGGAGTATGAAAGAAAGAATGCTTTTAAAGAGAATATTCGGCAGTTTGTGAGCATTACATGTCCAGGCAAAGGAGCTTGTTTTATCAAGCTGCTGTAGTGACATCAGTCTGAAGGCTCGTCAGTGCTCTGTACTCTAACAAGATGTGTCTATACATGTTTTTATTGTGGCCTGCTCTCAAAGACAGGATGACTGAAACAAGATTTTCTCTGTCAAGTTTCATGAGGTGATTTTTTTTTTAGTTGAGAACTAATCTGCTGCATGTTTCATCATCTGATTCCATTTCACATTCAGATTTCATTTCCCCATTCTTCTTCAAATGAACTTAAACAAGGAATTGATCATCACAATTGTTGCTAATTAATTTGCTTGTTTATTGACTGCAGTTAATCAATCCATTAATAATTTAGGCTAATAAAGGGAGGTACCCGGCAGAAGTAAGTTCATTATATTGCAATGTGTCAGATATAGACAGAAATTTAGTTTGGTTCATAAACTAACGTTATGAACAGAGTGTGAAGAAACAACAGTGTTGATGTTATGTCAAAGATTTCTATGTACTGTGTTGCAGAGATGTCTACTTAAATTAGCATGCTAACCAGCTAGCCCCAGCCCATCACAATAGAATCACAGACTCAGGAAAGAAATACTAAGATGAGCTTAATTGCCTTGTTAACTCATCGTAATACTAACTTAATTTAAATCCTCAGTTCACAGCGTAAGATGTGAAAATATTCCAGCTCACCCACTGCTGATGCCCGACTCTCTCTCTCTCTTCTGACGCCTCATGCCTCTCCTGTCCCTGGCCACTCTTCAGGTAAACTCTAGGGCCACTGGCTCCATGGCTCACTGAGCCATGAGCTAATTAGCTAACATACATGCCAACATGCCTGATTTTCACAGGACTCCCTATTATTAACCCTTTCTCCCACTGTGCTCCTGATTGGAAATTTCCCCCGTTAATCTCTCAATTTCATAGTGATACACCAGAAAATCCCTTTTTTTCACAGCCTAATATTGGCAGGTATGAGTTTACAGTAGTTAGCTTAAGTCAAGGATAGGCCATATTCTGGCCATTTTCTACAAATTACTCCTTTAATTGTTTAATCTTCAGTTTTCTCAAGGAAGTCTGACTGTGATGAGGACATAAGTTATATCACAGCTACCACAATAAAGGAAATGGGTCTTCTGCTCTTCTATTACCAATCTATTGGGGAATACTTACAGAGAAACAGACTCTCTCACATTCTTCTGTGAATCTTGGATGGAAATTCCCCTTGATTCTTGCTGTATTCTTTTAGATTCACACTGGTCTACAAAGGGTCAAAGATGGCTGCAGAAACCAACTCCAGCTTAAGTGTAAAAGCAAGAAGTTCCTGATGGACAGCACGGATCATCCAGTTTATGTAAACCACTGACACTGACTTGACTTGGGAGAACAGAACAAGGCGTTCGGCAGCGTGAAAAAGAAACTGCATGAAGCACGATAAAAACTCAGTGCCATGATCGACCTGAGTTTCCTGTCGGAGGAGGAGCAGGAGACCATCCTGGCTGTGTTGAGAAGAGATGCTCAGCTGAAGAAGGCTGAGGAGCAGCGTGTCCAGTGAGTTCCTTGTGTCAGCTGCTCTATGTTTCAACAGATCTGGGTGGGGGTACTAACTTGTCCCCAGTTTGATCTGTTACAGTCAAGACTTTGTAGAAAGTACATGCATTGGCTCCCTATAAGTTCCAGGTGCAAGTGAACATTCTGCTTACAGCAAAGCAGAGGCTTATACCTGGGTTTTCTTGTAATAGGTTTTTGCAAAGAGACTACATTATATTCTTCATTTGCTATTTAGAAATGAATGTTCTGAAAAATCAAGGAGTGACTATCCATTTCCCTCTTACGTTTCTGTATTCAGGACCCTCCAGAAGACTGTCAGTGACAGGGGCCAGCTGAGGTTTATGACTGGAGAATGGTTCTACGAGACCAAGCAGCTTCGCCATCAGGATCGCATCCATGGCTCTGACATCATCAGGGCCTCCATGAAACAGAAACACACACAGAAACCGCTGACGATATGTGAGTATGCTATGTGCAGCATTGGTTCACTCTCTCTCTCTCATTGTAAAATGAGCATGATGCCTTCAAATACAGGTTCAGTGAGATCTAAAACAGTGTCCCTCAATATCTAACCATGGGAGGAGTTTTCCAGCTCTGTTTTCATGCTGTTTACGTGTGTACAAAAAGCTTCAAGGCCTCAGTGAGAAGAAAAATAATCTGTTTTAAGTGCTTCTACTTTGGAAGAGCCTTTAGTGAACAGTTACATGGCTGAGGTTCATAAACTGACACAGAAAATGATAAACAATGTGTTTATATGCCACTGAAACTGCCAAGTAGGCTGCATTGTACATTTCTTCATGTCAGGATGCAGATGTTTCATTACATCTGGGTTGTTTTATATGAATTTGTCAGGTAATTATTGGGTAACTATGTTGGAATGAATATAAAAAGCATGTGTTACAATGAATGGTTACCTTTCTTTAACAGTAGTTGTTTGTTGTGTGCTGCAGTGGAACTCTCCCAGATGTTGCCTGAGAAGCCCAGTTTTGTCAGCAGTGAGAATAAAGAAGTGTTCGTCCCACCTGTTCTCTGTGGAATCCTTCAGGAGCCTCAAACACAGCTAAGCAATGAAATGTGAGTACACAGAACCAAAGCAGGAAGTAATTTAAAAGAGGAAGTAACACATCCATCGCATCACATCAGTACATTTACTATTATATTTACGACTATACTGTACTATCCTGAAGTGCAATTTCATTTTCTGCTTACCTTTTACTTCCACCCCACTACATCTCAGACGGAAATGTTGTACTTTTTAGTCCACTGCATTTTTTTTCCTGATAACCGTACTTATTAGAACTTTGTAGATTGAGATTAATAATGCATCAGTAATTATAATTTACCCCTTTCACACAAGTCCCACCAACACCCGCTACCATCTGGTTTTGTCTTTAATGGGAAAGGGTACAATCGGCATTAATCCAGCGTCAAATAACTCTGCTGTAGTCACGGTGTTTATTGGCTCCAGCTTCCAATGATGAAACCACAACACCCAGGGGACACACTCTGTCCCCCCCCCCCATTCTTTTATGTGTGTTGAAGTGAAGGCCCGCTGGCTTGTTAATACTTGTCCATCTGTCTCTGTTCAAGTTCCGCTTGAACATTGCTCAGTTGGTGCTGAATTTAAAAGAGAGACTGAAGTAGATGATATTAAAAAGTAACCACGGTGATGTTGTCAGTAGCTTCTGTCGCCACACAAGGTTTGCCAGCTGCCTGATCAGTACTGCGCATGTGCAACTCTCAACAGAGATTAAAAAAAAACGAGATGTCTGACTTGTAGTTAGATGTAGTTACTTTCATGCCCTGGAAAAAATGGTGCGTCTAATTCAGAATGTTGGGGATTCAAACTTTTTAAACACGGTTAAGGTCTCCTGGATGTAGTCTGATGTGATGTGAAATATGATCTACAGCTTTCCACTGTTTTTCTGGTGTGTTTGTGATCCACGGCTCTGACATCATCAGGGCCTCCATGAAACAGAAACACATGCATAAACCGCTGACTATATGTGAGTCTGCTCTGTGCAACGTGCTATCTGATTTGGCATACTTTACTTTTACTTGCACTTTTACAGTACTTTTGGTACTTTCAGTATATTTTGATATTGCCGTATTTAGAACCCACGACGTTAGTCTTAGGAACTACTTCTCAAGAAACTAAGGTTCCTTCAGCCCAGTGTCAATAAGGCCTGGACTTCAATGTAGGTCCATCCATTGTATTCTTTCTTCTGTAACTCCATGTTGCTATGTTAAAGCAACATTATCAAAAACAAAGTTCCTGTATGTTTTTTATTTACTACCCCCCGAGCAGAGACTGTTTTGGGGAGTAAAGTAATGTCTCCGGATCTTAATTAACACCTCGATCCCTGTGGTGGCACTGAGTTCCTTAAAGGTTCTTTGTCCCTGGGGAAAGTTCCTGTGGTCGAAACGCAGCTAATGTTGCTTTGTTTCTGCTGGATATGTGCATAAGCAACTGTTTGCTCACAAGTTCAGCAGTGCTGAGTTTACAGCTTGTTTCTGCTGCAACAAGAGTATTCACCTTTTAAAGGGGTTATTTCCTCAGCCAAGGAAGTTATGTTTTCACATGTGTCCGTTTGTTGGTCGGTTTGTTTGTCAGTAGGATTACACAAAAACTACTGAGCAGAAATCCATGAAACTTGGATGGAGGATGGGTTTGGGCACAGAATAGACCCCATTCACTTTTAGTCAGGATCCAGGAGTGACTGATCCAGGAATTTTTACTCACTTTCTTTAACATTGCTAGATATTTGCTGGATTGATTTTACATTTTTATTCATTTCACAAGGAATAATATATAGATCTTGATCTGCGAGTGAGTACAATTTTACATGGATCCTAGATCAGGTGATCTTAGATTATAGTGCAGCAGTTATGGGTGGTTTAAAATGATGAGTGATACAGGACTATCTAGTTTGATATTGGATTAGGCTTGATTGAATTAACGGGGACTGTTGGGCCTTGGTGGAGGTATGTGCTCAACTGTGTGCCATTCTAGTTTGCTAATGACATAGATATGATGTTTGAATGCATCCAGAGAAGGTAGAATATTTGTCCAATCACTCATCATGTTGTTTTAAAGTATAAGGCTAGTGTTATTCAATTTTTTTGTTATTATCAACAAATCCAACACCGGGAGATCGGGAGATTGATAATGTGAGTTTGTGATGAAGCTCTAAGGCGAAGACATTTTGGGCTCTGGATAGCCAAACAATAGTTGTAAGTAGTATATATTCATTCTTGAGCTGGCTCTGCTCATGATATTTGTTGACAAAAAGAGACATAGAATATCACCAAACTTATCCTTATTCATACAGTTCCTTTTGTTGTGTCACTCCAGCCCTTGTTCTTCAGCAAGTTCAAAACTCTGTTTTGGTTCACATGAAGCCTACTGTCTACTACAGCATTCAGTAATCTCAAAAGTATACATTTTAATCTCTGTACACATTTAGAAAACAGTAACTTTGCATTATATGAATATGAGGTCTGTTTAGTTTGTTTTTGAGTGCCATCACATGCTGCGCGAGTAGAGCAGATTATTTGGGTGTGATTGCTAGTGAGTGGAGTTGTGCACAGTAAATGGATACTTACTAATTGGCTCCATAGTCCTCAGTAATCGTCTTATAAGGTCACATCTCACATGCTTATGTTTCCCCACTGCGTCTGAGGAATGATAACACTATTCACCTCTTCATTTGAGAGGTCTTACAAACAGCCATATTAACTGTCATTATTAGTCCTGAAACATGCTCTATGATATGTTTTGTTGCAGCTTGGACAGCCACTTGGACTGGGACAGCACTTTTTAAATTAATATTTTTGAGAGAAAGAGGGAGTTTGAAGTTGCACATCCTATCTACAGAAATTGTAAACACATCTCGTAATCTTGTAATCTGTTTATTCCAATAGATATCAAAATCAGAACCTTTATGAAGCACCACAAGATGCACCTAAACCAGTTTTACTTTCACCAACTAAGGTAGGATCCTGTCTGGAGAAACAAAATCCTTTGAAAGTTGAGTGTATTAGTCCATGTTTTTGTGTTTCGCAGGCGTTATATGTATCAATCTCTTTTTGTTGAAGCAAAGAAAAAATCCATTCAACACTGAGATCACTGCAAGTCACACTTTTGAGGGAAAGGACAGTCAGTTATTGGACAGACCTGTGGATCAAACCCAGACACCAAATGAGGGTGAGTCTTCATATAAATATGTATTGTGTGTGTAAGTCGATTACTTTATCCGTGATCTAATGGTATGTCATGTTTTATGTTTTGAATTGAGTGGACTGCTTGATGGACAAATTGTGAAAGCAGGTACATTACAAGACAATGTAAGTCTAGTCGGCATGACATCTAGGTGTGTGGGTCCTTAACGCTTCTGCTGATTCAACCTTTCCTGGAAACAGCATGTTGGCATGAGCAGTGGTTGCATGGCAGTGGAGCACATGTACTGGCTTGTCATTTCAAACTGTTTTATGATCTGATTTCACTCCATTTAGTTTTTGTTACAATTTCAGACAAGGCATTTTTACACAAAGGGAAGGTTAACAAATCACAATTCAATGCAGCTTGTTGCTAGTTAATAGTTCTGGTTTAGAAATGTCTAAAATAGCTCAAGAACCACAGCCATTTTATAAGTGTGCACAACAAAGGCGACACTTATAATTTAAAGTTCTGCAGTTGAAATGTTGGTGTGCTTTCTTTGAGACATTGTGAAATGAGGCAGTGAGCTAGGACCACATATTTTCCCAGGGGCTGTCAAAGTAAAGGGAAGTCCAAATACACAAGGCTGCCACACTGAGCAGAGGATTACACAGAAATACATTCCAAAGCCTTAATCTTTACTGCATGACTTGTGCTGGCTGGAAATATTTCACAGCAGCGATGAAAACAATGTTTGAGTGGCAGAAATTAAAGGATAAGAAGAAATAACCAACAAATACTAACAGTTTAGACAAGGCAGAGTAGGTCAAGTGATTACCTTTAACCTATCCCCACTGAAAACTGTACCAGGGTTATGTGTATATGTGTGGATGTTGTACACAAAAAGCTCTTGAAATATGTAGATCTTAAAAACTTACTGATAAACATTAATATTATTAATTGAGGCAGATTGAGTTTTCTCATCACTGGTGTAAGAAATAAAAACAGCCTGACTTTACTTGTACAAGACATAATATTTCTAGAGTAGAAGTAAATAATAGTGACTGTCCAGCTTACTTGTAATGGAAGTCCATGATATTGGTTGGCAGTTTGACAAGGAAGCTGAGGATTTACTGAATATCACATTTTTTTACTTCCACTTGACTATTGACCCTATCTTTGAAGAACACCTAATTTTTCACTGTTAAATTACTTCATTTCTGTTCTTGGCCCAGTGCAGCACTCGCCATACTTTTTCTTAATTAGTAGTCTGAAAACTTTGTTTTGAAAGAAATAGTAATGGGTTTTATGTGTAAGGCTCTACAAGACACTCAAACTCAACAACTCATACAGAGAACAGATGTACTCCCCCGAAAAGTCCGTGATGTTCCACAGTTGAGTTGTCACTAAATAAGCCTGTCTAAAGGTAGGCTATAAAAGACAATGGTGGAAAAAGGTTTTTCCAGAGCCTTTACTTAAGTAACATTTTTACTTCAATTTGTTAAATTGTAAGTCTGACAGTATTTTTGCATTGTGGTATTGGTACTTTTACTTAAGTAGAAGCAAAAAAGTATTATCAGCAAATTATACATAAAGTATCAAGGTAACACCACTCGATCTGCAGTGAAATGACTCTTGTGACTGATATTTTATGACATTATTAGAATAATAGTGATGCATCATTGTGTAAGCTGCATTACGCTGCTGTAGCTGGTCAAGGTGGAGCAAGTTTGAACTACTTTATACACTGTTAATGCTGCTTTACTTTTTTAAAATATATTAAAACTCGGAACTGTCTTATTTACAATACTAATAATGTAATAAAACAAACTCAGAAATATTTATTTGATGAATATCATTCTATACCTGAATAAACCAGCTTTCCCCAGAAAAGTGTTTGATGCTTGAAAGGTGGAAACTTAGAAGGGTCTTGCAAATATAAAACAGTAAATAAGTATGCAATTGTGCTGTCCTTTTTCAGTTTGTACTGTCATGAAAATCAATCAATGAAGATTTTTCTTTTTTGATCAAAATTACTTTCCAAGAATTACATAGTGCACCTGTAAGTCCTTATTTCAGTGGTTCCCAAACTAGGGTTTGAGCTCCTTTTATAAGGTCACCAGATAAGTCTTCAGGGTCATTTGTTAATTAATTCTTAAGGAAAGATGACCAAAGCGATTGACATGACAACATGTAAGATATTTAGAAAAATGTCTCTTTGGTAGAGAGAGAGAGAGAGAGAGAGAGAGAGAGAGAGAGAGAGAGAGAGCTTTATTAATCCTTTATTAATAATTAGGTTATCATAGCAGCAGGTACATTCAAGTACAAATCGATCAAAATATAAGGGCAAATATAGAAACAATAAGAAACAATAAAATACTATCTATAATATACTAAAACAAAAAAGTACTATATACAAAAAACAATAAAGTACTATATACAATAAAATGCTTAAGTAGTTATAAAATAAAATACTGAGGTAGATAAAATAAAATGCTGAGGTACCGAGGAGTAAAGGTAAGTGGAACTTAAGGTGCAACTGCACAACTCACACATACCTGAAACATGACGAGGAGCCACAACTAGACCAGACTTTCCACTACTAATATAAAACTGGAGTCTTATAATACAGCAGTAAAAATCATCCCTAGAGTTACCATCATGACAGATACACACAGCTGATGTGTTGTTGGTTAAAATGGCAATCATGTGTTTGTTTCTTTCAGGGCATTTACCATCATCTGACAGCTGCATTTCTTTTGCTAGAGAAGTTAAACAAGACAAGGCAGTGCCTGAAAACAGGGCAGTCAGTCCCAGTTGTCAGGACTGTTTTGCTGAGGTAGATGAGCCAGGAGGCCAGCAAACTAACTCTGCTGCGCCACGTGGCATCCTCAAGCGCTTGTCCACTTCTAGCTCAACAGACTCCCTTTTCTCTCGCCTCGACCAACAGAGTGCAGTTAGCCTGGATTCTCTTACTGAGACCTTGATAGACAGGAAGCAGGTGAGGTTCAGCTCCACTATTGGTCAGACCAGAGTGGAGTGGCAGGATGGGAAGGAGCTGGGAGAGCACAGTTTGCTGGACATCGACTCCATCGCTCTCTTTAGGCTGGAAAATAATAGCGACCTTGAGAATACCGTCAATACCACTGTTGGCACATGTAGGCCTTTATTCAGACAGGGTCAAGTGGATTCTCAGGAAGATGAACTCAAGTGCAAAAATGAGGCATACCTCCGAGAGCAAGAAGCTGGCCAACACCAGGTCCTTGGTGGTAAGATTTCTTTGTTTTTAATCAATGAGTCAACTAAACAACCATTAAACAAGTCACACTAACTAACAATGACATAGATATTTACAAGCACGTACAAAAAATAATATTCTCATGTATCCTGCTTGTGCATGTTCTTGCATGCAATAAATGTGTGCATTTATGTATGACTGCTTATAGAGACTATTAAGAATAGCAAAAATATTATTGGGCTCTACTGCACCTTGCTTTGGTCTGTCACAGAATTCTGAGATATCTCATGCCATGTGTTGGGTTTCTTCATTGGTTTATTGTTTGTCTGTGAAATGAAGTGTGGCATTGCTCCCAAAGTATAAGAGTGGGGCTTAAGTGCGGCCTTAATAATCTGCTAATTAAATTTGGTCCACCATTGAAGCTCATGGCTTATTAAGAATAATAATTCATCATCTGGTGGATGGATAAATTCTGCATTGAAAGCAGAAGGAGAACTCAGCCTTAAAGCAGCATTTTGTAGAACTTCGTATTTTGAGCATTCTGAGTGCAACACAACTGTTGTAAATACATGTGCCAGGTTTCTTTAACAATTTGTCAGATTTAATGTAATGTTACGTGCTAACTACAAATAAAACTCAGCTTGCATGACAGTGACATGTCTTATAAACCTATGACCTCTTGAAGTAAAGAAGCATGCGTAGGCATTTTTTGCAGTAAAAGTTTACACTAGCACTGCACACAACTGAACAGTAACAGCACGGCAAGCTAACATAACTTGTCCAGAGACAGGAACTATCAATAAGGGGCTGCTTGCCTTATGATCAAAAACTAGTGAGCTGATAACTTGTTGCTGATAACACAGCCAAACATCAAGCAAGTGCAAGTACAGCATACAGGATAACGTAGCAAGCCAGCTAATATTACTTACTATTCAGGAGCAACAAGTTCAGCTCTGCATCTGTCTGCAGCCTTTTATTTAGCAAAGCTGTTGCCAGTATAAGATTTACTCGTCTCTTGCCTCTCGCTCGATGCCTTTTTGTGGTTTTATCCCATATTTAAAATTATTTTGCTGCCATAGGTATTTGTGAAAAAAAAAGACAATTGGTGCACTTAAAGTTTTGCAGCCATTTCATTTCAGTGTCAGTGGGTCAGATCTGCTACCATGTGCATCACTGTTTGCCACAGTCTCTTTGTTATACTACCACTTAGGGACACCAAAATTGCATGTTTTTTTATTCTATTCATGGTGACTTTTTAACAGGGCACGAAGAGTAGATGACTCTAATTATACTGTGCACTGTTTAGCAGATATAATGTACTGTACATGAGTAATCGAATGGTGGTTACTGTCTTTGCAGATGTCTCTGAGCCCTGTCATTCGGAGTTCTTAAGCCCAGTAGTGTCTGGGCTCATTTCTGCTGAGCAGGAGTCAGGTTCACCTGTTCACTACGCTCAAACTAAGGCCATAGACTGGCCAACCGGACACATCATCCGTCACCAAAAACTACCTGAACAAAGCATTGAAAGTTCTGTTGAGGTCACCTCAGATACTAAACCATCAACTAATGGCAGCTCAGAGGGTTCATCGTATGCTTTTGCAGCAAAGCCTAGACGAGGACTACTTGGATTTTTTAGAAGTGAGAACGTTAAACCTGTTGAGGTACAGAGTACACAGAAAGAAGATGTGAAGATATCTAAATCTATAGAACAAGGCAACACCCAGAATTTCTGCCAAGGTCCTGCAGATACAAACGTGGATAAACCTATAAGTGTCAAACAAGAAGTTAAACCCTCTGAGGTCAGAACACTGCAACTTACAGCATTGCAGAACACTCCCTTTAAAGAAACAGTGACCTCAGTGGAAGCTCAACAAGAGGCAACGGAAGGCGGAGCTGTTCAGCCTCTAGAGAGACTGTCTAATCTAAAAGCTTTCTGGGAGAGAGAAAACACTGGTCCCAAAATAATATTTACCAGAGAAGAGGCAAGGCACACTGACATTGCCAAGAGTGGAGCTTTACATGGTCCTCAGACTATCTCTGATGTGGTAAGCATAGACAACAATATCTCACATCAACTGGAAATGACAGTTGAGGATACTGCTTTCACATCCCAAGAAAGGAGTTTGTCACCACAGACTGACTGTAGCCTCAATTTATCTAAAGAAGATGGTACATATAGAGCAAATCCAGTCATCATCTATGATGAGACGGATGACTCTCTAACAGGTTCAGTTACAGAGTCACAGATTCCTGAGCCACTGGATAGTGTCATCACTCCTGTGCCTTCCTCTGTAGCCATCAACATCCAAAAGCAAGAGGGGGATATTCCAGTTTCCTTTCCCTGGCAGTCCACTTCCAGTCCTCAAGAGGACAAGCCAGCCAAAATCACTGAGCTGAAACATTTCTGGGAGAAGGAATATACAGGACTATACAGGACCCAGGATAACTGCAGCAAGCATAAAGCCCCGATCAGTTCAATACTCAGTAACAAAGTGGTTTCCCCTAAGTTTGATCTGAGAACATCCTCAGATGGCAGAGATACGTCTGAGGAAGAGACACAAACATCTCCATACAAAACTAAGTCTAATGTTTTGAAATCATTCAAAGTAACAGACAAGGGTTTTGTTAGTCAGAGTTCAGACAGATCACAGCTGAGGAGTTCTGGTAGTACTGTAGATATGCAGTCAACATGTCATCAATACCAGGTCAAGGCTGATACAGAAGCTCAAGAAAGGCCACTCAGTCCTAGTAAATCCCAAACTTCAAAATCAAAGGACCAGGATGACGAGGTCAAGAGGAGTCCATCTAAGACCTGTCACCCAAGGGTCCTACCTAGAGAAATCTCCAGTCCCAAGAGATCCAGACTGGAATGCTCTGCCTTGAAAACATTTCCAATAAACATCGACCATCAAACTAAGGATACTGAAGAGCATCATTGGAAGCCAACAGCAGCGCCAAGACAGAGGAAGAGTCCCACTCATGAAGCAATGCAGACAGTGATGACAGACGGTAAACCTAGCAAAGACATCATCTCATGTCCTCTCCCTTTACATCAAGAGGACAGAGCAACTTATTCTGGTTATGATAACAGTTCAAGCCCCACTACTTCAACACCATCCAAACAAACCTCAGAGAAGAAGTTGGGGTCATTCACACACCTTGTCAGATCATTCATCCCTCAGGATTATCAACACTACCTCGGGCCACAGGAGACATGCTATGTTCCCACTTTTGACCAAGACAAAGCTGCTGCTGCTGAGAGTGATACCCTACACAGACCACAAAATGCCCTCAAAGACTTTGTCGGAAACCAGAATGACAGTCCCACTGGGGGGAATTCTCCACGGGGCAGTTCTTGGATTGTGCAAATTAAAGATGGAAACTCCAGCCACAACACAATAACTACGGCCTGGTCTCTGACTCGGGCAAGTTCAAGCAGTGAGCTTTTGAATTCTCTCTCCATGTCTATTTTTTCAAGACAATGATTGAGCAATGGAAATCAGAATGGTGTTTTCATGAAACGAATCACTTCAAATTAACAGATTAGCATTACATTAGCTTTAGACATGGACATTCACCATTCAGTCTGATTGAACTCATTCTGCCTAGAGATTCCAATTTAACTGTTTACATGGGCGCTAAATAAAGTGATCAGATAAGATGTGCGTAACCATGGCCCAAAATATTTTAATCAGAATATAACTTTTTTGACATACATTTTTATTCTGATTGGGCTATAATTCTGATTATTAGTGGAATATTAGTATCCATGTAAACACAGCTAGTGAGTCAGATTGAGAATTAGTATATTTGCCTTGACAAATTCCTTGATTTAAAAATTATTGTACTGTATTTCTTTGCACAATCTGCTGTTCAATTGTGTTATTTTATTATCATTTTAATTTTATATTCCCTGTTTGTTCTCTTCAAGTGTACTGGAGAACAAATGTTTATATTTAAACCTCCCTTTAAAAAGTAGGCAACTATTTAGTTTAAAATTAAATGTTAGTAAATCTGAAATTGTGTAAATCTGCCTTGACTCTATTTTCCAGAGCTGACTTTGTTTCATTTGTGGCAGGTTATGACGAGACTTCCAGTCCCATTATGTCAGCTCTGAAACAATTATCTGCAAGGAGCATGTCTTCATCCAAAAGTCTGGAAAACCTCACCTCACAAACAAGTAGCCCAACTCTTTCTTATTCGCATTCTGTACTTCTTTACTACAGCTGATGGTCATAAAGCTTTATTTTATTGCCAGTTCATTATTTCATCATACATGATATAATTTTACAAGGGAGTGGTATGTAAATAATGTTGTCTCATAGCGCTACAACAAACTTATCCAAGTGTGAATGATGGCTAGCATGTAGTCTTCTCTTTAAATCAGCTTACAACACTTTTCCAACTTAATTATCTAGTAATTGTAAGAGATTGAAAGTCATATCTATCTTACAGTTTCTTCTCCACCATCAGCCTTTACTCCCTCCAACTCAGAGCAGATGAAAACCAGCATGTCAGTGACTGTTCTTCAGCAGGAGGAGGTAAAATTGCTCTTGATTGACTCTCACAACTCACAAAAAAATATGACATCTAGTGTTAAACATCTGCACCACAATTAGTGAACTAATATGTCTGCCAACTTTACTTCTCACATAATAGATAAATGATTGAAATTCTCTCGTGACTGATTTTTTAACGTTTGTGTTTAACTAACATTCCAGCTCTTTTGTTTTTCTTCGATATTTTCAGACAGACAGTGACAGTACTTTTGAGACCAGCCTGGGCTGGAGAAGAAACACAGGCAGCTCCATGTCTAACATAAGTCTCTCCTCGGGAATGGTCTCCATGTCATCTGTATGTCCACATGCAGCTCACTATATAGTATATGTTTTGGGTAAAAAATACACTGTTTAATCCTATTAGGTCTGAATTTTTTAATTGTTGATTATTTTTGGTCATGTGTCTTCACATAATCTACTACTCCAAGGCAGGATAAGGCAGATGATATTCAGCATTGTTCTTATTGTCTAAAATTCAGAGACCCAAACAACAATGTGACAGTGCACCTATTAATAGTTTACTCCCTTCCCTGTCGTGTCTCTCAGCTCCAGGCCCAACACATTTTTTTTTAAAGCTTGCCACTTTAGGGGAAATTAATAAAAGACAGGTCTGGGTTTAATCATTGCTGGTTTTGGCCTTCAATAGGATTTGATGACCATAAAACAATACAGAGAATATCATCAGACTCATCCTTTAATTAAAAAAGAAGCTTCATTTGGGATTTTTTGCTTGTACCGCTTGTGTTAACAGTGCCCACCAGAATGAACAAAAAATGATGTAGCAGCTTTAAGCAAAAGAAAGGCAATCAATGAGTATTTTTTTCCTACAAATTAATGTAATCATTCTCCCATTACACAAACAATTAGTTAAACCAGAGAGGTTGATGTTTTCTCTGTTGTGTGTTATTGTGAATGAGCAGGTCAGTGGCAGCATCAGCAGCATTTACCCTGTAGATGTTGGTGACATTGAAATCCAAGGAAGCATCCAATTTGCTGTGAACTACATCCAGAAACTTGGAGAGTTTCACATCTTTGTGGTACACTGCAGGGATCTGGCCATGGCCGAAACCAAGAAGAACCGCTCTGACCCGTGTGTGCTTGTTATATGACTGTATGATCCAAATGGTGGTAGAACCTTAGTTAGTTTGTGTATTGTCCTTTTCGGAATTTCTTTTGTGTCTATGGCAATTGTTTAACAAAAACAACCACAGTATTACAACAATAACAGACATTTAACAGCAAGTGTTTTA
The DNA here is from genome assembly GCF_965226575.1 of Pagrus pagrus. Classification (NCBI taxonomy): domain Eukaryota; kingdom Metazoa; phylum Chordata; class Actinopteri; order Spariformes; family Sparidae; genus Pagrus; species Pagrus pagrus. The sequence goes on along the minus strand of NC_140198.1, from coordinate 29,634,980 downwards.
CATCACCAACAATAAAGAATATAAATATACCAAAATGTATACACAAACCTCATATCACAAGATTTTTTTTAACAGAGCTATACTGGAAGGTACAAAGGATTGCTGGGCATGTGCTCCTTTTACATGATCAATTACTGTTCCTAAATATTTATGTTCATTTAGTGTATAAACATATACAGTCTTGATCGATACATACACATACTGTACCCTGTATGTCCCTCTTCTCAAAGATAATTTCCTTAGTTTTGATAATACTTATTTGAAGAGAACTTGCATGACACAAATTAACAAACGCATCTACACATACAGTAAGTCACATCATCCAGTGATATTTGTGGTATAAAGGTTGGAGGAAGGCCACTGGCAGATCAGAAAAGTCCTTGTCAAATAGCTGCTACCTGCTGCCATTTGAAGACTTTCTAATATTTCACTGTTGTAGTGAACAGAAATGTAACTCCAATTTCTTTTTACAGGTATGTGAAATGTTACCTTCTTCCCGACAAAACAAAGTTAGGTAAGAGAAAAACCACTGTGAAAAAGAAGACACTAAACCCCACCTACAATGAAATCCTTAGGGTAAGCATTCCAGATTTAGTCTTTTACAGAGTTATCATCACATGCATTCCATATTTTACAAGCATATTTTGTTGCCTTCTTCTATTTTCACAGTTTAAAATCATAATGGAGGTGCTGAAAACTCAGAATTTGAACATCTCGGTATGGCACAATGACACCTTTGGGCGGAACAGTTTCCTGGGCGAGGTGGACTTGGATTTGTCAGAGTGGGACTTCAGTAACACAGAGATAAATGAATATGCATTAAAAGCCAGGGTAAAGGCTTCATTTTTGTATGCAGCCATTTTGTATTATAGAAGTGTTTTAATTAGACATGTATTAACCTCAGCTCAATCCTTAAGGTCTCAGCACAAACTTCAACATTGTCTCCCTCACATCTGATGGACAGCAGAGGACAGATGAGAGTTGCCCTGAGATTCCTGCCGCAGGCGTCCCACAGTGAGTTGATGACACCTCAATTTTTATCAATTCTTTCCTTCCAGTTTTGTCTTTTGTCACTCATCGTGGTCTGTATCTGTAACTGTAACTGTATCCACAGGTAAGAGAACATCTAGGATGGAGACTGGTGAGGTGCAGATTTGGGTGAAAGACTGCAAGAATCTTCCTCCAGTCAGAGGAGTTATTATCGACCCTTTTGTGAAATGGTATGAATGGATGTCCTGAAAAATGTCAGGTCACTGACTATGGAGACCCAAATTATTCAAAAGTCAATAAATAATTGAGCTAATGATTAATAACAAAAATAAAAACTACTAATTAAAAGAATATAGAAGAACACAGACAAAACATGGAATATACTTGTGAAATAAAACAGACTTTGGAAAGAGGACATTTCGAAAATGAAAATTGCTTGAATAAAACCTCAATGATTTGCAATAAACTTTGAGTGTTGGAAAAGGCAGAATGAAACCAGAATGGCACATAGCGTGCATTACTCTGCCAAGGCCCAACAGCCCCCTTTAGTTCACTCAAGCCTGATCCAATATCAAACTAGTCCTGATAGTGATAGTCCTGTATCACTCTAAATTACAAACAACCCTTAGCTGCTTAACCATAATTTAAGTTCAACAGATCTAGGATCTGCATCTAATTGTTCCCACTTGCCTGAATACACCTGATTTTTTTCCCCACCAAGATAAGTGCATTATTCCCTGAGAAACAAAAGTGTCAAAAAACACCCTATCACGCAATGTTAAAGAAAGTGTGAAATAATTCCTGAATTCGTCTCTTTATCCATATCTGCATCAAAAGTCAATCGGATCTATTCTCGGCTGAAACCCATCCTCCATCCAAGTTTTGTGGAAATCGGTAGTTTTTATGTAATCCTGCCAACAAACCAACCAACCAACCAACAAACAAATGGTCATGGGTGAAAACATAACCTCCTCTGCACAAGTAATAAGATTTCATAATAATTAATGGTGACTGTAATAAGTTCAGTTTCAAAAATTTTAAAATGAATTGATTATTTCACTATCTAATGGTTATATTAAAAATGTTGTCTATATTTAGTCATGTGAATATTTATTTATTTATTTATTTATCTATGTCTTAATTAGGGCCCGAGCGCTTGTCAGCGCGAGGACCTATTGCATCTGTAAGGGTTATTTTTTTCCTCCCAAAAGATCGCATATTTGGTGGCCTGGACATACCCCAAAACTCACCAAACTCGGAACATACGTCACATCTGTGTGCCGCTATCAGAATTCAACATGATTGGGGGTGGGGGTGGCCAGGGGACTCCATAGCGCCACCTAACGTTGTTTTGTGCGCGCGGAAACGGTCTCGGATCGTCATGAAATTTAAAGGACTCATGGGTCTCAAGGATTTAGCCAGGAATTATTTTTGTCGGATTTTTTTCTGCAACAGGAAGTCGGCCATCTTGAATGCCGTGTGGCGATTTGCATTTTTCCAACACTGTTTTCGCTACTTTAGGATGTTCGCAGACACACCAAATTTCGCCCAAAGCTTCTAACCCATGAGTACGTTAATTTGATACCATAACTGCCCTCAGGTGTGGCACGACAGCTCGGTAGCGGCCCCTAATGGCTTTTCCCATTTCGTACGTACAGACAAACACCTACACACACCAAGTTTTGCACAAGCATCACGAGTCATGAACATTGATATCTGATATGGGTCTGGGCCTTAGAAGTGAAAATATGGCTCCATAGTGCCCCCTGGAATATTTCAAACTTGAAGCCCCGCCTCCTACATGCACATACATTAACGAAATTCGGTACGCATATGTATCATGACCAGACTCACAAAAAACCTTCTTGGACCCATATCCTCATCCTCAGACCTTGAAGATCAAAAGTTTTCAAAAGCTTTCACCTCCAATTTACCTGGTGGGTGTGGCGGTGCGGTCAATTTTGCTGCTTTGCCATTGTAACAGGCATCTCCATGTATGGTGTGTGTTGGACACGAATTGTCCACTAGGTGGCACTGTTGTGTTTTGGGTCACGGGGCAAGCACACATCTGGCTGTGCGCCCTCCAACGGCGCGACGTACGTGGGTCAAGGGCCCGTTCATCACTGCTTGCAGTTTTAATTATTTATTTAGTTTTGAACACTTTGTGTTTCCATTTCCATTGCTAAGTTTTTGTAAGCTCGGCCCAAAGAATAAATGCATTTTATCTCCTTTATTTCTGCTGCAGCACTGTACTTCCCGACACAAGTCGGAAAAGTCGACAGAAGACACGGGTGGTGAAGAGGACAGCCAACCCGATGTTTAACCACACGATGGTGTACGATGGCTTCCGACCAGAGGACCTCAAAGAGGCCTGTGTGGAGATCACAGTCTGGGATCATGACCGACTGAACAACCACTACATTGGGGGTCTGAGGCTTGGGCTAGGGAACGGTGAGATCCAACTTCCCTGTAGTAAAGATTCCTTTTTTTTTTTTTTTTCCTTTTCTTTTTTCACACATTTTTCCCCCTACCTCACTTCCTTTGCCTCACTTCCTTACTTCTCCTTTCCTCATCTCTCATTGGTTCCATACACTCTTGGTCACACCTTGTTACTTGATTAAGTTCACTACTAGAGTTCCTACTCTTAGTTCTTTTCTTACATCAATTCTTGTTTAACTGAGAACTTAATTTAGCCAATACTTTGTTTATTTCAGATGCAACAGTCCATGTGTGTTTTTCTGTGCTCCAATTTATATAATTAATTATTTGATTTTATAAAAAAGAAGATTAAAGTATACTAGACCTGTTTCAGTTTCTTGAAGACGTTTCATCTCTCATCCAAGCAGTTTGAACTTGCAGAGAACCAGGGGAGTTGCAGGCTTTTAAACTCTGTGTGGGAGTGTCCTTACAGAGTCGTTAAGGACACGTGTGAGCTCTGAGTTTCAGAGTCATTAGGGCCACTTGTGGGTCGTTGACCCAACCGGCCTTCATTTGGGCTGCTCAGGCTATGTAAGCCCAGGTGTGAATGGTTGTTAAGCTGTCTGGGGAGGGAACTCAGTACTGCATTGTAGGTGGGTGATAGGTAATGTCTTAGGCCACCTCCTCCTCTGTCTCCAAAGACGGTCGTTCAAGTTTGACATAGATGGTTTCTTTTACTCCTCTTTCAAACCATCTGTCTTCTCTGGCCAAGATGTTTACATTGTTGTCCTCAAAGGAATGATTTGTCTCCTTCAGATGTAAGTGGACAGCAGAGTCTTGACCTGAGGAGTTGGCCCTCCTGTGTTGTGCCATTTGTTTATGGAGAGGTTGTTTCGTCTCCCCAATGTACAAATCTGTGCAGTCCTGGCTGCATTGAACAGCATAAACTACATTACTCTGTTCATGCCTGAGTGTTTTTTCCTTAGGATGGACAAGTGTCTGCCTCAGCATGTTGGTAGGTTTGAAGTGAACCAGGATATGATGTTCATTGAAAATCCTCCTGAGTGTCTCAGATGTTCTTGCGACATAAGGAATGACCATGTTGTTACGTTTTCTCGTCTCCTCTCTGTCTGCTCTGGATCTTTTAGTGGTTTTGACAAAGGTCCAGTTTGGGCAGCCACAGGTTTTAAGTGCTCCCCTGATGTGCTTCTGTTCCTTCTCCTTCCCCTCTGACTTAGTGGGCACGGTCTCAGCCCGATGGTTTATGGTTCTGATGACCCCCAGCTTGTGCTCCAGTGGGTGATGAGAGTTGAACAGCAAATACTGATCTGTGTGTGTAGGTTTTCTGTACAACTCAATGTTGAGGCTTCTGTCTTCTTCAGTGTGTACTGCACAGTCCGAGAAGGTCAGACTGTCTCCTTTGACATCTTCCTGTTTGAACTTGATATTATTGTCCACAGCATTTATATGTTCTGTGAAGGCTTCCACTTCCCTTGCTCTGATTTTGACCCAGGTGTTGTCCTCATACCTGAACTAGTGGCTAGGAGCAGTTCCTGTGAAGGTTATCAAGGCTCTGCTCTCAACTTCTTCCATGAAGAGGTTGGCCACTGTTTGGGACACCGGTGAGCCCATGGCACAGCTGTGCTTCTGTCTGTAGAAACCTTCACTGTACTAGAAGTGTAGGTGGTCGTCAGACAGAGGTCAAGTAAAGTACAAATGTGGTCTGGGGTGAAGTTGGTTCTGCCTCTTCTTGAGTGGTCATGCATCTAAAAAGCGATGTGACATCATAAGAAACCATTGTTTGATCTGGGTCCAGTGTTATTTCTCTCACCTTGTTTTGCAACATCCTGTGAGGTTTTGATGTGGTGGTGAGTGTTACCGACCAGAGGAGCTAGGAAACTGGCTACAGTAAGTGCTTGGATATGTTATAGGTAACTGAGTTGATGCTGATGTTGATGAGTCTGAGTAGCACTCCCTCCTTGTGTATCTTGGGGAGTCCATAGATACATGGGATAGCTTCCCCCGGGGTACAGTCTGTAATATAATGGTCTGTCAATGGCTTTGTCCTTTTCCAGTTTTTGCAGATATTCCATAATCTTCTTTTTGTAGCCACTGGTAGAATCACGCCTCAGACTCTCATAGGTGTTAGTATCACTAGGCAGATCACCGTGCATCTCCCTTTGCCTGCCGGCAAGATGGTGATGTTCTGGTCTCTTTTGAGTGATGCCAGGGCCTTCCTTTCCTCAGTAGTGAGCTCGGAGGGGGATGCTTTTGCATTAGCAAGAGCAGCTGATACCTTCAGCCGTAGCTGTTCTACCTCTGTGTCTGCCGACTCTGTTGCTGTGATGAGATCTACTACCGGTATCTGTTCTGGAGTTACTGCAAAGTTCAGTTCTTGGCAGGGGCATCCCTCTCTGGTTGGGTGAGCTCTCTGTTTTTCACCCACTTCTCTTGTATGTCTGGATGTGCTGTGTTGTTGATGTCCTTATTTCTCTAGGTGAGAGCTTCTATTCTATGCAAGTTGTTCTGATGTGTCTGTAATGTTAGGAATTTTAGTGACTTCTGCTCCTTACCCTTAGTGTGTTGTGATGCTTGTGCCTTCTTAAGAAACTTGGAGACACTTTCCAGGACTTTGCTTGGTTACAGTAATGTTAGTTCCTCAAATGTCTGGTCAGTCTTAGTAGTAGGGGTGTAAGAAAATATCGATACACTGAAATATCGCAATATTTTTTTTCACAATACCGTATCGATATTCAACAGCACTGTATTGATTTTTTTATTAACAATTAACATACAAATATTCATGGCGTTTGTTCATTTTTGTGTTGCAATTAAACCTCCGACCACTAGTTGGCAGCAGCCATTACGTCCTCCGCGCCAAAGGAACAATGAAATCTCGTGCATAGATCCAGCGAGAGCACCAGTCTGTGGCAAATTGCATGCTAACCGCTAACTTAGCACAGTTAACCGATGACTGAGGACGAGAAGATACAGCCGGCTCCAGCAGCTTTTAAAGCTTCGACAAGAGCCATGCGGTCTGTAAAATCTGCAATGCCAGAGTCAAGTACTCGGACAATGCTACAAATTTGCGATCACATGTGGCGAGACACCATGACAACGTAGCATTACAGGCTAACGTGAAACGAGTGGATCCTGCTCAACGAACTATTCAAGAAGTTAACTTTTCGAAACTACCAGTGACCTCAACTCGCGCAACCAAGATAACACAGTCAGTACTTTCTTTTATTTACAAAGACATGTGCCCTCTGAGTATTGTGGAGAATGAGGGATTTCGTAATATGATGACAACACTGGAGCCCCGTTACACCATTCCTTCCCGACAACACATCACGGACATCACTCTCCCGAAGTTGTACGGAGAAGTCAAAGCGACGGTGCTGGACTCTCTCAGCTCAGCAGAGAGAGTCGCTTTGACATGCGACACTTGGACTTCGAGGGCCACTGAATCGTGTGTAACTCTTACAGCACATCACATAGATGACCAGTGGAACCTCAAGTCCCATGTACTGCAAAACCGAGACATGCATGACAGTCACACGGGGGAACACATAGCAGCGTTACTGAATGAGGCTCTGATTGAATGGGGATTGGATGGAAAAGATCCCATTGTTGTTACAGATGATGCATCCAACATGACTGTCGCAGCGAGACTCGCAGGCTTGACGCACATACAGTGTTTTGCACACAGCCTTAATCTGGCATCACAGAAAGCACTGAAAACTGTGTGCATTGTGTAGGGTTGTCACAAGAACCGATACTTCAGTACCAATTCGATGCCGACACGAAAAATATAATACGATACTTGCTTTTTTCTGGTAACGCCAGAACCGAATATACAACTTTTCACTCGGCGAGCCGTGTCGATTCTTGGCAGAACTGACGGGGGCAGTATATGCGTGTCGGCAGCACAGAGCAGTCAGCGGCGCTGAAGAAGGAAACCTGCCGTCTTAGAAAAAATGGCTTCAGCAAGTGAGAGTGAAAGCACAACACGTCGGCTCGTCGACAAGACAGGTACTAAGAGTCGCGTGTGGAAATATTTTGCATTCGAGGCGGATGAATACGGAGCAATTCTAGACTCAAACAAGCCGACATGCAAACAGTGCCTCAGAAGTTTTCAAACGAAAGGAGGAAGCACGTCAAACATGGCCAAACACCTCAAAGACAGGCACCCCGACTTGTTTAGAGAATTCAGTGAGTTTCGAGTGAGTTTCCGTTTACTATCACTGTTGTGTCACGTCATACGTTAACCCGAATATGCCTACGTTCCGTCATTTGGGCATGAGAGTCAGCTGGGGCGCAGGCTTCTACTCTCGCTCAGTCGCTCACTCATGTAGATGTTTAACGTAATGTAACGGTACGGTCTGTGTCATTATACGTAAGGTGACATGATGAGATACTGTCTGACAGTCTCTTACCTTATGTTATTTAAACTAAAAGTACCTTTTGGCAGTTGGCAGCTGGTACTGCAATTTAAATTCTGTGCAAAAAGATGTTGAAGCACAGTGGTGTTAAATACTTGACAGTTTGAAGCAGTTTTCAATAAATTAGTGAATTTAAAAGTACATGGGTTCTGTTGTTTTTTTTTAAATTGTGGTATCGAATTAGTATCGAGAATCGTGGAAATTCACAGGTATTGTTATCGACTACTGAAATTCTGGTATCGTGACAACCCTAGCATTGTGTTTATTATGCTGACAGTTTTCCTACAATTAAATTCTTTAAAAGAAACTCAATATATCGTTGTTCCTACAGTATCGCAATATATCGTATCGCCAGATTCTTGCCAATACACACCCCTACTTAGTAGTGAGTGCATCGATGAGTAAATTAATCTGTCGCACTCTTTCATTGAGTAGCCGGTTTTGAGCCTTCTGAAGGATCCTTGTGGCTCTGTGTCCTTTCACAGTGGAACCCAGGCGTAAGCTCTTTGGAATTATTCTGTGTTACCTGGATCTCAAGTTGAAAGGCAGGTTGTTCCTGTGGTAGTGTCATTTGTCCTTTTGGCCCTGATAATCTCACCAGGTCTCTATTGTAAATAAGTTTGAGGTGTTAAGCATGTCCTTCCTCGAGAGTGGGCAACCTCTCCAGTCTGGATGGCATCACTATGATAGATTTGTGGTTGTTAAGTGGAGAGGAATCAGTTTGTTTGAAAACACGGAGAAAGATGATTGATTGAGCCTCATATAAAGGTTGTCAAGACCTGTGATTGGCCAAAGTCTACTGTCATGTCTAAGACCACTTGAATTGGGATATGTTGAAAGATTATTATGAATTTTTTGTACAAAAACACCAAAAGTAAACTGCTTACCGCATCTTTAAACTCCCATACATACATATCAGTGAGAAGATCACCATAGATTACATGAGGGATCTTTGAAACAACACCATCAACTACCTGTCAACATTTAAACATTATATTATTGTGGTATTTATATAGAAAATACAACCTCTGTTACCCTGTCTTGCTTATTGGCTCAGTGTTCCCAACAAAGCTTAATTTCTTGTCTGTATAAATGCGTTACATGGTCAGGTACTGATGATAACATTTTACAATAATGTACACAAAAAATTGAGAAGTCAATAAGTGAGGAATGAATCAGGAAATATAAATAATTAATGAATCACAATGAGTAATTCCTGTAATAATTGTAATATGAGGACTATACATTAGGTAAATCAAATCAATTTTATTTATATAGCCCAAAATCACAATCACATTGCTTCAATGGGCTTTACCATGTGTACAGTGAAACAACATCCTTTGTCCTTAGACCCGCGATGAGTGAGGAAAAACTTGCCATATTGAGGAAAAAAACCTTTAACAGGGAAAAAAAGAAGATGGAAGAAACCTCAGGAAGAGCCACAGAGGAGGGATCCCTCTCCCAGGACGGACAGACATGCAATAGATGTCGCATGTACAGAACAGAACAACAAAATCACAGTTTAAAAATTGCATTGACAGAATATCTGATACAAATTATAATATATGTAAAGTTTGTGGATCCAGGAGACGACTGAGCAGGCCGAGGCATCACCAAGTGGTGTTGGAGCCACACGACCTCCTCTCCACCATGGTGACCTGGAAGAGGGCAGGACACACAGGATAATTAGCAGTAAAACAGAAAAGATCAGAGTGAAGAGGCATCAACGTTTACAGAAATCCAGATATAAGGAGATAAAACAGGAGAGCAATGATCCAGCGGAGCGGACAATGTGAATTCTAATACTATAGGTAACTCATTGAGACTCAGACCAACCCAGTGACGAAGGCTAAGTCAAAGAAGTGAGTTTTGAGTTTAGATTTAATGGCGTCAATAGAGCCAGATTGTCTGATGTCAGCTGGGAGGTTATTCCAGAGGAAGGGGGACCGATGGGAAAGAGCCCTGCAGCCAGCTGACTTCTTCTTAACATTTGGAACCGTCGGGAGCCCTGAATTTTGAGAGCGTAATGCTCAATAATATAATATCTCTGTCTGTCTTTAGTAACTCATCATTATCTACTATATAGTCCTCAAATCACAGTTATTCAGGAATTACTCATTAACAATTCATTCATCATTGAGTTTTTCCTGATTCATTCTTTACATATTCCATTATAACTACTCACATTTTTGTGTTCCTTTTATTATAAAGTACCAACATCTGTCCACAGCTCTACTTCTTATACTTGCATCCTGTGAATGTGGAAGTGATGTTTTTCTGAAGTCAATAACCTAGAGCTTTGGTTTTAGAAATGTTAAGACTCAGTGACACACCATTGTACAAGGCGATGGAATTTTTCGATTTCCACACACTCCCATCACAGTGGGGGTCATTCCAACATGACTTTCAATTATAACCTTCAATTAAATTCAAACTGTTTAATTTTCAAATATTTCTGTGCAGGAAAGAGCTACGGGGCAGAGGTGGTTTGGATGGATTCAACGACAGATGAAGCACAACTATGGCGGAGGATGTTACAGTCTGATGCTGAATGGGTGGAGGATGTTTTACCTCTGAGAATGTGGTGATGGCAAAGAGCATGTCAAAGTGAGATTGTACAAAATGTGTGATACAAGTGTTGAAACTTTATGGGAGCACACTGCATGTACATTGGGATGGATTTACAAACTGTACACTTTTAGTGGAACGAACTGATGATTATTGTACGATAAATTAATACACAATGTACTTTAATTAATATAGTCCAAGTTGAATTTGCCTTCTCAAAAACTTAATTATTCATAAAATGATATAAAATAGGGCAAGGGTATAATCATCACTGATAAAACATACACATTGTTTTGATCTGAAGATATATTTGATCTGAGCACTGATGATTTGTATATAGTCATGTTGTTCTCTAATGTGATTACTGCATCAAGCAATTCTATCTTTAATAAACAGGATACTATAATGGTGTCATTTTAGGTGCTTCATTCGTATAAGAAAAGTCAATACTTGTAAATAGAGATTATAGTAGAGTTATTCAGAGCAGATAATAGCTGTCATAGTATTCATAACTTTTCGCCACACATGCAGAAATTCATGATCAGATTTCTTGTATTTTTTCCCAACATTCAGTCTTTAATAATCAGCATAAATAAATTGTAAATTTATAGTTAATTTAGCCATTTAAAATTGACTTGACTTGACTATGGGTTGCAGTAGGGATTGGAAATATTCCTCTCAAGACCTGTTGTCATATGTAGCCAAAGAGCAGACTCTGGTGGTCGTTAAAGAAAATTAACATCTAGTTAGTGCAGCTGCTTCTGGAGAGGACTGACTAACAGCAACTAGATAAAGTTTAGAATAAATAGTAACATCAAAGCAAAAAACACATAACATGCTGAGCTGGCCTTGGATTCTGCAATAGTTGAGCTTTCTGGTCCCTTGCTGCCACTTCTTTCTGTCTTTAGAAGCTTGAAAAGGCCCTTTAGAGTGAAGAGGGTGGCTGTAAAAGATGGTACTGTAGGCTTGTTTCAGTAACACTTTATAACATCGTAAAATAAATGATACATTTGTAGTTAACTTTAGTTAACAGTTATTTTGCTGTTAACACAACACTAGGTAGTCTGGACTCATTACTACCCCCATCTGGTTGAGAAGCGCAATTATCTGTTACAAGTGTCGTAAATACTGTCGCTGTATGAGCATCCCTATAACCATTTTTCTACCACTTAACTGAGTTTAGAAACATTATTTTAAGGTCGAAAAACTACCTAGTGTTGCTTTAACAAACAATTAAATGCTTTATACTGTAAACCACTATTAAGCAATTTTTGTAAAGTTGCAACCGATGTTTATTACACTATTGTTATATTTTCTGTTCTACGTTTTTGTTTTAACTCACCTTAAACAAGGCTTTCTTGTGTTTGGCTTGACTGTTGTGTTTATTCCATAACATCGTCTTCCTGAGTTTCCTGCTTTTACTTGATTGTCAAAGCACTTTGTAAACACTGTTTTTAAAGGTCCTATAAACATAAGGTTAGTTATTATTATACTTCATAAATGGTAAATAAATATTGTGTAGTTCATTAATAAACATTATCTGGATGGCCTTTACAAAGTTGTGATGTTAATATACCTTTACAATGTCTTGAAGGTATTTATAGAGTCCAATATCAAACATTTGCCTCGAGGGACCTTTACAATCTGAGCAGCATATGAAACCCTCTATCGTTGGAGCCTCAATTCAGATAAAACCCCTCCAAACCGACCTGTGACAGGACATGAATTCAAGAAATCTCAGTGACAGCAACAGGGGAAGGATTCAGGACAGACAGACATGCCATAGATGTAAGTACAGATTGGACCAACACAGTAAAATTACAGTGTGGATGATGAGGATGAACATATTATATATGAAGAAAACATATGGAGAATAGAACCTTTACTTGATACCACTTACAACCACACAAGATTGAGACTATTGAAAGAAAACATCGTTATATCTTTTAATAATAACAATTATTATTATTATTATTATATTGTTGTTATTGTTGTATATTACAAGTTATGGAAGTCAAAATAAACCATAATTTCCTACAGTACATTTAATGCAGCAATATTTCAACTCTCACCTTCGCACAGGTCTGAAGTTTTGTCATTGGTCGATCCGCCCTGATGCGACAAGAAATCCCAAAATACGATTGGCTGTCGCGTCCTGTCAATTGAGACGTGAATCCGCTAACCAGCGACCAGCCTCTGCGTTGCTAAGGTAAGTTGGCAAGCTCGTCGCATTTGGCCGTGAAGTCAAGCGAGTTTGCCTTCAAAATAAAAGATTAGAGCTAGTCACTGGAAAAAAAATAAATAAAAAAAATACGTGGGTTATCTGGTTGTGGAGGTAAGCCAGAGGCATATTATTTATGCTGTGTAAGCATGGGATAAAAGTAGATAAAATCAGAATCAGAAATACTTTATTATTCCTGAGGGGAAATTGTTTATGTTACAGCTGCTCCCATTCAAAGTTCAGAATATGAAGAAATAATAATAATAATAATAATAATAATAATAATAATAATAATAATAATAATATCCATTTATAAACAAGAACAACAAAAACAAAACAAAAATACAAGAAATGTACACTCCGCTAAAATAAATATACATATATACAGAGCAATAATGCCAAAGTTGAAAACTTTGTGTCTGACACTCAGAGTGAGGAATTGAACAGTTTGATGGCCACAGGCAGGAATGATTTCCTGTGGCACTCTGTGGTGCATCTGAATCATTATGACTGAATGAAAGATTATATTAACTGCCAAAGCAATACCTTGTATTTCTGATGCTTTAAAAAAGGGGAAATTAAGGTTGTAAATGCAAGCACTGATGTGATGATTTTTATCTCAGTTAAGTGTCTTGCCTTAAAATCAATATCTATCTCTTGGGTTTTCAGTTGGAAGTAAAACATGCAAATCTGGGTTTCCCTCAAGTTACATTGCAGAGTGCTATTTGATATATTTATTTGTTTGTTTGTTTTCCCCCCACAAAAGGCACTGTGGAAGTTAGCATCCTGTAACACTTCTCCAACATTACAATGATAATTTTTGGAGAAGCTAGCATAGCTTTGCTTCACATTGGAAGATATTGAACTATAGCAAAGCTACCCTACAGAGTGTCTAGTTTGGTAAACTCAAGCTACTTAGAAATAGTAGTTCAAACTACTTTGTACAATATGATCAAATTAATGATATAGGCTACATTTGATACAAAATCATGACAAATATACTGCAAAAAGCGCCCACTTGTTCACAGGTCATATATTAAAAAACAATAGGCCTAATGAAGTATTGAAGCAGAGGTAAAATAAAAATAAAAATCATTACTTTCCTTTTATTGCTCAAAAGTGTTTTGACAAAAACATTCCCCCAAAAAGTAATTTAATCACTTGTATCACTATGAAAATGTAATATAATACTAATATATATATAAACTTTATGCCTATGAAATATAAAGTAATAGGTTTTTATTTTTTTATTTTTATCCTAAACCTAGTCCTGTACTAATGTGGCATAGTACAAAGTGAAAGATTAGACAAAATAGACCAACAAAAGTGGAACAAAATATACAAACATTAACACAAAACATAACAAAAAGAGGTCATGATTTTAATGTTACTAATACACATTTTAGTTCTATGTTTTAGTGGGAATATTGAATGTGTTTGTGTGCATGTGGGACTGTGCAGTTATGAGAAATAAGTAAATAAAAACTAAACTGCTGATAAATAAATTACACTAGTCAAAGTAAGTAAGTAAAAACTGAAACAAAGGTCAAAATCATGATGAAAATGAAAAATATAATAATAATGGGAATTTGGGTTTTGCAGGGGTTCAGTGCAGCCTGGGGAGGGGTAACACTCTTTTTCTTTGTATTAGTCTTCTCATATTTCGCTTGTTGGTGTCACTGCCGAGGGAGCTGGTCCACTGCTGGTTATTACTGGTTCCTAATATTTGGCTGCCTCCAGACCCTCTGGGAGGGAGCCAGTCCGCTGTGAGTCAAATGTCATATTGGTGTTCTTTTTCTTTTCTTTTTTTTTGTCATTTGTTATTTGAGGGGACTTCATCTATCACCCCAGTTACTCCCACACATGTTGGGTTCAGTAGACCCCCAAAGAGGACATCATATATTAGACAGGTAAATAAAAAGGCACAAAGGGAAAAGTTGTGACAATGAATAATGGAAAATAAACAGAATCATGTGTGCAGGTGCATAACACAGTGTTCACAAAGGTTGATTGCAGAACATCCTCTGCCTAACATAGTGTGCATGCACATGGGGTGGCATTCACAAACAAACACCGCTATTGGCACTGGCGTTTCTAATGATATACTGTATGAAACTATATTAACTGCCTATAATATGAGTGATGACCTCTTTGACTTTCCTTACAAAATAACCACCATAGCATGTGCGTGTGATTTTTTTCATGTAATTAAAAAAATCTCTTTCTTAAATTGACTGGCCATTCTTTCATTTTAATAATCAAACTCAGTTTGTCTCTTCATTACCTCTAACTAAACATATAAATATATATTCTGCTTGTTTCGCTATTGCTGTAAATGTGTTTCAAAGCTATAGAAATGTATAGTTAACGAGTGTATTATTTTGAAAGCTATAACCGGAAATCCAGTGCATCATTGTGGCTAGCTTGTTCCTGGCACTTGAAAGTGTTGGTGATGCCGTCAGTTCATATGGCTAACACTACTGTACAGCACCTGCTTAAACAATAAAGAGATGTGGCAGCTTGAGGACATTGCTCTTTTTTAAAAGGATACATTTCCGGCGATTACACAGCCACCATTTTATGGAAAATGAAAATACATGGAGTCATTGGAGAGCCACGCGTTTTCTCCCACAGTTGGCAGGCAGGTATCTTCCTATAGCCAGGCGTCGCACTGGGAAAGCATCATCTCACTGGCACCACCGCCGGCTGGTGATTTAGCATGAATGCTAGCTAACTAATGTACAGCACGCATGTTTGTATTTATCCGTAGAAGCAACGTAAGAAGACGGAGATAGAGGTTCCTTTAATTCATGAGTTGTCGGTCCAAACCTCATGGGTCGTACACACACGTCCCTTCATAGGTTAAAACCTCCAGACGTGAACTCTGAAGTCACTGTTCCCTGTCAGCTCATAATTCCCTCAGTCGTTGTGAAAAGACACCGCTGGGACAACGGACACTGCTTTTTAAAGTCGACATTCATTTGGCGTCTGTGGAGTGTGGCGCGCCCTTTATTCCGTGGTTTTGGCTTGTAGGCTGGTAAAAGAAGCTTCAGGTATGGACTGTCCGGCAGGATAAATGATGTGGACCAGCTCCTCAGACAGAGGACCGACCCAAGCTTGTCACACCACACGGGCTGTGTACGGAGCAGAGTATGTTAACACTGACCAGCTCCTCTGAACCAGCTCCACACGCTCATCACCCGACTGTGAGGACTTCACGGCTTTGTCCATGCGCCTGTCCCCAGTTGTGTGTTGTGTGTTGTAAGGCGTCTGTGTGTGAGAGGACCGACATTGGACCAGCCATGATAGGACATGTCTTTGTCCTGCCGGCTCTTCAATTAAAGGATGTCTGTATGCAATGAAGTTATACACAACCTCGCGTGCAGCATTGATTAAAACCAGGAGCCCCCCAGCGTTCCCACATCAAGGATTATTGAATTACTGCACACATGCAGTAGATACAAGTTGATGATTAAACATTGAACCTGAGACATATAAAAAAACAATATGGAACATGGAACCTTATCTGAGCTTCTTTTGGATTACTGTTGGCCCTATCATCTGGTATAGAGACACCTGTGATCAAATCATTTAACTGTGCTTAAAATCTCATCAGTGGGATACATTTTTTGCTCATTTTGCTGGGCACAGACTCCCTGGATACTTCCTCAGGGGCCCGCTGGTGGTCACTGGACTCCACTTTGAGAGCCACTGGTTCTGGATCTCTTCTCTGTGCTCTCGGAGCAGAGAGTAAAGTTAAACAAAACCCTTTCTATTTTCTTTTTGACCATGCACTGAAGACTGAACTGGAAGCCTTAGCAAGAGTCAAGTTTACACATTGTCAGCCATGCCTATCAGAAAAAAAGGTGAGTTTACAGTATGTGTCACATGTCTATTGAGAGTGTTTGCTCCTCCAGCATCAGACCCTTTTGTAAATGTGACGGACCATGGGAGCTGTCACTTTGCCAACATCGCAAAAGTCATGGGACGTCTAAACTCAAGCCTTATAAGGCCCAACAGTTCCCTTTAATTCAAACAAGCCTAATCCAATATCAAATAAAGCATATTTAAATCGCCAGATCCAGACTTTTATTTGGAGCCATGTTAAACTGTACTGAGATATCAGCCATGTTAATAAGCTTGATGTTTTTTCTCCATCAAGAGCCATGTATTACTCCCCTAAGAAATTAATGGAAATGTCGAAACACGCCCTATCTCGCAACGTTTAAAAAAGTGAGAAAACACTTTTGGATCTTTCCCTGTATATGGCTCCACACCAGAAGTTAAGTGTTTTCAGTCTATTCTGCACAAAGACCGATCCTCCACCCAAGTTAAGTGAAAATCTGTTCAGTAGTTTTTGTGTAATCTTGCTGACAAACAACCACCCAACCAACCTACTAACAAACAGACACAGGTAAAAAAACAAAATACAGCAGAGATAACAAAAACTTCTTAAGAGAATATTCTTACACGTATTTTCCTACTCTCTCTCTTTACTGAACTATTTGTCTTGTTAACCCGTAAGAAACACAATGAAACTTAACACAGACTTGGTTTGTGTCCACTCTGGTTTGGTCCAAATAAATCCTCAATTCACTGACTAAGATTTAAAAATATTCCAGCTCTACATGCCGCTTTCACCAGCTGCTGATGCGCAACTCTCTCTCTCCCATTTCATGCATCTCCTGTCCCCGCCTGCCATGTCTTCTCATCCCTGGAGTCCTAGTCCAGGTCAGAGCTGCTGTAAATCACCTCTGTACTCTGTATGTCAAACTGACATCTGTTGGTCTCAGGGGCTGTGCTGACTCCGAGCCTGGTGTCCAGCCATGTTCACTGAGCTGAGCTTTGATGCCTGTGGTGACTCCTCCCGTGAGGTGGTGGTGTGGGCAGACGGCCAATAGGGCCATGTAGCTCCACAGCTAACTGAGCTACTTCTTAATGGCAGCCAGTTCCAACAGCAGAAGATAGCACTAGCAAAGAGTTTAGTGAGCAGCAGGTAGTGGTTATGCTGCCCGCTATAGTTTTGAATACATACTGTATATTATATCAATCATGGAAATTAACCACGAAAACACCAAAGACTGTCTCATCTGCCCCTCCTCTGCAGACACAGCTCGCGCCTTGGGACTTTTGGAGGAGTACTGTACTAAACTAAGGAAGCCAGAGGAGCAGCAGCTCAAAACTGCCATTCAGAGAGTATTGGGGATTTTCCAAAGCAACCTGTTTGAAGCTCTTCTTGGTAAGTCAGTGAAACACGACTTAAACATCAAGCAACTGGAATTTTTTGGAAAGTTTCTGGCTTTCAGAAAAACTAAATATTGTCTATCTCAAGCTTGATGCTTTTTTTGTGATCTTGCTTGATCTGTTAATGTCTTAACAGCGGACGCATCTTATAAGTTGAACAATATTATGTTAATTAATATGCTGTTAAATAATTTATTTTTGAATTTATTTATATTGGCATATTTCCCATTGGACATTTTGGCTGTTGATATTTTCCCCTACTAACCAATCACACAAGATACCTGCAAAAAGCCAGTATATGCCGGCTAATGTAAACTCTGTGTTAAAACACTTTAGTTTTTGCTCCCATTTTAAATGAGTTAAAGTACAAGATTCAAGACTTTTTCTGTGTACACAGAAGGGTTATTTCTCTCAAATCTTGATCACAAATTTGTTCAAAATACCTGTTTGCACTTTTTCTTTGCCAAGATAATCTATCCACCTGACAGGTGTGGCATACCAAGATGCTGAATAAACAGCTTTATTACTCTAACTTCTAGATTCCACTGGATACGTGTCCGCTGCGTTACAGCTCTGGTACGATTTTGCTCCGTCGTCCTCATCCGGCAACCCCCACCAGCTGCGTTTTGAGTCCGCCACGGCGCAGCTCCGCTGAACAGCTGGAGTTAGGAAACCGAGGAATTCCCACGATAATTACATAATCACGCACGACCGCAGTTATATGTATGTGTTATAAACACAATAACACAAAGTGTTCTCGACCAAAGGATTAGTAGAAGAGCGCATATTTGTCTCTTTTTTGAGGCTTTTGTGCTTGTATCAACACGGAGTGTTTTTTTTAAAAAATTAACCGGGTGTCTTCTTGTTGTTTCGTGTCTGAATTCCTGTCTGCTCTGTGCTAAATTCGGCTGAATTGCTGCGTTGTGCTGCGGCATCCGCCAGAATAGAAGTCCTGCGTATCTGCTCCGGAGGGCTGCGGACACGCAGTGCAGCGGACCTGGTGGAAGTTAACACATAGGCTGTGCCCAAATTCAGGGGCTGCAGCCCTCGAAGGGCGTATTCGAAGGCCAATTACGTCACAACGCCGCACGAAGGCTGTCCCAATTCGTAGGCTCCTTCAAATGCAGCCTGCCCTTCCCTCTTTTCGGGGGGGGGGTAAGGGCAGGAACATCTGGTGGCCAACCAAGAAATACTCCGACGGCTAGACCGTCCCATTTAACAACGGTGGACGAGGCCTTCAAGGTCTCTCCGAAGGACCCGGCCTTCGTGGGCCGCAAAGGCCGCGTCCTTGAAGGCTGCAGCCCCTGAATTGAGACACAGCCATAGACTAGAGTACAACCGATCAGCTCCACTGCCGTGGCGGAGCTGTAACGCAGCCGTAACGTATCCGGTGGAATCTGCGGGCCAATAAAAGGCGACTCTAAAATGTGCAGTTAAACCCCTCGACACAATGCCAATGATGTTGGAAGTTTTGAGGGGGCATGCAATTGGCATGCTGACACTATCCACAAGAGCTGTTGCCCTTGAACTGAATGTTCTGAACTACCACAAGTCATCTCTGATGTCATTTCAAAGAATTTGTCAGTGCAACCGGTCTATGGCTCCAGATTAACTTTTTTCACCGCCAATTTGGAAACAACCTGAAAAACAATATTAACCGCCCAGATGTGAACGTTCACTGTCCCAAAATCAAAGTTTTGCTTTTGTTGTTCGATAAATGTAGTAACATTCAAAGTACTTTCAACTGAAAACGGTACTGAAATGAAGTTCCTCAGTACATTCCTTGACCGTGAACTTGTGTTGTCACATTAAACTGCAGTTCACTGTTTAAGGCTTTATGAACAGAAACTGTCAAGTCCTCCTCTAGTTCAACTTCCAAAGGACGCAGGGTCAACTCAAATTTCTGACTCAATCACTTTTATTTTTCGTTTGGCTTTGTCAGTTGATTGGTCTGCTCAGTAAATTAGGTTGTAAACCTTTAAAGACAAACAAAAGTTAACATTTTTATTAAACATTTTAATTAAACATTTTTATGAATTTTAAGTGAATTCAAACATTTAATTAAACGTTTTAAATGAATTCAAACATTTTAAATGAATTCAAATATTTAATTAAACATTTTAAATGAATCCAAACATTTAATTAAACATTTCTGTAGGTGCCATATGAGTAGTTAAGTAATTCATGGTAATTTCAGTTCATGGTTGAGTACATTTTGGATTTGATATTGGCTTCATGATTTAATTGCATTTAAAAATGTTAATTTAAGTTATAATTATTATTTTATTAATATTTGCAACATTATTGTTTCACACGAATGCTGATATTTCATTTAGTGATTTCATTATTATATTTTGTGTGGTGGATAAAAATAAGAGCCTGTAGCTTTAAGGAGGAAGTTTCAGTTTTGAGGCTCGGTGTTTTTTAGGAGCTAAGCTAGGTGGATGACTTGTGAGCCGGAGGAGCTCACGGTTTTTCTGACCGTGTTCGGAACGTGTAAGAACAGTGTTTGGATCGTGTTGAACATCGTGTAGAAGATGTATACTTGTTCTTTTTGCATTTTTGGTGAATAAATATAAAAGAGAAACCACTGTGGAGGACACACTTTATGAAGAACACGCATCAGCCATAAGCTCCAGTGGATTCATGAAAGTTTTATTGGAAAACCTACATTTTAAAATGAACTTAAACATTCAATTAAACATTTTAAATGAATTCAAACATTTAATTAAACATTTTGAATAATTAACCGCTTAAGTCTTTTAAATGGAATAAAGAAAAATCTAATTTCATGAATTTCTCAAATTTTTAGTAAAGTTTTAACATTTAACAGAATTGTAACATTTTTAACTTTGTATTATCCTTTTTTATCTTATACTTATAATTTTCCAAACTCAAAATGATATATCATTTTAGCACAAACTCATTTAACACAAAATCAATGAAGTCAATGCTGCAATGTGTTCCTCAACCAATCTACACAGCAGTTAACATAAACTTGAACATGTTAAGCAGCATTTCAAACACCATGAAAGTAAATAAAACATTTCACCGACCATTGGCGTCTTTGGACTGAACCTTTGAGTGAACTTGGAGCTTCTTCTCTCTGAAGTTTGTTCGTCTGAATGATTGAGATCCTCCATGTCTTCACAGGTGCTCCAAATCAGTGACAATGACTGATCAAGTAACCAGCAGCCAGTTTGCTGCTGCTGGTGCACTCTGGGAAGTGTAGTTATTTGAGACCCATTCCTGAGATTCAGCTCAACAGAAACTCTCAGTCCTACTGTGTGTTTAGCTCTTTAGATTACCTCTAGGGATCTAGCTGATCAGGTTTTTTTTCCCCCGATCCCGATCCGAGTCATTTAATATTTAGTATCTGCCGATACCGAGTCCCGATCCGATACTTAACCCTAACTAATATTTTCCTAGATAATACAGCTGCATTTAGAAAAAATTACCTGCATCCAAGCTGTTCCTTAGTAGGATTTTTTTATTTTGTTGAAACAAAGTAAATACTTTCATATGGCTCTTTCTTATTCTGCATATGCTATTGCAACATTGGTTTTCATTTGTTTTTTGTTTTTTAACAAAAACAACAAGTAAACAAAGTCAATAACTAAACCCTGATCCTCTACCACGGAGATGGGCTGGTTATCCAGAGCGATGATTTCAACGACCTTCTCTCTAATATTTTTGGCCATGTCGCTGTCTCGAGGATATTTCTCTTTCCTTTTGAAAGTATCCGCGTTGGGTGAACTCGTTGTATTCCTCTGAGTGTTGGTTTTTTATGTACCGTATAAAATTTGTAGTATTAAATGCAGCTCTTTTGTTTCCCCCTCGCGAAACGGTCGTATTGCAGATGTTACATGTCGCCATTGGACTGCTTTCACTTTCTAATTTAAAATATTTCCACACTGCAGACGTTTTATTCACAGGTTTGCCAGAGTAAAGTTACGCATGTGTCTGCTTTCTGCCACAAATTGTGCTCCGTTTTCGACAGCTGATGTAAAAATCATCAGGCTTGGGTCCACGTTCAAAATTGCCTCTGTTACCTCTGTTAGCTCTGTTAGCTGTAAGCCCCCTTAGCCTAACACATGGCGGTTGGTAGAGGGCTGTGTTTTATATCTGACGTAATATCATTTTGTGCTATGGACGCTTCATATCTCGGTCAATTAACACACCTGCGAGTAATAGCGAGTGAAACAAAGGAACTGTTTACAGTATATCAATGTAAACACAACACAACAGTATTAATGTAGTTTTTCTTATCTGGCAGGGTGTTGTGGTTCTTTTTCAAGGCTTTTGTGCCAGCTTAACTCAAATGTGGGTTACAATGGTTGTTCAGTATGCCTGCTTACACAGACATGTGTTTGTAACACCAATAGAATGAGCTGTTCTCAGAAATTAGTATCATGTATACCTCATAAGTTTTTTTTAGCAGATACTTTGTGACAAAAGAATGCAACAACTGATCAATGGTGATTATATGGGTACATAAATATATACATAGTAGTCATTATTTCGGTCTTTACAATTTTAACAATGTGCAACAATGACTTTGCATAGAAACAAATGAACTATATAAGATAAATGCCAAAAAGGTATACAGTGAGAAAGGGGGAAATACTGCCCTCTATTCATTTGATGATCCTTTAAGTACATATGAAAGCATCAAACATTCATCTAAGATGAATTATGTGTTTACATTTTTTAAATAACATCATGAAAATTGACAATTAAATTATATGTAAGCTAATTGTGGCTACAAAACTATTGCAGTTTGGCACAGAGTCAAGATGTTTCAAGTTGATGTATTTCTAATTTAAAATGAAGCTTAGATCATTTTCCCTTGTTCTTTGTTCATAATACAATTTGTGGGGTGAAGTAGTTAAAATGACAAAAAAATCTTACTTATTACTTACTTACTTATGTTGTTGATGTTTGCAAATGTTTCAGTTTTTAGTATTAGGCTATTAAAATTGTAATAATTGACCAAATTGTTTCTGGATCTCTGCAGTCCTCTAACTAAGTGGTTCTCAACCTTTTTTCAGTGATGTACCCCCTGTGAAATATTTTTTCAGCCAAGTACCCCCTAACCAGCACAAAGCATTTTTGGTTGAAAAAAAGACTTAAAACAGAGCACTGTGCCATCAGTGTCTGATTTATTAAACTTTGGAACTGATAAACACTTTCAAATTTCAAACATTTGAAAAAAAAATATTTTGAACAAAGGCGTGTACTTTGGATCGTAATTCCAACAGCCTGTTGAGTATTCTCCCTCGAGAGAGTCAACGCACTCAGCTCCTATATTTTTCGGAGGCAGCTAAACAGGCGTGCAATTAAGTGGCCTTTACTTTATGAAGTTGATCACTTTGATGCTGTCTTTCAAAACATCATGTAACACAGGGCTCATTTTCTTGGACACCAATGCCTCCCTGTGTATGACACAGTGAGTCCACATCATGTCGGGGTTTTCTTTTTTAAGGCGCGCTATTAGTCCTCATGTGCTGCCTGTCATTGATGCTGCTGCGTTGGTGCAGATGCTGCTGCAGGATTTCCAGCTCAAACCATTTTCACGGAAAGTAGCGTTGACAACATCAAATATGTCCTCCCCCTCCAAACTTTTGCAGAATAGTATATGCTCATAAATGTCGTCAGTATCAACGTATCTCACAAAAGCAACAAGTTGTGCATTTCCACTGACATCTGTGGATTCATCCAGCTGGAGTGAAAAAGAGTTGCTAAGTTTTCCCACAACTTGTTCGACAATGTCTGTTCCCATTCTATCTACTCTGCGGCCAATGGAGTCATTTGACAAAGGCACAGTCTTTTATTTCTCCGCTGCGTTTTTGTCCAGCATAGTCTCGGCCAGCACGACAGCCGCTGGAAGGAGCAGGTCTTCAGCAATAGTGAATGGTTTCTTGGCTTTAGCTACGAGCAAAGACACTGCATAAGAGGCCTCCAGGGCTTTGGCTGATGTTGTGGAGGCCTTCCGCATCGTGTCTTGAGATAACCTGTATTCAGAAAGTTTACTCTTAAAAAACTCAGGTGGCTTACCAACATGACATCCATGTTTGGGCTTGAGATACAGCTGCAGATGTGCTGGCTTCATGCTACTGTTAGCTAATTTCTCCCCACAGAAAAACCACAGTGCCTTGGGTGGGTTGCAACTTGTGGACGTAAATACCATTAAAACGTATGCCTCAAGATACTGCCGGAATTTTGTCGGCTTGTGTTTGGCCTTTTTTGGCACTTGTCCCTCCATGTTTTCAACAGCATTGCTGCTACGCTTCAACCACGACTCCATCATTCATCGTTTGAGTTTTCAAGAGATAGACAGGCGGTGCCAAGTGGCATATGACAGGTTGGGTCAAACCATCCTGATATGGGGGAAACTCTGGGTTTTAAGGATAATGAAATTGAATAGCTTACTGAATATAAAATTCAGTTTATGCAGCTATTACTGCTGCATGTTTCTGTGGTGATGTAGAGAAGAGGAAGGGGATTGCTAACTACAAAGTGGACAGGATGTTAGTTAAAACAATGACGCTTAGAGCAGCTTGAACTTTCTCTCTTGTCAGCATTGCTATCAGTCTAGTGTTAAAGGCGCACTATGTAGTTTTTGAAAAGAAATCAAAACTCAGAAAGGTAAAATTTACATTATTGATATAGTCATACTACAAACTCAGAAATATATTTATAAGAAATATGTATTTGATACATATTCAGAGTGTAATAAGGTCCCTAGAACACTGCTTGAAGTAGAAAGGTAGCTACTTAGAAGGGTCCTGCAATTATAAAAAAAGTAAATTAATGTGTTGTCCTTTGAAGACAGTTCTTCCCTAAAACTACATAATGCACCTTTTAAGGCCTAAACATTTTTTTGCAATGGGTACCATAACATTACCAACTAACTGACACTTGCTTCACTCATATACATCTGTATAAGGAAAAATATTGATACAGTTTCTGATAACACTTCAAAAATCCCAAAGAAACAAGTGCCTGAATATATCATTCAATAATTTTATTCCGTCACAAACATTCTTTCATTCATTCATTCATCATTCTTTTCCTTTCCTGTTCCTATGTCTGAAATCAGGTGACGGTCCAGAATAAATATTTTGTAGATAATAAATATTACCATCTGGACAAACTCCATTAGGAGTCCTTTTTCATTTAATGTGTGGATTAGATTTTATAATCTCTCCCCCTGTTTGAATGCTTACATAATATCCTGCAGCAGATTTTCTCCAGGAACACCCTCATATATTGGATGCATAATACTGTGCATAAAAAAGTTCACCTCCATTCCATCTCCGTAAAAAGTAATATTTGATTATTGTTCATCATTGACCAATATAATGAGCCACCTAGTTAACTGTCATTTATTCATCAAATATATCAGGATATATTAAGTTGTAGTGATGGAGAGCAGTGACACATGTTTGCTTAATGTTTGAGATATAGTTTTGTAAATGTCTATAATTCCACACAATTTTCATGGTTTCTTGTTTGTTTTTTAGTGATGATGCAGAATGGTTATTCATTACTCTTTACTACTCACTCAATAAAGATAGACCCTTAATGTTCTACCATTTCCTCTGGCAGTGATGAGGAACAATGGGTCTATGTAATGCAGAACACAGTAACAACTTTGCAATGGAATAAATGCCTCCTGAAATAGATGTAATCATCTTACAAAGCATTAGGTGCTGTCTAATCTGGCCAGTGGCGTGGGTGCCCCAGCTAAACCCCACACTGCAGTGAATCGGTGTGTGGATTAACCCATTCATCATCCCTACTACTCTTCTGTCACTCATTTGTACGGTAGAAGACTTAGTGATCTGTTTACAGCATGAGCTTTATACTTCCTTTGATCACAGGGAAACAACTGTTACTACTACAGCTGAGCCCTCCATTCTTTCACCGTGCTTTTAAAGTGCTAATGATTTCCCAACAGATTCTTTATTGTCAATCCTGAAAATCAGGATGTCATTATTTTTTAACACACTATAAATTGCAATATATTCATAGCAGTTAATATAACATAACAAGTCATAACAATATATTTGTTTGAAATGCATGTTGGTTCTGAGTAGGGGTGTCAACGTTTACAATTTTTTCTACACGTGTACACGGGGCTTCTAACCGACGTGTACCCGGTTACACGTCGGAGATTTATGATCTCTTTCTTCAGTTGCGCTACATAACCACTAGAGGGTTCTGTTTCCATTCAACCGCCTCCTAATCCCATTAAATCAAAGCCTACTTATGACAGAAAGTAAAATTGAGTTGAAAATAAAATCATCATTTTGACAAGAAAACGTGAGTGAAAGCTGAAAAAGGTTTAACCTTCTTTTTAAATAATTGTTTTAACTATTTCTCACAGTTGTACAATTTGTTTTTAAACTTATAGTTCAAACTGCATCCCTCTCTCGCAACGGGAGCTGCGTCTGAATTATAGTAAAAGTAATCTGGAATTGGCGATAGACAGAAACTAAAATGAGCCAAAGTATGCTGAAGTGAGAGGAAAAAACTTCACCTTTATATCCACAAAGCTAAAAAAGTAGAGGGGGAATCTCACAATTATTCACTAAAACTGTCAGAAAAAACATTTTTTTAACTCTTTTTTAGACGCGAGGATATGTGATCGGGTCGTAAAAAGCTGACACAGAACACCAACCAACAATATAATGTACAACAACATGTAACAATAAAGGCTAAAATAACAAGCCATTAACAGTTTTTGTTTTCAGCAGGACGACATTTGAGCATGGAGAAGATGATGAGCACCGCGCTCTTCTCAAGTCCTCCGCAGCCTATTCTACACAGCAGCTGTCTTGCCTTTAAGTGGTCTCGCTGGTCTGAAAAACACAAATGGCTGTGGCCGCAGGTTTTTTTATATATCAACGTAACATTGTGCCCCATGCATCTATTATGTATGCGGATAACTGCACTAGTGGGAACATTTAATTGTATAGTTAGTTAATGTTATTATCTGAAGCTTTCAGGCAACATTATCACCCCTAAAAATACTATAGGCCTATATATTGGTGAGAAATAAACGAGGAGGAGGAAAAATTACGTGTAAACGGTTATTGATTTTTCTAAATGGTTATGATTTATTATCCGTGTACCCGTTTACACGTGTAGATGTTGACACCCCTAGTTCTGAGACACAACTTCACTCACACTTATGACTACAGATATAGCACATTGTATGAGAAAGATGAATCCTGGGATGAACCCTACAGGGGTGATGATCTGGGTTTTCAACTAAAGCCATCATCCAGCAAAATTTGAGTGTGTCCAATACTTTGCTTTATGACCAAATTCCAGCAAAACCAGTGATGTGGTCGAGTTTATTTTTGTGCGTATACTATGGACTGGTCAGCCAGTGAACTGAGTGGTTACATATCATCTTATCATTAACCGACATTTGTATTGTTAACTCTGTGACAAACCAGAGGTGGATGAGGAAACAAGATGAACTACAAACGGGGCAGTCTGTGTATTCCCCCACTTGTGATGCACTCCCACTAGTTGCTCAGACAGACTGCTCATGTTCCTGCCCATACATGCAAAAGACTTGTTGCACTTGTGGACAAGCATTATCCGCATTGACTCTCATGAAGTTTACATTGACTTTAGTAAAGTTCTAACCAGTATTTTGAGCGCATTGGCAGAGCTGCCCTGCCCTTGCACAGCCCACTGATGACAGGCATGAGAAAAAGAGAGAGGAACTTCATCTAGTGGCCAATAAAATATGCGGAAGTGCACATTCCTAGATTGGTTTGTAACTGAAAAAGTTTCAATCCCAGATAAGATTTGTCAGTGTTAATATAAAAATCATTGTTTTCATTATCAGTTGTTTTTTGTCAGTCATGGGGGCTCACTGGCATCACAGCAATCACTGGCCTTACTTCCCTTACATGAAATTATCTTAATGAGTTCCACACAGTGAGGTTCTTCTCTGTCCTCATTTTAAATTTGGGATCAAAAGAGAGCACTGTTTCCCTGAGTTGAGTTAATACAGAACCATCAAGGAAACCGGGCTTAGGAACTGGAAAAGGGCAGGCCCTTTCAAAAATACTTGGCAGGTGATTGGACGGACGACCCATCTGTCACCACTCTCTATCACAGGCCAACTTCAACCAATCAGATCAACAAACCATATGATGTTGTAGGAGAGCGCTACCAATGGAGCAAGTTGGTAAATCAAACAACTTGATGAAGGATTTTCCATTGACAAAAGTTGTTGTTTTTAACTCTTCTTTCAATAAAGAAATAATCCAGTTCTGATGTAAATGAAATTATAACAACATCAGTGCCGGAGCTTGTGCAAATGGTTTTTACATTTTTTTTTAATGACAGCCAATTTGGCTGTTAACGTTTCAAAATTCTGCCCATAAAAAAACAAATAGCGGACATATGTTTTAAAATGCTAAATAGAGTGGACATTTCAATCAATTATTTCTTTATTTGTATAGCATCTTTCATATATCAAAGTAATACAAAGTGCTTTACACAATGAGAACAATACAAAAAATACCTTCCACCCCATTTCCACACAGTCAATAATACTTAATAAAATGATAAATAAGAGAGAAGACCACCAGCCAGAACGCCCCCATCCCGTAGTCCCGAGGGCAAAACCGGCCTCTCTACTACAGACGAAAACCCAGGTCCAACAATCCGAGCAAGAAGCCAAATTCCTGCATAAGTGCACAAAAATCTGATGGCTTGCCAGCATCCAGCAAGTCCCACTCCAACAAGAGCATGCACCCGAGCCAGCACAGACCCCATGAGTCCGCACAAAACCCACGCTACTTTTCACCCCAGCAGGACAATGACCCAAGACACCTTGAACTCCCACAAGAACCACCTGTAGACCAAAGAATACTACGGAGCCCCGACCGCCACAAATTCCCTCCACAGCCACACCCCAACCCAACCCCATTGAGCACCAACAGGAGGGCCTGACAAAAAGCCAACCACCCCGCCAACAAAGCAAAAGGGGGACACGCTAAACATGTTTATGTTTAGCGTTTTGTTTATTTATTTCATAAATTGAATTTTTTAGTTTCTATGCAAATTCATTGTTGACAGTTGTTAAGATTGTAAAGACCAAAATAACTACTACAATGTATATATTTATTTACCCATATATTCACCATTGCTTGGTTTCATTCTTTTGTTACACATTAAGTGCTAAATAAAACTTTAGGAGGCATACATTGATACTAATTTCTGAGAACAGCTCATTCTATTGGTATTACAAACACATGTCTGTGTATGCAGGCATACTAAACAACCATTGTAACCCACATTTGAGTTAAGCTGGCTCAAAAGCCTTTCCAGCAGGTTGGAATGTTTCATTTCAGTTATTGTCAACACAAAAAGCCTTTCAGGTTTTTCCATTTATTACAAAGTTTACAAAATTTACAAAAATATCAGTGCAATAGTGGACACTAAAATGCCACTCCTTTCTTAAACAAAGGAATTAGCTTTGGTGTCTGGTGCATAAAAAAAATATGGCTTACTGCAACAGTCAATAACATAAATATAGCACACAAAAAAAATTACAATAAAAATAAAAGGAAATGCTATAACAAATACTATAGCAAGTATATGTGTTATAGACTCACAAAGCTGTACAGTTTTTTGCAAACCTCTTCATCATAGAATGTGCAAGAGTTCACAGTATAGAGAATATATGTCATGGGATGATAGTCAAAGATGTCAGCAGATGTAATGTATAGAGACAGACTTCCATGCCTTCTTGATGAGACCAGCTACAGTTGAGAATAAAGGGCAGGGTGGTAATTCATCACTGGGGGTGGCTGGACTGGAATTCTGGTCCTAAAAAGACAAAGGTGTGACAGTTAGTTTAGTTCAGACATATCGTTTCATTAGAGCATGTTAGGACTAGGGATGTGCACGGTTACTCGGATACTCGGGTACCCGAGTAGACAATCTGCTAATCGGTTACGAATTATTAACCGGTTAACCTAGGATTATTTCATTGTCGGCGATGCCGGGTGTATAGTCGCTCTGTTTCTCGTCTATTTCAGCCTTTACACCAACCCCACCGGTGTGTTTGTAACGTTAGCTTACCCAGAAGCCGAGCAGTCAAGCCTGTCCAATAGGGACCCTTTCATGTTTCTTGACCCGTGTAAGGTTCAAGAAACATGAAAGCATAAGCACTGCTAATTACTGAAAAAATTTTAAAAAATCCCGGGGTATAAATGCGCTCCGTCCAGAGGGGAAACTTTTTTTTTTGCCAGTCATAAACTCATATGTGCATCTTAAACTCCAATCTACTCTTATTAACCACCTGATATTTTGTCTGACGACGCTGTGTGTCAGCATTGCGCTGTCTGATGGACAGAGCGCATTTATGAGTCATATATTTTATTATTCGGTTACTCGATTAGGACCAGGTTCGGGTACTCGGTTAGAAAATTACTCGAAATGCCCATCCCTAGTTAGGACTGTTTATTATGTATATTTATTATAGTGTGAACAGAGATGTGATCAGGCTCAGATACATGTATATACAGTGTGAACAGAGATGTGATCAGGCTCAGATATATACAGTGTGAACAGAGATGTGATCAGGCTCAGATATATACAGTGTGAACAGAGATGTGATCAGGCTCAGATATATAGTGTGTGAACAGAGATGTGATCAGGCTCAGATAAAGTGTGAACAGTGATGTGATCAGGCTCAGATATATACAGTGTGAACAGTGATGTGATCGGTGTAGTGACTGATTTGTCCTGCGTTTTTTTTTTCTCAGTCACTTTGGTGACGACTGGGGAAAGTCTTGACGCTTGTATAACTTGCAATTAAACAAAAAAGAAATATCCACGAGAAATCCAGTGTTCCAAAAATAGATCGGGTTTAATTTCCATAAATAAGATAGTTTACAAGTAACAGATTGCGCAACAAACAATCCAAAGCCATGCAAGCCAGACGAGGTCAAAAGCTGTGCGCTCTCAGTCAGCCACACCTCCTCTCCGCCTGTTTCCTATTTAATGGCCACTTGACCTGCAGAGGGCACAAAATCTACAGAAAGTAATATAGCAAAGGCATGCATGATAATTAAATGTTAAACAAATAAATAGGTGGCTAAAATGGCTTCTACATAACCGGCCCCTAATTGTATTTGGCAATCAAAACAATTACTAATTTAATCAGAATAGAAGCCTTGTTACTCATTACTTTCATATCAAATGTAAAGACTATAGACATAATACCGGACCACTGTCGTCTTCATCATTTTGTAGGGGTCATCTTCATCACATTCTAACATCAGACATAGCTTCGTAATTGGTCTTTCTAGGATGTTGTTCTGGGTCTTGATTTTCACAGAACGCACAAGTCCGTTTACATCTGAGAAAACTTCAATAATTCTGCCCATAATCCAGTAGCTTCTTGGTGCAGCTGGATCCACCACCAACACGACATCTCCACACTGAAAGTTTCTTCTCTTGGTGTTCCACTTTTGGCGTTCTTGGAGCAGCAGCAGGTACTCTAGCATCCAGCGTCTCCAAAAGAGGTTGGCCAAGTATTGAATCTGCCTCCAGCGGCGTCTGGAGTACTGGTCGCTTTTCTCAAATAAGCCTGGTGGGAGAGTTGGCTCGGCTTTGAGTAGCAGGAGATCATTTGGTGTGAGTGGATGCAGGTCTTGAGGGTCAGAAGTGACAGTAGTTAAAGGGTGACTGTTCAAGATTGCCTCTACTTCACACAGGATTGTCTGAAGCCCCTCGTCGTCGACGGTTTGCTCTTTCAAGACAGAACAGAGGACTTGTCATATTGATCTGATCATCCTTTCCCATATGCCTCTGTGATGTGATGCGCCCGGTGGGTTAAACGTCCACTCTATGCCCTGTTCTCTGAGGGTTTTTTGGATGTGGTCCTGTTTTACTGCAGCAAATGACTTTTGCAGTTCTCTCTTTGCACCAACAAAGTTGGTGCCCTTGTCTGAACGCAGATGCTTCACTTGTCCTCTCCTAGAGATGAAGCGTCTGAGAGCATTGATGCAGGAGCTTGTGTCCAAGGAGTTGGCCACTTCAATATGAACAGCTCTGCTGGTCATGCAGGTGAATAGCACACCCCATCTTTTCACTACTGCTCTTTTGCGTTTAATTTCCAGAGGACCAAAGTAATCCACACCGGTGTTGGTGAATGGGGGTAAGTCAGGCAGCAGTCTTTCCTGTGGTAAGTCGGACATCTTTTGCTCTCCAACTCTGGCTCTGTTGCCTGCACACAACACATTTGGTGAGAATCTTTCTGGCTGCAGAGTTTGCATTTATTATCCAATATTTTTTGCGGAGTTCAGACAGTATATGATTCCTTCCACCATGACCGGTGGTCCTGTGCACATGCCGCAGAAGTAGTGTGGATAGGTGTGAGTGTTTGGGGATTATGGCAGGGAATTTTCTTTCTTCTCCTATAGTCGTTTTGCTCAACCTGCCTCCTACTCTGAGAATGCCATCTTTCAACTGTGGGTCAAGTTTGTACAAGATGCTTTTCCTCTTCACCTCAGGAGTCTTTGTGGTGAGCATTTCCATTTCCCTGGGGAAGGACTGCAGTTGAGTGAATCGAACAATGGCCATTTCAGCTCTCTTTAGGTCTTCCAACCTTATTTGCTGTCCACTCAGTGTGACGTCAGGTATGTCCTTGTTTTACTCCTTGTGGTCATTTTGTTCTCATTCACTTTTCTTTTTTGCACCAGTGTTCTTAATCTTTCCTTGAGTTTCAGGTACCATGCAACTGCAAGTTGGAGTTTTGTCCATTCAGAAAAATGTGTCATCAATTTCTGTGTTGCATTTTCTTCCTTTGTGCAGATTGCATTCACAGTGTGTGTTTTCTTTACCTCAGGGTCATCCTGCAAGATTGGAATGGTTTCTTTGAAGTTGACAAGACATTTTTGTTGTTGTTCTTTCTCTTTCCATAGAATGTCCGGACCATTGAGCCATCGCTTGTTGTCCATGAATTTGTTTGCATTTTGACCTCTTGTTGCATCATCCGCAGGGTTGGATTTTGAATGAATGTAATTCCACTGGGATAACTCAGTTGCATCTCTTATTGTTGCAACTCTATTGGCCACAAACGTTTTGTATCTTGATTGTTCATTGGCTATGTACATGAGTACAGATTGGCTGTCTGTCCAGAACATGGAATGGTCTAGTTGCAGCTGTAAGCTAGATCTCAGCAGCTTGTCCACTTTTACAGCTAGAACTGCAGCAGCAAGTTCTAGCCTTGGGATGGTCATTCCTTTGATAGGCGCTACCCGCCCTTTTCCCATGACAAAGGTGACATGAACATTGTTGTTGGTATTGACAAGTCTCATGTAACTTACTGTTCTATAACCTTGGTCACTTGCATCAGCGAAATTATGTAATTGTGCATGCATCAACTTTCCGAATCCTTTATTCTTGAAGCAGCGTTGCACTTTGAATTCAGAGAGTAGATTCAAGGCATTTTCTGTGGGAAGTTGGTCTTTGTCAAGATTGAGATCCATCATCTCTTTGGCTCTTTCCTCCACAGGAATGAGAGACAACACTTCTCTGCTGTTTGTGGCCCACTTGGAGAGATGAAATCCTCCCTTTTGGCAGACGGCTGTGACATCAGCAATGAGCTGTACTGCCTCCTGTGGAGTGGGGACTGATTTGAGCAGGTCATCTACATAGAAGTTATGTAGTACTGTATCAGTTACCTCAGGCCTAAAGTGTTCCATGTTGTCCTTAGCTGATCTCCTGAGAGCATAGCTCGCGTAGCTTGGGGATGATGTTCCCCCGAAGAGGTGAACAGTCATTCTGTGTTCCACAGGGGGTTGTGACATGTCTCCCTCTGGCCACCAGAGGAACCTCAGGAAGTCAGCATGGCTGTTGGAGACCTTCACTTGGTGGAACATGGCAGTGATATCTGCCATCAGTCCTATTGGTTCCTGGCGGAATCTGTTGAGCACATCTATGAGACTGTTGGTTAAGTCAGGCCCTTTAAGCAGTTCTGTGTTCAATGATTTTCCACAAAAAGATGCTCCACGATCAAAAACTACTCTTAATTTTCTTTTCTTTGGGTGATATACCCCATGGTGCGGCAGGTACCACACCTTTCCGTCTGTTCTTGTTAGCTGCCCCACCGGCACTTTTTCTGCATATCCTTTTCTGATCGTGTCAGTCATGAATGAGACGTATTCTCCTTTGAATGATGGATTCCTATTAAAATTCCTTTTCAGACTTTGCAGACGTTGTTCGCCAAGGTGTCGATTGTTGGGCGATGTTGTGTCATCCTTTCTGAAAGGTAATTTGAGGCTATAATGTCCATCCACCATTTCAACCGACTCATCCGCAATTTTCAGAAAGCGCTTGTCCTCCACGGACATTTCCTTTACTTCCTCACACAACTTTTCACTGAAATTAGAGTTGTACTGCGCAATCAGCATTTCATAAAGGTTATGCACTGATATCCTATTGACCGTGTGAGAGGGCATGGCATCGCTCGTTCTCGTTCCTAATGGATCGTTCACTACCCATCCCAGCAATGTTTTTATAGCATATGGGCCACCTCCTTCGCTGTTTATGATTTGCCAGGGCTCTATTGCTTTGGGTGCATTTGTGCCAATGAGCAAATCAATGCCTGCATTAATGGTGGAAATTTGGACATTTTTAAGGTAAGGCCACTTTGACAAAGCTCTCTGATTGGGTATGTTACTCTTAGTAACGGGAATCCTAGATTGTGTATAGGTCTCTGGCAGAGTTATGAATGTGTTGTTCTGAAGTCCACTTACTTCCAATCCAGTGATGACGTTGGTAGCCACAGTTTTCTCCTGGCCCATTGTGCATAACAGAATGTTTGTTCTTTTCCCTTGTACATTTAACTGCTGCACCAATTTATCTGTACAAAATGTGGCAGAGCTGCCTGGGTCAAGAAATGCAAGTTTGAATCACTGCGCTGCCTTTGTTAGATTTTACTTTCACAGGTACAATCGACATCAGATACTGATCATCACCGGCCCCAGTATGATTGCATGCTTTGAGAGAAATCTGTCCCGTGTTCACCTTTTTAGGTTCATCCTTGTTCGTTTCCTTGGGTGATTCCTGCTTTTCTATTCCTTTGTTCTGCTCCACTTTTCCTATGTGCAGTGCTGTAGGATGTGACCTGTTGCAAATGGTGCATGACTGGCTCTGAGTGCAGTCTTTACTCATGTGGCCTGAAACAAGTCATGCAAAGCAAATCCCTCTTTCTTTCAAAAATGCAATTTTGTCAGTGTGACGTTTCTTTTTAAACCATGAGCAGTTTGCAAGTGGATGTTCTCCTGAACAAAACAGACAGAATGGCCTATGTTGGACTGTTGCAGCACTGCTCCTTTGTTGGTGAGAATTGGGATTGACATCAATGGTTGCTGCATTGGCTGTGAACCTTTTGCCTGTGAATTTGGATTTTACACTTGACTGTGTGGGCC
The DNA here is from genome assembly GCF_965226575.1 of Pagrus pagrus. NCBI lineage: Eukaryota > Metazoa > Chordata > Actinopteri > Spariformes > Sparidae > Pagrus > Pagrus pagrus. Next base: position 29,599,617 of record NC_140198.1, on the reverse strand, counting down.
TTACCGCTCGTGGTGAAGGGTCTTGTATATCGCCAAAGACAGGATCCATCAAGATTTTGACTTGTTTTTCAATGAACTCCACTAAGGTCTTGAATGTGGCTCTGCGATTGGTTGACTCTTGAAAATGACACAACTCTCCATCTTTCTCTTAATTTGTAAGGCAATTTACTAATGCGACATCTATTGCACGTCTGTCCGTCCTGGGAGAGGGATCCCTCCTCTGTGTCACTTCCTGAGGTTTCTTCCGCATTTTTTTTTTCCCTGTTAAAAGGGCTTTTTTTGGGGGCAAGTTTTTCCTCACTCGAATCGAGGGTCGAAGGACAGAGGGTGTCGTCTCTGTACAGACTGTAAAGCCCTCTGAAGCAAACTGTGATTTGTGAATTTGGGCTATACAAATAAAATTTGATTTGATTTGATTTGACTAACTAATAATTTCAGATTAGAAGACAAATTCAATTCATCCATGTACGCAATTTCATGTATGGCATTTAAACAACCTCTGAGGCATAGACCAAAGGACTTTAGAGTTTGGGAATCTTCAGCTCTAATGGGGGACCACGACAACGCCTTCTTGATGTATTCGTTGGCTATTTGGTATTCGTTTCCAAAGTGCTCATGGAGCAATTCTTTGGTCTTTGCAAAGCCTCTGTCTGGGTCTAAGAAAAGACAGGTTTTAACCAGCTCTCTAGACTGACCAGATGTTGCTCTAGATAACACAATTTATCCTTTGCATGTTCAATTTTGCTCTCAATTATATGCTCAAATGAAGTGATGAACAAGATGTATTCAATTGGATCATTATTAAATACCTTCATCTCCTTTCGTGGCAAAAATGATTTGTCCTGTTGCCTTATCAGTGAAGCTGTGATGTCGTTTTGCTTCTGTAGAATGCCATAGAGGTGAGCAGTGTCCTGTGGGTTTCCAGTAGAAGGTTCAGGAGGAGCTGGTGGTGCGTCACTTGTGAGGTGTCGTCCTGAGTGTGAACGTAATGTTCCTTGGGTTTGCTGAGTGGTTCTTGAGGGCCGTGTTTGGCTAGAGATGACGCGGGGTTGTAAAGGCTCATAAGTAGTTTTGCTAAGGGGCTGTGGACGAGAATGCATAGGTTGTTATCATCCAATTCGCGATCCTCTTCACCCAGTGTATTTTGATATTCCTTATGAATAGCTTCTAACTCTTTCAACAATTCTCCAAACGTCACACGATTTTCGTTTACTTCCTTAACGTTTGATTTATCATTCATCAAATCCTTAATTATGTTCATTCGGCGCGTAAGCAAACCAAGCTTATTCTTTCTGGCCTTGCGTAAAGCACTTGCATTTTCTGAAACATTTTCCTTCTCAGTAGTATCGGTTTGCATCATTTCGGCAGCTTCGGCTTTTTCTGCACTATCAAACATTTTCAATTCCAAAGCCAAAGGCAAAAATCTTCATCGAAGTCAAAATTAAAGTATCTTCTCCAAAAAATAATAATCTCCTCTTTTTTTTTCTCAGTCACTTTGGTGACGACTGGGGAAAGTCTTGACGCTTGTATAACTTGCAATTAAACAAAAAAGAAATATCCACGAGAAATCCAGTGTTCCAAAAATAGATCGGGTTTAATTTCCATAAATAAGATAGTTTACAAGTAACAGATTGCGCAACAAACAATCCAAAGCCATGCAAGCCAGACGAGGTCAAAAGCTGTGCGCTCTCAGTCAGCCACACCTCCTCTCCGCCTGTTTCCTATTTAACGGCCACTTGACCTGCAGAGGGCACAAAATCTACAGAAAGTAATATAGCAAAGGCATGCATGATAATTAAATGTTAAACAAATAAATAGGTGGCTAAAATGGCTTCTACAATCAGGCTCAGATATATACAGAGTGAACAGAGATGTGATCAGGCTCAGATATATACAGTGTGAACAGAGATGTGATCAGGCTCAGATATACAGTGCGAACAGTGATGTGATCAGGCTCAGATATATACAGTGTGAACAGAGATGTGATCAGGCTCAGATATATACAGTGTGAACAGAGATGTGATCAGGCTCAGATATATACAGTGTGAACAGAGATGTGATCAGGCTCAGATATACAGTGTGAACAGTGATGTGATCAGGCTCAGATATAAACAGAGTGACCAGAGATGTGATCAGGCTCAGATATATACAGTGTGAACTCTGTTGTGTTTTGAATGTTTTTGTAAAGCCCTCTGTACAGTACATGTAGGATATGATTAGTCGGATCTTTAATTTTAATATTACAGACAGGATTTATTCATGATTTCACTCAGATGATGTCAGTACTCATAATACATACATCACAGTGCCATCTGCCCTCTTTCAGTAAAGAGAAAAAACAGTTGTGTACAAAATTAATGATTTTATATTGTCATAGAGTAGAAACATGGACTGCAGAGAAAAAATGTGTTCATCAGACAGCCACATGGTTTTCACAGGACACATGTAAAGTTTACAAACTTACAATAAGCGAGATCTTCAGCCACTTACTTGTCACTGTCACTCGGTAGAGTCCTGCACTGGAGCCCGAGGCCCAAGGGGCCCGACAGCCCGAGGCGCAGCACCCACTGCTGCAGTTGCAATGTGCACAGTCACTTCAAAAAACAAAATAATCAATTAAACAACCCCAAAAATGCTTCAAACACTTCTAAATAATCTTAATATTGAAAGGAAACGAAATATACCCACTCATGCCATTAAAAGTGCTCAGATAAGGTCGGAGGTCTACAACTGCACATATGCAGTTTTTTCAGCAGGATTTTCCAGCTCTGCAGGCCTGGTCGTTTCTTCATGGGGGTAGAAGTCAGAGCTGCACCTTGTTCATACCTAGAGCAAGAATTTCATCATTTACTGACTGTACACAATATCTAAGAGTGTCACTGCTACAATGAGACACGTAATAAACCTTATAATGTCATCCAACATGTATAGGAAAGTTTCATAAGTCTCAGTAATCCCAAGTAGTTACAATATGATGAATTGAACAACATTTTTTCAGTCTATGACTGGGTCCATACAATTGAAATTTACTGTCAGCTGTTATAAATAAAGGCAACTAATAACTGGCAGCAGAACAAGAATACACAAAACTCCACCAAACTGCTGAAACTGAATAAGACTGCTATCTTATGATCTTCCTGTGTAGCGTTTGTGTATAACTTTACATTTTAGCTCACTTAGCTCAGCTTTAGCAACGCCACATCACGGTAACTGTTACAGTTTGTGTTATCAGTTACAGTAAATATAAACATACATATACACCTAACATAAAAGATATGTTTCTGTAAAAAGCCAACGTTAGATGTTACTTAAAGGTCTAAAGAAATTTCGCAAGTTCAGCTTTTCAGCTTTTCAGCTTTGGAAAGGCTCGGCGATATGTACTCTTGTTTAGCTTCTTTTTATGTCACTTCTTTTCTGTGCGACAGATGTGGTTTCTTTTCAGGGGCTGTTTGAGATGAGGTTAAAAGTTGTTTTTCTGGAGCTTCTGCATCTTGTAGCTTCTGTGTTTACTAAATAACTAACTGAGACTGTAAACTTCTATGCTGTAGCCATTACCTTCGGCTGGTTCAACTTCTTTGTCCTCTCCTGTGGCACACTAGAGGCTAAAGTAGCCCTTTTCACACAGAGTCGCTGCATTATCTCCGCATTTGAGGTTTGCCAATTCTCTGCCGTTGTTTGTTCACACAGAACCAAGCAGCTCCAGCGTAAAGCTGCACCAGTGTGTAATTCACACAGCAAGCCGGTGCTGCGGCTCCAAAAGAGGCGTGACAGTACGCGTCATGATGATGACATCTGTGTGTTTTTTTCAACGTGTTTCCCCCGGTGTCCTCCTGTTAATCTAAACATGTACCCACTGACTGTTTATAATCATATGGATGCTGTTATAATGTGTTGTGACTGAGATCCTGACACACCATACATCCTGAAAAGTGTCAAAGTTATGTTTTTAGCTCTAAGTTACATTAATACATAGTCGCCATCAGTCAACAGGACGCTGTCTGACTCTGTCACTCGCGGGGAGGGGTGCTGTTTTCTGGGGGAAAGTTCACTGAAGTCTCAGTCGGGAGGGCTGACCGTCGCGGTGATTTCTTTCAAGACAGTAACTACAACAACACAACAGTGGAAGGAGACAAACACATGGTGAGTTAAAGTTTGTTGCCGGGGAAAGACGCTGTTTTTCGGGCAGAAATGTGACGGAGTAGGTTTTATTACTAGAAGGGAGAACCTGTCCTGTGTCCGTGTGTTTGTTTATTTGAGTGAAGACATACAACGACGTACCGTTATACCATTTATTTTAGAATTGTATCATTAAACAAAAGCATGATCATGGACCTTCTCTGTTTGACAAATCACAGTCAGCGGAGTGCTGTTACTCTGTAACCCATCGCCCAGAAAAGATGGAGAATATTCACTTTACAATATCAGTTATATTTTTGCTGTTGAGGTGTTGAAACTTTTTATTGGTTAAAAAGGTGGGGAGGCTGTGGTTTAGACTTAGCTCTCCCTTCGTTGGTGCACAGGCTGGTCCCAGCCCCTTGGCAACACATTACCACCAATCAGGCAACTTTGTTAAAGAGACAAAGGCAGCTGTGTTCTTTCTCGTATCCTGGCTTGTCTCTCCAATGCCTTAACCCTTCATAACATGGGGTCAATGCTTGTATCAACCTCATCTATCAACAGGATAAGTACAGCTCTAGATGGGATGCAATTAAGTAGAACGTAATCCTTTAAGTGTAACTTCATTAAGTGAACAATGTGAAGTAGCATATGACTGGTGGAAAAAATCTATTGTATCTCAACACCTGTCTACTCAACATTGGATATCTCTGCAATGCAATACAAAGGCATCTTGGACATAACGCCAGAACTGTTACTTCTTCACACCCTCTTGATAGGGTTAGTTCATTTTTTAAAAAATGTTTTTAAACTAAAATTATTTCCAGATCATACAATATGCACCTTTAAGCATCATCTTGATATTGTTGATTTTGGTTAGTATCCGCTTTACACGCTTAAAATGGCCATATAATCAACAATCGGTGTTCAGTCAAGATAATGAGGCGGTATTTATATTATTGCTTTTCTGTGTGCTTACTTCAGCTGTTAATGTTTTATTTCTCTTTTATATAAAAACACCAGTCCCTGACATTTGTCCACAGTATGTCAGCTGCAATAGAATTTTTTTTTTTTTCTGTTCTTTCAATGAGCAGCAAATTGGCAAATTGTGCATATTTTAGTACTAAATACTTAGCAGTAGTTTGCCCTGATAGTGAAGAATATTTTCTAAAAGCTGTTCTGTAAAGCTGTGTTAAGGAGATGTTAAAATTTCCCTCAAGATCAATCAAACAACTGTCTGTCTGCTTGTCTGTCTGTTTGTCTATCTCAATATTTTGTGGCATATTTGTTTGAATAGCTGGGTTTTGTGGTGGTGTTGTTTGGTTGTGGTGGGATTCTAGGGTCCTGATCTCATAACTGCTGTATGCCAGTATGCCCCACAGAGATTTTTAATGAGCTCAATAAGTCACTGTCTGATGAACAAAGGTTGGTTGGTCCTTTTTATAGGCTGTTTGTCTCTCTGCTCTGCTGTCTGAGAGAGGTTCTTTCCTGGGAGGCTTCATTTTCTCTCATCTACTCTCAGCATTAATTGAATCTTTCCAGGCAGACTGATAATACCAGTGGGAGTTAACATTGGGCCACAGTGATAGGTTGAAAAAAAATTACAGTGTGCAGTACTTGTATGCAGTTCTTTAGGTTTGGTTTCTCCTTTTTGCATTGTATTTCCGTTAATTTATTAGCGCCCAGATGAGCTTGTTTATTTAAACCATATGACATTTTGTGAAACTTCCTGCCTATTTTTGACCTTTCATCTGTAAAAGGGCACTATCACACTAACCCATATGGTGTTGAACTGAAAATAAAGCAGACCATCCACAGGACTGTGTGATATCATGATTTTAGAATGGATTCAAAAGATATTTGTCATCCATCTATCACTGATCAAAAACGGATAAGAACGTGATCTTTATAAGTGATATTTCTATACAAGAACATTTGGTAACTTGGTTACATGTATGTATAACACCACATGAGTGCAAGGACTATTCCTGATCAATCATAAGGTGAAGGGTGTTCTAATAGAGTTGTGTTTTGCTTGAGTCCTACTCTTTGGCATACTTGCTAACTCACAATTTTTCAAGAGAGTACTTCTTCCGATTTATGCGGCGTTATTTTGGCAGCTATTTTAGTTTTAGTCTTAGTCTTTAACTACTTATTAATTTTAGCCACATTTGAGTTATTTGTATACTTCATCATTTTAGTCTAGTTTTAGTCAACGAAAACTAGAACATTTTAGTCAAATTATGTCAATGAAAAGTCATACGTTTTAGTCAACTTTTTGTCCAAATGTTTTCTCTCTTTAAACTCATTCAATTAAACTCATAAGCCTCTGCATAATCAGCAGTTTCTTGTTTTTCAACATGTCGTGTAGGTTGTGCTTACAAATACAACCGTTAAAATCACACTTTTGCTAAATCAATTACCTGGCCTTTGAGCTAAGAAATCATACACAACAGTAAGTCATCCTAGAAACAACATTTTGACTAGTAACTGCAATGCTATGTTCAGAGCTGCCATGACGCTTTTCTGGTTACAAGAAATAAGTCTTAACAGGTTGAGCATAATTATAAGCTACTTGTCCAAATACATGAATAAATAAACCTACAGGCTATAAATGTTACAGCAGCTGCACATGATGCACATTTAGACATATTTTCCCCATATGTTTCACTCATATAACAGGACAGTAACAGACTGGCCACACTGGCTGCGTGAGCAGCGTGTGTGCGTGGCATAACATCTTGCTTTTCATTTTGGCGTCCATGTTATTAGAGCAGAGCAGTTAAGCAATGCAGCCGTCAACCATGACACAAGCATCCAGTGTCGCCAGCCCGTAAGTTATATAATGAAGCACATCATTTGTCCCACCAAAATGTTTACTTATCCCCCATGTTGTCATGTTAATTGTCCTCCATGTTTCTCTTACAAGCTATTGATTGACATTAGCAACACATTAACCCAGCCAACCTTAGCCTAAAAACAGGCTGGCTTCCAGCCAGGTTGAGCCAATGTGTCTTGACACAGCTGACACTGCTCAGTAACTCTGACTTAATGTTAGCAAATACATATGCTTAATTACTATTAAGACTTAGGGCCCCATTTAGATGATATTTAGCGCAAAGTGCAAGTGCGTTTAGGGCGCGTCATTTTGCTAGTTAAACAGTGGATAATCTTGGGCAAAGTGAGGTGCACAACGCAAAGGGATTGTATTTAGACTCTGAATTAGACATGGGTGTGTTTTGCGCAGAGCAAGGCGGTGCACAGGGCGAAAATATTCGGAAATGTACTTAAACTAACATTTCCATTTTTTTTTTATATGCACAAACCACACCACCCACCCACCCCACCCACCTAAAACATGGATGACACTCGCCTAGAGGAGCAGAAATAATATATAATATAATAGTAATATAAACATTATTATAGTATGACACTGTGGTTTGCATCGACAAATATCCTGCATTAGAAGTGACTACTAGATGATAATAGGCAGAGCTTTAAGTTTACCTACATATGTAAATACCGGGTCCCAGGTGGAGAAGAATTTATCTCTAGATCCTCTATGTGAGTATTTTATCTTCTCTAACTGCATGAATTGCATGAGGTCACTCAACCACAAAGACACTCTAGGTGGGTATTTTTATTTCCAATGAAATAATATTCTTCTGCGTGCAAGTAGCGTTGTAAAGGAAATTATATTTTTATGTCTTTTCTGTATTGTAGAATATCTCCAAATATGGCTGCTGCTGCATTGGGTTGGAAATCAATATGAAGTGCCTTTGATAGTGTTTCAAAGATCACAGACCAATAGATGGCCAGAGTAGTGCATGACCAAAACATATGGGTTAAGTTGGTAGGGGTAATATGACACCTGTTACAACTTGCGTCTGTATTAGGATATATTTTAGCCAGCCTTACCCTGGAAAAATGAGTGTGATGTAAGACTTTGAATTGTGTTATGCTTAGTTTTGCAAAGGAGGAGCTGTCATTCACTCTTTGTAGAGCACTGTTCCAAGTGTCCTCTTCCAAGTCCTCCCCCAGCTCATCCACCCAGTCTGCCCTGATCTTTGCAAGGGTTATGTTTTTAAGGGAAGCTACACAGTCTCTTATTCTTGAAATTATTCTTTTTGAGTTAAAGGGGGTATAGCATATCGCCTGATACTGAAGATATGTATGGAAAGTTAGGGTCATGGTGCTGAAGGAAGTGATGGACTTGGAAATACCAAAATAAGCTGGACCTTGGAAGTCCAAATTTGTGTGATAAGTCATGAAAGCTTGCAAATATATAGGTTATGTACGTATCTTTAAATTTAAATTAGAGAATATTCAGAGTCTAATCTAACTGGGGGAAAAAGATGATTATTACATATAGTACTTATGTGGAGAACATTTTTGAACCCAAAGACTGGAAGGGACCAGGGCTCTGAGGGATATTGAGATGCAGGATGAGGCTTCAAAGCGGCACCAGACTGTATCAGGAGTTTGGAGCCAATGATTTACTTGTTAACATTTGAGGCCCAATAGTATTAGCAGAGATTTGGAAGAGCTAACGACCCTGTAATTTAGGCCTCTGTAGCAGTTCTGACTGTATTCTTGGGCTCTTACCGTTCCATATGAATAAAATGAAAGCCTTATCAATAGATTTGTAGAAAGATTTAGGAAGATAAAGTGGGATACATTGAAACAGAGGAATTTGGGGGGCACATTCATTTTAATACAGTTCATTTTTCCCGCTAAGGACAAATGAAGTGTTTTCCATTTTGTCAGACCTGATTTAACTTTCTCAAATAGAGGACAGTAGTTTTCCTGATAAAAGCTCTGCATGTCTCTTGTAATATTAATGCCCAAATATTTAAAACATTTAAGGACATTTGGAATGGTAAGGCATAGTCCTTTATTTGAAGCACCAGGTCATTAATGGGGTAGCATTCACTTTTACTAAAGTTCAGTTTATACCCAGAAAATGTGCCAAATTTTTTCAGAACATGGACAATATAAGGTACACTTAAAACAGGGTCTGATACATACATTAATAAATCATCTGCATATAGACATAATCTGTGCTTCTCTCCCCCTCTATGAATTCCAATTTATTGATGTTGGTGATTTAAGTGTGATGGATAAGGGATATGACCAAAGCAAATAGCAGTGGACTGATTGGGCATCCCTGATGGGTCCCTCTTGACAGGTGGAAATATTTTGATGGCTTACCGTTTGTCATTACAGAAGCTTTGGGTTAGGTATATAACAATTTTATCCATGAAATAAAATCAGGACCATACGCAAATGTTTTAAACATGCAAATAAATATGCCCATTCCACCCTATCAAAGCTTTCTCTGCGTCCAGAGTCATAACCACCTTGGGTACCACAGAGGACGCAGGAGCGTGAATAATAATTTTTTTGTATTGTGTGTTGTTTTTGTGTTTATTGATTTTTCATAGTACAAATTAGGGCTGCAACTAACAACTAATTTGATAATCGATTAATCTGTCGATTATTACTTCGATTAATCGATTATTAATCGGATAAAAAGACAAACTACATTTCTATCCTTTCCAGTATTTTATTCAAAAAACTTAAAACGTACTGGTCTTCTTGTACAATGTTCTCTCAAAACAAAGCAAATGTTACAAAAATGTTTTTTTAAGTGCACATAACTACATTACATTTACATTTTTTCTCAACACAAAAACTTTTTAAAGTCTTCCATTTAAAAATGAGCCAAATGAATTAAAACAAAAACATACAAAAAATATTAATAAAAACAATAAAATGTATGAAGTGCACTTCAGTTTTTAACAGTCATTAACAAAAACACGATATATAGAGGTTTTGACAGATTTCACATAGCAGGCCTTTCCATTTGTTCTCAAAACAAAAACCTGTTCAAATAACAAAGAAAAACATAAAACACGAACCAAGTGTTTAACAGGCTTTGGTAAATGGCTCTTCAACAACAGGCCATGGAGGTAGAAGAGTATGAATGAATGGTTCTGCAGGAACAAATCAAATCAAATCAAATCAAATTTTATTTGTATAGCCCAAATTCACAAATCACAGTTTGCCTCAGAGGGCTTTACAATCTGTACAGAGACGACACCCTCTGTCCTTCGACCCTCGATTCGAGTGAGGAAAAACTTGCCCCAAAAAAGGCCCTTTTAACAGGGAAAAAATGCGGAAGAAACCTCAGGGAGAGCCACAGAGGAGGGATCCCTCTCCCAGGACGCCCGCACACCCGCACTCTCACTGACTTACAAGAAACTGTGCATTGCAATGCAAAAATGTTAGCATGTCCACATGCTCTGGGCTCTCCTTGGAAGCAATGTTGCCTGCTGCAGAGAAGAGACGCTCAGATGGTGTTGAGGTGCCAGGAATGGATAAGTAGGACTTTGACTCTTCACCGCTTGGAATGTCTGCTTGTACTTCCTCTCCATCAGTTTGGTAAAATGGGTCCTCGAGGGAAGAATGTAACCAGGGTTGAGGACGTGAATCATTTGTCTGAATCCCTCATCCTCCACCATTGATAGTGGCCTCATGTCAGTTACCAACATATTCAGGATACCATCAGTCAATGCAGCTGCTTGCTGTGGTGTGCAGACCTTCCTTTGAACAAAGTCACTAATGTTGGGTTGTTTCTTTCTGAAATGAGAGAAACCATATAATGAACATACAGTAGCACCATTTACATGTAACTCAATACATACCTTGTTGATTTAATTAATAATTGATTGCTGATGTAAAAGGCAAATAAAGACAATGCCACCACATAAAAAACTAAATTAAATAAATGGACGCTGGGGATGCAGCATACACCAAAAATAAAACGGGTACAAAAAATAAAATAAAAAAAATTCCAGCAACTCCATAACGTTAGTTATACTAAAGTGTATCTCCAACCTAAATAGATTTAAATAGCTTTATTGGTGGCCCGGCTACATTGATCCATTATGAGATATTTATGTCTGTTACGTTTATTTTGATATTAGTTACTGTGCGTTTTCTCCATCAAAACGGAGTCAAATCTGCCGGAGACCGACGCAGCCCCAAGTTGCAACAAAGGGATACTCAAACAAAAGAGCTGGCGTGCTGAACTCATGAATGCCCATTGCGACCCAAAACAACACAACAAATAAAGTCGTCGCACTCTCCAAAAAGTTCATAACACTTTAAAAATTAATACGCAGCAGTTGCTGCTGCACTTCGTTAAACAATCGGATCGCTCCTCGTTAACAAAAAATTAAAAACACGCACATGGACACGACGGATCAATGTACCCGGGCTATGGATTTATAAAGTTACGTACCGTGAGTTCCCTTCATCCATGGCTCCAACATTTTTCTTCTTCAGGTGCTCCCGCAGTGATGTTGTACTACCGTGCCATGCGAGGTCAACGCTGCACATTTTGCAGCTAACTGTCTTCTTTGAAGGCTTTAATGTAAAGTGTTCCCACACTTTTGAGGACTTCGGTCGTACACTTCTCTGTGGTCTCATTAACCTCCACACGTTGCTCCACTAAACTATCTGTAGCGCTTGCCTCCGCCATTTTTCAAACGTTTCCTCCAGGCAAGGTAGACGGCGTCGTCACGTGAGCTGCACACGGCACAGCATTGGCTGGCTTACTGCCACCACCAGACGCTGCCGCAGCACATGCGCATAACATAGATCCAACGAATCGATGACTAAATTAATCGCCAACTATTTTTATAATCGATTTTAATCGATTTAATCGATTAGTTGTTGCAGCCTTAGTACAAATGTCAGCATTATTATGCAATATATAGCACTGCAAGTCTTTACTTTAACAAACCACTACTTTATTTTTTAAAAATATATGTCATTTTCTCCAAGGACATACATTGCACCACATTCTTCATCCAGGCACTAGTTCCTGGGCATTTTTTAAAAGCTATCGTTTGTTTTGCCTGCAGTATAGCATAATCAATACATTTATATTCTCTGCTTCTCAAATTGAGAGCTATTGGATATAGATGTAGCAATATCATCTTGGAGTCTAGTGGAATATTCACAGATAGAATGATCGTGATTTTATTGATCACCTCCCTCCAGAATTTCTTAATTTTGTCACACTCCCAAATGCAATGTGTAAATGTTCCTTGAGCCTCATTGCATTAAAACAAGTGTCAGGTATATTTCTGATATATTTATTCAATTTGACAGGGGTTACATAAGACTGTTTCAACCAGTTATATTGAAGTAATGGTAAATGATGAATGGACTGTACTTATATAGCACCTTTCTAGTCTTAGCGACCACTCAAAGCACTTTCCAACACAAGTCAGCATTCACCCATTCACACACACATTCATACACTGAAGACAGAGGCTACCATGCAAGGTGCCACCTGCTCATTAGGAGTGATAACCATTCATACGCACACATACACCGATGGAAGAGCCTAAGGGAGCAATTTGTTTGTGTCTGAGCCTCCTCACAGGCTGTGGTTGAATCACTATTTGAAATGTCCACTTTCAAGTCTGCCCTCCATGCCTTGAGTTTGGATACTGAGGTTTCATTAGAAACAGATGTAAGACAGTTGTATATAATGAAATCAAACCAGTACTGTTCCAATTCTTTGTATTTAATTCTTCCAAGGGTGAAAGTGTAGGAACTATCAATGACCGTTTTTGCATAGATAAAATAAAAACTCCTTATTTGCAAGTATTTAAAAACATGCTTCCTCAGGATTTTAGATATTTCAGATATTTCCTCAAAAGTCGTTAGAACCTCTTCTGTATATAGGTCGGATAGGTCAGACTCAGCCCTTTCCTTGTCCACAGCTGGAATCCAACATCCAGTTTGCCTGGTTTAAACAAAAATTGCTCCAAACTGGACTAAATTGTGACAAGGTGTTAGATATATTCATATATTCCTTTACCTCATACCATTGTTGGGATCCACAGATGAAGTCGTTCATTGTGGATACCAAAATGTACTGTGAAATGAACTCAGTTCCCCAGAATTCCCCAGTCTTCACATCGAGGAGCTAAGACTGCCAAGAGACCCAGCTTTGAGCTACTATTGGTCAGGGTGACGGACCCCCCACTGACCAGGTAGTCAAATCTCCAGCTCCTTCTTTTGTTCTCCCACGGGGCTGCCTTTCCTCTTCGCTCTTCAGATCTCTTCTTCTGCTCTTCTCCTGGACCCTCCTCTTGTGTTTTTCCTTGACTCCTTTTTTCAGCATATTCACTTGTAGTACACCTTAACTTTCAAGTTGTGACTTTTCATTAATCTGCATTATTTAAATATTATTTATTGCAGGATTAGTAATAAGCAGGGACAACCACAACTACTCAGCAGGCCGCCATAACCGGAAGTCCCCTGAAGAATATTTGTAAATGAGTGACATCCCAAAATGAAGAGATCAGAGATCACATCATGCATTGTGGTTTCTAGGGGCAAGGCAAGAGCTTTGGCTAAAATCTTCATATCACTATAAAGCATAAAACATTTTCCATACAGCATTTTGAAGAATATCGCATTCGAAATTAAATGGAAACGGCAAAATTCGGAAACACTTCCATTAATTCGCAAAAAAGTTTGTACACTAGCTTAAGGTGGTTTTTGTCTTTTGCGAATCAGAGTTAATGCACAAAATGTTTGATGGGAACAGATTTGCCGAATAAACTCTGATGTAGCGACACATGACTGATGAGCCGTTTCTGCTGTCTGAGAAAACATGTCCGTAAGCAGTAGTCAAACTGACTCCAGACAGTATGCAACATGGACGATGCTAGCTGACAAGCAAGAACAAATACAACTTGCCCTATCAAAAGTAATTCCTGAAGATCTCCATTTTGTCTCCTGGTTTGTTTACCTCTAGCCTCTGTTTACTTCCACATCCACGCATGACGTAGCCTAGTTCATTCGTTCAAAACAGTTTATGGAAACGCACCAGATTCGCCTTTTAAAAAAAAAAAATGTTTGTGAAATTTCAACAGTTTGCTTAAAATTCACTTTTTAAAATTACATTTTATGGTAACATGGCTATTTTTTAGGAGAGAGATGGGTCGTACGAACCACATTCAGTGGTTACGTTACCTGGTTTAAGCAGGTGGGTTATTGATGCTTCAGTCAGTGTATATATACCCTTCACACTTTAATTAACAAACATGTACACCAAACAAAAAATGGTAAGATATTCACTTGTTTCATTGATTTCAAGAAAGCTTTGACTCTATTTGGCATGAAGGGCTCCATTACAGGCTTCTACACTGGGGTATAGGGGGCAAAATGTACGATCTGATTAAATCAGTGTATTTGGAAAATATGTGTGCTGTTAAAATTGGAGACAAACAAACTGAATTCTTCACCCAGAGAAGAGGTGTACGCCAGGGCTGCAATTTAAGTCCAACTTTACTTAATATGTATATAAATGAACTTGCTGTTGAGTTGGATCAATGTGCTGCTCCTGGCCTCTCCCTCCTAGATAGAGAGGTGAAGTCTCTGTTTTATGCTGGTGACCTTGTACTACTGTCTCCTAATGAACAAGGACTGCAGCAACAGCTGGACATAGTAGAAAGTACTGTCAGAACTGGGCCCTGGCAGTAAATATGAAGAAAACTAATGTCATGATCTTTCAAAAACGCCTGAGATGTCAGGAGAACAAACACCAATGTATCATAAATAATCATATCATTGAACATAGCATGAGTTATACCTACCTTGGTATAACCATTACAGCATCAGGGAGTTTCAACATGGCAGTGAATGCACTAAAAGAAAAAGCTTGAAGAGCCCTACATGCAATTAAGAGAAAATTTTATAATTTCCAAATTCCAGTCAAAATCTGGCTTAAAATATTTGATAGTGTCATCCAGCCCATTGAGCTGTACAGTAGTGAAGTCTGGGGTCCACTCAGTCATCAGAACTATACCCGTTGGGAAAAACATCCAACAGAGTCTTTACATGCAGAATTCTGCAGATACATTTTACACATCTGGGCCAGGCGCCTTACCATTTTGCATTGCCGTTATCGCATTAGTCATTTCTGTCTGTTTTAATAGGAGTTCAGTCTCAGTCCTATGCATTAGGTTTTTAGAAGGAGCCTGGAGGTTGTTGAAGAAATGTTCCATGTCATAATGTCATTTGTCAGTTGTGATGTATATAGGTTTGAGTAGAACGAGGTAAATGTGTCATTAATTTCTCCTTTATTTTCCTTATTTGTGGGATTTGTTGAGAAACACTTAGACTCCTCTTTTAATTTCCTGACTGGTTTTAACTGCAATTTTTAACCTGACAAAGACTCGTACCCTTCTGTTCCTGGGATTTTATAATAATCGACCTGACAGAAGTCAGGCTGCATTCAGTTTGTTTTTAGCTTAGCGGCTAACCTGTCGCCCTCACTCAAAGATGCACAGAGATGACAATTCACTGCTGTTCAAAGCAAATAAAAAGATTGCTGACCTGAAGGAGGACATCAGACGGCTCTCTGACGAGCTTCACAAGAAGGACTCCCTACTATCCAGCTTTATGGACCTGGCGAGTGAACAGTCCAAAAAGTTGGCCTCCCTCAGCGCTCCAGGATACGGTTGCGTGGGACCCCGTCACCTGCCCGCAGCCCTCCTTCTGCTCAACCCCCGGCATCGGTCCGACCTGGGCCGAGGTGGTGGTCCATGGCTGCAAGAAGGGCTCGGGCGAGTTCCCCTCTCCTCCTCCTCTGAGTCTCTCAAATTGCTTTTCCATCCTGGTCGACGATAACCCGGCCCATCCGTCCGAATCCACTGCGCCTCCTCTTCCTCAGCTGGATGAAGACACATCCAAGCCGCCTGCCATCCACACCACGTCATCCCCGTGGGCAGCTAATTTCTCCACCGACCCGCGAGCAGCTACAAATCCCACTGACGGGACAATCCAGCGGCCCTCCTCGCGATCCGCGACCTCCACCGCCCGGTGTAGGACTCTGAAGGAGGCCGTGCTCCGCCGCTCAGATGGGCCTCCTCAACAGGACCTGGCGGGGAATCCTCCTACTGGTTCAACTACCACCGGTTCGCGTCCCTCGCCCACCGGGTCCCGTCACATGGACAGCGCACCAGCCAGCTGGGATCCATCTGGGATCCATCTGGCACAAAGCTGGCGGCTCGTACCGCTGTTCCGCCTCCTCACGCTGACGGGCCTCCCCAGCTGGACCTGGCTGATGCGGATCCATCTCCTTCGCCGTTTCCCCCCAGCTCCCTCTTCTCTCCAACCACTTTGATTGTGGGTGACAGCATTACCAGGTACATACGCTTTTTCAATGCCATCACACACTGCTTGCCTGGAGCCACAGTCCCAGTCATCCTGGATAAAATACCTGGCCTGCTGAACTCACTCCCATCCTCTGTTAACCGGATTATAATCCACGTAGGTTCCAACGACACCGCTGTTGATGAAAAAGGATTTTAGTCTTCTAAAAAGCTGGGGGAAGTCTGTTTTTATCAGCGGCCCCTTGCCCCTGTCATCCCACAGTGCAGAGCGCTTCAGTAGACTCCTCAGCCTCAACTCCTGGCTCAGTCTGACCTGCAGAGCCACCAATTTGTGTTTCATTGACAATTTTAATCTGTTTTGGAACCGTTCCTCCCTTTACAGTCATGACGGCGTCCACCCTAACAGGCTGGGCTGCTCAATATTGAAGGCTAACTTAAAATACCATGTACAGAATGCAATTCAGCCTACTCCTCGTGACTGACTGTTTACACAACACACCCTCACACCTGAATCTTCCTCTATGGTCCCCATGAACGCCCATAGTTCCATTTCAGTGATTAGCTCCCCCTGCTGGCCTCAACAACACTGTCAGCCAGCTTTTTTCCATGATGCCTCCCTGTTGCCACAGCCACAGCTCCCCCTACTTGACATAAGGGGGATTCCCCCTCACCCCCAATATTATTTTGATAGGTCTGCAAATCTGTCTTCTGTGCCTTTGCCTATCCTCTCTGTCCACCGACCGATCACTCAGCGTAGACAGAGATCACAAACTCGCAACAGGTGTTTACTGACTATTCCCCTACAGTCATCAGTCAGGCACCCTGGCCTGTCAAATTCAGTTCGGATAGCCTTGCTCAACGCCCGCTCCATTGCTAATAAATCTCTCATCCTCAATGAACTTTTCACCAGAGAGTCCCTGGATTTTATGTTTCTTACAGAAACGTGGCAACGTGAGGGTGAATTTGTCCACCTGAATGAGCTCTGTCCAGTCGGCTGCTCAGTTACTGGTGCGCCTCGCTTGGCACGCCGTGGAGGTGGGCTCGCTGCTGTATATCGCGACATATACTTGTGCAGAGAAATACATTTAGATAAGTAAGTAAGTAAGTAAGTAAATTTTATTTATACAGCACTTTTCATAGATAAAATCACAAAGTGCTTTACAACAAAGATAAAATGCAATAGAATACAGAGATCACACACACAGAAAATAAAAAAATAAAATAAAAGCACACCACGGCACAAGTCCAGGTGGCTTCACAGAGGTCCCAGAACTTCACCATCAGTAAAAAGCCTGTCTAAAAAGATAGGTTTTAAGTTCTCTCTTAAAACCTTCAGTGGACTCTATGCTACGTAAGGTCAATGGTAGTGCATTCCATAGGCGAGGGGCACTGGCCTGGAAGGAGCAATCACCTCGTGTTTTAAAATGAGTGCGGGGGACCATCAAGAGTTTCTGATCGGATGACCTTAGTGAGTGTGAGGGAGAGTAGGGTCTCAGTAGCTCCGTGATGTAGGAGGGAGCTTGATGATGGAGGGCCCGAAAAGTAAGTACTAAAATCTTAAAATGAATCCTAAAATGAATTGGTAACCAATGTAGGGAATATAAAATTGGGCTGATATGATCCCTTTTCTGATATGATACCCACTCCTCCTTTGAGTCACAGATGATTAAGATTGGTTCAACTAATGTATTTCATTGTGTTTTAATTTACCGCCCCCCTGGCCCTGCAGGTGTCTTCCTTGATGATTTTGCAGAGTTTTTAGCCTCCATAATCAAGCTGGAGAAGGTTTTAATCATTGGCGATTTTAACCTTCACATTGATAAGGTCAGCTGCAACATGGCTGCCAACCTCCTGTCCATAACTGACTCTTTCAACTTCACCCAGCATGTCTCTGGACCTACACACACCAAGGGCCACACCCTGGACCTCATCTTCTCCCTTGGTTTAAGTATTGCTAATGTGTGTGTAGAGGATGTGTGTGTTAGTGATCACAGTTGTGTTTTCTTTGACCCAATACTTCTCTCAGTTAATATCTTTGAATAAGAAAAACCCCAAAATCCTGTTTGACACCATACACTCCATAGTGTCCCCTACCGCCCCTCAAATTCCTGTGTTTTCCCAAACAGACAGTAATGCACTCCGCACTTTCTTTATTGAAAAGATCAGAGATATCAGGGGAAACACCTTACCACCATCTTGTTATGGGTCTGCCTGTGTGTTGTCACCCCCTCACACTTGGTCCTCATTTAACCCAGTAACATTACATGATGTCTCCACCCTTCTTGATAAAATGAAACCCTCCTCCTGTCCTACAGATGTCCTCCCTACAGCGCTGTTCAAAAAGTCTTTTAACTCTATTGGCCCTTGTATTGTTGATGTGTTTAATTTATCTCTTTTAACTGGAGTTGTTCCCTGTGTCTTTAAACATGCTGTTGTCGAATCAATACTGAAAAAACCCAGTTTGGACCCATCACATCCTGAAAATTACAGGCCAATTTCTAAACTCCCCTTTGTGTCAAAAATCTTAGAAAAAGTGGTGGCAGAACAACTCACTATACACTTAGAAAACCATGACATCCTCGAAAAAATTCCAGTCTGGATTCCGTAAAAGGCATTCTACTGAAACTGCACTACTTAAAGTTTCAAGTGACATTTTGCTGTCAGCCGACTCAGGGGAATACACTGTCCTGGTTTTACTAGACCTGTCCTCTGCCTTTGATACTGTTGATCATAATACTCTGATCAAAAGACTTCATGATCTGGTTGGGATGTCTGGTTCAGTTTTACAGTGGTTCTCATTATATCTGTCAGGTAGAACCTTTAGTTTTTGTGCGAACCAGATTATGTCTGATACTACTGAACTCCCATGTGGGGTTCCCCAGGGCTCGGTCTTGGGACCAATCTTATTCCTTTTGTACATTCTTCCACTAGGAACAATAATCAGGTCTTATAACAATGTATCCTACCTAGGGCTGGGACTCGATTAAAAAAATTTATCTAATTAATTAGAGGCTTTGTAATTAATTAATCGAAATTAATCGCATTTTTAATCGCATATAAATATTTGACCTGAGAACAGTGAGAAGCAATTTTTTTCATATAGGTTTTAGTATACCATTGAATAATGACTGAATAAAAAAAAAAGAAAGAAAATAAGTAATATTTACATTTTTGGGGATACTGAATTTTAGGTCTTCATTGAATGTTAGCCATAATTATTACTATTAAAATAAACTGAATAAATAAAGACATGGGATGTTTCATTCTGTGTGTAATGGACATGTATATAATGTATTAGTTTCACTTTTTGAATTGAATTAGTGACATAGGCCTTAATAAACTCTCCCATGACATTCTCATGCACCTGTACATCAGAAACAATAGGAGTGATAGGTACAGTAGGATATGCAATAATTAACTACAGCATACATCTTGACAGCTCTACTTTACACTGTTGATTTGTATAATCCCAACAGACATGTCCAGTGATTTTCAGCTTTCTGTGTTTACATTTGTCTGTTCTGATGATACAAGTCAGCTCCTGAAATGTGTGTTTCTCTTCTATAAAACACATTCTACATACCGGAGGCAACGTCTTTCCACTTAGGGCTTCCTTCACCTTTGAAACGGGGCAGAGCTCCGTGGGAAACACCTGCCTGACACAGCAACGTAGGGAACCGTGCACGTCCGCGGCGCACAGCTCCACGGACATGCACGGGGGGAAAAAACGGCGTCGCCGTCGCACCGAATGCACGCGGCTACGCGCCGCTTGGGTTTAACGCGTTAATTTTTGTGTAATTAATTAATCTTAATTAACGCGTTATAGTCCCGGCCCTAATCCTACCATTTTTATGCTGACGACATTCAGTTGTATTGTAAGTTTAAACCTACTGAGCTCCATAAACTGTCTTCCTTAACTGACTGCCTGACCAACATCAAAAAATGGTTAAACGACAACTACCTGAAGCTTAATTCTGATAAAACAGAAACATTGATTATTGCCCCGGATGACAAAATCCCTCAGATCAGTCAGTACATTGGTGATGTTTTAGGCTCATCTGTTCAGCCAAACCTCAGAAACTTAGGTGTCATTTTCGATTCGGCAATGTCGCTAGAGCAGCACTCCAGACAATTGATCAGAAACTGCTTTTTCCACCTGAGGAACATTGCAAAATTAAGTGATATGGTGTCAAAAGCTGAGCTTGAAATGATTATTCACGCTTTTATCTCTTCTCGTCTTGACTACTGTAATAGCCTTTTTACCTGCTTAAACAAAAAAGAGCTCAACCGTCTCCAGACTGTACAGAATGCAGCTGCACGGCTTTTAACTCACACTCACAAAAGAGCACACATCACCCCTGTTTTAGCTTCCCTGCATTGGTTACCAGTCCATTTTAGAATACATTTTAAAATCTTGGTCCTTACTTTTAGAGCCCTTCATGGCCAAGCACCCCCTTATATCTCTGACCTGATTACACTTCATGTACCTGCCCGTACTATGAGGTCGTCAGGTCAGAGATTGTTGGTGGTCCCTCACACCCACTTTAAGACCAGAGGTGACCGGTCCTTTCAGGCAGTGGCACCCAAACTGTGGAATGCCCTGCCTCTCTCTCTAAGAAGCTCCGAATCTTCTTTTAGGAAGCAGTTGAAAACTTTTTTATTTGAGCAGGCTTTTAGTTAATGTCTTAAACTGTTTTATTCATTGTATTGTTATGTTTTTACTGTTGTATTTTATTTTATTGTGAAGCACTTTGTGATTTTTATCTGTGAAAAGTGCTATATAAATAAACGTTACTTACTTACTTACTTACTTAAGCTGGTGTGCTAAATGATGGCCAGCTTTATCACCATGTTCATAAATATATCCCCGTGATTTGAGTTGTTCAGTCTTTTCAGTTGATAACACATTATACTGTATTATACTGAAGACCAGTTTCCTTTTATAGAGTTCAGGGGAGGGATAGAGTATTGAGCATCCACCACATTTTTTGATTTAATGAGCTCTTCCTGTTTAATTATTTTCATCTTGATCATTTTAACAGAATATGATATAATCTCACCTCTGATTACAGCTTTTAAGGTTTCTCAAAAAAGGGAAGGGGAAATATTATCTTTTTTGTTTGATTTTACAAAGTCATCATTTTTTTGAGGATATTAATTCACAAAAGGCACTGTCAGCCAGTACATTTTTGTCAAATTTCCAAGGGGGGGCATTTCAATTTGTTTGGAGGAAATGCAAGATCTAGTAACACAGGGGCATGATCTGATTTTATTATAGCTGAGTATTCAGCTTTCGAGACAAAAGGGAGAAGGGTTATATCAACAAAAAAGCAATCTATTCTGCTATATGCATGATGTACAGGGGAAAAGAAGGAGAATGTATTACTCTGTGGGAGTACAAAATGCCAAGGGTCAACACTTGCTATTTGATCCATAAAAGCTGATAGTGACTTAGCCATTTTCGAAGGGTTTGTAAATTTAGGATTAGATTCAGATCACCACCAAAAATCAGTTGTTATGAGTTCAAATATGGTAATAATGAGATCACTTTTGTTATAAATTCATTGTCATCCCAATTTGGGTTGTAAATACTAACCAAAACGACAGGCCTGTGGAAAAGGAGCCCAGGTACCATTACAAATCTTCCTTGTGGATCTGAAATAACATAACATTGAACTGGATTTTTTTTATGTATCAATATAGCTGTTCCACGTGTTCTGGAATTTAAATTTGAATGGAACACCTGCCCCACCCAACCTTTTTTTTAGTGTGATCTGATATTTTACTAATGAATGAGTTTCCTGGGGGAATGCAATGTCACATTTTAAATGTTTATATTCTAGCTCTTTTTACAGGCCTGTTTAATCCAACTAATGAATTGTACAACAGCCTGTCTTGCATTTTTTAATTTCCATGGTAAACCAAAAAGGGTAAAATAATAGTAATAACTATAATAAAGTAGATAAGAGGTTGAGACAAAGTGCACAGCTTCATGAATATTATCTCTCTATTGAGGCTGCGTCTTGAGCCCCATGCTCTACTCCCTGTACACCCATGATTGTACAGCCACACACAGCACCAACACCATCGTGAAATTCGCGGATGACACAGTGGTGATTGGCCTGATCTCCAACAACATGGAGACAGCTTACTTGGAAGAGGTGGAGTTGCTGACATCATTGTGCAAGACCAACAACCTGGACCTGAACGTCACCAAGACCAAGGAGATGGTGGTAGATTTCAGGAGGGAGAGGCATTATGCACCACTACATATCTACGGGACCCCGGTGGAGAAGGTGTGCAGCTATAGGTACCTCAGAGTTCATATCTCTGAGGACCTAACATGGACAACCCACATCACCTCACTGGTGAAGAAGGCTAGGCAGCGCCTGTATCACCTCAGACAGCTGAGGAAATGTAAGATCTCCACAGGGCTGCAGAAAACCACCTTCTCTGCCGCTATCCAGTCTGTCATCTCTGGAAGCATCACCGCCTGGTACGGCAACTGCTGCGCCCAGGACCGGAAATCTCTCCATAGAGTGATCCGATGTGCTGAGCGCATCACTAGAACTGCATTGCCCTGCCTTCAGGACAATCCAAGGCAATTCAGGGCGATGCAAATCCAGAGTGACCAGGATCATGATGGACATTCACCACTCCAACCATGAACTGTTTGTGATGCTGCCTTCTGGCAAGCGCCTACGCAATGTCATGGCCAGGACTGAGCATCTGAGGAGGAGCTTCTTCCCTTAGGCCATTCGGAAAATAAACTCACATAAACCAACATAACACACAGTCTTGTGTCTAAATTTAAGTCTTTTATTTTCTTATTTGATTTATAATACATCAAAACCTTATTATACTTCAAGTGAAAACAAAAAGTACATGTATATGATAACGGTTGAGCAATACAACATCTGTAAAACAAATGATCAATATATGTGTGAAAACATATATGACAGAAATAGCAAATGAATGATCTGTATAACAGGAAAGCTACAGGTACGTGCTTATACAGTGAATTATGTATGAATTAGCCTGGCAGTAACATCAAGGAGTGTCCATACCTTAAGTCTGAGGGAGCAGGGTCAAACAGTAAACATGCACATTTTCAAGTTCAGGTGATAAGGCGTCTCCGAACCGTTCATCCAGTGCGAAAAAAACAACTAAAAACAAACAAACAAAAAAACCCCAACACATATTCCTATTCTTTGCCGAACCTTTCATCATAAAACTTCGGAGCTTCATCAGTTGAGTTGAAGGTCAGCACGTCATCCCTGTATCACACGCAGCCGGGCTGCGTATAATGGTGGAACTTGATGTTCTTCTGGTAAAGGGCTTGTTTTACACCATGAAATGCAGCCTGTTTTTTAGCGTATGCCGTGCTGAAGTCCTGATAGTTCTGTATTGTGGTACCTTGGTACTTCATCTCATGATTCCTGGTAGAGCCTCTTTCTGCTGGTATCTGGAAAAACAGACCAAGAAAATGCGGGGCTAATTCCTGTGACCGATCCTGAATGTCAGGGTCCTGTGGGCTCTCTTCAGCTCAGGTGGTGCAGGAAAAGCATCGGGACCTGTCATCAATACCTCCAACATAAACTTGACTGGATCTTAACTATCCTCATTGCTTTCAGGAATGTTTAGTATATGGAGATTATCTCTCCATGATCGTTTCTTGAGGTTGTCAAGCCTATCCAGAAGCGACTGGTTTTGTGTTTGGAGCACTCTGATGGTGCCGGTAAATGTTCAAAGTTCTCACCGACTACAGACTCCACAGTGGTAAGGTGATTCTGGAAAGAGTTTACTGTTTTCTGTAGTGAGTGCAGTGAAGCCTGTAGTGGTTTAATAGCTTCCCAGATCAAGAAAGACGCATCGTCCCTGAGTGAAGTCCTCTGTTATGCAAATTGTGCAGACAGTTGGACCATAGCAATGGGCGCAGCAGCAGCGGTTTCTTCAGATGTCGTTTTTGTTGATGTCGGAGGATTGTTGTTAGCTTCCCTGCAGCGCTTATGGCAGCACCTGTAGCCAGAGCTTGTATGCTGTTAGCTGGTATGGAGCTCTTAGAATTGCTCATTTTTACAAGGAGAAGTCTGAACTGAATCACGCAATAAGTATTATGTCGTGGTTCCGAGGAAAAGTTTGGTAAAGTATGATAGTGTCCTGAAGTGGACTGGGAGCCTTCCCAATTGCGTCCTCTCCCTACATGCAAAAACCGGAAGTCCAATACTTGGACCGACTAGACACACAATTTTGAATGTCCAAAACTAACATTTTAGTCTCGTCTCATTTTGTCAACAAAAACAAAATATATTCATTCCACCCTAGATTTTATCATAAAAGATCTATTTTTAGTTCCTCATTGTCTCATCTTAGTCATGAAAAAAGGTTGTTGACTAACACTTTTCTTCATAGGTTTCATTAACAAAATTAACACTGGATTTATGACACATTTTCACATCTTACTTTTAGTAATCACAAACTGTTTCTGGCACTATACATTGTGTAGTCTACTGTTTGGTTGTGCCTCATCTCCTCAGTTATTAGGAGATAGACAGAGAAATGGAGAAAAGAATTACTGAAGCAAATTTCAGACGTCCAAAAAAAGATTTCCTGTTCCTTGCGGAAAGTTTTGGGGGAGAGAGGCATACATTTTGTAAAATCTGCTATGTCGATTTCTCTGTCTATCATGGGGTGAACGATTCGGGCAAAAAATCTAATTACGATTTTTCCGACCGATATTGTGATTGCGATTCGATTATTCACTGTGTTATATATTTAAAATATGATGGAGCATTACCACATTGATATACCATCAAAATATTATAACTTCATTATTCTAATGAAAAGACAAGAACTTAAAGATATGAACTGCTGCCAACAAGTGTTTATTATTATTTTTTTCAATTGGTGTGGAACATAAAACAATCAAACACACAATTATCACAAAAGTTGTGATTTAAGTTACATAAATAAAGTAATGATAATACAAATAACAAAGAAATTCCAATAAGAGAATAATAGGAAATGTCCGTAAACAATTCGACACTGAAATGTGTCAAGCTCAGGAGCAGCATCTACATACTGCGCATTCTGCAATCAAGTAGTAATAGTGTAAAAAAATACAGAATTTGTCTGTCTCTTCGAAGCCGAAATACTTCCATATCACGGAGGTGCTGCCCTTCTTTGTTACTAAATAATCCAAGGTTGCTGCTGGATCAGAGGATGCCATTTTTCGCACCACAAAATCTAAAGTTTTACCTGGGTTTCACGTGTGTGCATGATTGGTACACGAGGAGCACGGCACTTCTGATTGGCGGGCATGACTGTCACACTAGGAAGACGGCATGAATATGTAAAACCATTGTCTCGCGTGTTTAAACATGGGTCAGACATGCATCCTGCAGCAAAATTAATCACAGCCTCTGCGATTTGCTAATTGTGTTGTTTCAAATCGCGATTTCGATGTAAAAATCGATTAATCATTCAGCCCTAGTCGCACAGACATCAATCACTATCGAGTGGCTGAGAAATTTAGGGCAGTTGCATGCACGGACTCTCTAAGGGACAGAGGAAAAAAAAAAATGTAATGAAAAGTGATGAATATAATATTCTGCCAGAGATTCAGACAAGCTGACGCCAGAGGGAGGATTTATTCTGCATTCTTTCCTGAGACTTAAAAGTAAAATTTCAAGTATTTAACATAAAAAATTGTGTTGTAGTGTATGAATTACCAGCCGTGACAGTCGGGAATGTTTTCACCTTGTGAGTCTGTGTGTATGTGTGTGTGTCATCATGGTAAAATGTTGTCCTGGAGACACTTATTGAGGTGGGAACTACCATCAAAGTAGTTTATAGTGTTTTGTAGGTGTTATATGTCTGTTAGTCTGTGGACAGATTTTTGTTTGTATAATAGTGTCACAACCGTCCAAGATACAGTCACAAAACTTTTCTGTGTGGTGTTGAGATCAACATGAAGAGTTTGAAGACGGGTGTTGTTGCAGACCAGACACAGAAACTAAATTCTTTCATAAACATTTTGATGATTAATTGAAAGGCTCTTTGTGCCTGTGTTGTACTGCACAGACACACACACAGACCCAATGACCTCTGACCTCAAGGAGGAAGGATGTCAAGAAAGACAAGGAACAGAACTGAGAAGACATGCCTCATTCCACCAACGCAGACTTTGCATCCTCATCCTTGTGTCTTAAACCTATCAAGAGTCATAATTAGTCTCACTAAGTTGGCTCCTCTCCCTTTCTTCTCCTTCTTTTCACTGTAAGTGTCAGAACTATCTACTTGGATGTGTAAATATATTTCTCTTGAGTTTCAGAACATGTAATCATTTTGATACTATGAAATTCTAACTCTGCTTCAAAATCTGCTAATTTACAGGATTCCACTTTGCTATCTAATGAGTTTGGTAATAACTTTTAACACAATGATATCAGGAAATGCCAGTACCTCATGAGTGTATCTGATAATGACCAGTATGATTTACTTATGCAATCACTTCTGTTATCATTTATTATATTAGATGTGCCTCACTGTTACATAATCTAAGATACAGATGAGAACATTTTATTTGATATTTTACTTGTCACTCTGTGTCATTTCATTTATTCATCTTACAAGCTCTGAGTGCCTCCATTGGTTCTTGATATGTTACATATACTGACAACAGAATGAGCAAGGTTCTAATTAACAAACGCGTGTAATTCAAATATTATCTAGAAATGTAATTGATCCCCTTTAAGATGAGGTCAGTTCTCTTTCCACACAAAGGAATGTATTAGTAATCAGTAAAAGAGCACCAAGGATCTTCTTTCTTCCAAAACAAGCCCCCTAGACTATTAAACTTTACAATACCTGAATGGCCATGTGTCCAACAGGCATTGTGGGTGCTGGCTCTTGTTTTTTTTTTTGAGACCAGCTGCTTCACTGACAGTACCTTGGTCATCATCCTGCAGCACTGTGGCTCCTGAGGATCACCAAGTCTGCTCACCATGCTTGGCACTTTCCAAGAAGTTTGCATCATCATCAACCCAACCATCACCATCTTCATGCAAGTCTCCATTCTAGTTGACCCAGAACTAATTCTTCAATGATTTTTGTTTTTGTTGATTTTAGTGAAGTTGAATTGTTTTTGATAAAAATAATTTATTAAATCATTGAATCTGTAGTTTAATAATTACATTTACAATTAATTAATGCCGTATCATTCATCCCTCTAGTAGTATATATTAGCATATGTATATATGCTTAATGGTCCTTATTTATCATCCATGTCCCTTAGTAGGTCTAAAATTTTCTTAAATTAATGCTTTATAAGATAATATAAAAGACCGAGTCATTTGATGTGATTAATTTTCCTCTTAGTTAATTAATCAATCAATTAATTCATTAGTGGTGCCCCTTCCAACGAGTGCTTATTAATATCTCATATATGCGGTACAGTGTGGCTCCACCCATCAATACATAGTACTAATGTAATAGTGTTACTAATGAAGAACTTGTGGGTCAGAATGTCAACTTGTTGACAGGTGTGGCTGCTGGTGTGATCCAACTGACATATGGCCTGTAGTTATTTTGTTATTTTCATTCTTTAAAAGTCACCAGGGTGCACGAAACAGAGTCTCTGAAACTCAAACCTCTTTGATTTCAAAGATTGAGGTCTCAAGGTTGGCAAGTATGCTCATTGGCAGTTCCTCAGTTAAAAGAGTGAAATATAGCGACCACTCAGTAACTATTCCCCATAATTCTACAAATCATCTATTTTCCTTCCTGTTTCTTTATGTCCATCAGTTTTTATGACATATTTTGTCCTCTTGCTGTCTACTAATAATGCTCATAGTCAGTTCATGTGACACCAGAGATGATAAATACACCAGGTTGAATAAAAATCAGCATGACCTACTGCTAGTCACCAGAGTTTAATTTCAATGCGTGGGTCCAGGTCGAGATGATGATGCAGGAGGACATCAACAAAAACTCATAACTGAGTATTTGATTGTGGCTCGTTTTTCTGAGTTTGTCTTACCCTGTCATGCAGAGCCTCAAGTGAATGTTGAATGCTGCTTGGAAAGTAACAGTCAGCTTCTGCGTTGCATTCAGAGTGTTGACATGTAAAAAACAAATCCCAGTTTTTAACAGATCATATAGGTGCAACACAGACAGCAGGTCTGTCACTTACCATCAGTTATCAATTATGTTTACAATATATTATTAGTAATAAAAAAAAAAAATTAGATTTAGTATGGTTCTTACTGTTTAAGCCATGTCAAAGGTTGCGAGTGTCATTGGTAGGTTTTAAGGACTTCATGTGTACTTAATGGATTACAGGATTTCTCCAAGCTTTAGATCAGATAGGTCATCCATTGGAGCAGTTGTTACGGTTAGGGCACATTCGAATTATTCACTACTGTTGGTAAATGTTGGAGGCTTAACAACATTGCTTATGTAGCTAACATTATGATTATTGCGATGACTGCCTAGACTATTGTCTGTAAATACAGAGTTATCATTCATAATATAGTTCAATTGTGTAATTTATTGAGCAGTTCAAAAGTGCTCTGTTTACTTTTCCAGTTACCCACTAGCTCTGAAAGAAACAGATATTTAGAGTCAGAGAATAGTCGAGCCTGCCATCTTGTGGAGAGAGATTTGTAATGAATCATGATCAGACAAATCCTGTCCCACCAACACATTGCATGGTATGAAACATTTAATATATCATCCTGTTCACAGACACTGACAATTACAGTTGTTTTGCTTGTGTATGTATGTACATCAAGGAGGAAGATGGACAGGAGAAACTTTTACATTTATACTGTAATGTATTTTCAGCTGTAGTCAAATATTCATCATTAAATTATTTATTACATGCTTCATTGAATGTCAGAACGTTAAGGGGGGTTAAGATAAATATCTCAAATATTCTTAATTTGTCAATGTGAATTTATGATTAAGTTCTACAAATGATTGAACCTTACTTTGCTTAATCCAATCCAATAAATGTTTAATTCCCATTGTACTCCAAGTGTCCCAGTTGAGCTCCATATTCATACATATATGATAACTTTAATGTACTGGTTATTACAAAGTAAGGATGCAATTTTCAAGCAATTTCTTTAAATCATAGTCAGCTGCCTTAACAATCAATTATTGGTTAATCAATAATATTTTTTAAATGTTGGACGTTAGAAAACTGTTGTAACCACTGACTCTATCTATGTTTGTTGCAATATAAACACGTGAATGGTAAATTAAACAACACAAAATAATGATTTTATCTTGAAATGTGGAGTTCCCGTCCGACACGCAGTTCGACAACTGGACCAGCAAAATCCACCTGCTAAATTGCTAAAATTATTTGTTTGTATAGGATGGCTTTTTGTATTTTTTAAATGACAAATTCCTTGTATTTTGATTAAATACATTCTTTCACACCAGTATTTTGTATTTTAGATTTATATATTTGATAGGCAACTATTTGTCATTTCTAACAATACTTACTACTTTATGATGTATTTGTGCCCACATCTGATTGTAGGTTAATACCCTTCTAATTGGTTAAAGACTTAACGGTGATTTATTGATTGATGATTAATCATTAACATCCCGATTACAGAGTTAGATATTTTTGTATTGTGTTTTGTTAGATGAAAGTAGGTTGTGAGGCTATAATTGTCTCTTTTCATTATTTATCAAGGGTTCTAAAGCTGCATTGGTGATTATACGAGCTACATAAAACATTTGTGAGACAGTAATACAGTTCTAAATTTGGAAATTTAAGACTTCTTTCGTTTTTTAAAAAAGTTTGACTCAACTGATGTGCAATGTTACTGCGTTTTTAGACTAGATACAAGAGGTTTGTAAAGCCTTCTGTGTAAAAAATGTTTTGGTGTGGTTAAAGGTATAGTTTGAAAAGTAAAGAGAACTGTAGGTAACCATATCATTTTAAACAGATATATCCTTCCAATTAAATTTATGAGCAGGCCTGACCTTTTGTTAATGCTACTTTTTAGTTTGTTAATTAGAGACAGAAAGATACCATTGTATATTTGTCTTCAGAACTTATATTGCCAACATGGTATTTTTATTTTTATTGTCATTGAAAATTATTTAGGTCTCCTGGAATGTTGCATGATTCTTTATTAATTAATATCAATTCAGTTTTTTTCAGTATTCATCTTGTAACCTGATATTTCGGAGAAATCCTCTATGATCTCCATTGCCTTTGGAAGAGATATATTTTAGTATTAACTTAGATGACTTTATTAATCCTTTTTTATTTATTGGTAAATATAATATCAAATCATTGGCAAATAAAATCAATTTATATTCTTCGCACTTCCTCTTGTCTAATTTTCAAGGCCAAAGGTTTGATTGCCTACGCAAATAATGATTTTCTGATTTTCTGATTAACTGATTGTCAGCAACCTTATCTCATGCCTCTTCCAAAGATCTCAGAGGTCAAAGTCTTGGCACACCCCAATCAATCAAAAGCTTCCTATCAAAAGCTTCCACCTACCACCAGACTCAAGTCTAGTTTTTGCTCATTGGCACACAGTAACGATATACAGGTTATAATACTGGTTTTAAGCCTTTTGTATAAAGGCATTTTGATTTTCGTAAATTCGTATCTTGGTTATTCAGTTTGTTTAGGACTTTGGTAATAATTGTATGGTCATTTTTAATTAAACTTATAGTTTGATACTCAGATGGAGTTTTACTGTCCTGTTCTGGTTTTGGTCACATCTATAATTGCTTGGTACATTGTTTTGAGGAGAACCTGGTGCCTCCATGCATTATTTTTTTTTTTTAATATTAAACAAAAACAAAAAAATTCATTGTCTGTTATTGGCTTATTGAAAAGTGTATCCTTTATGGTGTGCCTTCTTACCTCTCTTTTGACTAAAGTACTGTTTTATTTGCTGATATATAAAATGATTTATTTAAAATAATATTAATATCTCTATTTTGAGTAGAAGATTATTGTATTTGTGACGTGAAAAATTAGAGCTTTCCCAGCTCTCTTTGTTGTCTATACAAGTCTGTGGATGATTTGAGATTTGTGACATTCCAAAGGATGAGACCCTATTCACGTTCTCAATTGCCTCGTCTCAATGCCCTTTCTCTACTCCACTATCAGAGAGCAACGGTTGCTAACATTAGTTTAGAAATGGAGTCCACTAACATAAAGGTCATTCCATGCCAACTCGCCCAAAATCCAGAACTTTTCCCAGTTCAATGCCATGGATTTCCTTGGAAAAATCCATGGCATAACTTAAATTAAATATATAGAAAAAGTTCTATAGCTGTAGTCCAGATACTTTTCAAGTTAAGAATATTTAAAGTTTGGCCCTCTGAGCTAAATTTCAGCATTGTGATTCTTTGTATATTTATTCTTAGCCTCACCAATCACTTATTTTTCACTGAATTGAGTTGTTACTGAATGGTTACAGTCATAAAATGAATAACAGGAAGTCATTTGAAAAAGAAATTCCCATCTCCACTAGTTTTCACTTTCTTGCAACCAAATTTTGGTTCTGTGTAGTATTAAAGTTCTGTCACATCTAGAAGTTATTACATAAAAAAATTGAGTGCCACAGGTCTTGCTTAATATAGTCTGGAGCTAAAAAACCCACTTTTTGGATTCTTTCGACTGTAGATTTTCCCAAGAAAGATTATTTTAATTTCCTTGAAACTTTTGTACAGTATGTGAAAGTGTTGATATTTTTATATACATAGATATAAAATAAACAAAAAACAAAGACATTATAGTGCTTCTTCGATCATCATTTTCATTATCATTATCACCACTATCATTTTTTGAAATGAGCACATTTTTCATAGTTTTCACTGGCTGGCTGGCACTAAAGTTACATTCAGCTGTTTTATTTCTTCTGTAGATATCTGTACTGTGTTGACTTCAAGGTGTCCCATCAGTAAGGTACCTATCGAGCCTGTTTTTCATTGGGTTCCGGAAATTTGCAAGATACAGCTTGTAATGGCTAAGTTTGTTGCATTCTAGATGATGTCATCTTGTTCCGTATGCCAGGACATAATATTCCTAATTATTTAAAAAGTGCACTCATATATTTATTTCACCATTAAGCAGTTTGGTGTGACAGTGAGCTCATGAAAATCCTAGAAGAAGAAGAAGCCAGTGGTCACAAGACAGCCTATGAAGACATTGATTTTTTAAAGTTTGGCTGATATCAGAAATAAATAAATTGTGATATAATATACCATGTGTGTATT
This sequence comes from Pagrus pagrus, assembly GCF_965226575.1. Lineage (NCBI taxonomy): Eukaryota > Metazoa > Chordata > Actinopteri > Spariformes > Sparidae > Pagrus > Pagrus pagrus. The sequence continues at coordinate 29,567,029 of NC_140198.1, read as the reverse complement.
GAGTAAAGGAAGTAAGATTAATATTTTGTCCAGAAACACAGAACAGGACGACATCATCTAGTATGCAAAAAACCAAGCCATTATAAGCTGTACTTGCAAATTTCCAGAACCCAATGAAATACAGGCTCAACAGGTAATAGGTAACACAGTACAAATGCCTACCGATGAAATAAAGAATCAGAGTCAGAAATTCCTTTATTAGTCCCGCAAACAGGAAAATTTGTAACAGCAGCCAAAGGCCAGTTGGGGGTAGGACTCCTTCACCAGCAGCGATGACAACTTATCCATCATCCTGCTCTCTCCCACCACCTGCACTGGGTCAAGAGGGCATCCCAGGATGGAGCCGGCCTCCTTGTTTATCAAGTTTATCAAGTCTCTTTCTACCTACTGCCGAGATGCTGCTGCTTCAGCAGACTACTCCATAGAAAATGGCTGATGCTACCACAGAGTCAGGCTACCACGGAGGTGGTTCCGCTGGCACCACTCCACGAAGTCCTGAATAAGTTCTCTGTAGGCTCTGACGTCCCCGTCCCTGATGAGGCCGACGATAGCATTGCATCAGAGAACTTTTGTAGATAGCGGTGGGGTGATTGATGGGAAAAGTCTGCAGTGTACAGGGTGAACAGGAAAGGGGCCAGGACTGTTCCCTGTCGGGCCCCCGTACTGCAGACAACTGTGTCCAACAAGCAGCCCCAAAACCACTGAATGTAACATTACAGCCAGTGAAAAGTACAAAAAAGTATTTAATTTAGAGAGTAATATAACATCTTTTAATTTTGTATTAATATGGAATGAATATTAACACTTTCACATACAAAAGTTTCAAGGACTAATCATAAACTAATCCTTTTAGGAAACGCTACAGTGGGGCTAACACTGAAAACAATAAGAATCACAATAATCTGACCAAGATTAAATACAAGCATGTATGATCGTCTCGAAATCAGGCCAAGAGAGAAAAGACCAGATTTTTCAGATGCTCTTCAAAAAATCAAAACATGAATGAACATCTTTCATAGCTTGTTTTGGGTCACTGTCAAGTCATGAGTCACTGAGTCAAGAACTGGATGAGTATGTAAACAGCATCACAGTACCAAAACATATGCATACATGTCCATTGCAGAAGTAGAGGTGCTACATTTATCAGAATGTGAAACAGTTGAAAATTAAAATGGGACACGCATTTTCAGAATTTTTATTTTGGATGCTGTCTTTAGAATTTCATGTATTGTCTACATATGGATGCATGTGGATACTGGTATCCGCCCTGAGAGCTTTGAGCTTCTGTGTTTATCATAAATGTCACCCTACTAACAAAGAAATATTGAATCTGTTCTTGATTAAACGTAACAGCTGCAAAATTGCCAAAGTGACTATGTGTATTCCACTAACCTGCTGTGCAACATCTTCACTTGATTTTGATATTAAGCCCTAAGTTGAGATGGAGTAATGTGGATGTGTGTGAAATATACAGATATACAGTATTTTTAGGTGGATTTGGAGTTCCAGTAGAGGGAGCCAGAGGACTGAGTTTACTGTTGTTTATCTCCAGCTTCAATGCTTTACATCCTGCCTTGGCCAGTGTAATCAAATAAAGGCTTTCATTTAAACTTTCTGAGCTAAATCATCGAGAGTTGTCCAGATCTAAGATCTAAAGAGTTTTTTGTAGCAAGTTTTTTTTTTTGGTGTCCACATGGCTGAAACCACACTGAACGGTGCAGCAATTATAATACCTGTGTAGAGCTCAAAGCAGATCTTAGTATTTTATTATAGCACTCTGTCAGCTTAGTTATTCCTCCCATAGGTGTGAGGTCATTAAGACACCCACACACTAAACTGACCATACTGCACAGTACTGTGCTTTACCTCAGCCTTGTGGCTGACTGCACAAGATTGCAACCATACACGTAAAAGGGCCATATGTTACTGTTTTCAGACTCAAATCATGCTCTGGGCAGTGTGCAGGCGTGCAGTTAACATGAAACCGTGCATTATGATTTATCAGTTATTGTATCTCCTGAACCTCATTTGATTCCAATATCTGCCTCAATGTTCAGGGTTATTTCACCATCAGTGATATCTGTTATTATCTGCAGTGCATTGTTCATGAGCAGATGTATGTTTACAAGTGCCATTGAAATCAGTGTATGATAAAAATGACAGCACTAAGCATGGACTGGAGCTGGGGCAATGAATGTGTGGGCAGATATAGTGGCTGATAATATCTTACTGGAGAAACAAAATATTGGCATCATCATATACTTTATGTTGGTCATTAAATAAAACGGAAATGCAGTGCAGAAATTGCCAAAGATAGGTCCTGAAACAGCGTCGCAGTTTATTCAAGTTTGCAGGAAGACCAACGAGCTAGTAAAGATATTCCTGCTTTAGCACGACATTAATCTTATTTTCATAGTTTTGGCCATCAATTCTGTCAGTGATAATGACACTGTTGTCTTGTTAACACTGTTGTCTTGTTAACAACGAGGGACATAGCAACATCATCTAAAAGTCACAAACTGGCATGGTTCATCATGGCCCAGGACAGGAAGGCTCTACAGCGAGTGATTAAAACCACCAGAACATCACTGGTACCATCTACAGAGCATCGCTGACATCAGTGAAGCGAGATGGCTGCACAGAGCCCAAAGATACTAAAAGACAACACCCACCCAGCCACAGTCTGTTCACCCTGCTGCTATCTGACAGAAGATACAGAAGTAGCTGCTATCGTACCACCAGACTACAGAGCAGCTTCACTCCCCAGACTGAGACTCCTCAATACATCCTCCATACTATATTTTAGAAAATAGATTGTTACTATTCTGTGAATGTAGCATAAAAGGACTCAAACCTAGTTTTGTTTTTGAAACCCCAGTGTTGTAAAAAAAAAAGAATAAAAATATTAGGGCCGGGGCTCGATTAAAAAAATTAATCTAATTAATTAGAGGCTTTGTAATTAATCGAAATTAATCGCATTTTTAATTGCATATAAATATTTGACCTGAGAACAGTGAGAAGCAATTTTTTTCATATAGGTTTTAGTATACCACTGAATAATGACTGAATAAAAAAAAGAAAGAAAAAAAACAAAGTTCCTTTGTAATATTTACATTTTTGGGGATACTGAATTTTAGGTCTTCATTGAATGTTAGCCATAATTATTACTATTAAAATAAACTGAATAAATAAAGACATGGGATGTTTCATTCGGTGTGTAATGGACACATATATAATGTATTAGTTTCACTTTTTGAATTGAATAAGTGACATAGGCCTTAATAAACTCTCCCATGACATTCTAATGCACCTGTACACCAGAAACAATAGGAGTGATAGGTACAGTAGGATATGCAATAATTAACTACTGCATACATCTTGACAGCTCTACTTTACACTGTTGATTTGTATAATCCCAACAGACATGTCCAGTGATTTTCAGCTTTCTGTGTTTACATGTGTCTGTTTTGATGATACAAGTCAGCTCCTGAAATGTGTGTTTCTCTTCTATAAAACACATTCTACATTGCGGAGGCAACGTCTCTCCACTGAGGGCTTCCTTCACCTTTGAAACGGGGCAGAGCTCCGTGGGAAACACCTGCCTGACACAGCAACGTAGAGAACCGTGCACGTCCGCGGCGCACAGCTCCACGGACATGCACGGGGGGAAAAACGGCGTCGCCGTCGCACCGAATGCACGCGGCTACGCGCCGCTTTGGGTTGTGAGCGCGCATGTCGCGCGTCTACATTGGAAGCTAATAGGTAGGCTATTATCAGTATAATCAGAGGCAACCATGAATGAGTTCGCCTCAGTTTCACGTGATTGTCACTGTCAGCCTGTTAATTTTACTGACCCGAGCTGAGACGCACCCCAAGTGTCGGCGGCTTTTTAACTCCTTAAATAACTGTGCTCCAGTATAATCGGTACGCCTGAAACTCATCCAGTGAGAAACGTTCCGCGGTGCAAAAATAAGTGCGATTAAAATGCGTTAATTTTTTTAACGCGTTAATTTTTGTGTAATTAATTTATCTAAATTAACGCGTTAAAGTCCCGGCCCTAAAAAATATACCTTACCTTATTTGTACAAAAAACTCTGTCAAGGTACACGGCATTTATTTTAAGACTTGTTTAAGTGAGAGTGAGAGAAGGTCCTGTAACCTGGTGTAGTTTTGGACAAAATGTATGTAGCAGAATCACAATACTTTTGCACTTGTTTTTGGGGGCACGACCTCCGAAGGGGAAAACCAAAATCAAATCTTAAGTTATCAGTCAAATATCTAAAAGTGTGACTTCTCGATTAAATTGATCTCCGTTCTTCACTTCAGAGCAATACACAGAACCACGACTGGGTCTTAATGAAATGTTTATTAACTGAGTAAATACTAACACAAATGACTGAAATGAAATGATTATCAAACATGAATATTTACCAAATACAAGCAGTCAAAATGATGATAGTGAATTGAATGAGGAAATGGGGAATGGTGTCCACAATCTGTCCACTACAGATTCTAGTAACTAATACTGAAGGAAAATGCAAAAATTTGGAGGTTGAATTGCTGTCAATAAGACTAATATTATTTTTCTATCAATTTTGACATCAACCCGGTCATGAGCAGTTGAGAGGGTGATTAAGCTTACTTTTAGATTTGAAGACCATTCCAGAGTTGAAAACTCGGTCAGAACCAAATCACTGGATGCGATGGACGGAACCCTTTCACGTTGAACTCTGGGCATTATGGTTGCAGAGACGAAGTGTGGTTCAGTCTAACGGTTCTGCCAAGTCTCTTCTTGATGGTGATTCGGTGTTGTGAGTCTGACTCTTCTCACTGGAAGCAGCTCGGTGTCAGTACAGACGGGCTGTCTGTTTGGGTCTCAGTTGGTTGATGGCAAAGTATTACTTCGGTTCTATTGGCTTTATTCCGGAAAAACCGCAAGGTTGTATAAAACTGGTAGCAAGGTTATAAAAAACTCAGTTGGCATTGAAACTTGGTTATCAAATTAAGAAAAGTAAAAACTAGCACACAAAACAAAAAGGAGCAAAAAATTACACGAGTAACGAGAAAAAATGGACAAGAGTATAAGTGACTAAAACTAAGAGAGTAAGAAAATAACATAAGGAAAATGGGGCGGCTGTAGCTCAGGAGGTAGAGCGGGTCGTCTAGTAATCGGAACGTCACTGGTTCAAATCCCGCTCTCCTCAGCTACATGTCAAAGTGTCCTTGAGCAAGATACTGAACCCCAAATTGCTCCTGATGAGCAGTTGGTGCCCTGCATGGCAGCCTCCGGCATCAGTGTATAAATGTGTGTGTGAATAGGTGAATGTGGCAAGTATTGTAAAGCGCTTTGAGCTGTCAGTAGACTGGAAAAGCGCTATAGAAATGCAAGACCATTTACCATTTACCAAAACCTCTGTCTCCAGCTGATCAACCAATCAGGACCTTTTCTGTCCTTTAATTTTTTCACATTAATTCTCAAAACTCTAGATTATTAAAACATGGAGTTTTGCGTGCTGAAAACATATATGTCATCCACCATGACCCATTAAAATATCAAGAACAAGTAATATGTGAACTAGGAGTATATAAACAAGAGAGGAAGAAACAAAGAGGGTTAGGGTTGATCTTGATCTCGGTGATCTTGCTGCACTGAAGAGAAATGTGTTGCCCATCAGACTCTTAAATCAAGCTGTGAGTGTCACTTTGTAAAGAGAAATAATTAATTGGGTACTTTGGTACTATGTTTTTAACCATTTTGTAAGTGATATATAAATAGTTTTTCTCCCCACCGTCAACCAAATACGCTTTATAAAATGTGTGGGATCAAGATGTGTACGTGGATAAACTTTTAATATAACCCTATCAATATATTTTTAGATTTTTGCAGTTTGTTTTTCAGGTGGTGAGATAATCAGGTATACCATGAGATGACAGCAAAGTCACAGTGACTTTGAATTAGAGCTCCACCTAGTGTATAAAGAGTTGAATTGTCCAGAAAGGAAACTTAGTGGCTAGAAAATTCATTCTTTGAGGTATCCTGCTGAGGGCTTTTAAAGCCATATCATCGCCTGAAAGAAAACTGTCTAAATTACATCCTAGATAATGTACACTGTCCTTAGCTGTTATATGAAAATCTTTCTACTTCAACCTTAAAACCTGGTGACCTATTGTTACGTGTGCCTCTGTTGTGGCGTGTGTGGCTGTGTCCCAATTCAGGGGCTGCAGCCTTCAAGGACGCGGCCTTTGCGGCCCACGGAGGCCGGGTCCTTCGGAGAGACCTTGAAGGCCTCGTCCACCGTTGTTAAATGGGACGGTCTAGTCTTCGGAGTATTTCCTGGTTGCGTCACCAGGTGTTCATGCATTAAAGTCTGTTTTGGCTCAAATCTATAAAACGTGTACATTTATTTGCGTGTGTACAATGTGTCAAATCTAAATTGAATTATCAACATTACAAAATAAACATTAACCCATTGGTGAATAACAACTATATTTACCATAGCATTACCAGCATCACGTATTTTAACTGAAAGTTAAAATTTGGAGGTTTTATAGTCCCTTAAAGTTTAACATATCTGGCGTTGGATTTTCAAATGACTAAAAACCGAGTATAAACCCAAGACTCACATTTGAATGTCATGTCTGCGCCACTTGATGTCGCCATTTTCTCTTTCTTTCCCTCTTCTGTTTCGGGACTGAGCAGCGTGCAAAGGATCTTGGAATATAGGAGGCCACGAAGGATAGTAGCGGTGCGTCCTCCAAAAAGAGGGAAATGAAGACTGCATTTGTGGGCTGCATTTGAAGGAGCCTTCGGCGTTGTGATGTAATTGGCCTTCAAATGCGCCCTTCGAAGGCTGCAGACCCTGAATTGGGACACAGCCTGTGTGGCTGTTCTGCTCTCTCTCTCTCTCTCCCCAATTTTCATCCCCCCCCCTCCCTCTCTACCTGGGCACACCTGAGTGTGATCAGTGATTGGCTGGAGTGGGGGAGGTGATAAGAGGGCAGAGGGTGCAGGAACAAGGAAGCTTACACACACACATGAGCAGCAGCGCACCAGTGAGGAGTTGTTTGGTCTTCTTTCTTCTCCTTTTGAAAAGGTTGGTTTCTCAGCCTCCACGCACGCTTGGGTGCTGGGGCTTCATGATTTTGGTTTATGTTGCTAGTTTGGGCTGGAGGTTACTGGTAGTCCTGTTTTTGGTTTTCTTTGTTTAGGGTTAGTTTTTCCACAAAGGTAGGTTAGGGGCAGACGGGGAACGACGGCCCACTGCGTGGCTGGTCCAGCGTCAAACCACCTTTTGTTCCTTTTGGCCGGGACCTTCAGCCCCCTTTTGTTTGTTTCTTTATTGACTGACTTAATAAAGCATTTTGAATGAAACCTGAACCTTGTGTCTGGTGTCCGTAATATGCTGCTTCCTCCAACCCCTTGTTTGAGTCTTAATTTAATCATTACAGATGGAGGTCGTAACACCTATCTAATTTTACTTTACATCTAAAAAGAATGGCTTCAGTTTTTCTCAGGTGTCATGATAATCTGTTATCAGATAGTTATCTACTTACGTTTAATAGTTCCTTACTGAGAGTGTTCTCAACCACGGTTTTATCTTTATGTGCTGCCAGTAGAACAGAATAATTTGCATTCAGAAAAAGATTACATGAGGTGGCTGCTTTTAAGTCATTTATATATGATATAAAGAAGAGGGGACCTAGTAAAAGACCCTGTGACACCACGCATTCCATGACTCCTGATTCTGAAAATATCCCTAGCATCGAGCATTCTTCAAGACATTAGAGTTTACTATAATGTCTTGTTAATCTTGTCCAAAAATGAACAATATTCAGTCTACAATGATTGTGATTTGTGAAAGGCTGCAGCTTTGAGGAGCAGTGATCAGCAGTGATTGGAATTTCTACCAGGTAAATGGTAACCATTATCAATATATTCAAAAAATAATTTCCTGTCTGTTCGCCTGTCTGAGTGAAGTTCTTGTCGAAATCCTTGACTTGAGTATTACAAAACTGCATTCCCACATGAGTTCTTCTCATTTTAAGACCACCAATCTGACTGTACAATGTTATTTCCTTGAGGGAGATGAGAACCAGAGGATTGAGCAGTGATGTTTTACCAATAATTGGTAGCCTGTGTGTGTTGGGAGATAAAAGGATTAGCTGGCACCTTAGTCACTGTGGAGGAGGGCTAGCTGTAGGGAGGGGATGCAGCTGGAATAATCGCTCCCCAAAGAGGCCCAGCTACACAGGAGCTATCACTGTGAGCCCCAGCCCACTCCACCCACCCGTTATGTAAGCATGAAGAAAGCAGATCAGCATTGTTACAGTGTATATGTGTATTCACTGTAAAAATGCTTTGTGTCAGTGGGATTTTGTGCTCGTTAAAGGAAGCTACCAGTAAAGTTGCGTGTGAAATATATATATCAGAGAGGATGCAAATCTCCACAGATCCACTGCAGGGTTGCCTAGGAAACCCAAAAAGGGGTGAGACCAGCATGCAAACAGTTACTGTAAAGTACTTGAAGCTGAAAGAACTAATGTGACTAGAGAAAATAAGTACCTTCAAATAATAATGGCCATAATGGAAATTTGATGTCCACTGCACAATGTATGTTGGCTACCAGAGAATTCCTCAGATAATGTGCTTTATAGATTATACAGGTGAGAGCACACGAAAGAAATTCTAAAAACAATAAAAGCAGGCACAAAAATATATGTAGAAAATATTTCAAAGAAAATTAATTAAAAGGAACAGGTAGGTCTTTAGCCTGGACCTAAAAGTTGTTAACATTGTCTCAAGTCTTAGCTCTTCTAGTAAATTGTCCTACATTTGAGAGGCATGGAAGCTAAAGGCATATTCAGCCATGCTCACCAGTGAGGTCTCCACAGTTTGTATTGTGTCCAAAGATCTGACGAGTATCTAGGACCTAATTTGTTCCGTGATTTATGGACAAGAGTAAAAATATTTTGAAGTTAATTCTGTGAGAGACTAGTAGTCAATGCAGCGATCTCAGAAGTAGCCTTAAATGCTAAGCTTTTTTTGTTCTAGTAACAACCCTGGCAGGGGCATTTTGGATGAGATGTAAAACACTGTCTTCAAGAGAAGTGAGGTTTATGACGGAAAAAAAAATCATTTTTGTCTCATTACTTGTGGTTGACCGCTGAGACATATTATTTAACAGAAGGCCTGATACTGTAGTTAGCTTAATCTGTAGAATTTTTTCTGAGCAAAAAGAACTATAAGTCATTACATAACCTTGTGGAATTAAATTCTAGTACTTGTGGGTTGGTGAGTTTCTCCACAGTGTGTGTGTATTATGTTCTCTGAATTGACAATCTGAGAGAGGAATAATTGTTGCATATTTTTCAACTCTAAATAATGTTTGTTGAATACCGTCTTTGCAGAGGTCATAGTGAATTTGAAGTTTGGTTTTGACATTTATGCTTTTACTTTTGCAACACAATCTTATATGAAGCCTGACCTGTGGGGCTGTTACATGCTTCCTCTCTGTGGCCAGGATCTGTCACTGATTGGCCTCTTGCCTGGCCAGGTGACAGCGGTTTGGCTGATTGGTGGAAATCCTATAAGAGGGGGTAGGGCACTAGGCTCTGGGTCTCTCTTGCTCATGCTCCTACTTCATTCCACCTGACGCTGACGAGGGGCTGACTGTGGTATTTTGTTTTTGTTTCTTTGCTTGTTGTTTTATCTGATGGGTACGGCAGTCTAGTTTTCGCGGTTTTATTTCAAGTAGGGTTAGTTGTTCCTTTTGTAGGGTAGAGGGTTAGCCCCCAGATCTAACGGCCCTGGTGGGTTGGTCTGGATGGCTGCCCTTCTTTTGTTTATTTTGGCTGGCCTATCAGTTAATTTGTTTGTTTGCTGTTTATTTAATAAAGGCATCTTTCTTTAAACTACAACTTGTTGGTTTATCTTATGTTGCATCCTCTTTACGAGCCTTTCTGTTAGAGGGTCCGTAACAGGGGCATTCTTCCAGAGTGCTTTTTGCTTACCAGAAATTACTGTACTGAAATGGTGTTTTTCAACTGTATGAAAGCAAATTTAGCAAAAATGTGGCTGGTTATTTCAGGGGCATATAGTAACTAAAGAATAGTTTTAGCAACACTATTTGAAAAATATTCAAACGATTATGTACCAAAAATTAGTTGTTTGCACAAGAACGCATCATTGAATATAACAGCTACTTTCACTCCTCAGAATCGTCTTTGCAACCCTGGTGTTGTAAAATGATAAGTAAATGACCATTGAATGTGATACAGTTGCAACTTAGATCAATACAACCCATTACTTCTATCTCAAATCAGGACAGATATTTTTCAAATGTGACTGAAAATAGTGTGAGTGAAATACATACTGGAAGTTAATAAACAATGACCCCATCATTTTCCCTTTTCAATGTAAATAATATAACATTATTATCCCTGTCCCTGACAACTGTCAATCAGCGAGGTAGCTAGCGAGGTAGCTGGCTAGCCAGCTAGAGATGTCAGCAGTTGGTAACACAGCAGATTGAAAGACAATGACAACAGTGTGGTGGTTTGAGCCTGAGACAAGAGTTGTGTTTACTTAATGCTATATTGTTACCCAAGAGCTAGGTGGTGAGATGCAGTGCTGGAAAGATTATAAACAACATGCCAATATTTTACTCTCCATCATCATCCCTCTCATGTTTATCACATCTGCTTGCCATCATAGTAGTAATAGTAGAATAAAGCAGATTGAAAGCTAAGCAATAAGTGTCAGAGATTCTTTCTGCAGCTCAGCAGAAGACGGTGCAGTGGAGTTTTTAATCCATTGAGTTCCACTTTAAATCTGACGCCATGTTTGTTTTGTGAGAGGCAATATTGGAAAGTAAATAAACAACTTCCCCATCTTTTACTCTCCCTGACAATGAGCCTATCATACTCGTCATTGCCAAACATTAACAGTGAAATATTTCTAAAGATGACCTGTATTAAGTTCATTGAAATGATGGTTCAGAATTGAAACACAATTTCAGTATGAATCTCATAGCCAGCTTGATAGAGAATGAGTGGTTTAGTGGAGAGCAGTAGTGAAATGTAACTAAGTACATTTACTCAAGTACTGTACTTAAGTACAATTTATATGTATTTGTACATTACACGAGTATTTCAATTGCACTTTCTGCTGCTTCTTCCACTCCACTACACGGAGGGAAATATTTTACTTTTTACTCCACTGTGTTTATTATTTGACAGCTGTAGTTACTAGTTTCTTTTCAGATCAATATTTTATAAGAACAATATACGATCAATTAAAATTAACATACATATTTCAAAATTTGCACAATCCACATAGAAGAGGCCTATTTTAATTTCAGCAAAAAAAAAAAAAAAAAATCATTATATCGGCTGCCATATCGGCAATCGTCAGGTTTCTCCCCTTTAAAATCAATATCGTATTGGTCTCAAAAATCCCACATTGATTGGACTCACCAACCACCTTGACCAGTTGCAACATTGAATTGCTGCTTGCAGGTTATGTATCATTAATATAGTACTGTCTGACTAGGGGTGTCACAAAAACAGATCCGTTTTTATTATATGACTGATTTGGGTAGATGGTTAAAATATATATTTTTTTGTTGCCTTATAGAAACTTGTAGATATATGTATGAGTGATATAAAATGGTTGTAGAAAAGATTGAATGCTTAAAATAAAGCCCACTGGACAATTTCTAACAATCTGCAAGTCAAACCCTCGTCCAGTATTATTTGAATCCAGATACTTTTGTGACATAAGCGGATGCAGCTTCTGTTTTCATTCTCCTCACTTTGCTGTATTTTCTTTAATTTGTTTGATGTAGGCCTTATGTTATGCTTGCACTACGAGCAACAAGGCTACATTATCTCCAAGTCACTATAGAAAACAGAGGCCTTCTCAACTTTGATTGGTAAAAACTTTTTTTATGGCAGAGTGCTGAGGACGAATAGAGTTGTGTAGTGATGATGTATTTTTGTAGGCTAACCTGGAAGTTAGCATCCCTATGGTTCCCTCAAAAAGAAGTGTATGTGATTTTTACATAGGATCTTGGAATATCACTGCTAGAAGTAAAAAGATAATGTTAGGCTATAAACAGATGACATTGTGGTAGCAGAACTTACTACACAATTACTATACAGGTTTTCAATAAACTGATCAATGTACAAGTTATAAAGTCAGAGTTAGAATAGTGTGTAACTAAAGTGGGCCTGTAAAGACGGACTAGTGAGTAGATGAGTCTCCGCGTTCGCTGTGATGATGTTTGATGTCCCCAACAATCTCTGTAGTCTCATTTAGACACTTGTTAGCAACCGCTAACCGTTTTCAACACACAGAAGAGCTTTATAATGAAACTGTGGGATATTTAATGATGGATTTTATGTGGGAGAACAAAATGTGTAAACATCCTAAGCATGTGGTAACCACACACCATATTTCAGATATTTAAACGAAAACTAATTACAAAACTCACAGACTTTGAGATAAGGGTGCAAAAATGCTAACCGATTTCCAGGTTTTAGGACTACAAACTACACCAGGAGTCCCACAGCCTGAGGCCAGAAGTTGGTCTGATAATACAACATTTAAAAATGGCTCCTTTCGCTTCACCATTGTCGTATTCATTTTACTATTGTAATCCCGCAAGGGGAAATTCTTTTTTTCCACTCACATTACACACAGGCACACACAATGTATAGAGGAGATGAGTGGAGCTGCCACATGCACAGCACCCAATGAGCAGTGTTTGGGGTCAGTGCCTTGCTCAAGGGCACCTTGGCAATGCCCAGGATGTGAACTAGCATTCTCCACTACTAGTCCACTTCGTACTTTTTTGGGCTGAGTGGGACTTGAACAGGCCACCTTTGAGTCCCCAAGCCAGGTCCCTACGGACCGAGCTATTGCTGCCCCGAATTTTTATTACAGCCACAAATAGATACATTGCCGCATCACCATATATACTGCAAACAGCGCTCTGTTCTAAAAATAAAAATAGAAAATACAGGTCTCGTCTTCCTTTCATTCTGATCTTAGTGGACAAACTACTTCCTCCACAGGGGCCAGCAGAATAAACAAAAATCGAAAGTTCCTTGTAACTGCTTTGATTCATTAGTAAACTCGATGTCACCCGAATTTTCCACCTAATATTTGATACACAAATTTTAATAACACAGTCTACAGCTGAACAGTATTGTGTGTCTGTGCTGAGGAGCAGAATGCATGCAACCATAATACATGTGGCCCCACTGACAAAATATACTCACCAGATTGGGATTTTGTCATTGTATTTTCTGATAAAGCCTATGGCTTAACAGTTAATGCCCAGGGCTTAACAGATAGTTCCTCTGTTAAAGCATAATTACATGATTTAACATTTTAGCAGGCACAGTTTATCCTGTTAGGTAATATGCTGAATTTCCAGTCTATGCATTCACCCATCTCATTTTAACCAACTTTAAAATGTTTACCTTTGGCACACAAACTGTGTTAAATATTAATTTAATAAATAAAGCATCACTGGAGGCTTAAGCCATGAACCAAAAGTTGGGAGGAAAATATGAACATGTCAGTTTGTAACTGACAAAATAGCTCACAGCACCTGTTTAAATTGGAGAAATTGTAATGTGAGTATTGTAACAGTTGGCTTCACTTGATGCCTGTTGGTAAAACTGAATGCTCAGCACTTATTGTAATTTATCTCTGATGCTGCCTTTGTGGTGACAGATGATCTGAGTAGGAGGTGGATCTTCTCATATCATTACACCTGCAGATAGGCCTTATCTACTAAAGTTTAATTTCTTTAATTGTACCTTCACCCCCCCCCCCCCCCCCCCCCCAAAAAAAATTAACCAAAAAATATATACATGTATAAATAAGTATCATGAATCTAAACAATAATGTAATCAATTCCTCCTTTCTCTTAAAGTGAAACTCTCACCAAAATGCAACCTAGACTTTTTTGGTGAAGGAACCCGAGTCAAACCTTCGTGTAAAAGCATAATTATGACGAAAAAGCCACTTTTAAGACTTCAGGTATTTTCGTTTTCGGGTCAAAATCATTTTCAATTGCGTGCTAGGGGCAACATTATGTCGATCCCCGAGTGCGACTTAACATGGAGGAGAGTAAAGGTGGATAAAGGCTCCATGTTACGTCGCACTCGGGGATTAACCCTTCTCGACTGGCAGGATGGCGGCGAGCCGAGAAAGCTACTGCCAGTGTGAGTTGTTCAAAAACCTTCTTTTTAGTAAACTCTGTGTACACAAACAATGTTCTCTGTGCTCATGTTCATGTGTAGAGACCCTGGTGATACTACAAGCAAAGTTTCATGTTGTGTCGAGTCTTCTTAGTGTTTTAAAAATAGCGATTTTGATGCTACCATACAGTTGCCCCTAGCACGCAATTGAAAATGATTTTGACCCGAAAACTGAAATATGGTAAATCTTAAAAGCGGCTTTTTCGTCGTAATTATGCTTTTACATGAAGGTTTGACTCGGGTTCCTTCACAAAAAAAGCCTAGGTTGCATTTTGGCAAGAGTTTCACTTTAATGGCAGTTTTTCATGGAATACAAATGATTTCTCCTACTTGTTTTGCTGGGCTTGACTGAGTTTTAAATAATATTAAATGGAATATAAGACTGTTGGATGGACAAAACAAGCAAATTGACGAAATCACATTATATAATTATAAACAAAAAAACCCCCAAAACAATAGATTAATTGATAATGATAAGGTTTTTTGGTTACAGCTAATGTGAATTCAGCAAAACAGATAGTAGTTGTACTTGTTAATGAGCTGTACTGATGGAAGTTACATTCAGCTAGTACTTTGAGAATGGTTCTGAATATTTAATGTGCAGTTGCATAACACAGAGAAAATGTCATAACAACACTTTAATATCAATTTTGAATCTTTTGGATTCACTTTCTTGTTCTGTTAGTGACTTGCAAAGCCATCACCCTCATCAGTGGTGACTCCCAGCCAGGAGACATTGTATTAGCCATGTTCACACACTGCACTAGACATATGGCTTAGGGTTAGGGTTACTATATTTGTATCATGTTCTTAATGCTTGTAAAATGTGTACATAACATGATGAAAACACTACACTAACATGAAAAGCAGACCATGTAAGGTAGAATAGAACTGCATGCCTGGTTGTTGATGAGTTGTTGAACCACTTCATCTGTTGATGGGAGAAGTGGAGTTTTGTTCATTAGGAGCAGAGTTGCTGGCTGTGTTAAGCACATTACCCAGAGGAGAGCTGAATTAGAAATCAGCTATGCCGGGTGTAAGGTCATTGTCTGCATTGAAGGGAACAGGCGGCCTCTATGTCTGAGGATTAGGCTCGCTGTTAGCTCGCCACCAGGCATCTGGTCCTCTCACAGCACACTGTTTCACAGGATAGCAGTGCCGCAACATGACTGGAGAGAGCGGGGAGGTTTCACTGCACTGTGAGTTACACATGACAGCTTTCTACCACTCAATTATAAATCTGAAACTATTTGTTTTTCTGTTCTCCCTTTCGAAATACTTATTGCTGATCACAGTTGATAGTTTTCATGGTTTCTGTAGTGTAGTATGGAGGGGGGGAGAAATTCAGAACAACTGTCAGTGCTTGTTAAATCAACATGGAGCTAAGATCTGCAGATAGATGTCTGGTTAGATCTTTTCTTTAGTGAAGTCGTTTTTATTCTGATTCTTTTTCAACAAACAAGTCTTTTATAAAGACAAGCTTAATTTGAAAACATTAGTCTCATGTGCTGTATTGTAAAGTGTATGTATAATTTTACTGCATATCTGTATTTTGTCGTAATAACCAAATGACTGACAACTAACAACTGGTTTGTACCACTTAAAGTGTTACACACATTCTAACCCTGCTGTACACAAACCATTCAAGAGCTTTTGGGGATTTGCATAAATTTGGCTGTATTCATTTGCATCCATAATAACCTGTTTTCATTCAAATTACAAAAATAACTGTTTTTTGTTTGTTTTGCCAAAGACTAAACCAATATTTATCACTGATGTAGTTTAAATTATCTCCTGCTTCTGAAAACACAACACATGGAACCATTTCTGTATGATTGGGACAGAAACATGATCCTGTGTCTGGTGGTGAATGCTAAGAGTTTGTTTTTTATTAAGACCTATTTAAATGTAAATGTGTCTGTTATTTGGAGAGCCACAGCATTGGACTGGCGTGGCAGATCACTTGTTATTGGGTTTAGTTCTTTGGTAAACCATGCCCAGTCATTCAAAACATGTGTTTGTAGCATTTGAATTGAATGCCAAACAAAGAGCTAACCTGAATCATGCAACCTAGATTGTTTTGTGGTAGATGTTGTAATGATGCACCAACAGATGTGAGAGTTGCTGATATTCAAATCAAATCGAATCAAATTTTATTTGTATAGCCCAAATTCACAAATCACAGTTTGCCTCAGAGGGCTTTACAATCTGTACAGAGACGACACCCTCTGTCCTTCGACCCTCGATTCGGGTGAGGAAAAACTTGCCCCAAAAAAAGGCCCTTTTAACAGGGAAAAAATGCGGAAGAAACCTCAGGAAGAGCCACAGAGGAGGGATCCCTCTCCCAGGACGGACAGACGTGCAATAGATGTTGCATGTACAGAGCAGATCAACGAGATCACAATGTATACAATTATAATGGATGGTTGACAGGAATGAAAGTACATAAAGAGGTATTACAGCAATAATAATGAAATGCACATGGAAATGTGATTACTAGTGATAACAGTAGTAGTGGTTAACGGTAAGGATAGTATGTAGTAGTGCATTACAATAATAGTAGTGAAACGTATGTAACAGAGATATGACTAATATTAGCGACAGTAGTGGTGGGTGTCAGGCAGGGCCATGGCAGTAGGCGCATCCACGATCAGGCAGGGCCATAGCAGTGGGCGCATCCACGATCCACGACCCGGGCGCGGCCAGGATCCATGAGAGCCTGTAGGACTAGAAAGCACAAGGACTCCGGGGAAGAAGTGAAGTCAGTGACATGCAGAGATGGGGCATGTATACAGGCATAATGTATACAGATGGAGAGGAGAGGAGGAGAGAGAAGCTCAGTGTGTCATTTGTCCCCTGGACTGGGCCTATAGCAGCATAACTAAGAGCTGGTCCAGGACAGGCCTGGGCCAGCCCTAACTATAAGCTATATCAAAAAGGAAGGTCTTAAGTCTACTCTTAAAGGTAGAGAGGGTGTCCGCCTCCCGGACCAAAACAGGAAGATGGTTCCACAGAAGAGGAGCTTGATAACTGAAGGCTCTGGCTCCCATTCTGCTTTTGGAGACTTTAGGAACTACAAGTAATCCTGCATTCTGGGAGCGTAATGCTCTAGTTGGGTGATAGGGTAGTATGAGCTCCTGGAGATATGATGGTGCCTGACCATTAACAGCTTTGTAAGTGAGGAGAAGGATTTTAAACTCTATTCTTGATTTTACAGGGAGCCAGTGCAGTGATATTCAGTCAAAGTGGACCAAGTGGAAATATTTGTACCAATATGGCCTTTAGTCCTGGTTTATGACCTGTCCTTTCTTTACACTATAAAGCACAAGGCTTGGGTTTCACCTGAAAAACTTTTGCCACCAACATTAACAATGTGTGGCTCAGGTTAAAGGGACTTGGGGCAATATTGAGAAATAAGACTCAATAGTGACACGACGGCCGTTGCGGCCGTTAGAATAACTGCAGCCATCAGACAAGCCGGCGAGGGAGCATGACCTGTAAAGTTTTCTTACCTGGTTACGAGGAAATGAGCCATGTCAGCATCTGTTTTCAGTCCCAATTCAAGTTGAAGCTGCCTCCATGAGTCAAACGTGTATCCAAGCGGGAAATTCGGACACCGAATTGCAGTACATTATGCAGCACACAGCCTGTTCAAGGCAATGGAGAGATACGTGGGTGGGCTTATTAGGGTCCGGGCAGCTAAGCTGCCAGGACACTATTGTATTCCTAGGAATTCTTTCTTCTTCTTTCTTTCTTTCTTTCTTCCGAGGAAGTCATACTTCCCAAGGGCGAAAACTCACCAAACTTTACAGAAATGTCCGGCCCCATGCCAGATTTACTTAATTCCAAGGACATGTCAATATTCCTCCTGGGGGGGGCACAATAAGCTTTTAAATTTAAAAACTTTAAAAATACCTACAAAATCAACAGTACATGCTATAGTTTTGAAACTTTCACCAAACTGTAGCCCCAATACTGCTGAAACTTTAGTCCACTTAAACTCATTACAAATTATGAAGTCCATCACTCAGTTTTTTTCAAAACCTGTAAAACTTATAAAACCTCCTCCCACAAAATTTTTGATTTTAAAAAAATCTCCTCCCACAATTTTTGCCAATTGTCAACAAAATTGCTAGAGAGCATCTTCAGACCGTCCTCCACAAAACTTGTTTCTCGGATTTTTGATTTATCAAAAATTAAGCCTACAGTGCATCAAAATGTTTGACTGTAAACAGTACTGTAAACATATACTATCAAATTCTTGCTAAATACATTTTCAATCTTCCTGAAAAAAACTGAGAATATTTTGCAGTCATGGTTGATGGAGTCATGAATCACAAGACAATTGTAAATAAAACCAAATTTTAAATTTTTCTTTCATGTGAACAATTGGAGTCAATGCAATAATGACATAACTAAACATCAGTTATTCACTTATGGAGCAAATCAATCATTTTTAAAATTACCAACATCTCCATGCTGCAATATGTGTATTTTCAGATTTTTGTCTTGATAACTGAATTTTTTACAGTGGTTTCAAATCTGCCTGCACAACAATGAATGGCTTAGTCAGTTTGTGAAGCCACTGTTGTATTGCCACTTGCCAATTAGCTCAGAGCGATAGATGACAGTCTTCGGTTCCAGAAGTTGTGGGTTCAAGCCTCAAGTGGTCCAAAATGAACATTGTTGTCAACTGTCTTGTCTTCATATTCTCCTCTTTGTTGCTCAGAATTGCCTAAATTTGCCAAAAATAGCCCAGACCCGACCCATCGCTGGGCAGCAGCTATAATTCTTTTTGGTTTTGAACGCTTCAACACCCATTAGCCTTAAAAAACTTAGAATGCATGTTTATTTTTTCACAAATCCTGCCCCAAGTTCCTTTAAGGGGGTCATCCAGTAATCAGATGGTCGCCAGTTCAATTCCCCAGCTTCCCCGGCTGCATGTTGAAGTATCCTTGAGCAAGATACTGAACCAAAAGTGCTCCTGATGAGCTGGTCAGTACCTTGCATGGCAGCCTCTGACATCAGTATAAATGTGTGTGTGAATGGGTGAGTGTGACGTGTGTGAAGTGTTGTAAAGTGCTTTGAGCATTCAGTGGACTGGAAAAGCACTATAGAAATGCAAGTCCATTTACCATTTAATAGTTACTGATCACCAAATATTAATATTTGTGTGAATAATTACTGACCTGGCCATTACTGACACTAAATGCGCATTGCTGGCTTTAACCTTTGAATAATTAGGGATGCATGATATATATCGGACTGATAAATTATGAATGAAAAATTAACATTATCAGCTATCGGCAGATAATGAAATTATAGCCAATAAATAGAACCGATAAGTGTAGCATTTACACACAGTATGATGGGGGTATGCACCTTTAGAGTTGGTTTGCCAGCTGCCAATAAACAGAGAAAAAGAAGAACAACAATGCTGTTGTCGCATTGACGATGTAGAGCTGCTGCACTTTTGTAGAGCTATGCAATGTAGACATGAGCCACACATGTTGTCGCTTAAATGGCCATTGTTCTTCAAGTTCAGAAGAAGACAACACACAATTTTAACTTGCAATATGTGTTCTGCAGGTGTTCGGAGAGGAGGGAAAAAGGCTGTGTTTTTGGCTTTGTGTGTGGCATGTGTGCTCGCTTACGGGTGCCTATTTGACTTCATTTGTGTGTGTGTGTGTGTGTGTGTGTGTGCCACTGCGTTTTTTAAAGTGCACTCATTGATAATCTGTCTTGTTGTTATTGGTTGCCATGGTGATGATAACCAAGTTGGAAGTGGTCACGGACTGAGGGAGTTGATTTTATAGTGATTTTAACTGAGGCTTACCTCACATTTTCATGATTCTCCCTCAACAACAGTAACTGCTATCGCTTAAATGATTATATAATGATGAAAAAGGGGTCTAATGAGCACACTGTGACATTTTTGTGCGTTTATAGTCAAAAATATGGCTAATGGAGCAGTTAAGAAAAGCGGATGTGTTTGCCTGCCTCCGATATTTTTCCTCTCAGTTTAAAGGGACTTAATGCAGCAGTTGGTCAGTGCTCCTGCCATTTAAAAGCCTGCTGAGCCACAATTGTTGGTCCGATTGCTTCCAGAGCTACACGGTTCCGACCAGCACACATTTTCCTGATGTTTGAAGTACGTAGGTGGAGTAAACATTGTGGAAATGAGAGTGAGTTGAAGACAAGGCTTTTGGAATTTTTTACACATTTTTTACATTTTTTAAACGTCAGTTGAGTCCTCCACTCTGGCTGTCAACATTCTGTCCCATACACACCAATGTAGAAATCTGAAAATCTCAAACACAAATATGCACACACACACACACGCACACACACACACGGTATATTTTGTACCTCTTATTTCTTTACCACAGAGTGTTTGACTCATTGTCACTGTAACATCTCTTCATACTCCATCAGCTGCTTCTCCACACAAATTCAAGCCAGCATTGCAGTTTGGCTCACAGCTTATACAGTAGTTATCGTTATACGTTGTTATTGTTATATCCTTCGATCTCACCCCACCATTATGACTCTTCATCCTCCTTCAGATGCTACTTCAAATATGTGAAAGCCAAAAATTCTGTTTGGCTTTAGCTTTTCAACAAACCTTCAAATATTTCACATTTTAAAAATTTCCTTTCGGCATCATGCAAAGTCTAACAGCCAGCAATGCGCATTTGGCGTCAGCTTTTCAACAGCCAGTATTTCCATCCACAAGTTCTTCAGAACTTGTCGTCTCTAGTTACTAATGTAGCCCCTTTCACACAGCCTTTTCAGCAGGATGGTTGCACTGTTATTCCGCTTCGCTCTTTTTGGAGATAAATAGTGTGAGTGTATGTTAATGAAACCAACTTTGATTCTAACTGGAGGGACATTTTCAAAGCCTGGCTTGTTGTTTTCACATTGGTTCCCACCCACCCTAAAAATATGTTGAGTCTGGGGAACAGTTGGTCATATTGAATACAATCATACGGTAGTTTTGGAAGGTCAGTATAGCTTGAAATATCCTTCATTATTATAACAGGATGGGTTATATCAGCTGAGAATTGAGAACAATGCAGATAAACACTGTTTGCTTTTCTTGAAGTTGAAGCAAAGGAGTCAATTAATAATTAATAATACTGTCTCTATATTTGATTTGTCATTTGTGCTGATAGCCGAGAGCATTCTGCATAGATATGAGCAATGGTTTGCATCAGCTATTTATAAATATATTACTCAAGTCATCCCTAACTTCTTAGTAGCTACTACCATCTTCACAGCAGTGATTTACCGTGATTGTTTAAAGGAACAATGTGTAGCCTTTTGGAGAATATAGTTGATTGTTGCTTCTCATCCCCAGGTCATTAAATATTGATGCTTTGGGTTGGCAGCTTGGGTCGGATGCCAACCCAAAGCGTCGACCTATCCCACATTTTCCTGTGGTATATGGTATTACCAGCAGCTGATTACAAATCACATTGTAGGGTTTTGAGGGAGCCACCAGTGGCTGGGATACTGTTTTCAGCCACAAGGTGGCTGCACTGCTGCAACTTTTCAAAATTATTATACAAATTTAGTATTTTCACACAGCAAATGCAGGGGCTAGGATGGACACGTAGATTTGAAGTGTTATAATTTCTGGCTGTCACTTTCTTCACGCAAACCTTGTCATTCAGTTGGAACCCAAAATGCTGCCAAATTGCAGCAGTTGCATTTTTTGGGTCTGCCATATGCAAGTGACCAACGCCATAATGGGCATTTATACATCTGCACTGGTGTGTCTGTGCTGCTAGCGGTGGTGAGTGAATTTGAAGCAGTGGTGCTGCTGGACACACACTCTTAAGGCATTTATTGTAGACATGCAAACATTGCGCAGCAGATTTTTTTTCATGTAAGTAATTAAAGGGACACTGTTGCTATTTTTAAATACCCTGGGATATTGATTAACACCCATCCCTATTTAGTCTCAACAATCAGCTATCTTCTCCAGGCAGTTACACTTTGGTGCTTTAAAGGCAAGGCAAGTTTATTTGTATAGCACAATTCAGACACAAGGCAACTCAAAGTGCTTTACAGGCGCATACAATTACAGTAAAAGCTTTTAAAATACATTAAAAACAAAACATTAAAACAAGTTAAGAAATAGACATTAAAACAAAACATTAAAACAAGTTAAGAAATGGGAAAGAAGGCTAAAATAGAGAAAACAAAAGTCACAGAGAAAATAAAAGTTACAGTGCAGTTCAAAGCCTTAAAATTGCTTCAGTGAAAGGCAGTGGAAAACAAAAAGTTCTTACACTAAACGAAAGCTGCAGTAAACAGTAATGTTTTCAGCCCTGATTTAAATGAGCTGACAGTTTGTGCACACCTGAGGCGTTCAGGGAGTTTGTTCCACAGGTGAGGACCATGGAAGCTAACTGCAGCTTCACCCTGCTTGGTTCTGACCCTGGGAACACTGAGTAGACCTGTCCCTGATGACCTGAGGGCTCTGGATGCTTCATATCCCACCAGCAGCTCTGACATGTATTTAGGTCCAAGACTCCTTTGTCACTGGAACAGCAGTTTATGTGAAATTGAAAAAACATTATTCCTCACCTGTAGATGGAGATACTGAAACTGAATGAATCATGAGACTCTCAGTTCCATCATTTGATGGAATCTCTGCTCTCTTAAACGGGTATCTACATCAAATCTGTTTATTTTATTGATGAGATCATTACTGTTTTCTGTGAAGAAGTTAACCAGCACCTGAGTCATGGAACACTTATATTTCCACAGATATCCAGGAGTTCTATGAAGTAACACTGCTAAACACACAAAAGAGCTGCGAGCAAAAGCTGGAGGAGGTCAACCACATGGCGGACAAGTGGGAAAAGAGTGCCTCTATACAAAACTCTGAGCTTGCACAATCTGCTTGTCCAGTGGAGGAGGTGAGTCTTTCATACACTGTTTCAGCCAAGCAAAACCTCATACATACCTGAACTAAAGAATTACGTCTGTATAACTAGGCTGTCTACTGAATCAATTCAAAAAGTGCAGAAATAAAGCAGGTGGAGGCTGAGCTGGAGTAATTTCTCGCAGACAGCAGCAGCAGCAGTAACAGCAGCAGGTAATAATCAGCAGACATGCTGAGCATAAGGGTCAAAGCCTTTAAATGGACCACCAAGTCATGTTAGGGAGATGTGCTGTTTTTTTGAGCTGTCAGCTGAACAGACTAATGTGATGTTTGACATACAGTTTCCTGCCAGATGTAGTTCGCCTAAATTAAGCATTTTAAGTAACAGGCTTGTTAGTCATGAAGATATACTGTAGCTTCCCATTACTTTAATGGGGCTCTCTAATAATTTTACACATTAGTTGAAATTACTCTTCAAGAGGAGAACTACAGTTTGTGACAGCAGTTCTATAATGTGTTTTGGGGTTCTATATGGAGCTTTGACAGAGCCTAAATTAGAAGTGGACATTTAGAAGACAGGGAGGATCTGATGAAAGATGTTAGTAAGTTGCATGAAAAGTCATTATGTCGTTGCCTCTGCTGCTGTGGTTTTGACCACTTCTGTTCTCCTGTGTACTAGCCGACTGGCATTTGAAGAGGTCCTGAATTGACTCAGGTTTTATGTTTTTTGTTAAGTGCGTTATTAATATGTTCATGCATCAAATATTACTACAATACATGATTACAGTACAATACAGTGATTTTACCATTTCATTTGGAAACCTCAAACAACTGGCTTGTGTCTAACTTTGTACACTTAAGTGCCTCAAACTCTACTAATTGTGTTTGGAAACATTTCTTTCAAATGGTTCAGCTAAACCTCACAAACAAACCAGTCATCTCTTCCTGTTTGATGAGAAACCCACAGAATTTTGTTGAATCATGGCACAAAAATTCTGAGAAAGACAATCTAAACTCATTAACAAGGATTGATTATAAATACATTGTCTTTGAGAGAGTGTATTCATGTGATAATCATCTTCACGCAATCCTGTGGCCTTTTTGCTCCGGAATCTTTAAAAGGAGCAAAATGTACTTAACTTGTTTTATTTATTTTTTTCTGGTAAGGAAAAAAATGTCTTTTTGTATGTGACTGGTGACTTTTGTATAGAGTAATATACAGTATAATATTAGGGGAGGAGTGTCAGTGTGGATCCATTGTGGCTGGAGGGTTTGGGCAGTATGTAGACAGACTGTGACAGACCTCTTTATCTTCAAAATTAAAAAAAAAATTTAAATTCAATCTGTAGGTAGGAGCAGCCGTTTAGAGGTGTGGATCACCTGAAAAACTTCGCTAAAATGAAGAAAGGGGTCAATTTTAGTGATAAGCGTACAGAGAATCATCAGCTGAATCTTCAGCTCCCTCTTGACATAGTGAGTTCAAGTCCCTCCCCTTTCGGTGGAGCACCATGGGACCTTATTTACTCGTGGGTCTGGCTCCGACCTATATAACAGACATTTTAAATCCCTACAGGCCAGCTCGCAGCCTTAGATCCTCAGGCGGGGCCCTTCTTAATGTTCCAAAGTCGAGGCTAAAAACCAAAGGTGATCGTGCATTCGCCATCAGGGCCCCACGGCTTTGGAACACCCTGCCTGACGAGATAAGGCTTGCAGGATCGGTAACCTCTTTTAAATCACTTCTTAAAACCCATTTTTTTAGACTTGCCTTTATGTGATGTCGTCCTTTTGCTTTTGCTCCTACCATTTGAGTTTATTATATTAATTTATTTGTTTTGTTTATTTTACCTATTTGATTTATTTCCATTTCTTTATTTTTGCTTATTTTATTCATTTTTTCCCATTATTTCTGTTCTTCAGTTATTTGTTTCAAATTGTTTAACCATAAATGCCATTTATTTCGTTTCTCCTTTTTACACTAATGTGTCTGTTCTACTTGCTTCTGCTTTGTTTTGTCAAAGCACTTTGTAAACTGTGTTTTTAAAATGTGCTATATAACTAAAGTTTATTATTATTATTATTATTATTATGATTATTATTATTATTTAGAAAATATGTATGGTAATAAATGGTGAGAGCCAAATGATGTTACACGTACAACGTTTGACAATTTAAAAGAGTGAATGGAATTTTCAACTCGGGAAAGCCACAGTTTAGTGGTAAAAGACTGTGAATATATGTAATTAGAAATACTACACACCCAACAGTTGCGTAAGTGATATCGTTTTGTTTAACACCCACCAAAACTTATAAGTGAAAACTTGTAGAACTGGTCCCATATATTAGCTAACTCATGGAACTGACTAGTTGTCCTTTCACATAACTGCAGTTATCATTCTGGTCAGACTTGTTGAGATTTTCACCTTTTTAATATTTTTTTGTTCGCCATGGTGGCAACCATGTTGGTGTTGATGACGTACATTGAGCAGGCGATGTCTCACACAAAAGTAAAAATCTTTACAACAAACTGAATATCTTGACTTACAAAATTATCTTTTAAATTGACAAACAGCATGTGTGTAATCTGTGACACCATTCAAACAGATCAATAAATTATTTGTCTCTTGCTATTAATCACCAAACATATTTTTTCTAAGTGAGGACCCATGAAGGAAACAAGAAGGTGAGGGATTTCACCTCTCTATCTTTTTTGACTCCTTGCATGTTCTAAACATAGAAAACCAACCTCTTCCCTTGAATGTGCAATTTAGCGTTTCAATGCATCTGTGGATGCAGTTGTAGCAGATTTCATTTCACACAAGAAACAGCAGCAGCTGTTCCTATTGGTGCTGCTTTGTTCCAGCATTAGCACAAAGCCATTATGTCAACCAATTCCCAATGATTTCATAAAAAGCATAAAAGTTTGAAAGACTGAATTCAATACTAACCTTTATCATGGTTAGCATGTTGGTTTTTTCATTATTGTGAGAAAAAGAACTGTGGCTTCTCTCAAAACAGACAAGCAGCAAGTTTCCATAACATATGTTTTCTTCAAACTATAAAAACAAAGGGTCTCAGGAGAGTTTTACCTCTCAAACAATGCATGCTGGGAATAAAATGAATACTAAATTCTGTAATGACTTTTTACAGTGTATGTCCCAAAAGCCTTCATCAATGACATTCAACCAATTGAAAATCCCAAAAACACATGGCCTTTAATTTATTTGCAGGTGTGACATCTCATGGCATCACACTATTCAGGCACAGCACTGGACAGACTTTAACTACAGGTCCTGTCGCCATCACCAGCTGAATGTACAGTATACAGTTTGAAAGAACAAAAGTGGTGATTTTTGAAAGTGGCTAAATTAAGAGAGTAGATGTGTGTGTGTGTGTGTGTGTGTGTGTGTGTGTGTGTGTGTGTGTGTGTGTGTGTGTGTGTGTGTGTGTGTGTGTGTGTGTGTTTGTGTGTGTGTGTGTGTGTGTGTGAGAGAGAGAGAGAGAGAGAAAACGAGACAGATAGAGAGTAGTATGTGACACGCTCACACTGTGACATTCTAATTAAGGGGAATGAATAGTGGGTGCAGGGTCGTTGAGGGCCATGAAGGACTGGAAAAGCATGACAGATTAATCAAAATCTGTCTTTGGATTACCAAAGAATTACCAAAAAAGAATGAGTGGCCACTATAATGTGTTTCTTTAGGCCTCATATATTACCTCTTATATTACTTCATGAGTATATTGCATATTGACAGTAAAAGGAGGCGATACATTTTTTTTTTCTCCTTTAAATAAAAAAACAGTAATTCATCCCAGTGCTGAAACAACCACAAAATAATAACAAATTGTCAAAAACAGATTATAGCAGTTTCAAGAAAGATATTATGTTGAAGCGAGAGCTATTGAAGGTCCAGTGTGTAGGCTACAAGCAATGACATTTGAGTTCCCAGCTGGTGAAGTCAGGAGAGATCATAACAGAAAATAGATGTGTTTTCAGTCTGGATATGAAAATGTTAACTGAGCTTGCCTCCCAAAAGTGTAGGTTATTCCAGATAATTGGAGCTCTGTGGGCTAAGGCACTAAAAATAGTTTTTATTGAATAGGGGAACAGTTAACTATCTGGCATTCAGGGAACACGAAGGATGTGATGGAGTATAAGGGGAAATAAGGCTGGAGATATATTGTATGAGGGAGCCAGAGAAGGATTTTGAAAGAAGCTCTTGCGAGAACTGGTTACCAATGAAAAGACGTAAGTGTAGGTGTTATATGATTAAACTTCTTGGATTGTGTGAGGACTCTGGAACAGGGGCGCCGCCAGGAATTTTGGGCCCCATGACAAAAAAATCAAATTGGCCCCCCTCTGCGCAGCTCTTGTCACCACATCTCTAGGACCTAACTGTCCCATCAAAAGCTTTACATAACTAATTAAAGGCTTGCAACTGTCTTGCTTCTTGTAGTTCAATACTAGTACTAGCACATGTTTACTGCTGGTGATTTGTACATGCAAGTCTGCATACAGTATGCAGTTCACTATTTGATGCAAGATTAAAAGAGGTATGCTACTCACCGTTTCCAACTGTCCAGCATCCAGTACAGACAGTAGGTTGTTTTTTTTTAATTTCATAATGATCATTATGTGAGAAAATCATTTTTTTTTCAATTTCTGTCATTAATAAATATTACATTTTCTTTTTTGTAATGGTAAAAAGAGCAAGAGAGACAGAGAAATCCCCACAGACTCCCTGCAATGATGCTAACTGGCATGTCATTGAGCACAATGTTGCTCACCTTCTTCACTGGGACAGGGAGAGGTACAGTTATGGGTAGACTAGGGTGCTGCTGACTCATCTGTTGTTAAGTCTGCTAAAAGGGGCAGGGACAATGATTTAATATGAATATCTTGCTAAACGTTTGCCTGCACTGATTAAATGTTGATGAAATGTAGGCTAACACTAGTCTGTAGCTAGCTAGCTTATTTCACTATGGACATTAAGCCAACAAGTTAATACCACTCACAGACTACAGGCTACCCACCTTTCTTGGTGAAAAACTGGGTTACAGATTGACACACTTTCCTTTGTCTTTCCTCTCTCTCTTTCCTCTCCTTGCTTTCTTGAAAACCAGATTTTGATTTAGGCAACATTGTGATCACTGTAGTTCTGGCGCATATACTGACTGCAACTAAACACGTCACTGATAAGCAGTGGTGGACAGTAACGAAGTAAATTTACTTGAGTACTGTACTTAAGTACAGTTTTTGAGTATCTGTACTTTACTTGAGTATTATTTTGGGGGGATACTTTTACTTTCACTCCACTACATTTGAAGGACAAATATTGTACTTTTTACTCCACTACATTTCTATTAATGCTCTCGTTACTCGCTACTTTTGATCTTACGTCAGCTGATGATTTTTTTTTTTTTTTGCAAAATTCAGAGAAAATAAACTGTTTCTGCTGATTCGCGTATGGTTTGTCTTAGCCGTATTGCCGTACCTGTACTACGTCATGAGCACCCGTGGCCTTATCTCAAACCCATGTTTGAGATTTTTGTCACAAAAACTGATTCGTTTCAGTTTAAATGTTGGTTGTGCTTACCGCGGACCAATTATATCACGGACTACAAAGACTCGTCTTCCAACCGGAAAAAGCACGTCGCGGTATGTAAAGTAGCTACTAACGTTAGCTAGCTTAATGTTTGTGAAAGAGAGAGTGTGTGTGTGTGTGTGTGTGTGTGTGTGAGAGAGAGAGAGAGAGAGAGAGAGAGAGAGAGAGAGTGGGTGTGCACGCGTTAGTGAGGTGCGGCTGTCTTTGATGTGGGTTATCCGGCTCATTTTTGGCTGTGATGTATGATATAAGTAAAGTAAACTAGCCAATAAGTTGTTTATCTGTAAATGTCAATATAAGTTCTTGTAGTGCCTACATCTACATCTTTTTTATGTAGAGAAAGCATGGATGTCAGATGCAAAAATATACTGAACTGACCGCAGCTGTCTGCAATATATTTCATGTGTTGGTGAATGCAGCTGAGTCTGTGTTCTGAGGCTTCTTGCCTTTATTTGTTTATTTTTGAGCTATAAACACGTCTGTAGCAGAATCGCATCAGTGTATTGTATAATGACATTAAGCTACTTTCCTTTCCTGTATTTCCTGAGATATTTTTTAAATACTTTTACTTAAGTAATTTTTTAAGCAAATACTTTAGTACTTTTACTTAAGTAATATTTTGACTAAGCTACTTTTACTTGTATTGGAGTAATATTTGACAAGGAGTATCTGTACTTTTACTCAAGTAGTGAAGTTGTGTACTCTGTCCACCTCTGCTGATAAGTGCACTAAGGCAGGACTAAACCATTTCATGCAGATACAAGGGGGTGGTCGGTCAATATGGATGTTTACTTTTTGGTCAATGGGGATATTTAACTTTTACTGCCAAAACAAGTAAAAACAAAGAGATCATTAATTTTATTATTATATTTGAAATATATACTCAATGATGATTAATATTAGTTTTTTGCAGTCTAGGTTGAGTGTTTGGGTATGAAATCGGATTGATACTCATCAAGAAGGTTATTACTGGAAAGATGGACATTGAGTTGGCTGGTAGGCTAACCACCTTTTCTAACATTTTGGACATGAAGGGGGGATTTATTGGTCTCATCTCATCTCATCTCATCTCATTCTCTTGTTCGCTATGTCCCTATTGGGGTCGCCGGGTGTTGCCGCTTTTATCCCCCCTTTCGGGGGGTTGCGGGGCTACTGGGGCTAAATCCAGCTCTCACATGGCGAAGGCCAGGGTACACCCCTGGATGAGACGCCAGTTCATCCAGGGCCCTCTGATGGCAGAGGCTGCCTTGCAAGGTGCCAACTGCGCATCAGGAGCATGTTAGGGGTTCCGCCCAGGGGAGCCGGGGTTCTAACCAGCGACCTTCTGGTGGCTGGTCACCTGCTCTACCCACTGAGCTACAGCCGCCCCTTAATTTATTTATTGGTCTATAATTGTATAATGATGGGTTAACTACGGCTGTTTTAAAAGCAGAGAGAAGTGTACCAGAAGATTTATTGACAAGTCAAGTAGGGGGTTTCCTATCACAGTGAACAGGTCTTTTATGAGGTTGCCGGGGATGGGGTCCAGGACACATGTGATTGGATTGGAGCTAATGACAATTTGGGAGACACTGATTAAGTTAGCTGGATAAAACTGGAATAGGTGACTGGTGTTTAGGTCAACAGTACAGATAAGGGGATTGTTGGGAGGATTGGAGCAGAGGGACACTGCCTTCCCAGTAATATCATTCCTGAGTTGCTCAGTCATTGCAGTGAAATATCTGTTAAAAACTTCAGCTATGAAGATGGAAACTGGTGCTGTTGGGTTGTGTAAATCAATTTGTCTGTGGTGTTGAATAGAAATCTGGGGTTATGTCTGCTGTTATCAATAAGTTGAGAGTAGTTATCTGATTTAGTTTTAGAAGGGCATATTTGTACTTCAGTAGTGATTAATTCCGGGCCTGGCGGTGTATTTCTAACCTTGTACTGCGCCATTTATTGTCCATTGAACCATGGTATAAAGTCACCAGAGGAGCATTTTCTAGTCTGAAGGGGAGCAATAGAGTCCAGTGCACCAGTAAGATTCTGTTAAATTCAATGGTATGGCTATCCAGAGAGCCAAGATAAAAAGATTTTCAAGAAGAAATTTTGCGTTAGACAGGGGTGGAGAAAAAGACATTAAAAGCACCCCAAAAGAGAATGAAATGTTGGCTTTCAGAGTAAAGGAGTAATTGGAGTCGTAGATTAGTGCAACGCTGCCATTGTCCAAAAATGTTAAGGCCGGTTGCAAGTCTTGATTGAAGATGATTTATTAACAGTGATTTGGAGCTTAATGATCTAATTTTGATGAAGCCAATTTACAATGTATCACTGTTGTAAACAGGTGTAACTTTCACAGGGTATAAATTATGCATGTTCCATTGATTTCTATTTGAAGAGGTTTTTCTGTTTTGGATGAGAGTAGGGATATACATTATTTCATTGGGCTTGCCTTTACCCTTAGAAAAGCAATCTCTAAGAAAATTGAAATCACGAAGTAGTGTCCCCCTCCATAAACTCCTCTGCACTCACGTTAAAATGATGCTTTCATGGCTAAACACATGCCTAATTTGCATACAAGCGAGACAAGAACGTTTTTTGTTTTGAGCACCATCTCACACATTAATGTATTAGATACTCAGAGGGTGACACTAGAAAAGCCTGTAGTTCTTCAAAAAACCCATGACGTCACTGGTTCCTGGAAGACCAGCTGATTAGAGAACATTAAGATAGATAGATATAGATAGAAATAAGGTTGAAATAAGGTTGAAAATCGGCAAAGTAATCCCTTAAGTCTACTCTTAAAGCTAAAGAGGTTGTCTCCCTACGGAGCTAAAACTGAAAGATGGTTCCACAGGAGAGGAGCTTGAATGCTGTGCCTCCCAATCTGCTTTTGGAGACTCTAGGAGCCACAAGTAACCCTGCATCCTGGGAGCACAGTGTTCTAATGGGGTAATAGGGTACTATGAGTTCATTAAGATATGCTGGTGCCAGGCCATTAAGGGCTTTGTATGTGAGGAGGAGAATTTTAAATTATATTTTGGATTTTACAGGAAGCTAGTGCAGAGAGGCTAATATTGGAAATATAATCTCAAATATGAGTTCTTGTCAGTACACGCACAGCAGCATTCTGATTAAAGGGAATCGCAATTATCCAGCCTTGAAGTAACAAAAGGGTGGGCTAATTTGTAGCAGCATAAACTTTTTGAGAGTTTCCTAAAGGAAACATATATAAAGTAAATAGTATTGGTCTGAGCACAGAACCTCATGGAACTCCATAACTAACTTTGGCATGCAGTGAGGATTCATTGTTTAGTTGTACAAACTGAGATCGATCTGATAAATAGGACTCAAACCAGCTCAATGCAGTTCCTTTAATGCTAATGAAATGTTCTAGTATTTGAAATAGAATGTGATGGTCAGTGGTGTCAAATGCAGAACTTAGGTCCAACAAGACTAATACAGAGATAAGTCCTTCATCAGATGCAGTTAGGTCATTTGCAACTTTAACCAATGCTGCGTCGGTGCTGTGATGCACTCTAAAACCTGATTGGAAATTCTCATAAACTATTGTGATGCAGGGAGCCACACAACTGATTGGCAACTGTCAAGGATGTTAGAGAAAAAGGGAACGTTGGATATGGGTCTATAGTTGTCTAAAGCCTCTGTATCAAGTATGGGCTTTTTAAGAAGAGGTTTAATTACAGCTACTTTAAAGGACTGTGGTACATGTCCTGTTAATAGGGACAGATTGATCATGTATGGTAGTAAAGTGCTAACTAGAGGTAGAACTTCTTTATTAAACTTAGATGGGATTGGGTTGAAGAGACGTTGATGGTTTGGATGAAGAAATTATTGAAGTTAGCTGGTTGAGGCAAATAGGAGAAACGCAGCCCAGAGATATATCTGGTTTTACAGCTGTTACTGAGGGTTCTGTGTCAGAGCCAAAATTGGTACAGACTGAGGTCAGAAGATGATGAATTTTGTCTCTAATAAGTAGAACTTTATCAAAGAAGCCAATAAAGTCATTACTGCTGAGTGTTGTAGGAATACAATGATCAAGGGAGCTATGACTCTCTGTCAGCCTGGCTACAGTGCTGAAAAGAAACCTGGGGTTGTTATTATTTTCCTTTATCAATGCTGAATAAGAAACTGCTCTGGCATTATGTAAGGCTTTCTCATTTTTCAGTTTTTAGGCTTTCTAGCCAGACCAAACAAGATCCAGTTTGGTGGAGCACCATTTCTTTTCAAATTTTTGTGGTGTCTGCAGGGGGAAGTGGATTCATTAAGGCAGACATATTCTTCATTACACAGCCAGGTTTCAGAGAGACAAAATAAATCAATATCATGACCTGATATTTAATCGTTTACTAAAACAGCGTTGGAAAATAGAGGTCCACATTTAGTGTTCTTTTTTTTTTCTTGTATTTGAAACTCCTCATTTGTAACTGATTTGAGTGGTTTGGGGACAGACACAATCTCAATGGGGCTTTGGGTGGGTAACTGGGACAGCTGGAAGGGACGGTGAAAAAGTAATAAATCATTTAAGATAAATCTTATAACAGTCTATAAATCTGTGAATTCCTTTTTCAAACCGATCATCAAATTTCTTATTATTAAATGAGGATGCAAAAGAATGATACTTAGTAAGAGGACTTTGAAGAGAACTAGCCTGCCATCAATAACATTTTCAGACCTGAGACCAAATCTTGAGTGTATGAGAAACTACTGGTTTGTCTAATGATTCGGGGCATACAGTGAGTAAAGCTGAAAATAGCCAGGCTGAAAGAGAAGAAGGGGAGCCACATGTCCTTTCTATACCACAACAGAAGTTGATTTTGTAGCCAGTAGGCCATCATGTTAATATTAGGCACTCCATAATAAAATTAAAAATGTGGCAACCCCATTCCTCCTGTCGATTTGGGCCTCTGTCCAAACGTACTTAAATTGACTTAAAGGTATAGTTGGTAATGTTGGAGAGCTAGCAAGATTTGAAAGTGGCACCTCGTCTAAGCTCCACCCCCTTCTCCCCCTGCCGTCAGTGCTCCGTCCAAAGCCCCGCCCCCACAAACTTGAACGCGCATCAGACAGTCCGTCAGCAGGGCAGAGGAGAGCCGTTAGCATTGGGCTAATACAAGCTACAAAAGTAGCTAAGTTGGCTAACGTTACATATTTCATGAAAATAACAAATCCCCCCGAAGCAAAACAAGTAATTACCTGTCCAACAGAAAGACAGCAACCTCTGCATCACTTCTGGAAGTGCTACTTTTGGCTGCATTTCCTCTGCCACTGTCCTCTCTTGCTAACTCTGCTTCTTCTTCTTCAGTTGTTTTATGGCTGTTGGCAAACAACTGTTAGATGTGCATTACCGCCACCTTCTGACCTGGAGTGTGGATCTCCTGCTAACTCCATATGGAGTGTGCTGAATATATCCGGCAACAGTGACACGTGATGAGTGCGCGCAGGGAGGAGGGGGGGACAGAGGGGGGTGCAGGCAGGACGAGACATGAAGGCATCTGATTGGTTCTT
Organism: Pagrus pagrus; assembly: GCF_965226575.1. NCBI lineage: Eukaryota > Metazoa > Chordata > Actinopteri > Spariformes > Sparidae > Pagrus > Pagrus pagrus. Next base: position 29,532,748 of record NC_140198.1, on the reverse strand, counting down.
TCAACTCGGACCGAGAGGGAGGGATTGGTCAGAGTTTTTACAGGCCTGCAGCTGCCACAGAGGTCTGATTTATTTTGTTCCTTTTTCTGAACACATTATGTATGGACTACTCTCAGGATGGGGAGACCATTTCACCCAGTATAAAAAAAAGTGTTTCTGAACAGGATTACCAACTATACCTTTAAAAATTGTATTTGATCAAAAGTCACAACATGCAAAACAATGCAGGTCCCCTTTGAAATGTTTTATCTACTTATCATCTTGTAATGAATGTCACTTCAGTTCTACTTTCTGACTGAGTATGAATTATCATATGCAGTAAAAGACACAAACAATATGTAAGCACTGTAAAAGGTTTTGCCACAAACTGACTGGTTTCTGTCCTGTATGATTTCTCATGAGTCTCTTCAGTCCCGTTTTTTCAATTAATGGATGTTGAAATGTCTGTATCAAGAATTTATTTTGCCAGAGCTCCTCTCCTCTGCTACCTGCTCCATCAAGCGGAAACCAGAAGTCCCACTTTAGCTTTTTTTTAACATGTTTTGATGTTCATTTTCAGGTCTAATTTTATGTGAAGCAGTCTTAATACAATCTCAATCTTATTACAGTTGTATTATTATTATTTTCACACAATAACAAAAATATGATACATCTTCTGGGCTATGAACTCAACTACAAGTTGTGAGATGGATTCCATCTCTAGCCATCACCTTCTCCATGCAAACCCTGCACACAGCCTTGATTTGCTGGCTCTCTCTTCATCTGTTTGCCATATGCAAGTAGTGAGCATTTATAAAAGTGTACTGGTATGTCTGTGTTGCTGGCAGTAGTGAGCAGATTGCCAGCTGTAAACACACAGACCCTTCGACTTTGGGTTTTGCAGATTTCTGCAAGGAGGCTGGTCAGGAGGGCCAGCAACAGTCGAAGAGGGTGGTGTATTCACTGGGGAAACTACAGAACACTGTCCCTGGTATTAGCACCACCGCTGAGCACCGGTGGACAAGCTGGAAAATTGTCTCTTCTGAGGAAAGGCTGTCGCACAAGTATGAACACTTCTAAATAGTCTTTATTTGACAAATTACATTGTTAACATAAAAGTCTGTCAGCTTTTATAGTATCTTCAAACACACAGACAGTGGTGCTGCTGGACACAGACTCTTAAGGCATTTACTATCACCTATACATTGCGCAGAATAATTTTTTTTCATGACGGTAATTAAAGGGACAAAGATACCGTATAACTGCCCAACCCTAACCTTCACAAGTATGCTTTCAGAATCAATAGATCCACAGAATATGCAATATCAACTGCCCTCCATTCAGTCTTCACAAACCTACCTAAGAACAACTACATCAGAAGGCTGTATGTTGATTTCAGATCAGCATTCAATACAATCTCAACCATGAAGCTGATTGGCAAAGTTAACACTCCAGGCTTGAGTACCACACTCTGCAACTCTACACTTCCAGACGTCAAGAGTACTATTGTGAAGCACACAGATGACACCACCATCATCAGCCACATTACAAACAATGATGAGTTGAACTCACACAATCTACTGCTCCACGTCAGCAAAACCAAGGAGCTTGTTGTGGATTTTAGAAAGAAGAAGGCAAAGACACTCCTGTCTACATCAGTGGAACTGAGGTGAAGCCGTTTTATGTTTCTCGGTATTACCATCACAGAGAATCTATCTTGGTCATCACATATCACCACCCTGGTTAAAAAAAGCACAGAAAAGGTTCTAATTCCTAAGGAAACTTATGGTACATTCAAACTAAACACAAAGAAAATATTCACCTTGTGTTACATTCCCGAATTTGATCGCAGGATTATTAATTTTTATTTGTGTTACTCGCGCGGCACCCAGCTCTGTGAATTTCAGCGTCTGGATGACTGCAGCTTCCAGCACTACCTTAGGCTAAACAGTGCCCAGTTCTCAGCTGTGGAGTGCCTGTCTATCTGTCTCCAGTGAGTGGCAGTTTCTTAATAGGTGTGTTAAATCAATAAATAGTAACTTAATCTGTTCTACCACATCATTATGAACCCAAAACAAATACATTTTGCTGTAATCTGACTGCAATAAATGGAGCAAAAGGACACCAAAAAAACATCATAATGCCATTTTGTAAACTTTTACGATGCTTGTTCCCTGAATGGAGTTTGGATCGATCAGGGATAGGCTATGCTGACATACAGTATTTCCATAATTTACCAGGTAGACCGCCTTCCTCACTGGAAATGTCCGGACATCAGCGATGTTAACATCATGACGTCAGTGTGAATGTCAATGAAGATAGACTTTCGTCACAAAACATCACGCAAAATCCTCACTTGAGTACAATATTTTCGAATTCAGTCAAATGCTTGTCATTCATGTTGCCCGAAGCGAATAAACGCAAATTTGCTTTTATTCGTGTCTTTTCATTTACTTTGTATGTAATCTAGACATGCAAATAATTTGCCTTGCGTTTGGTCTGAATGCACCACTAAGAAGGCTAAATCTTTTTCTGTGAATGCAGCATAAAAGGAGTCTCACCTAATTTCATTTTGAAACGCATATGTTATAAAAATTGTATCTTTTGTTTTAATGATGTTACTGAACTGGAAGTAATACAGACCCCACCTAGAATGATGGGTGTGCTTGAGTATGGTAACGCACCAATAAAGTGAAACAGCTGAAGCATTAGTAACATCATTACATAAAAGTATGTCAGTAAAAATGTTTGTCAATACTAATTGATGCTGCAATTGTTTTTGGTTGTTGGTTTGAGGAGACCATTGGCCAGAGTGAAAATATAGACCCGTGGGTCTGTGCACACCAGGCGTGTTACTAAGAGCATGCTTGACTTAGAATGAGACCAACCAGTTTTGTAATCCACTAGTAATCCTATTTGTCTATACAGCCAAACCATGTGCATCATACCTGTAGTTTTTCTGCAGTTAGCATAAATAATTGTTTATAAGGGACATAAATGAACATTACCAAATATATTCCTGGTTTGTTATGTTCAAGTTCTCTATGGCTTTGAAAATAGCCCCATCATAACAGCAGTCTGCTCCCCCAATTTGCTGAGGTCATCTAGTAGTACCAGGATGCGGATAAGTGAAGGGGATTAAAAGAGTCCTCTGAGACTGATGACCCCTCCATGAGGTCATCAGCACACTGCTGTTATATCCCCTTTTCTGTAACCACAATCAGCCCTCTGAAGATTAGGCAAATGTCTTGTCAAATAATGACATGGCAGATGGTCCCATCCAAATGAATTAACAGTGTCCACAGGGGTTAGTCAGATATATAAACAACTAATGTTTAGTATGCAGTTTGTAGGGTGTTTGTTAGATTTGTATGGATGAAAGGTAAAAAAAAAAAGCAATGCAGTAATCAAGAGTTTAGTTCAGTAAAGCAAAATTAAATTGATATTTTCAGGGCTTTTGAATTTTAATTCTTGGGTCTGAATATAATCGGATAATCTGTAATTCAATTCTAATTTAAGAACAAATAACCGTGTATCATTCGTTCACTTGAAATTCAGTTGAGAATCCAAAATCAGAAAATAAAAAAAAAAGATTACCTATTTCTTACTTATTATGTTTTTTTAATTTTAAACTCAGATCAAAATAGGGAATTAAAAAAATGGGCCACAGGCCAAATTTGATTTTGATATTTGGGTGGGTGAGTTGCCCATTTTTTTAATTCCCTATTTTGATTTTGATATGATTCTCACTTGAATATCAAATGAAAAATGATACACGGTTATTTTGTTTTTAATTACAACTGAATTTCGGATTATCCAATGATACCCAGACCCTCAAGCTTAAGAGCCTTTGTGAACATGTACAATAACTAGTCAGTAATTAGATTTAACCATAGACATATACACCGATCAGGCATAACATTAAGACCACCTGCCTAATATTGTGAAGGTTCCCCTTGTGCAGCCAAAACAGCTCTGACCTGTCAAGACGTGGACTTAAGACCTCTGAGGGTGTCCTGTGGTGTCTGGCACCAGGGCGTTTTATAGTGGATCCTCTGGGTCCTGTATGTTGGGGGGTGGGGCCTCCATGCATCAGACCTGCTCCAGCACGTCTCACAGATGCTCGATCAGATTGGGATCTGGGGAATTTGGAGGCCCGGTCAACACCTTGGCCCCTTTATTGTGTTCCTCGAGCTGTTCCTGAGCAGTGTTTGTGTGCGTCAGGGCACATTGTCCTGCTGGGGGGCCACTGCCATCGGGTAGTGTTGTTGTGATGAGGGGGTGCACTTGGTCCACAACAGTGTTTGGTTGGCTGGTGCGTGTCAAGTGGCATTCACATGAATGCCAGCACCCAAGGTTTCCCAGCAGAACATCGCATTGTGATGAGATGATCAATGTTATTCACGTCACCTGTCAGTCGTTTTAATGTTGTGGCTGATCGGTGTATATGTGGCGAGGTTAAAAAGATCTACAATTAAAATAAGTTCTTAAAATGTATAAAATGCCGACAACGCCACCTAGGTTGAAAGAGCCTAGGACTCTAAATCAAAAAAGGCAACACAGGTTCTTTAAAATCAGGGTTGAGCAGAGTTAAAAAAAACACAGATCGAAATAACAATTAAATACAAGGGTTTATTATAATAAGTGATAAAATAAAATAAAAACCCCAGCCCAAAGTCTCTTCCAACAGTCCACTCCTCCTCTGGACTGGTTTACTCTAAGCGGAGAGTGGCAGACCCCAGGCCTTGACGACGACGACAGGCAAGCAGTGATTTACCGGTGGGAGACACATAAAAGAGAGAGAAGAAAAAACCCGGGTAAATAGGCAGATTAAAATCGTATAAAATGCCAGTTAAAATCCCGATTAAAAACTGGGTTAAAACAGACAGAGAGGGTACTTAGCTGCAAGAGGGGTGCATCGTGACTACACCCCTCTGCTTCTCCACGTTGCTTCCCCTCAACTGCGGCCGATGACCTCCTTCCGCCAGCTGTCCACCCTCCGGTCCCGCGGTCCACCACTCGTTACTCGCCGGGCTGGAGTTATAGCCAACGGACACAGACTGCTGCGCGTCGGCGTGTGGTGGTCTCTTTCCACGTCTGGCTCTCCACTGGGGTCCCCTGCCTTCGTTCTCTCTGCCGCACGTTACCTTCCTGCTGCTTGAATAAGAAACACATCCCCTGCGCTCACCACCTGTGGCACCTGTGTTACCGCCAGGAGAGTTCGTGTGGCGTTCAATGTCTGTTTGGACATATGAGTTCTGTATGCAGTTCACACGACTAAAAACAACAAAACACTGCAAACCAAGCAACACAGCAAACAATATCACAACATGCAAAATCTCCACACTGACCCCGTCACATATACTTAGACGCTGCATTGACACGCTGGATTCTACGTTGACGACACTGCCATATTGTAGATGTGAAAACTGTGGGTTTTCTGAATAAAAAGCACTAACGTTTACATTCAACTGATTTGATGAATCGTTTTTATATACAATGATTTATATTCATTTAAGTACTAATTATGACAATCATTGAGACAAGAAATGGACAAAGTCTGCAAATCAAAATAAGACACTGCAACTGGCAGCGAGTCTGCTTTCTTTTCTTTTAGCAGTGAAGTGATATACTCCATGACAGAAAATCATACACTTATTTTTTTGTATACAGTAACATTAGTACTTTATTTTGTGTCAAAAATACCGTATCCGTTTGTTCCAATGATGTACGTGTATATTTACATACCTGTATATAGCCAGGAAGTGAGATCCGATCTGCATGTTAAATCCAGGTGTGAACTGATGGGCTTAAAGCTGTCCCCGTGTGATTGGATCACTCAGGATGGATGTTAATACCAAATGTGAACAGCCTATCTGTTTAACAAGCAGTCTGGTCAAATGGGAGGTATCGCTGTTATGTCATAGGTGTGAGGTGTCACTCCTCCCCTCTGTCTCCATCATGTATCAAACTTTACTAACTCTTAATTCTCATTGAAGAATTAAGTTAAATGAGGTTGAGGTTTACAGATTCTGTATGATGTAAAATATCACATATAAATGAACAGGGTTTTGCACATTTAGAAACATGTGAGTGATAAACTGTGGAGGACTAAACATGACTTAAGTATAAATAAATAAATGCATAAATAAATGTATAAATAAATAAAGGAATAAATAGATAAATAAATGCATAAATAAATATAAATAAATACAGGAATAAATAAATAAATGCTGAAATAAATGTATAAATAAATAAATAAAAGAATAAATGAATAAATAAATGCTTTATATTTATTTCTACATTTCTGTTCACCTACATTTATTTATTTACGAAAATAAGCCGTCCTCCGAGCTGGACGGAGAACATTGATCGCTATGCACAGCCGGCAGCCGGGCGAGTGCGCAGGGACCGTCTGCAAATTGCAATACAAGAGCAAGACGCTGCAAACAAAAATCAATAACTCCACTGTTATACAGTATTGAGACTCCAAAATCACTACACACATCAAGGGTCTCCTCATGGTCATACTACAACAGCTGTTTTGGGTAAATGTGCCTTTTGCATAATTTTGGTGATTTTTTATTGGTATTAATCATTAATATTTACCAATATTAATCAATAGCTTCACTGTTATACAGTATTGAGACTCCAAAATCACCACACACACCAATGGTCTCCTCATGATCATACTACAACAGCTGTGTGTGTGGTCCTTGTGGCTCGTAGTCTATGCTATCACGGTGGGATAGAGGACGTCCAAGGGTCCCTTCTTCTGTCTCTGACAGGATGTAAAGTTGGCGGCCGACTTCTTCCAGACCGTCTAACACTGCTAGCTCAGTTTGCACATCCATATCGGCGTTGAGCTGAGCCAAGTCATTCATCAATCTATCCAGACGAAACTGGTTCTCTAAATCATTCGCTAATGATCGTAATTCATTTGCAATCGCTCGTACAAAAACTGCCATTACTAAACCAGAACTGCAGCTAAGGGTTAGCTCAGCGGGCGGGCTGGTAGCCAACAACATCAGCGCCGCTAGTAAGGCAGAAGTAGTCGACCTGCATCGAGCACACTCCTGTAACCAATCATGCTGTTGACTGAGGTTAGGACCTCCTACCTCATTAACATATGGACACGGAAATACAGAAATAAATAAATGTAGGTGAACAGAAATGTAGAAATAAATATAAAGCATTTATTTATTTATTTATTTATTCTTTTATTTATTTATTTATACATTTATTTCAGCATTTATTTATTTATTTATGCATTTATTTATTTATTTCAGCATTTATTTATACATTTATTTATGCATTTATTTATTTATTATAGCATTTATTTATACTTAAGTCATGTTTAGTCCTCCATAATAAACATGCTTACACAAGATGCAAAATGCTATACATGGCTATCATGTTATAAACAGCAATATATTTGTACATAGTATTAGGGGTTGACCGATATTCATTTGTAGAAAAAATGAAACTCTTTATGTCAAAATTTCAAACAAGTAGTGATGGAATGAAGCAAAATACAATTTACTTAAGTACTGTTCTAAAGTACAATTTTCAGGTACTTTACTACTTACTTTATGCTTCCTCTCCTCTACATTTATTTGATACATTGAGTTAATAGTTACTTTGCAGATTCAGATTATTCAGTGTTTATAGGCTATTACTTGTGACGTGTAACCGATCAGATAGTGATGTGGGCGGGACATTGTGTGAGAGCATGCTGCATCAGAGCCAAAGTAGCACATTTTTGAATTGGTTTATTTTATCATCAATCTGACAGAAAAATCTCAGATATCGATAATCAGAAAAATGCTGAATATCGGCCCCGATAATTGTCCAGGGTAATAGGTATATTTAAAGGCACAGTAAAACTGAAACAGAATTAGTATCAATGCTTTTTTTGCTCATGGAATTGTCTGTGGATATTCTCTGTGTAAGTTAACATACAGGCATGCGGATTAGCATTTACACAGACGCAGGCACCCTGAAGGTCCTGGGTCCTGTAGTCGTATTTCTTTGTACTTTAAATTCACACTTCTTTGTGAATCCTGGGCCATGTGTGGAGACATGACACTGGTGACAGTAATCAGAAGCCGTTTTCACACAGACATGCTGCGTTATTGCCGCAACGAAGGCTCGCCTTTACACCACCTTTATTTGTTCACACTGAACCAAGCAGCTCCAGCATAAAGCCCAGTTTGTCAATTCATACAACATGCTGCCGTTGCAGAGCTAAAAGAGTTGTGACTGTACACATCATAAGGTTAAGATTGTTTTTTTTCCTTTTTTTTTCAAGGTGTTTCCTCCAGTTTCCATCTGTTAATCTAAACATTTACCCACCGAATGTTTATAATCATAGATGATGTTATAATGTGTTGTGACTGAGATTCTGACCCACCATATATAGTGGAATGTTTTTTGCTCTAAATTACATAACTACATAAGTTTTACATCAGTAAATAGAGGACCCTTTCTGGCTCCCACTTGTGGGGAGGGATGCTGTTTTCTGGGGGAAAGTTCACTGAAGTCTCAGTTGAGGGCTCACAGTCGCTGTGATTTTTTTTCAATGCAAGTTGCCAGAGACAGTAACTACAACAACACAATAGTGAAAAGAGACAAAGACATAGTGAGTTACATTTTTTTGCTCTAAATCACGTCACATAATCACTGCCATTCAACAGAGGGTGTTGTCGTCGAGGACAGGCGCTTTTTTGGGGGGGGCAGAAATGTGACGAAGAGTCGGTAGGACAGACATGATGACAGACACATTTCGACATACTGTATGGGTTACTTTAGGCTTACTCTATCTCAGCTTCCAATTAAAGACTTACCAAAGCAGCAGACAGACTGACCTATCTATCTGTGATTGCCAATTCTTGCATAACCCTTAAAACTGCGTCTTGTTATTATTGTGCATTTAAAATAAATGTTACACTGGCTTGTTAAATGTCAACATTTCAAATCCCATTTCAAGTTATATTAGTTTTCCTCTTAGATTTACATTACATGCCATATATTGAAATATTTCAATGTTCACTGTACCAACTCAGAATGCAGTGTTAAAGGAGCACTGCGTAGTTTGTAAAAGACATTTAAACTAAGAAAGATAACATTTACAATATTAATCAGGTAATAATATAAACTCAATATATTTGAAGTACAGTATTTCCATAACAAACAAGTGTCCTTAGATAGAATAAGGTCCCCAGAATGCTGTGTAAAGCTATAAAGGTGGCTATTATATGTAAACGGGTCCTGCAAAGTAAAACTGTAAAAAAAATTGTGTTGCCCTGTGAGGACAGTTTGCTTATTCAATATCTTCAGTCTTGAAAAGCAATGACTGAAGATTTTTCTATTTTGATTACAATTTCTTTCCAAAAACGACATGCCGCACCTTAAACCTGTAATGTAGTTCATCAATACACGTATGTGTATTATGCCTATCCACCTTGCATTTGCAAGGCTATAAAATACACGTTACCTGACACAATCTATTGATTGTATCTGTACCTTCAGGTCAATGTGTTTGTGTTGTTTTGAAGAGTTACTTATGCACCTGTTTATTGTTCCCAGCAGAGGGAGCAGAGCAGCTCAGAACCTAGTGGGATGGAGCAGGGAGAGAGCATTACCAAGACCTATGTGGTGAGTTATCTCTGGAAGCCATTCATTATTTTTTGTGTATGTATGGTATGTGCAAGTTTTGCCTTACATTTGCGGGATTTTTCAATTTAAAAAAACATTTAAATTGGAAATATACATCACACCAAGTACCCTATTGTGTTGTTGTTTCCAGAATCCATTCTGGTGCATTTTATTCTGTGATCTAATGTTTTGATTTGGTGACATTACCACTCATAGCATGGTAGAACACTGCAATGAAACACAGCCCAATACATCTTTTCTCATTGATGTAACACTCAGTTACGCAACAATGAGCTCACAAAATGACATGAGAGTTTGTTCAACCAAGGAAGGGAAATGTGTTTCAAGGGCTTGGGACCAGTTTGTAGATTGCACTGCCAATAATATCAAATCCCTGTGGACATTATGATATAAACTCTACTTTGTCTGTTAATATGACGGGAGCAGGAAGTGATCAGTCCTGGTAAACATTACAGTTTGATAATCTTTGCGGATATGAGGTGATTAGCAACTACAGAGCTTCTTTATTTAATGTGTAAATTAAACATTTTGTATGCAATTAGTTTTGCTGATACTTGAAATGTTACAGGATGTGTAATCTGATGCGCCAGATCCAGATCCAGAACCAGAACCATTTGGGAAGTTATCCTTAGAAACTAGAGGACTTGATTCATTGATTAGACTGATTAATTGGTTTGGCCAGTTAATTGATGGCAATAGGATGTTTTACAAACATCAGTGGAAATTGGCTCTGATAGTGGCCTTTGGCTGCACAGCCTCCACCAGCCACACAGTGTTTTTGCACGTCGGCTCCATACATGCGACTTTACAGCTAGTGGGTCCACTTTGTACTATACATAGTGACTTGAACAACATAACCATGTGACTCTCCTACGCAGACAAGTTCACAAGCACAACTCCAACATGAAGCAGCATGACAATCTATGAAGGGGGAAGAAAAAGTTATGTCCATTGTGCTAGTCTCTCTTATTCACATATGCGGTTCTGTTGTTACTTTGATGATGAAATGTCCCACAGAGTCTGTTGTATTCCACTCGTGATTCCAGTCACAAGCACAGGCAATGAGCTTGTTAATCACGGCACTAATTCACTAATTTTAACACTGAAAAATGTTGAGCATGAGAAGTTTGTGCTATCCAGCCAATAAGTAAATTACTGATAATTGATGCTCTATCATAAGAAAGTAAACTGCAGTGTCTTTTTACATTTCAAATTGGTTTAATTGTAACTTGAACCAATGCTGCTACACACATTTAGCACAGTGTGCTACTTACATGTAAACCTAGAACTGATGGCAAGCAAAAAATCTTAGAGAAAAGCATGGTTTTGATGGGTTTCATTCCAAAACACAAACATTTCTTTCAGGAATAAAAGTCGACTCATGTTTACTGTTAAACAACACAGACAATTGTATCCACAAAAATGTACTGTAAGAAAAGGACTTAAGATAGCCAATAACTCCAATGATATTTCATCATTATAAAACTGCAAAATACAGTTATTAATTTTAAAGGAAAGCTTTCATTGTGTGTTTTTGTTTCATATTGCATTGTAATAGCCCGTTTAAAGTGATCATACACTGATCAGCCACAACATTAAAACCACTGACAGGTATCGTGAATAACATTGATTGTCTCATCTCATCACAATGCGATGTTCTGCTGGGAAACCTTGCGTGCTGGCATTCATGTGAATGCCACTTGACACGCACCAGCCAACCAAACACTGTTGTGGACAAAGTACACCCCCTCATCACAACAACACTACCCGATGGCACTGGCCCCCCAGCAGGACAATGTGCCCTGACACACACAAACACTGCTCAGGAACAGCTCTAGGAACACAATAAAGGGCCCAAGGTGTTGACCGGGCCTCCAAATTCCCCAGATCCCTTTCTGCCGATATCCGATATTCCGATATCGTCCAACTCTTAATTTCCGATACCGATATCACCCGATACCGTATATGCAGGCTTTTTACACCAAAACTGTTAGGTAACAACATAACATATCTCCTATTGTGGAATTAACACATTATGCCTAATTTTGTGATGGCTCGAGGAACTCCACAAGTTTGGTGAATCCGGCATCTTGAATGATAGAAAAAGGCTAGTTATCCAGTGCGATACACTCCATGATTTTCAGATCGATGGCTTTCCGACTGGGGTGGTCCTTGTCGTAATTTTAGTTTTTTCTCAGTTGACTCTTTAAGCAACAAGTGTGTTTTTTTTCGGTGTCGGCTGTTGCTTCTTTTCATCACTTTGCTGCACAAATGTAGCCTTTGATGTATTAAAGGAAGACGCCTTGTTTGTTCTTCACATAACCAATGCTTTGCAGTCATTGCAAAGCCATAACTTTAACTTTTTAACACCTTATGTAAATTAATTTTAACAGGAATGAAGGTGCAAATGAATGTTTTTCTCATTTAGATCACAGCACACTCAACAAGAAATAACATGACCTCAATTGTTTAATGTAATGTAAATAATGTTACAAGTGCTGATGCTAAAATAAATCAACCTCCAATAATCCTGATGTATAAAAGTTTGAACGTAATGTTAAAACTATAAACTATAGCGTTGGCTCTAAATATTGAGGTTTGGGTGAGTAGTAATTAGATAATTTTATAACATATTGTACTGCTGAGATCGATAGAAAGAGAGAAAGCAAGCTTGTGTGGATGGGTGGAAGAGAGGGAGTGGAATAAGTATGGACAGAAGTTTAGAAGTGTTACAAAAACGTTCTAAGCTCAGTGTCGCTCCCAAATCCTCTGGTTGCTGTTAGTTAAGTGTCTAGTGTTTGAACTAGACTGCAGACTGGATTCTCCACCAGCACACAGATTGACAGCTGATTCACATGAACGCGGGTTGGTCCACGTTGTATAGCCAATATCTCCTGTATGATGACAGTATTCTAAATATCCTCCATAAACCATGATGATCTGGTCATGGGTCGCTTCTTAAGCCCTTGTCTGTGTGCCGTCTCCCTCCTCTCCTCCCATGGCCTGCTACGGTAAACATTACCTCTCCCTTTCTTTCTTTCTCTCCTTCTTTGTTTTTTTTTTTTTTTTTTTTTTTTTTTTGTTGTTGTTGTTTGTTTTGTTTATTTCTGTTAGTTTGTTTGTTTATGTAGGCCACTTGCCTTTTTAAATCACATACAGGGATGTGAAAATGATAAATGTGCTGCCTGCTTTTTGAATTCCCGTGCTATTCCTCTTTTTTTTTTCTTTGGTCCCGCTGTTATATGATTTAATGATTGATTCATATAGATAATCATCTTTTTTTTATTTTTTTTTATTTTTTTTATGGAGTGCAGGCAGCATGTACACATGTACATGTTTTGTTTTGTTTTGTTTTGTTTTGTATTGTTTTGTATTTGAAAAAAAAAAAAAAACATTACCAGAGAAAACTGCATAATTGGCACCTCAGGACCAGGGGCAGGTGGAACAAGCACTGCAGTATTTTTCATGATGAAAAAATTATCAATGGAACAATTCAAAATGAAGAAAACTGTGTTTTTAAAATTGTGATGTCTCACAAATTATCTTGTTAAAGGGCAAAGAATGTGAATGTCTCACACATGCACACACGCACACACACACACACACACACACACACACAGACAGACATATACTGCACATGCGCAAGATGTACATGAAATCCTGCCGTACCAACAATAATAATAATAATAATAATAATAATAATAATAATACATTTAATTTATATAGCGCCTTTCAGGGTACCCAAGGACGCTTAACAAAGTGGAACATAGAAAACAAAGAATAGATGGATAAACAAAAATACATATAAGATAAAAAACTAGAAAAGTTGATTGTTGGGGCTGGACCTAAAGCTCATAGGCATTATTAAAGAGATAGGTTTTTAAGTCTTTTTTGAAGTTCTCCAGAGAAGTCTGTTTGCGGATTTCAGCTGGGAGAGTGTTCCAGAGAGTGGGGGCTGTCACACCAAAGGCTCTGTCGCTGAGGGTTTGCAGTTTGGTGTGAGGGATGGAGAGCTGGTGTGTGCCTGATGAACGCAGTTTCCAGGACTGGGTATAGGGGTAGAGGAGGTCAGACAGGTATTGGGGGGCGAGGGAATGGAGAGATTTATAGGTCAGAAGGAGAATTTTGTAAGTGATGCGTGATTTGACTGGGAGCCAGTGAAGGCGGATGAGAGTGGGGGTGATGTGTTGCCAGGGCTTGGTGCGGGTGAGGACCCTGGCAGCGGAGTTCTGCACATACTGGAGCCTGTCCAGGGTTTTGGGAGGGAGCCCAGACAGGACTCCATTACAGTAGTCCAGGCGGGAGGTGATGAAGGCATGGATGAGGGTCTCTGCCACAGGTGATGGATTTTATGTGTGCTTGAAAGGATAGCGTGGAATCGAGGATGACACCCAGGTTTTGGACTTCCGTGGATGGGGAGATAGAGCAGCCATCCACGTACAGGAGAAGATCTCCAACCTTCTGGAGCAGCGCCTTGGAGGCCACAACCACAAGCTCTGTTTTATTGGTGTTTAGTTTGTGTTGATTTGATGTCATCCAGAGTTTTATATCGTGCAGGCAGTTGACGAGTGACTGTGGGGGTAGCTGGGTGGATGGTTTGGTGCAGAGATATAATTGTGTCATCAGAGTGTCATCAGCATAAAAGTGGAAGTTGAGACCTTGTTTGTGAATTATCTGACCAAGGGGGAGGATGTAGATGGTGAGGGGGGGTCCAAGCACATAGCCTTGAGGCACGCCTTGGTTGACTGCAGCTGGGGGGGGGGGGGGAACTGGAGTCTCCAATGGTGACAAACTGTTTTCTGTTTGTTAGATAAGACTGGAACCAAGAGAGTGCTGTATTGGTGAGGCCAAGGTAGTCAGATAGGCGGGTGAGGAGGATGGTGTGGGAGATTGTGTCGAAGGCTGCAGAGAGGTCCAGGAGGATCAGAATACTGATGTGAACAGAATCGGCAGCGATTAGGGGGTCATTGGTGATCTTGATGAGGGCAGTTTCTGTGCTATGGCATGCCCTGAAACCAGACTGAAGGGGTTCATAGAGCTCATAGTTGGACATGTGCTGATGGAGTTGGGCAGCAACTGCTCTTCCCAGGATTTTGCTTAAGAAAGGAAGGTTGGAGATCGGCTGGTAGTTATGTAAGTCATCTGATCCAGATGACTTACATAGCTACCAGCCGACCTGACTTCTTGAGGATGGGGGTGACTGCAGTCGTTTTGAAGATGGACGGTACCATGCCAGATTCAAGGGATGAGTTGATAATGTCCACCATAAGGGGGCAAAGGGCAAGCAGGCAAGACTTCACCAGAGTTGTTGGCATGGGGTCCAGAGAGCAGGTGGAGGCTTTGGCCTGGGAGACCAACTTAGCAACAGAAATGGAGTCCACAGGAGAGAAGGAGGAGAGAGAGCACTGGGGCAGGGGAACAGTGGGAGGATCAGCGATCTGTGTCAGAGGTGCATGTGGTAGGGGGGTGGCAGTGCGCCACCAGCCCATCCAGTGAGGTGTCAAGGGGACCAGAGGCCAGGTGGGTTGCCAGGATGTTGGTCAGGGCCAGTGTGTTCACTGTCTTCATGTTCCTGTATGTGATGGTACGACTTATGCGCTGTTTGGGCACATGGACAGGAACAGTGAAGAGGACAGCATGGTGGTCTGAAACAGCGAGGTCCAGGCACTGCAGATGGGAGGGAGCTGTGCCAGTGGAGCACATCAGATCCAGCGTGTGGCCTTTGACATGGGTGGGACCTTCAACATGCTGTGTGATGTTGAAGCAGTCCAGGAGTGACAGGAATTCAGAGGCAAAGGGGCAGCTGGTGGAGTCCACATGGATGTTGAAATCACCAAGCAGGAGGGTAGATGCAGACATTGAGCAGATGGAGGTGAGAAGCTCAGACAGCTCAGACAGGAAGGTAGTGGAGGCTTTTGGAGGGCAGTAGATGAGGACAACCTGTAGCTGTGCATGCCCAGCCAGAGAGAAGGCTGCACACTCAAATGAGGTGAAATTTAGCACTGGAAGTTGTTTAACCAGGATGTCGGCTCGATGTATGACTGCCAGCCCACCACCACGGCCCTTGGAGCGGGGCTTCTGTATGTAAACATATCCTGGGGGAGTGGCTTGATTTAGAGTTAAGAAGTCCTGCTGATGCTGCCATGTCTCAGTTAGGCAAAGAAAGTCGATTTTCCTGTCTGTGATGATGTCATGGATGAGTAGTGCTTTGTTGTTTAGTGAACGAGGATTCAGCAGCATGAAAGCTGCGGTGTTGTTCACAGATGCTGATGCAGGGGATGTGGACGAAACAGCGCCATTCACACAAGCCAAGGGTCTCAGATTGCTCAATGTGCGCCCCTGTGGTTGGTTTTGATGACGTTGTGGCGGTGCAATGGAGCGAGAGATTTAATCTCAGCGAAGGAGTTTGGAGTGAAGTGACAGCAGAGGTCCAGGAGCTCCTGCGCTGAGTATTTGAAGATCATTCCAGCAGCGGCAGAGCAGCGACCATCCAACATCGCCGCAAGCCAGGGGAGACCACAGTAGGGCGATACAGGAGCCAGACGGTGAATAATCCTGAGGTTGTGGTGGAGGGAGGACCAGCGGAGTAATGTTGGATAGCCCACAGAGTATTGAGTACGCCGGTTTGAAAGTTAGCGTTGCTAGGCTAACAGCGGTTTGGCAGGACTAACAGCTGATCAGCGGAGAAAGGTGAGTCTGTGGAGCCAATTGTTCAGGTGTGCAGCCTTCAAGGTTTGTAGCACAGTCCCAGAGCTTGTAGAGACAACTTGGCTTTCTTTTTTCAACAGAAAAAGCAGTTTTGCTACAGATTGAGAAGCGGCGATATTCACGCCAGCGTCCTCTTGCATCCGGGTCTCACATCCGGGTAGACACTTTTAGGACAAGATGATCAATAGAAAATATCCTTTGTTTAAAATCCTTTTGGACATTTTTTTATCTGATCTGCTGAATAATTGGTGCACCGGTTCGACCAATAAATATGTTTAGTCGCACAGATTTGGGTGCATGTGCAACCAAAATAGTGGCACCCTGGAGTCCCTTCATTTTACTTGCAGGCATCGTCATTAGAATGAGTTAGATAGTCAGTTCAGTTAGACTGTGCTCTGTTAGTGCTAATCGGCTATTAGCTTCATTGTGCTCCAAGCTATTGTTATCCTATTTACCTTTAAAAATCCACTATTGGTCGATGTCAATTGTAAACTGGAAAGTGCAGGCACTTTCAAATCATCTGTCACATCATTGGCTAACTTGAACCAATCAGATCAACAATAGGAGAGCTCTACCACTGGAGAAGTTTGGTAAATCAGTTTCTTGCTGACGCCAGTCAAGCAAAGAATGTAAAAATATTTCAGAGTGCAGTTTCTACTCGAGCTACTTCTAGATGTTTCCAGTGTCCAGTTCTCTAGAGGCAATAGTGCCTTCTGTACTGGAGGTTTTAAAATGCACAAACTACAAAAAACACACTTTGTTTTTTTATATGAAAAAGTGTATAGTTTTTGGTTTTTTTTGTTTTGTTTTTTAATCCATAGTAGTGACTACTGTGAATTTAACTCTGTGTCCCTCAGTTATGTTCGTAATATGCAGGATTTGGTGTTAAGTTAGTGATATGAGATCCACACATGTTCTTTTCAGTCAGTAATGTGGAGTACTTGCTGATTTATGTTTTGGTTTCCGAGTGCTCTTCAGAAAGACTGAAAGTGAGGAATATATCTGTAGAAAAAAAAACATGTTTATGTTTAGGTCAATAAATATTTAAATAAAAAGAACTAGTGCATACATTATACCTGGCTTGCATGCTTCTTGAAATGAGTCTCATCAGTAATTGATATTGATGAAGACTTTATCTTGTGTTCATTTAGGTTCAGTGGAGTGTTAAACTAAATTCGAGAGCAGATCTCATGATTCTTAGTGGCTATGTCAGAAAGTGTCTTTGAAAGATATGTTGGGGTCAGGTACAGGCTAGCTTCAAGGTCAAAGAGTAAAGCAGGCTTTTGAGTAAATCCATCTCCTAGTCTGTTAGCACTGTTGTTATTTACACAGACGAATCCAAGTTTGTCACACCTAGTCTGTATATACAGTACAGCCTGAACAAAGGGGGTTAAGACATTCCCTCTCTCTAATGCAATAAGTTGAAGCTGCCTGAGCCGCATCACCTGAAAAGATTAGCCCTGTTGCTCTGGCAGAGAGAGTCTGAGTCGGTGAATGTGTTCAGCAAGAACAACTAGAGTGGGAGTGCATGGGTGCTCCTTTGCCCACAAATGAAAGCAGTAATCAAGGTCAGATTCTGCAACACACCTCTTCAGCAGGATGGCTCCAGCAAACAGGTACAAGGACAGTTTAGGTGGGGGAATGTGCTGTAGTTCAAAGGCTTATAGTCTAAAGAGGTGGAAGGTCTGAACATTGGAGTGGATATGTTTCCCTCGGAGCTGTGATCTTACTGAATGGCATAGCAGGTTATTGATTATTAAGATACAGCACTGAGAGACTGAGCTAGAGCTTCTCAAAACACTAATAGAGCTGTATGATCTCCTTTATGTACTTCAGCACTGTAATGAAGTCTAAAATAGTAGTAGTGTCCTTTCAGGATGGGTATGTGTATTCGGCATATGAAGAATATGGTTGAAAAGTCTTTTGATTATTTTGAAATAAAGCTGCATTTAATGCATTTTTAAAAACAAGCTAAGACTCTCACTTACTGAGGGACAAACATTAGTACCTGTAAACTGTTAAGAACATATCCAGAACATTTAATTAATGACAAATCAAAGCTAAACACATCTGGTATGGATCGGCCTTAAAGGTGAGAATTTACTTATTAACTACTACTTAGGTGAATTACTAAAACTTTTGATTAATCCTTGGTTATATCAGGTGCTTTTATCAAGTGAAATCAATATATTTTGTTATGAAGGTGTAGCCCCTGTTCAGATATATTAGTCAATATAAAAGTGTTGATGTTTGATGAATTACTATTCATTAGCTGTAACTGTCGCTATTTTCGGTGACCACTGACTAAGCTTGCCGCCAGCGATTCACTGCAGCGCTGTGAAATGAGTGTTGCACTTCTGGAGAAGACTAATTGTTGTCAGACTAAAGGCTTTCCCTCAGTTTTTAAATTGTAGCATGCTTGAGTGGCCATTAAAGGTTAGTGCATGCACTTAAACATTTGTCCATCCCACTATTTGAATTGTTCTAATTGAAGTATTTTAGTTTTTTGCCAAATAACTGACAGCAAAATTTTTAAATGCCAAAGTCCTGTTGCTGTAACATAAGTAGGTGGTCAGTAAAAAGTTGGTGGTTTTTGTTTCATTCTATCATTACTGTTATCATCAGGACTGCATTGCATTCTTTGTGAGTCTTTGGTACAGTACATCACAATGATGATAAGATGGATATGATGATGCAACAGTATTAAAATTAGCCACACATACACACACACACACACACACACACACACTCAGACACACACACAAAATGGACGGCAGTGTTGCCACTGCTCTGCAGGTGAAATGAAAGCCACTGTGTTATTATTAAGTTCCAGCAGTCTGCAACAGCAGCTAATAGCCAGTGAGAGACAGCGGATGGGAATCGAATTCATTCCGCTAAGCTGACGCTCGTGCCCTTCGCTCTCTCCCCTCCCTCTCTCTCTCATCCCATAACGCTGCCGAGCTGCTCAGCCTGGAGACAGGCGAGAGGAGGACAGGATGAACTGAAAACAAGAGACAGAGGATGAATGAGAGGGAGAGAAGCTAAGGAATGATTAGGGTTGTTGGAGGAAGACAGGCCAGCTGCTAAGCGTTTTTTAGTGTGTGTGTGTGTGTGTGTGTGTGTGTGTGTGTGTGTGTATTTTGACTGATGACGCATGCTCGGCTCTGAGATGGCGTTAGGAGACCTGATTGCCTTCAGCGCTGTGGAGGAGGCATCCCAATCCTCACAAGGGGCCCACATGCAGTAACGTCTCCGCCGTGGCTTCTCTCCCCTGCCAGCATGTGTGAGTGTGTTTATGTGAGCATGTGTGTATGCGTGTATGTCCTCTTCTTCTTCTTCTTCTTCTTCTTCTTCTTCTTCTTCTTCTTCGTCTTCTTCCTTAGCAGCCCCTGCCTGTTTTTTATCATACTCCTTGATTCTTCACACTGGTATCATTTTTCTCCATCTTCCTGCTTTTTTCCTCCAGTGGTGATATCAGTGGTGATGAATTTGAGCATAGGTTGAGAGCTCCTTTTTTGTCCGGCCAGCATGGATTGTCTTTGCATTGTCACCACTAAGGTAAGAGACACAGCACGAGTGAATGATTCACTGGAGAGGAGATGAGGAGGAGACATGGACTGAACGCTGTGGGAGAGTGAGGCATGTAGTGAAGCAGGAGGAAAGAAGCTCTGCTTATTTATAAATGTTTGCCTGTGCACACGTGTTTTTGTCTTACCTCACCATCCTGATAGTCTTCATCACTTTCTTTGAAGTGAAAAGTCAAATGAATGATTTTTTATTGTTGCTGTAGGAGGCTTTCAGCATATATTAACTGTGGGTTATTATGGCTTGACAGAGTGAGTTGTCATATTTAGTTTGAGCGTGTATGTGTTTGAGAAAATGATTCACGTCTTCCCACACAGCATGTGTGCCAGTCAGCAAACTAGAGAAAACGAGGCTTCCTGTCTGTTGAGATATGGCAGCAGAAGTTGGGTTGAACTTCTGTCAGCTGGCTTTTGGCTTGTGGCTCTGCTGTGGCCCTCTGCTCACACAGAACACGAGCACTTCTGAAAGCTGTAGAGTCCACTTGGCTTAGGTTGTAAGCAAAAACATATTTGCACAATTTTGATACAAATCCTAATGCAGTAATTTATTTGAGAAAATCACTGAGCATGTACTGTAGACCCCCCACTGTGTAAATGACCACTACATCACTGGAGTGGGTAATCCTTTCATCATAGCATAGCAATGTTTTACTCTTGTGCTTTGACGCTGTATCTTTCTCTTCTTCACATTAGTGAAGAACTCTTCTGTTTGTGAAACTCTTATATGTAAATATTTCTCTTACATAATTATGGTTCCTTTTATGTAGAACATACAGGAGTATGCCACTATACTGTAAATGCTGTATAACCTTTGTGTTAGTTATTTAGTAACTCATGCATGTTTTTATGTGATATGTATGTCTCAGTATGCGTTACTACACCAGAAAGCATTGCTGTACTGGAAGTACCATAGCGTTTTCCATACAACACCTTTATCAGGTCAAAATGTTCATTTGTCCAGTACTTTAGTTTATGACCTGCAAAACTAGTGACTTTCCCCTCAGCCTCAGCTGTATTTGTATTTATGTTTAGTGCCAAATGCTAGCATGCTATATCACACAACTAAGATGTTGAAAATGGTAAACATTATACCTGCTTAACATCGCATGTTGACATTGTTATTGTGAGCATGTTAGCCTACTGACCATAGCTCACAGTTAATAGTGTAAATTATTCAAACAAGTTTTTGAAAAACTGAACAAAGCCTGAATCCACTGACATGATGTTTGTCCATCTGGAAAGTGTTACTTAACAGGTGGAGTGAAGGAATGGAGCTAATATTCTCAGTAAAGTTTATCCTCTTTCTTCTTTTATATTTCCCGCAGATAAAATGCTTCACAGTGGACAAACCACTTTGCGCATGTCAAAGTTATATTCTGATTTAATACTTTGGGCATGTAAACACACATCTTATCTGATCACTTTATTTAGCGTCCATGTAAACAGTTCAGTTGCAATCACTAATAAGAATGATTTCAATCAGATTGAAGAAATATTGTGCATGTACTGCAACTGCAGCTACTGAGAACAACAGTGAAAAGGTTATTCCTTGCCTCCTTTTTACATCACACTAAGGTCACAGTGACTTCATGCATAGACCATTCCAAGTGAAACTGACAGAGCTCTCTTCTTCATTTAAGTGGAAAATCTCCATTGAGTGGTTTGCTGTATAGACAGTCTTCATCCAGCAAGAGAATATGCATACTGTCCTGGCTGGAAATGTTAAGATGGACACATACATATCTCTTCCTTTCATGTTGTAGAACACATGTGTAGCAGGAGCAGAGACCTCTTTGGTCATTTAGCATGTTGATATCCTGGAAGCCATGATCGAATATTTATGCTGTCTTTTGCATGAAAGCCATTACCAAGCCAGCTTTAGTGTGCTGCCCCTCACCCAGCATGCACATTCAAAGTGGTTGCCTTCTGAGAGAAGAAAGTCTTATAACATTAGATTCAGTTTGTTGATGGTGTTTTTTTGAAAAATAGATTCTGAAGGTACTAACCAACATCAATTTCATCATCATCAATCTTTATTTGCATAGCACCAATTCACAACAAAAGTCATCTCATGACACTTTCCAAATTGAGCAGGTCTAAACCATACTCCTAATAATATAATATAATATAATATGATATAATATAATATGCTACTACTACTACTACTACTAATAATAATAATAATAATAATAATAATTTGGATCATTTGGATGATCATTTCTTTTACACACAAAAAGTCATTTCTGCATGTGTGCCATAATAGACAAGAATAAATACCTTTATTAACTTAGAAAGGTGTTACTTGCATTAGCTAGTGCTGAAACTGATAATGGCTGCGTTTCCCAGATTCGATCGTTCTTAAGGACTTAAGAAGGCTCTTAAGAAGGGTTCGGCTAAGAAGGAGCGCTAAGATACGGGTGTTTCCCAGATGCGTTCTTAACTGCCTTCTTAGGAGAACCTTAAGATCAAGCCAAAGAAGCTTCTTAAGAAGCTCTTAGTGGGAGCTGTCCACCGCGCTGCTGCTGTGCTGAATCAATCGATGCCAGGCAGATCGATCACCCACCTCTTTATCAGCGCATAAGTGTGTGTGTGTGTGTGTGTGTGTGCGCTGTCAGACCGGGCTGTCCAGGCAAAGAGATCCAACGGCCGTTGGATCTCTGCACAGGGCAGCCGGTACTTTGCCTGGACAGCCCGGTCTGACAGCACGTCCAGTGGGGAGAAGTGCTGACGCACGTATGCATTTATGTAAACCGTCTGGCTTCGCGCACGGCGACGCTGTTGGTTCGCAGCGAGAATGTGCTGTATTGCAGCTGTGGTTTCTCACACGCGCGGACTTTGGCAACGCATTTATATACTGTAGAGTAGCAGGTGAAGCCTCTCTGGATGAGGTTCAGCTGAGTTTAATACATCTGTTCCCTTGATATCTGTGAAATGCCACAGGGTTGTTGTTTTTTTATGTGTAGTACTATAAACTCATATATGCAGATGTTGTGGAAAACTTAAACGTGTAATTCAATAAAAAGGTTTTTTTTTCATCTACCATTTTCTATTTTTTTTTCTTGCGCCAGTGGTCCGCAGCTATGAGCGCATTTCAACATTGAGCATTGTTTTATTATTTCGCAAAGTGGATGATATAAATTTCCCTGACGCGCTTGATCACTGAGCATTCGGTCACTAAGAAGGCTGTTAAGAGTGGGTCAGCTCGATCTTACATTTCCTTCTTAGTGAAAGATCTTCTTAAGCTAAGAGCGACTCTGGGAAACACATCCTTCTTTCACAGCGTTCTTAAGAGCGCTCCTAAGAAGATCTTAGCACTTAAGAGCTTCTTAACGAATCTGGGAAACGCGGCCAATAAAGTTACTATTTACAGCTTCTGAAATATAAGATTTGAAATTATGTTGTGAATGTTACATAATTTAATACTAGAGATGGCTTTAACCTAGCCAAACCTGGATCTGTTTTTTGATTTTTGAGAGGGGTAATGGGGATTGGGTAATGCTGCTCTTCCTGTTATGAAAATGTGCTTACTCAGAAAGACAGCATTGGGCTTGAATACAAAAAACAGATTAGACGGCACTGCATTTCTTTTTATTGTGCCACAGTTGCTGTTAAACGTCCAAAAACATTCATACTGTGAGTGACTTGCTTGATGAGTAGCTCTGTGGTAGGTAACCTGACTGTAGGTAGCTAAAATTAAAAACAGACAGCATTTGAACCTTACTGTGCACTCATAGGAGACTGTGAAGTTTTAAATGGCTGTATTAAACATGTCACTTATTTTGACAGTCAGATTGAGTGTCCTTGAAAAAAAAATCACACTTACAGGTAAATAAGAGAGCAATTAATAACAGTACTTTAAATTAGACATGTACATGCACTGTAGATGTATTAAGACATGCACAAAGATGCAGAGTTTTGTGTTGTGCATTTTGCCTGTGGCCCTTTGCTGCATGTCACCCCACGCTCTCTCATCCCGTTTCCTGTCACCTCTCAATGCTGTCCTATCAATAAAGCCACGAAAAGGCCAAAAACTGCAAGAGAACTGGAAGAAGAGAACCATAACTCTAACTGTTACTCAGCATGTCTGCTAAAATCAGCTGAAACTTTACCATCCCGAGCAGGGGTGTCATTATTTTGATTTTAAATAGAAAATTGATTGAAATGAGCCGAAATCAAATGCAGTATTGACTATAACCCCACATCTGGACTGAACTGCAAGTCATTTCTCTTGATCAGTAAATTGTTAGTGATGTAGAATACACAGTACAGTTCAAGATGATTTACAGTGATCCCGTTCTCAGATGAATGCAGTTTTAATGTGGCTTACTTCCCTGTCATTGATATTGTGGTGACGTAAACTGCTCGAGAGAGTAGAGAGAGTGTCATGTGTTGTTACTGCTGAGTTCATGCACGTTACACCAGAGAATCAGCTTCTAAGTTGCAGATACATAATGTGTCTCATTTTCTCCAGTACATGGTTTCTACAACTAGTGCAAATATAGTTGTATAATATTTCTGAGTCAGAAACAGAGTCCACCAAGTGGCAAATGTGGGCATGATTTTTCTTAAATTTTTTTATTGAAGAAATAGCATTAAAAAAAAAAGAGAGTGGTATTGTGTGTTTGTATGAGAGTCAGTGATATGCATCTGTGTTATGTATGTCACGGCATGAGTGACACCCCCATTAGACTCTCTGCCACACTAACGGTTTGTACTGAAAGTCATTTAGTAAAAAACTATGCTTGTAGCTATGTATCTATGCTTCTGTCATCTGCTGTCTGTCTGTGCCTGAGTTTGACACACTCATAGGGACTTCAAGGTGCATTCAGGTGCACGTCTTAAACTCTGAAATCTGCATTTCATACGGCAAAGGATATGTGTGCTTACAGGACTCATGGTTTGTTCAAGTACACCTAAAACAAAATGTAAATGAGAGTTTTCAGGGCTTAACAGTCTAAGTCTAACAATAGCATAACCGTCAGTGCTGAAAAATCGTGGATTGGGGGAATTGTGACACCTCTAATCCTGAGTGTGTACACCACCCCAGCATAGGTTAGATCTGTTTTAAGCGAGACTGAAGCTGTTAAGAAAAGCGTAAAAAACACAATCTTTCTCAAAATCATAACAATAAAACTAAATTCAGTACACTTATGGTTACTGCTACATTCTAGTTGGTCTGATATTACTGGTACAGTAGCTTATGGTGGCTAATGCTAGCCGCAAGATTGATGCTGCCTTACTGACTTTAATGAGTACATCCACTGACTGTGTGGCTCTTTTTCACTTGTGCTCTAGGTAAACTACATTTTAACATGCAACAGATAAAAGTGATAAAAGTAACTGATTTAAGAGATAGGCAATTTCAGTGTGCGAGTACCCTGTAATTATCACATGTTGCTACAAGTTACATAGTCTCTGGCAGATTTTTTTGAGTTGCCAAAAGTCTTTTTTACCAAATCTTTTTTTGTGTAGTGGACACAGCTCAGCAAAGTTACATTCCACAACAAGGTCATCTAAGGTAGACTTAGGTCTGGTTTTAAACAAACTGATTCCTCCCCACTTAACAGCCACAAAACTATCATTAATGATGCCATCCAAACTGGAGAGTTTGCCCACTCCCAAGGAAGGACGAGCATAACACCTCAAACTGATTTACAATAGAGGCCTGGTGATATTACCGGGGCCAAAAGGACAAACGACACTACCACAGGACGAAGATTGGGTCTGTTCTACAGTTTGGGAATAATCAGACCTCATCTTTAATTGGTATTGGCTGTTAGTTTAATGGCTGTGGACATCAACATCAGACAGACCATAAGTAACACTACAGTGTGAAGCCCCCTTTCTGTAACAGCCCTGAAACACACATGGATTCTGAAAACCCCCTTTTTCGACTGGGAAGCCTGGCAGATAACAGCAGGGGTCGTAAATCTGCCTGCATACCAAGTTGACTGAACATTAAATGCTTCTACCTTTGCATCAGCCTTTAAGTATAAAGTATATCAGTATAAAGTAACTATTTCATTAATTTTCCATTATGCTCATCACATTCAGTCAAAATTCTTGTTCCTGATAAAGAAAATTCCAGTCTAATGTTCTAACAATTTCCAAGCCTGAGTTATTAATTTAAGATTTACGTTGCATTTCTAACGTGTGACAATACTTACTTCATGTATGGGTAATGGCTTCAACATAAATATGTATCTAGAGAAGTGAGTAACAAGGACAAATCGTATTACAAATAGTGAAGGAAATGTTGTAGTATCCCAATTGATTTAGCAATATAGCTAGGAATTACTGATTCAATTCAATTCAAAGGGGCTTTATTGGCATGAAAGTTTAACAACAATGTTGCCAAAGCATCTGTCCAAACACTCGGACAGAACACAACAAATAACAACATAAACACAACACCAAGATTGACTCTTTGTCTGACAGTTATTTGCATGAAGTTAACATTATTCCCAATAATTTGCCTGAAAGAGGAATTCACTCATGTAAATGTTTTTGTGTTTCTTTCTCTTTTTGTTTATATGCCTTTATATATAATGCTTATTTTTGATATTTTAATGGTTCATGGTGGATGATATATATGGAAACGTGTGTTTCGTGCTTTTTCTGCTTTTTCTACCTTTATCTACCTGTCATGTGCTTCTTTTTCTTGTCGTCTTCTTTTTGTTGTTACCCTTTATATTTTGACTTATTGTCTTACTCTCATTTGTTCTCATATACTTATTTTTGCCTGTTTTTTCTTTGCGCAAGTTTGTATTCTTAATTTGGCAGTCAAGTTTCAATGCCAACTGAGCCTACTATAACTTTGTTAGAAATTTATAAAACCTTGCATTTTTTACCCGAAGATTTTGAAAGTTTTGTGTCGTTCGGCCAGCATAAAATCTTTCGGCAAAGTTATCCGGCAAAGCCAATAACACCAGAGCAATATTTTTGCCATCAACCCGCTGAGAGAGAGATCCAGGCAGACTGCCCTGTTCTACACTACAGCCACTATGCTGCTTCTTGGGGGAATGTCTGCTGGCAGTTTTCCATCGCCGAACCACTGCAGAAGAGAGACTTGGAAGAACCCATCAGCCAGTAACCACATGTCGCCTCAGAGACAACACCACCCAGGTTTCCATCCACTGCATCTGGTGCTGGGTGTTCTGACCGAACTCAATTCCTGCTCGGCAAATTCGTTGAGATTCTACTTCATCACTTGTTCCCCAGTGTCTGTGGTATCCAAAAAGCTGCTCTAATCAGTATTAATATACAAACAATAGATGAAGTGACTATGGATAATGTGAAAGGTGTCGTAGTGATGAACCCACAGAAAATTATAACTGACTGCAGTTACCTGCAGTTCAACTGAGCGTCATTAGGCTTATTGTTTCGGTTTTATGGCTGACAACTTTCCTATTTTGTCTTTGGTGTCACTGCTCTCTCACAGTGTTGTTATCAGTGGACGCTGTTGTCAGCTAAGGAGATAAAGCCTATCACAGTTTGCATTGAGAAAGATGCAAAGTATTGGTTATCGTTCTATCAGAGGGCTAACTCGAGAAAGCTCCTCACAGAGACCAATCTGGTGGTGTGTTCAGGCGCTGTTGGTCTAGTTCAGTGGTATATTGTATGTAAGTGACCACTTCAACCGAATGCTACCTGATATCATGTGACCATGTGATATTATGAGATGTTTTGAGTCTTCGTAGTGGCAGTGATCAATTTTGGGAATGACGATTTGTTTTTTGACAGGAAAATCAAAAGAAGAACATGCATTCAACTATAAAATTATTCAGAAGTTCTGATTTGTGTCAACTGTGAGATACAATTATTTTTTTAAGCAGCTACTCTGCAGCTGTAATTTGGTATAATGCATACTATAGTGTTGAATAGGTCTGGAAGAGTATATATATAGACAGAAGTCTTAATATGCTTAACTTCAGCCCATACAATGCAAAACCTAAGATTAGGTCTTTGAAACACTCCTCCTCAGTGATACAGGTTTCAGGAGACAGGACTACTGTTAAAACAGTACTATTGTACTATTTGTGAAGCACTGTAGTGACGATTTGCCATCCTAACCTCACAGTGTTAATATTAACTAAGTCTCCTGATTCATAATGAATGCATGAGAGCAGTCATACTGAGTTCTTTAGGAGCACCCTCTCTTAATGCTCATGTCATGAGATCTTGCATGACACTGAAAATTATATTCAGCTCTACCACTTTAAGTATTCAGCTCTCCGTGATGAGTGTGCACAGCTTAATGGTATGCAGTTTTCATTCCATAGCCACATTATGTAATGCTTTGGGGCCATGATGAGTGCTGTGCTACAGGCCAGCATTAGAGGAAAATAGATGGGATGAAAATAAAAAACACAGGAAGAAACCACTCCTATATGAGTGTGTTGATACTTGCCATTGTTGCTGTTTATAGATCATCTGTCTCATCTGGATTTTGACACCTTTTTGTTTAAAAAGTGACCATTGATTTCACTGACTATAATGACAACTGTTTCTGATGTATTTATATTGTATAGCTGTTGTTATTCGCCAAAGATAGGAGAGAGGAAAACACCACTCTGTGGGCAGTGTTGGCTGTGCTCGTCAGTTTCAGAGAGATATCTGTAGTGTAGGTGACAGACAGACAGACAGACAGATGAATGAACGACTGGCAGTACATACAGTAAGACTGGTGAACAGTAGCAAAGCAGCATGCTACATTCCGGGGAAGATTTTTCACAGGTATACATGTACATGTGAATATGTATGTATACAGTGGGAGAAAGTATTGAATTGATAAAGTATTTAACACAAGTCGTCGATCGATATGAGTTTTTTATTGGCCGGCGCTGATATTAAGAGAGCAGGTTGCCCTATGGACGATACATTTTGCATGTGATGAAATACAATGTATTAATAATACCAAATTAGACAATGATTGAACTTAAATTAACATTTATTTAACACTAACATTATTGTTTGTATTGTCTCTGTTCATTTAAGTTGATCTGCATTCCATCTGTTGTGCACTTATTTTTTTTTAACTAATTTTATTAAGAATCAAGGTAAAACATTCATCACATACAATCTTGAACCTTCCTTGACAACAAAGCTCCTCCAACATTTTCAGTTAGCCTAACAATCAGTTCTCCAGAAGGAAACATTTAAAAATAAATAAATAAATAGCACAAGCAAAAAGGGGCACACATATATCTCTTTTCAAGTGTAATTGTGCAGTTATTTCTTCCATAATGTGCAGTTGTCTCAGTTTCTTGGTCCATTGAGTCCACAGATAAGTTGTTCATTGTGGATTCCAAAATGGACTCTGAACTCAGTTCCCCAGAATTCCCCAGTCTTCACACCTAGGTGCAAAGACTGCCAAGAGACCCAGCTTTGAGCTATCATTGGTCAGGGTGACAGACCCCCCACTGACCAGGTAGTCAAAACTCCAGCTCCTTCCTTTGTTTTGGCTCTTCTCCGCCTCTTCCTTCACAGGGCTGCCTGCCCTTCTTTCCTCTACACATCTCTTCTCCAGCTCTACTTCCACTGGGCCATGCCCCCAGCTCTTCTCCTGAGAGCTGCCAGCTGCAGTTCTAGCAGGGCCAAAGAACTTCTCCCCACAGCAGCGACGCAAGGTCCTGCTAGTATTCCACTTCAGTTAGCACCAGCAGTTGCAATGCAAAACTTGCCAGCTAACTACACAATCCAAGGAACAGGAAGCAAGATAGCAACAAGCTGTTCTTCCTGCAAAGGAAAGGAGCGACCAGTTTCCTCCACCCACCTTGTTTCTTTGGACATTGCACAGCAAGGACAGCACTATTCGACATTGGGATTACAACCTTCTCCTGCTTGGCTCATCTGGAGCCACGAGCATCGTTTCTTCAAAGAGTGGCAATGTTGAACTGGGCCTAGATAGCACACAGCATAGCATAGCACAGGACTGTTTAACTCTGGTTGATGTAATGCACATGTTATGAATGTATTTGGTCTATCCACTGTCTGGGTGTTATTATTGTGATCTCTGTGTAGTCAGGTTATTGGTAGTTTGCTTTGCTACACAGCTAATTTGACATTAGTTGAATTATGCTTCACACAGACTCAGGATCTTTGCATGCAACTAACCATCTTCTCTAACCTGGCACAACATCACACACACACACACACACACACACACACACACACACACACACACACACACACGCACACGCACACGTATAAAGTACATGTTAATTAGATTGTGTTTTCATTTTGTGTTAAATACAAGACTTTTGAACCTTCATGCTGTCTATTTAATATTGACAGTTAAGTACCTTTCTATGGGACTGATTTAATGAATTCATTTCCCTTCATCGAGGGTGGTTCTTCCGAGGCGATCTTGTGTGAATTAGATCCTATTATCTATCGTAATTAATAATTATCCCTGATAATCATTAATTATTATTGATAGCCAAATTTTAAACAAATTCCCTATTAATGTTGCCTAAAAGCACAACAGTTGCACTGTGGGGGGTAGATTCTGCAACCATGAAATGATTGTCATTTTTTGTGCAAGTTATCCCCATAGAGTATTCCTTTCGGCATACGTCCCAAAATATAACAGACCAGCAGTTTTGGACAGTCCCAAAAAATATGTGCATGATCCCCAATCATTCCACAGCCTCTCCAGCATAATGGTGAGGGCCCTCCAACAAACTCAACACTTGAGGGGTCCTAAAGTACCTAATCTTAACTTTCCAGTTGAATTATTTTGACATTGGACAATTTCAGATCTTGTGACTACTTGAGTGACTTTCCTCCCATTCCTCATCCCCTATTATGAAATTAGCTTCCAAATGCCATTTTGCTGTAATATGAGATATGTCTCCTGAATGTTGTAAAGTTTTTATAAATGTTGGATGTATACCTTTTATCAATCCAATTATTTTCTTTCAAATTATTAGTATAAAAGATTATTGGTCGACACCTGTTCTCCTAATTACTTCCCACTCGCTGTGAGTTGTCGGAATAGGTCCAATGCTGAAGCTGTGCAAATGATATCAAACTAACTCCCACCATTAAGTGATGAATGGTAACCAGACCTGATTCTGCCCACCTTTTAAAACCCCATCACACAAAGATGGATGAAAATCTGTATTGCCTACTATCTAAATGGCCCTTGATATTGAACTTCGCCCTCTCCCCTTTTTCCTTACAATTTCTCACACATTCAGTGTATTTTGTATCCAATTGTTTTTAATCATGCTCGAATTCCTAATGTGCTTTGCCCAACAATATTATTGATTGGAGAAGGCTCCCTGGAATTAAAATTTACCCATCCTGTCTCCACATCATTATTAATCCATTTCACAGATATACGTAGTTGGGCTGCCCAATAGTCGTTCTAAAGATTTGGCAAACACCTTTGTGTTTTGGTAGAAAGAGTGTTTTAAGGTCTAACTCTGGGTCTTTTTTGCTGCCAGATGTATCTTGATTAAAGTTTATCTAACATCTTGAAGGTAGTAGCAGGTACTAAAGAAATCTGGGTAGCACATTTATTCAAATTGATTCTATTTGTCCCAATAAAGAGAGAGGTAAAATTCTCCATCTAGTGATGTATGACTTGATTTGTAAAACCAGCTCCTCATAGTTAGCTATTTAGGAATTACTCTTACTCCCAGGAACAATCAGTTATATCAAGCTAAGGCCTTCATTAGTCCAGTGGAAGTGTGCTACACTATTCAAATGAGGAGGCCAGCTTCCAACTATCATCATGGCTTCTGATTAATTCTCATTCATCTTATAGCCTTATAATTCTCCTTAATTTTTTGAATCATTCATTATGACTGGAATTGAGTCTTCGGGGTTTGTTATAGAGAGTAAAATACCATCTGTGAGTAACACAATCTTATGTGTAATACCCATTTGGTCATCTATTCCTTGCATTTGGGGGTTTGATCTAATCATCTCTGCTAGCGGCTCTATGTTATATGTGATCTATGTAAATAGTGATGGAGACAAAACATCCCCTTGACATGTCCCTCTCTGTATCTCAAAAAAATGAGAGCAGTGGCCGTTGACCCTGACTCTAGATTTAGGGTTTTTATATATCATTTTAATCCAATTAATAAATGTGGTGATAAATCCCATACATTTCAAATTAGTTCCAGGTACAGATGTTCATTTGTCAAGGAGTATTAAACACACAAACCTGAACCGTTCCCAATTAATTTGTAAAGGAAAACATCAAACTTCCAATTCTCCAGCAGGCTGTCTGATGTAATGATCATTGCAACCTGCTCCTGGTGTCTTATTGGTAGAGAGGTGCAGCTATCACTCTCAGGGAGCATTGCACTAAGTGCAAGTAGAGCTAACCACATAAGTATCATCACCTTAAGGGTAAGCCTTTGCCTAGTTACACAGGCTATGTGTGATCCACCTATGCCTCAGTCTCTGACCACAAAACCCATTGCAAAACAATCATAATATTTTTATTTACCAACACCTCAATATCTTACTTAGAATACGTCACATTCAGCAGCTTAACAATTAGAGTTACTTCTTATGTTTAACACACTGTAAACATGGCATGAGTCTGTAACTAACTAGTTTACTCGTCTGCATCATTAGTGCTTTTCCGAATGCGCTTAGCCCCAGACTAAGGGAGCTGTTAGCCCTGGGCTAAGGGAACTGTTAGCCCCAGACTAAGGGAGCTGTTAGCCCTGGGCTAAGGGAGCTGTTAGCCCTGGGCTAAGAAAGCGTTCAGACTGGCACATTCCAAAGCGGGCTAACTCTAATTTTAGCCTAAGGCTTGCTGACCCCGGGCTAAGAATGTTCAGTGTGAAAAGCCCTATTCATGAGTGATCTCAAGTCTGTGGCTGATAGTGACCTCGCCGCATGCCTCTTTCACTGGTCATGCCCGTTTCCTTGTATTTTCCATCTGTCTCTCATCAGTTCTGTCTGTAGCCTCTCTTGCTCATTGATTTGGACATTCCCAGCGCTTTCAGTGTTGGAATTGCATCCACCAGGGTTTCAAATACCTTCTCTCCTGAACCTGTAGTCATCCTGAGTTCTGCTGGATAGGGACACTTTGCGCATATCTCCTCTCTCTTCAGCTGTTTAATGACCTGGCGCACTTGTCCTTTCTTCTTCTGTAGTTCTGGGGAGGCGTCGTGGTCAAAGAAGATCTGCATTCTTTGAAACATGACCTATTGTCCCCATGCAAGCTGCAGTAGCCTACATGTTCTTTGACAGTGAAGTCCAGATAGCGCACAATGACAGAGCGTGGGTAAGCGCTCCATTCCCTCGGTTAAGCCATCAGGCATCTATGCACACTCTTTTCTATCTTCATATCGAGTTCAGGTGACACTTGTTTTTAACAAAAGCTCTTTCACAAACGTTTAAGTATAGTGCACTTCTTGATTCTCTCTCCTGAGATCTTTTAACTCCTTTAAAATCGCAGAGTCTTCTCTCATGGCTTCCTCGTTGTAGTGAGAAGAGCTAGCTTTACTATTCTGAGCCACTAGTGTGGATTCTTTCTTTTCTTTTCCAGAGTTGGCTTTCAGTGCATTTTTGCTAGATCTTCCAGACGAACCAATCTTTAGGATTCTTACAGTCACACTCTTGTTCCATGCTGCTGAATAATTCTGTAGTTGTTGAACAATATCTCAGGGGTTTTGCAGAGCAGGAGACTTATGCTGCCGCCTTGTGCATTACACAACCGGTAGTCTCTGTGCTCTTTTTTTTAAATAAAAAGAATATATCAACTAAATAAATATCCACAGGTAATCAAATGAAATAAAAACTAAAGGTATTAATGAAAAATGTGCTTGTACACTGAACAACAGTGTTTATCAGCAGATAGCAGTATCTGTAGTATTCCTTTAAGGTAATAAAAAAAGTATAAACAATTTTAATGCACACTGTAGCACCCAGCAGCGTCATTTTGTTTATGGTCCCAGTGAACATTTATCTAACACTAATGAATTCTTGAACATACAAAAATATTCAACAACAAAAAAATGTGTATTCTCTCAGATTTTTTTTATGACCGACCTCATGAGTGCATTGTCTGATGAAGATTAGCTCAAAATGCAATCATCCACATTAGAAAGCCCCATAATCAAGTTTCACTTATTGACACATTCTGGTGATGCTGTTCTAAATTACATTTGAAGTGTGTTCTCAAACAATGTTGTCATACAGCTTGACATCACTCTTGGTTCATTTTTTGATGAAAACTCATCCTAATTCTAATGCTCTTATAGCAGATCTAAGTATCATGGAAGCATCCCCCAGCTCTGGTCTCTTATTTGTGTTTGTCATTCAGGCACTATATGAGCTTGTCTAACCCGGCTAATCAGGCTAAGTCAACTACCATGCTGTAGCTAATAGACAACAACTGTCAATATTTTTGGGGTAAAACTCATGCTCTAAAATTTCTGTTATGTTCTTGAGAGTAGTATACATGAATGGATTATTTTTACAGTAACTGTTTAGATCACAGGGCATACTAGACTGAGGAAGTCAGGAATGAAAAGAAAAGAAAAGTGGAAAAAAAAACCCAAAGAAACAAATGTTGTGTACCGAAAGGTTCGGGATGCACACGTGTACTGTTACACCCCAAGAACATTACCTCTAATTTTGTGAGATCAGCACAGTGCACTTTAGTTATACCTATGTGAAATTACCTTGCTTATAAACCATCTTGTGCACTGACTTTTATCCTTTCCCCCTTTAATCAGCTAGCAGCTTCCATCCCTTTGAAACCTGACAAGTGGCCACTGATCAGGTTTAATATCGATAACATTGATTCACCACTTACAACTCAGTAAACAGGCAGAATGAGTAGCTCAGGGTGGGAAAAAAAAGTTCTTCTTGTTTGTTTTATGCAGTCGTGGGTGAAAGAATAACAAGCATGTGAGGTATGCACACTATCTTTAGATTTTTTCAAGAACTTCATAATACAATCCATAAGGTGACCCTCAACCTGAGAGGTTCAATAGAACCTAGAATTGAACATGCTAGTAACTCTTGAGCCCAGTCAGAAGTTGCACATGTGGTACACACATCCAACTGCATACCCAGTGAAGCTACCAGGGTTTCACCCTACTTTTTAATGTTTAGAAGGAAAGCCTGATTTCCTCTGGATGATTGCTTGGTGTGTCAGCTACTGGAACCTCTTCCTGCCTGGAATTTGTGTGCAAAATGAAGACAGAACTGCAAGCAGCCTATCAGTTATAACCAGAAAGTGCATTACCATCTTCATGTGTTAACACTACACCTGGCCTTCTAGTGGCTGGGGAATTTTGACAGTATTAATGAACAAAAACCTTAGAGCACAGGAGAGATCGGAGAGCAGTCGTTCCACGAGCACAGAGAGCAGCCTGAGTGAGAGGAGAAGGGCTGGAGCTCGAATGCACAAAATCTGTGCAAGCAACAATCTATTTGAGTGCAAGCACACAGCATTTCTAAGGGTGTGAGGGCATGGTGTTGAGGGAAAATTTAACAAAAAGTCATTAAATCATGCTCTCAAATAGTTTAGTTTTGAGCATAAAATAACATTTTGAGAAAATATCAGTAAAAGAAACTACCAGTAATACATACACAAAAGGAGAACCAAGAATATAAGAAAATATGTTTATTTTTGTTATTCCTTTTACATGGTCAGATATGCGTATTTTTATGTTCTAGCTTAATGATGACATCTACTGGTAAAGGGAGATTTAGCCAGCTCAACATCAACCACTAAGTACTCAGGATCCTGTTCAGAAAAAAAATAAAATAGTGGCCCAGTCTAATATCAAACACATCATCAGTAAAAAGGGGTTACATTATGAATTGTGGGAGTAATTAGAAATGATAAGAACTACTTAGAAGACCAGACACCACATTTATATGCTGGTTTCTCATAACTCAGGAAATATGGAAAGTTAAATTAGAGGTAAAGTTAATGTATCTGTCTATCTATGTCTATCTCAGTCTATGAATTGCATATTTTAACAACTTATAATTCTTTTTAGAGCCTGGCCAACATATAAACCCCATCCCCTGCAACAATGATAAAACATTCCTCCCACTACAGGGCAGCCTGCTGGGTAGACTTGAGATCACTTGTGTTGCCTGGAAACAGCACTGCTTCTCTATAGGGGTGAAAAAGACAGACTTCTGTAAAGGGCAAATAGTCAGATGTCTAATGATTTTATTTGCACTCTTTTCATTCTCATTAATGAGTTTAATAAAGTGGTTAAGTTGTCAGATGGTTAATTGTTCCAAATTGTACGTATTGATCAGAAATGAAGCATTGTTCTCCACTTACTGTATACATTAACATCAAGGTTTGGTGTTTCAAAGATTAGCTGTGGCTGCTGCTTATGGCTGCTGCGCCACAAACTTCTGGATTGGAGTGTTGATCTGAATGTTTATACTCTCTGTGAGCTTTGAGGTTTTTCGTCGGACCCAAGATGCAGAGACTCGAGATACTAAAGAGATGAATTCAAAGGTGATTTATTAAGGTAAACAAATTGATGCTGGGAGCAAGGACGGCAGGCAGGCAGGATGGACTGGTATGTAGGCAATGAGGAGGGAGTCCAGGCAGGTTGGTGAAGCTGCGAGCTGAGCAGAGAGATGCTGAGGATCTGCAGACGTGGAGAGGGAAAGACACAGGGATGAGATGGCGTCTAGCCATAGAAAAACACTGGAGCACAAAACACGTAGTAAACAAAACACTAGATGACACTGAGATAATATACTGAGGTTTAGCAAGAGCACAGGTGTAATCACCGAATGTGACGGAACAATCTGGCACTGGAGTGGTGAAGAGACCAGGATGTTATAGCCATGACATTCTCACCATAGTGTGACTGACTAAGTCAAACGTGTTCTTACTGCAACTGCATGCACCAAACTGTGACATCCAACTTTGATGGTTTGGGATGAATACATCTACTACTACTACATGACCTCATGGTGGGTTTACATTTAGTCTGATATTTGATCACTGAGAAAAGCAGGTGTGAAATCTGCAGCATTGTTTTATCAGGCATACATACAAGGAGAGACATTCAAATTGATGAATCAATTTAAAGATACTTTACATGAGTTCTCCACATAGTGCCACAACCCAGAGCAGAAATGCAACATCCTGTTATTTTTTGGGCAGTGTTGCCTTTTAGTTTCTCTGAGTGATTTTCCTGACATTTAATGGCTCCCAGCAGCTCCAGTCCATTGTCTTATGATTGAAGCAGCTAGTGATAATTCTAGACTCACAAAGGACTTTATTTCTGGTGGCAAAGAAAATAGCAAGAACATAATTTTAATAAACATGTTTGGTGCAGGAAAGTAAGGAAAGCTAAATTAAAAGCTTGAATGATTTCCTACTTGTGTGGTTATCGCTGTCACCGGTGTTACATGGTTGTCAGGCATACACCTACTGTATAACATTGCTTCCCACCGCCCCCAATGTTGGCTTGCTTTTTTGTTCAAACTTAATTGGTTAATGCACACTACAAGTACAGTGTTGACCATTGTTTTGCTCAGAAGACTCAATTTTGATGAAAAATAGTGGTGTTACACTCACTGAACAATGCAACAATTTTATTTGACTAGCATACTTCAAAATAAAAGTCAGCCTGTGTTTGGCCAGTTAAATGCTTTAATGTGAAGCTGCAACAGCAGGAAATGTTCGGTTTGAATCAGCAGTAATGGGACAATTATCCTTGTGTTAGGTTATTGCATTGTGTAGATCTGTGTAGTAGCACACCTGCAGTTGTGAGGGATTCAGTGTCAGTAGTCCACCCTGGTGCTAACGAGCTCAGACAGATGTACCCTCTGAGTTGTCCCTTCATACAGGGGAGGCTCGACACCATGTTTTAGCCATCCTGTAGATTCAGCAGTGACTGTATTCAGGATGCTAACTTTAGTCATAAATGAACAGTTTCCTCCTCATTCCAACTCATCCACCTCCAAATTTCTTATTCCACCTTCCACCTCCTCATCCAAACCCACTCTTTCCTTCTCTTCCATCCTCAGGTCAGCTTCACACTCTGCGGAAGGAATAAATAAGTAAGAAATGTAGGGGGCGGGGATCTGTTTGGTCTCCGTTCACTAATGCTGCTGAATCGATGGATAGTTACCATGGTAACAGGGAGGCTGGAACCAAAAATACATTCTATACAACATCTTTAATACCTCCCCCTACATTCAGTTTGCCAACTGGCTCATCTTCCCACATACACCATTGTGAAGTCACTTCCTAAAACAGGATGCATGTTGATGTTGTCTGGTGTAAACACCGTAACTCCAAAGGAGAAATGAAAACTACAGTACATATGGAAGTGTAAAACCTGTAACTTACATGTAATATTAGCAGTAAAATTGTATAGGAGTCCTTTCATGTGTCACTTTTAATGGGACTGTTTCTTCTCCTGTGTTTAGAGCTCAGTCCTGTTAAAGATTCCAGGAATAGTGAAGACGTAGGATCATAATATGCAAAGTGAACTTACTACCTTACACATTTCTCTCATGTGTATTTAAACACACACACACACTGTGTGTCAAATATTATTCACAACACATTTAAAAGTCTTTGTTTAGATGTACTCCTATTTTTCCTCAGATCTTCCTTTAAATTACGAGTGATTGTTTTCTTGGTTTGCTTTCTTCAGCTGCAACTGAGACACACACATTTTCACTCCCCCCTCTCGACAGTTCAGTCCCGTCTGCTTGCCTGTGAGCCGTGATGCATTACTACATACTATCCTGACCGTTAACCACTGCTACTGTTATTACTAGTAGTCACATTTCCATTATGTGCATTTCATTATTATTGCTGTAATACCTCTTTATGTACTTTCATTCCTGTCAACCATCGCTTATAATTGTATACATTGTGATCTCGTTGATCTGCTCTGTACATGCGACATCTATTGCACGTCTGTCCATCCTGGGAGAGGGATCCCTCCTCTGTGGCTCTCCCTGAGGTTTCTTCCGCATTTTTTTTCCCTGTTAAAAGGGCTTTTTTTTGGGGCAAGTTTTTCCTCACTCGAATCGAGGGTCGAAGGACAGAGGGTGTCGTCTCTGTACAGATTGTAAAGCCCTCTGAGGCAAACTGTGATTTGTGAATTTGGGCTATACAAATAAAATTTGATTTGATTTGATTTGATTTGATAGAACCTTGAATTGAATGAGAAGTCTTTTTATTAGTGTTTTGGTTTTGCCACTTTAGAGGAGTATTTCTCTCACTCAGGGATGCTACCACATCTATCTCATCTGATTCCGCAGCACCTTTCTTTGCTTTTTGTTTCTTAATCCTTGAAGAAGATTTAGCGGTTATCCCCAGGCTTCCTTTATGTTACTACAAAACTGCCATGTTTCTTGCACGCTACTGTGCTCTGAGATCAGACATGCAGGTAAGGTACTGGTAAGAGACCAGGAGTGTGTGCATGTGTGCGTGAAGGGGGAAGTGGTATGGGGAGGATGTGCATGTGATTTCAAAAAGAAGCCCAATGTGCAAGTGGAGCTCTCTTGTTATATGGCTTTTCTAAAAATGGGATGTGTGGGTACAACTGTCTAACATCAGAGCTTGTACAATAACAACTCATTTTTTAAACTTCTTTCCAAACTGATCATATTCATTTTACGTAGTTACAACAGTCGTTCTTTAAGCCTGTCAGCACAAAGCCGTGCCCTGTCATCACCTCCACCTTCAACCTTGGCTGATATAGGAGTTAATGCAGCCTGCTAAGCAGGCTCAGTGTAAGCTTTGATCACTCACTACTGCAAAAGCTCAATGGAATAAGCTTCCAGCCTAACAACAGCTTGTGCATTTTATTATACCAATGGCAGGGGTGCATAGTTTCAGTCATAAAATAAAGATTCCTGCAAGGGTAACGGATGGATGTAGACAGAAATGCATTAGATATTGTATACTGGTGCACAGCACATCATGTGTATTATCAGTCTCAGTGTGCTTTATATCAGCGCTGGAATGACTCATATCGCTGCTCATCTAGCCCACAAGACACCATCACAAATAATCACAACATTTTTTCCTCTGGCCCTGTGCACTCATTAACTTGGAATTGGTTTCTAAATAGCATAAAAAGTGAATAAACAGATTTTGTGTTCAAAAATATGTGGCAATCTGAGATTCAGGAGTGGCTCTGGCCTCTTCTGGCTTTGATTTCACAGAGCTTAATGATACTTGAGGGGAATGAACAAGCACCAACCAACATGTAACATATGTTCAAAACCAGGTATAAAGCACCTTTGGAGAAAGTTAAATCACAGTATTGCAGAAACATGATCTGTTTATGCAAACATGTGCCAAAATCTCTCAAGCGTCACATAACCTCTCCTCAAGGAATTACACCTGCACTAAAACACATCTTTGTCAGAGAAGTAAATGTGACATTGAGGTTTTAAAAAAAAAAAAAAAAAAAAATCCGTATTATTCTGTCTGTGAAGAAGTGGCCTAAGTATTCATTTAAGTAAAATATATGCCAAAATAAAGTATCCTAGTCGGTCCATCCGTTCACATTGTTTTATAATATCTGTAAGTTTGCCACGTCTTGCTCACAAAGCACTGATCTTATCACTATTAAGTCTGTGACGATCAGAGGATGTGAGTGTTACATTCCTGGCAGCCCAACAAGACCTGACAAATACAAGTATCAGTGTAGCACTTGAACCTAATCTGGTTTAGTACTGCAGTGTTGGGTGATGAATCATCACATTTAACAAGTTCTCCATTCCTTTCCCTTTGTTGTCTGCCTTCCTCCTCAGCAGATGGGCCAGAGTCAGCAATGTTCCCATTCCTATTCCCTGCCTCCTTCTTCACTTTCTAAACTATCCCTCCATGAGCGTTCTCTGTCATCAATAATTGATTGATCCATTGGTACTGTTTTGTGGTGACTTCTGCTCAAACCCAGTTAACTATAGCAGACTTAAGTACTACATTACATATTTCAAAACTAGAATGGCACTTATTGGAGTTGATACTTCCACCAAGGCCCAACAATCCCCTTCAAATCACTCAAGCCTAATCCAATATCAAACAAAAAATTGCACTCACTCATAGATACAAACCACCTAAATATGCCTGATTTTTTTCATCAACATCCATGCATTATTCCCTGTGAAATTAACAA
This sequence comes from Pagrus pagrus, assembly GCF_965226575.1. Lineage (NCBI taxonomy): Eukaryota > Metazoa > Chordata > Actinopteri > Spariformes > Sparidae > Pagrus > Pagrus pagrus. Next base: position 29,491,680 of record NC_140198.1, on the reverse strand, counting down.
AAATGACAAAAAATGCCCCATTTCCCTATTTTTTCAGAAAGTAAGAAATATTTGCTAGATCTGTCCCTTTATCTGGATCTGCACCAAAAGTTAATGGGTTCTACTGTGGCCTGAGACCTATCCACCATCCAAGTTTTGTGGAATCTGCTCAGTAGTTTTTTGTGTTATCCTGCTGAAAAACAAACCAACCAACCAACAAACAAACAAACAAACAAACATGGGTGAAAAAATAACCTCTTTGGTGGAGGTAATCATGTATATAAAGGAAATTGTTCCCTCTGGACCATCCACTGCAATTAGACAATACCAAAGAGTCTAATTCTTACTTTCAAGAAAGGTTTAGTGTTGAGGGATTGCTGCACAGTTGGAGGCTCAGTGGTGAATGTATTTGAACTCTTTTATGGCCAAACTACTGCGCTCAGAATCAGCACAGTGATGCAAATCCCCTTGTCAAGTAATGCAAGTAGCAATATAGTGTACCATACCATCACAGTAATCTTTAGGAAGAATAATTCCTCACAATAATGCATATGTCAAAATATATGACAAGCAGGGTTCCTTTGATCTATCTCTAAATACCATGTGACACAGCTTCATGAGCCTATTATTCCATTCCATTTTTACCATTTAGTAGGAAATAAACACTGCAGAATCTGGACATAAACTGTGCAACAAAATACAATACAAAGAATGCGCCATTACAATCTGAATTTTCAATTACTTACTAGCTAAATACATTGTGAAGAGAATTGTGAATCTACCCAGATTACTTGTTTTATTATCATATAGTGGTTAAGCTAAGGAAACAAAACCCCTTAGTAAGGGAAAGGTTATAGTCTTGGTCAAGCATAGAAAAAGTCAATGCTAAAATGAAGCAAAAGAGAGGAAACCACTATAGCAGACGTAAGTACTACATTAAACCTAAACCTGTCAAACCTGGTAAAGAATTTAATCTTTTTCACAAATTAATTGTATGAATGTAATTAATGCTATTAAATAATGCTCACCACTTGGTATGCACTGAGATAAATAATACGCTCGTGGTCAAAAGTTCACTTGTAAAGAACATGTATATCATGGCAGTCTTCAGTCCCAATGATTTCTACAGCTCTCATGTTTCTGTGATGTAATGCGTGGAACACAAACTTCTTTGTCACAAAAACATTCATGAAGTTTGGTTCAGTAATGAATTTATTATAGGTCTTCTGAAAATATGACCAAATCTGCTGGATCAAAAATATACATACAGCAACTTGAATGATCAATTTTGGTGATTATAGAAAGTTGTGTGAATTTGCATTGTAGCATGGCCTCTTCCTCTGAATCATAATGATTAATAACTGCTTTTCTGGACCTATTTTAACAGGGCCTGTTAGATACACCCATTAGACTCAGCCACAAACATTTATTTTTATTTTTTACACCTGCTGGAACAAAAGAAAACCCATTATTGCCATATTCATCTGAATCTGTGCATTGTCATATACTGACATTTTTAAGTCTTTTCTTTTTATTGTTGCAGGTATACCTGCTTTTTATATAAATTTTTCTCGATTAGAATCATTTTTGTTTTTAATGAGAAGGCACATTCCTGTAGCTAGGCATTTATCATTCATTGGACTTAACTTAATATTCTGTTTTTATTGTATCTTTTCTTACTTACACCATTATGTTGGGGAAAAAAGCCATTATAAATGGTGTTTTTAAATTTTTCTTGTAATAAACCATGACCAGATCCATTTGTCAAATGATTATTTGAATACTGGTTTCCACTGCTAATCCACCACTTTCAGCCTGGATATCCCCACACAGCCAGAAATGTGACTGAAACAGTAATCTGGCCAGTCTTCTTCGTGTTGCTTCTTGCATGGTTTCACTGACTTGGCAGCAGTTTAGCAGCATTAGTGAACGTAGCCCTAAAGTGTGAAAATGCCATTTTAATCTATCTGCATACGGTATGTGAGTAGCCTGTGCTTTGTGGATGGGGTGCCTAGGCAGTGTGATGAGGCATTCTGGGGTTCGTGGATTTTTTAAAAATAAAAACGGATACAATATTAAAAGCAGTGCCTCCGCTTGTGAAGTGCATTTTTATTGAGACTGTGTCGGATCGCTTTTGAGGTTGCAGGTTGTGTAGGTGGGGCACAAAACGGGCAGAAGGGGCAGCGTCAGTGAAGAGCTGAAATTTGTGTGGGTTCCGTAGAAGAAGGTGATGCTATTCTAGTTTGCGAGAAGGCATTTCCAGTATAGCTGTGCATCTCTCCCTTATAAGATGATTCGATACATATCTAGATACATGGGCTACAATACGATTCGATCCAGTTTAGGTACGATATGTTACAATCACTGCATGAAAAGTGAGATTTTCGTCCCCGTAAACGCCCAGAAATCTCCCTAATTTTCGGCAGTTAACGACAATTTACAGCCTGTGAACGTCGCGTTCGTCTGTGCCACATATTGTCGGAAACGAACCCTGACGTATGTGGAGCTCCCGGAGGTGCGAACGGCTCTAATTAGCATATGAATAGCAGCGAAAACCACTACTTTTAAACACGAAAAATCACTCGTGATTGGTTGGCAGATCTGTCACTATTGGTCAGCCTGGGTCATTATAAATGTAAACCCCACCCCTATATATATATAGGGTGGGGTTTATATATATATATATATATATATATACATTTGTTCATTCATATGATATGCTATGGACTACACTATTATTACCATCAAGGACATGAATGAATTTATTGAGAAAAGGAAAATTTGCCAGGAACGTGCTTATTCAAAGACAGAGCTTTATTAGCAGAAACACAAACACACTATGTACAAATCAGAGCTCGGTGAGCTCCTGGCTACGAAAGAACAGAGGTCGCACAATCCATCCAGACACCCCGCCAACAATGCTGTCTTCCTCATCGGACATTAGGTCTATGGTGGCGCACGGCAAGCACACTCTGTCTCGCTTCCAGCAGCTGTAAAAAAATCAATAAAGACAATCAGTACTGCACGATGCACTGCGTATGGACACAATGCACCTGAAAAATAGTCACATTGACCAAAAACGGATCTAATCTAATAAGTCTTACCCTCTTTCTTCTCGATCGACTCCGAGCTGAACTCTTCACAGCTTCTGCCTGCGAGGCGAGATCTGGCTGTCTTTACCTGAAGCTCCTGCGTACTGTCTCATAGTACGTCTTACAGGCAGCTGGAAAACAATTAAATGGTATTAATAAAAAAACTTAAGTCACAGTAAAATTAAACAAGGAAGGAACAGGAACAAAACAGTACAACTTACTTACACACAATGGAGTCACTATCACGACATGTAAATCCGGACTTGCGGACATAGCTCCGAGCAAATAGGAGGTCATCGCCTCGTTATGAGGCGAGGTTAGTCTGTGAAAACAAAATGAACGGTTAAGATCGGTGTCTATTAACGTATCTGTTTCCTTATACAGCAGAATGAAAACATATTCTTTAAATCTTACCCTTGCTCCGGTTCGTAGCGCTGTCCGGGCTGAAGAGAAACTCACGCAGCTGATGATCTTGGCAAAGTCCACCACTCGCAGTGCTACCCGGCCCTGTCGGGGTCTTTGTGTTTGCCATCGGTCTCACAGCTCCACACAGGCTTTACTCATCAGGTTCGCTTGTCGCTAGCTTGTTAGCAAAGTCCATGCAAAAGCACTGCTAGCCGCTAGGTCAGAAGCTAACTTAAACTCCTCTCTGTCTTCTTGTGCTGAGTAGTCCACTCAAACTGACAGATCTCTACCACCATTAAAGTTTGTCCAGGTCGAACACTTTCACTCAAACTGGTGTAGATATTTATTAAAAAGTTTGTGTTTTCACTTTACAGTAGACAACCTGCATCTGTCGTCTTCCTCCGTTCGTCACTCTCTCGCATCTCCACCCACTTCCCCTTCACCTCAGTTCTTCCATCCCCTGTCCTTTGACCTCAAAGGTGAATCAGAAAGGTCCCGAAAATAACAAAGTCACAAAAGGTCCAAGGATAATAAATCCACAAAACATTTGTGCAACTCTCTTTCCTATTCTTACAGGCATTTAACAAATATTATTACACAACCAATAATTAACATTTTAAATGCTGCATTCAGTAAACAATATTATAACTTCACTGCTGGTCAATGAATTTTAAGATTTTAACATTAAATGCTATGTACTAACCTATGAACTTATTTATTCAATTATATTCTTACTATCTTGAATACATTTCAACAGGGTTACACTTGGTCCAGTTCGTAGCGCCTACAATTTGTCTCGGAGTTGTGAAGACGGCGTACTGCTTCCTGTAAATTACAAGACCAAAAACATACACTTTTATAAAACAACTTACACTGGTTCTGCTCACTTGTTCTTTTACAAGGCTACTAGGCTACTTTTAGCTTAGCTAGCAGTAACCAAACATATTCTTACTGCAATCTTGGGATTGTGCACCCGTCTTCTCTTCTTAGAGTTAGTCTCTTCCACACACTTTTTCGACTCCAAAGCAGCCAACCTATCCTCTATGGACAGCAACCTGGAGTTTACTACGGTGAACTGCTCATTCACATCGACAGCAAGCAGAGTAAGCTGACGAGACAGCCCACTGATAGCATTCAGCAGTTTCTTCTCGCCAGAAAAATGTCACCTGGGGTAAAACTCCCCCTGCTACCCTGATTTGCATTTGTATAGCTCACAGCATTTTCATTTACATGTTAAAGCCTCCCCTAGAATTAGGGGGAGGGGGGTCATTGGGGGACAACTGCCAAGCAAGGCCCACGTCAATTTCCGACAATTCACGGCAGTTTTCGGTGTTGCCTGCAAATTGCCGTTTGCAGTCGTAAACCTGAACTTCCAGGACAATCTACAGTGCCGTTTACTGACGAAAATCCCACTTTTCATGCAGTGAATCCGATAAAATTCTTTGTTTCATGTAGACATTAATTTTCCATTATATAAGGAGCAGTAATGGGAAGGTGAATGTGATCAAATTTCCTAGTGCTGATCGGCATTGAAGCGGATGTGGTTAATAAGTGGTTGGTTGGGTTGTGAAGACGAGCAGGTTGAAAGTGGCCACAGCTACAGAAGGAGCACACATGGAGGAATCTGCACTGAGGCATGCTGCAGCCGAATCTGTTATCAAGTTATTGCAGATGGATCGACCTCCTAATTGCAGAACTTGTTGTCCATGCCTTGAGGTAAGGGTATGGAGGAGACAAAGCTTGTGGCTTTTGGAATAACATCTGGTGACGGACTAGTAGAGGAGAGGCTAGTGAAGGGAGAACTTTGGCTTGAGTTTTTTTTTTTTTTTGAGGGGATGGTTCATGCAGTGGCGACATGCAGGTGATCCACGTGTGGCAGATGAAACTTGAAAGAGCGAAGGTGTGACTGTGCAATTGTAGTTGAAGCACCCCGAGTAGGTGTAAATTGCTGAAGCCATGCTGCTGCATAGAAACCTGTGCCTCTGAAATGGAGGACCAGTTCAAGGACCAGAGTCAGGTGATCATCAAACTCTCACGAGCTGGGTAAGCTGGACAGAAATATCTCTATATAGAGAGAAACCCCTAAGACTGTGAGCTCTTTAGAACGAGTTGGGACTTTAGCATCCATGATGAGTATGTCTTTGTGGCTGTCAATTAGTCTTGGTTGAGAAGTTTGGTCGAGGGAGGGAAGGAGTAGTTCAGCTAGGTCGATGTATTTATTGGTGAGGATTTGTTGTCAAAGGTATGCTGAGACAGGAGGGGGTTTAGGAGGAGTTTGCTAGAAGGATCTCTGAAGTAACAAGGAAAACCGAATGTTTCTTGTCGATGAGATAGGTGCGTATAAAGGAATTGTAGATGGTGCAGCAAGGATGGCTGGAGAGATGAAGGGGATGGGAACTGGCAACTCTGTGCCAGTAGAGAGTGATAGAGGTTGCAACGGATGAGGCAGTGGTGAGAGGACCTGGCAACCTGGTGTCAGTAGACGTTAGTAGAGGTTGTTGCAAAGAGGTAGTGGGGGGAGGAACTGGCAACCTGGTGCCAGAAATGAGAGAATCCCTGCATTCCACTTTTTATAGTACCATACTATTTAGTAAGCCAGAGAATAGTTAGTATGTCCCAATACGAATTATGTGAAATGCTGTATGCAAAAATACTATGATGTTCTACAACATCCGTTTTTTTTTTACAGTATGCAAGCCAGCGTGCTTTTCTGGCTATTGTGACCCACAATCTTATGTGCAGCGGAACATATGTCCCATACATCATGGTGTGTCACGTAAATATAAACAAAACCGAGAGAGCACAAACATTTAACGGCTCCCTGACAGATGTCAGTTCACTCAACAGAATGACGGACAGCGAACGACAGATGCATTTAAGTGTCAGTACTTCATTCTTTGTATTTCGTGCTAAGGCTGCAACGGATCTAGGAGCGAGAGGGTCAAAGTTCAAGGCAGACTGTCATGACGAAGTATGTCTCAGTTGTATGCATGCTGCATGCAACAGTATGTACATTGTAGGGGACACTGCATAGCATACTAATAGTCAAAACAAAAGTATGCAATTGGGAAAACACCCAATGTCCCAATTGTATGCATACTGCATCCAACAGTTTGTACTTGTTGGGGCCACTGCATTATGTACCAATAGTAAAAAGAAAAGTTTGGATTCAGAAAATACCCTATGTCCAATTGTATGCATACTGCATGCAACAGTATATACTTTTAAGGGTGGCTGCAGTACATACTACTACTTTATGAAAGTGAAAAGTATACAATTTGGAAGAGGCAATGAAGGTTATTACAAAAAAGATAGGTAGTGGGGAGAGCAACTGGCAACCCTGTGCCATTGATAACATTTGATGTGGTGTGACTCGAAATAAGTTATTTGAGGGAATGGGGTATGGTATAGAGCAGAGCTGGCAACCCAGGAGACGCCACGGAGAGTGTGATGACATCACGCATGAGTGCACTCTTGCAGCATCTACCTGAGTGAGGATTGTTACAATTTATGACTTTGTTGTGCGGAAGAGTGAAATGCCTTCTTGTGGGTTTTCTTATATACATGGAAACAACCTAAATTTACACACCAAGTCCAATGCTCAGTCCTGAGTGGTGAAGACAGGAGGTTGGCATCAGAGGAGCGGAGGCAGCGGGAGGGAGTCTCATGGTGCAGAAGGTCAGTGAGGAAAGAAGGGTCCTGGTTATGAGGGGCTTTGTAGGTGAGAAGGACTTTGAATTGAATCAGTTGTGAGACAAGGAGCCAGTGGATCTTCTGGAGGACAGGGGATGATGTGGTCATGGGAGTGGGAGTGGGTGAGCAGGCGAGCAGCAGAGTACTAGATGTATCGGAGTTCAGTAAGGATTTTGGAGCTTCTTTGCAGCTGAACAATGATCTTGCTTTGTAACACAAGCGCTTTATGGGCATGTCTTTATTCCTTCCATTTTCATTCATTTTAATGGTCATATACTTCAAAATTAGGCTTCAATGTTACATATTTCCCATTTCTGAAGGTGTGGAAAGGTATTAGAGACATTACAAATCACAATACCTCAATGACCCTGGTAGAAAGTTAATCTGCATTGGATAATTTGGTAATAATTAATAATTATTCAATCAATATTAATGGATTTCAAATTTGGCATTATTTATTGCTCAGTATATATGTATATTTAGTGTACATTTCATGTAGTTTTGTTTTGTTTTTGTTGTTCTTGTTTATATATTATTATTATTATTATTATTATTATTATTATTTCTGCATATTCTGAACTTTGAATGAGAGCAGCTGTAACGTAAACAATTTCCCCTCTGGGATGATAAAGTATTTCTGATTCTGATTCTGATAAAAAGATGAAGAAAAATCATATCTCTATTGTTTTCACCTATCACTGTTTGTTTGTCCTCACAAGGGGTCGACCGATATGACTCATCAGGGCTGATACCAGTAACGATTATTAGAAAGCAAGGAGACTGAAAGCCAATACAGTATGTGGAACGGATATTCATTTGCAGTAAAAATTTTACTCTTTGTGTCAAAATTTTAGTGATGGAATAAACCTAAGACAATATATTCAAGTACTGTTCTTAAGTACAAGCAGTGGTTTGTCATCTGTCAGTGAGCTGTCAAATGTGCGTGCTCTCTCTGTTTTGTTTATATTTGTGCAACACAACATGACGACTGCTGCTCAGAGGATTGTGGGTCAAAATAGCCAGAGAAGCATGCCGGCTTGCATACTGTGAAATGCAACCAGGGGGCATTATTGTACAACACGCTGAGCAGAGGCAGAGTTTTTGAGGTAAAACCAACTGAACACCATTAAACAAGTTGCTTAATGCTACAGTGTGTGTTGGTCAGCTTGTCTTGTTTGTTACTGTGGATCGCTGCTCAGCTTTTTTTTTTTCTCATCACTGCCCCGCTCCATTAACATTAGTCCCCTGGGTGACAGCCTTTTCTTCGGCCTACTTGGACACAAAGGTAATTAATCATTCATTAAAGGAACTTGGGGCAGGATTTGTGAAAAATAAACATGCATTTTCCGTTTGTTAATGCTAATGGGTGATGAAGCGTTCAAAACCAAAAAGAATGAGCCCACCCACGTATCTCTCCATTGCCTTGAACAGGCTGTGTGCTGCATAATGTACTGCAATTCGGTGTCCGAATTTCCCGCGCAGTCCTGAGGACGTGACGTCAGATGACGCTGAATCCGCGTCCTTGGATACGGGAAGAAGACAAGCGCGGTGGACGCGAACTATTGATCGGGTAGTAATGGATTCTGCTACGGCCAGCAAACGACCCACCACCACACCAAGTCCACTAAAAAGTCATACTAAGAAGAAAACAAAGGTTTTATCAGCGGCATGTCGTGAGTCGAAACGAAATTATGATCAAAGCCGGGCTGGCACCCGAATACACATCGGCTACGCGTTCGGCTCATGGAGGCAGCTTCAACTTGAATTGGGACTGAAAACAGATGCTGACATGGCTCATTTCCTAGTAACCAGGTAAGAAAACATTACAGGTCATGTTTAGAGCTTGATTTGAAAATCATATGAGATCACGAGGACTCCGAGTGACCTAACGGCCAAAGTAGCGCTAGCTGCAAACATGTAACTTAGTCCACCGCTGTGTAACACTGAATAGTTACACACTGCGCATTTTCCACGGTCCTTTAGTCTGAAACTGAATAGTTAGAAATATGTCCCTTTATATATGGGACCGAAAGCACAACCTGTTATCCGGGAGGTGACGTTAGCAGCTGGATGTGGCCACAGGCTAATGGTTTGTTTGTGTCTGTGTAGTAACATTAGCCGCTCACACACCGCAATCCCTTATCAGAGACGATATTTCTGTCCCCCAATATGCCGTCTTTGCTTTCACCTGTGCCTCTCAGCCCTTAACGGTAAATCGCCGCGCTTGTGTGTCGCTACACACAGCGAGCCAGCTTTACGGCTGCTTCATGTGTGTAGGGGATAAGGCATCAGCTGCACTCGATTTTTGACATCTGTGAATCAATTCTGGATCTTAGGAGATAAAAGTCTTGATTCTTATGGGAATAGATTTTTTTGCCCACCCTTACTGCATTTCACATACTTCGTATTGGGACATACTTAATCTTTTTCTGGCATGCTAAATAGTATGGTAGTATGGGTATTGGAACACAGGGTTATTTGTGCTTTGGTGTGTATGTCACCGCAGGAAGTGTCCGTGTTATAGCAGTGTCTGTCCAGCCTGTGGTTCCCTCTTGGCTGAACTCCCTACAGCCGGGCAGGGTGTGGGAGGGAACTTGTTTGCCGCAGTTACCGATGCAGCGATGGGGAAGCAATTCATTGCTGTTCCAAAAGATTTGCACACACACACACAGACACATACACACATACACACACACACACACACACACACACACACACACACACACACACACACACACACAAGCAAACACACACCAGCACAATGAGCAGCCAGTTTGAGTGCTGACAGAGAGCAGGCAGTAGTTTGATGAGAGCCCTTCACAGCTAGGGAGATAGCAGGTTGAATCTCCACACGCACACACACACACACACACACACACACACACACACACACACACACACACACACACACACACACAGAGTTCATACACAGGCATGCTGTAGGAGAAGGAAAGAAGCATGGAGGTAAGGAAAGACTTCAAGGCTGTTCACAGTTTAGTATTTACAAGTTATATGTTAGAGGCAGAAACAGTAGCTGTATGTGGTCATGTGCATGTGTGTGTTGGCATGTGTGTGTACATTTGCTGCCAGCTCACCCTGCAGTCCGGGGTGAGTAGGAACTCTGTTGCAGAAAACTGCAGCAATGTCTTTTTTTCTTCCAGTTCCGTCTTAGCCTCAGCAGCCTCCCTCTCTGCTGTACTTCTTGCTCTCACTCTCACTGACATCTCACCACAGTGAGGTCTGACTATACAGGCTTATAGCCTCAGCCTCTGAATCATTCATATATGTAAATTGCCGTAATGGGGTTCTGTAGGTTCTTTTGTGTGCTAGAATGTGCTTTACGTGTGATACAGTTCAGTAATAGCTGAACATTTTCAAAACATACAATCATAGGGAGGGGATGTCATGCTGAAAACAATTTAATGTTTAATCTTTATAATTTACAATTTTGTTAATCTATTAATTGCTTAAGTCATTTATGATGTTAAACTACAGCTATAGTATGTATATAAAATATTATATATATATATAATACAAGTATATTTTTTTCCCCACTTTTTATTACTGTGAATCAAGTATGTAAGTTTTGTTTGTATGTTTTTAAGGCATCCCATAAAATCAGTTCTTTTAATTGTAGATGAAACCCTTCTCTATTTTTGATGCTTTGTAAGCAAATGTTCAATCAGTTAGTTGAGAAAAACACAATGGATAGATAATAATGGTAAGATGCAGCTACAGCTATAGAGGGATGCACAGCATGCACTGTATATTTAAGGTAGTGAGCTCAATCTGTTGGATCAGGTTATGACACGTGAAATTACATTGATGGAGAGAGACTTATCTCACATATTGAAGCAGCAACACACTGCATTAGTAGTGTTGGTGTCTACCTGCTCAGGAAGCATAGATGGAAGCTAGAAGCTAAATCAGGTATAAAGCATCTCATGTCTTATAATGAGAGGTACTGTACTGTACTTGGTACAACAAAACTGCAACAACATTTAGAACTGCACCGAGTGTAAACCATGACAGGCCTGCTTTAATTACAAGTAAAATATTGGTTCAGTAAAACCTGTTGAAAACATTCATCACAGTTTACAGACTGAGGCCCCCTTTTAGCTTACCTTACTTAACTGTAGTTGTGTACACACACAGCTTCCTGTGCAATGACCATCATTTTGGGCTTTCTCACTTTCAGTTTGACCCGCTAATAAAGTGGTTTATATAATCTCAACTCTTCTTGTCTGATCATTTGTCTACTTATGTTTCTTTAAACTGTCAGGGAAAGTTGTCAGACCTCAGCACTTTAATTTGCACAGTGGTATCAGACAGAAATTAAACTGTGAAAATGAGCTATGTCACAAATAACAGAAATGATCGTTCAATAAAGGACCTGGTGGAATTTCTGCTGAGCTTAACTGGAATTTCCTTTCTCTATCTGTTTTAAATTATTTTCTCATTTGTGTCTTTGCTTGTTTAATCTGTAAATTCGGAAGAAGGTTATTGCACATGCAACATTATGATGCAAAACTACATAAAAACTCTTGAGCAGTATAGAAATTCTCCATGAAAAGGATTTTCTGAGCACCAACAAGACAATCTCTTGTCAGTGTGTGATGTTGAGGAGCGTGCTGTTGTTTTGTTCTTTGGACAGACTTTACATTTGGACCAGATGTATGAATTATACTGTAATTATGGATTACACGCCATTTCCCACACAGAAACTGATATTTAGATGAGAAGAATGTGCAGTGAAAATGTGTGCATACTTGAACGCATACTTGAAACCAGGCAACACACAGTTGTATGGTTGCACATGATATAATATGGACATGGAATATAAGGTCAGAGATGTGACCTGTTGGCCAGTTTAACTGATTGGATTATTTTTTCAGTCAACAGTGTTCTGTAAAATGTCACTCAAAGACACATTTATGAACTTTATTTAAATCATTTATAAGTGAAGTGATGAATTTTTGCCTTCCTTTTTACAGACATTTGAGCCATTATTTAGACATACTAATGACTTTTTTTGTTTTATCTTAAAATTTGAAGCACTTTGTAAGTTCTATTTCTAGAGAACCTCACATATGAAATATACAATCATTGAAATTACACTTCTTCTTCTAATTCTCTAATTCTAATGAGATGTAATACTGTTGGAGTGGGCACAAAAAAATATTAAGGGCATTTCGATATCCTTTTAAAGCAATCTGTGGGACTGGAAATGGTACCTGTGCACATGTGCCTAGTTCCACAGTACTAACTTACACGCCTCCCGGGGCGAAGGCCATTAGAAGAGGACCTCCAGAGTTTTTGGTCTGTTCCACTGTGATTGGGATTTATTCGGGTTTGTTTAGGTGCTGGAAACCCTTGCTTCTGAATTTAATGGGTGTTTTCAAGGTTCAAAAATTGCCAATTGTCAAATCAAAGGGCTTGAAACTGAGATAGTTTGCTGGAACTGAAGCAGTTCTCTGAATAGATTAGATAAATAAAAAATAAGTCGGAGAGAGCATAATTGCTCCTACCTTTTGCACAAAATGAAGCCAACTCCACTTGAGCTTTGCTTGCCAGTCTGTGCATTTGTGATGTGTCTGTCCTTTTTGATGTGTGCCCTCTAATGGAACAGTGAGTGGGAAACCAAAAAAACGATAACATGGTGCATTAAGTGTTGATTGTGGTTGTCATGAGGAAGTGTTTTGTTAAAATTTGTGTTATAGAGAGTGAAGAAGGAGGTTAAGGAGACAGTTACCTGGGGGCTCCAGTGCTACTCAAAAGCCTATCAGACCTGGAATTCTGGATCCTTAGAGATGGAGGTCACCCCAAGGAGGTTGTTCATCACACACCCAAGAAGACATATTGTTGAGATTCTGCCCATGTTAATATGTAGCTGAACAGTATTGACATAATAGTCATCATTACATTTCCAACCCCATGTATATAACATTCTAAAATTCTTACAACACAAAATGTAGAACTCCTGACAGTAAATTAACATAGCATTACATTACCCATCAAAACTATAACATTATCAGTTTTTTGTTCATTTATTTTTTATTGGTGATGAAGTTTACAAAACAACCCAGTGCAGACACAAAGCAAACAAACAAAACAAAAAAAACATTCAACAACAATGGGGAAAACAAAATGGCCAATGATAGTCAGAAAATACAGTTTAACAAAATGTGGTAATTGTCCAGAAGGAATGATTATAGTGATTAGGTAGAGTATACAGTATGTGTTTAAGTATGTTTGGGTATTTGTATAAGTGACAGTCTCGTGTATTAATGTGTGCAGTCGGGAGTATGGCTTCTGAGTGGTGAGAAGAGTAAAGGAGTAGAGGGGTGAGAGAGAAAGAGAGAAGGAGCAAGAGAGGAGTACAACGTTATCAGTCTTTGAAGAAAAGGTGCTGGTGGTTCCTTAGCTGATGAGCCAAGCAGGAGAACGTTGTAATGTGAACAGTGCTGTCCTTGCTGTGCAATGTCCAATGAAAGAAGGTGGATGGAGGAAACTGGTTGCTCCTTTCCTTTGCAGGAGTAGCAGCTCTGTACAAACTTGCTTCATGTTCCTTGGATTGTGGAGTTAGCTGCTAAACTTAGGTCACAGCTGCTGGTGCTAACTGAGCTGGGGTACTAGCAGGACCTCGCGTTGCTGCTGTGGGCCTGCTGGAATTGCAGCTGGCAACTCTCAAAAGCTGCTGGGCCCAGAAAAAAATCCAGGAGAAAAGCTGGGGGCAAGGCTGCCCTGTGGGGAAAGGGAGAGAACAAAGGAAGGAGCTGGAGTTTTGACTACCTGGTCAGTGGGGGTTCTGTCACCCTGACCAATAGTGGCTCAAAGCTGGTTCTCTTCGCTCTTTGCACTCTTGGTCAAGATATTAAATAGTTAGGTTTTATTACATTTTCGATTAATTTTGGTGCAAATGTTATTCCATTTTAAGGAATTATTTCTTTTCCAGGAACTTATATTATCGGCTGCAACATGGCTCCATATGTTTTTGTTCATCCTAAATTTGCCACTGCAGCCTAAAGCAACCATAGGCTCGTAAGCTGTCTCTCGCCTGTCCACCCCATTTCCACTTCCCGCAGGCAAGGCAGCCTGTCTATGATTTTCTATCTGAAGCATTGTGTTGTACGTCACTGACGTCATGTTTCACATCACAAGTGCGCCGGAAACAGTTGTGACAGAAAAGAAAAAAACAACAGACCCATTGTGAAAGAAGCGTCTGTGAAATGGTGGATAAATTCTTTTGAGCCCCCGCAAAATGACTCGTTTCACTATCATAATTTGAGCCATTTGGTCCAATAACATTTGAAGAAGAGAAGAGAAGAGAAGAGAGAAGCCGCACAATTAAATTATTTTATCCCCATTCAACTTAGCCGGCCGCTAAACAGGAAGTTAGCCGGCTCGGTCAGCGATCCAGGTATTTTCGTTGCCAGAAAGTCAAGCTTTTTCGTCTTCAAAACACCACTGAGCAGCTTTAATAGGAATAAATGGGGCTCCACCTCCAACGCTGAGTAATAAAACATCCTCAATAGACTGCATCCCAAATTCCTTCCTTATTTACGCGCCACCACCGGATGTTGATAACGTGATGGAATTTAGCATGTTCACCCAGGTCTTACATTTAGATCAATGCCAAGCTGAGCCAAGGTGATAAAAACGTGTGTCTACTGCAGAGTCAATTGACCCAGGTGTAAATGCAAAGCTTACACATTCTCATTGCACACAAAAGCCTGATCTTGGCAGATTTAAGTGGGATTTTTGACCAGTGGAAAAGGGGTATTAGAGGAAGATGAGGATGTACTGTGTAGGTGTAGGCTCTTCATGAACAGGTGTGTTTTATTCTGCTGGTAGTCTCCTTGTTCAGTGGCTTTAGTCATATTGTAGTTGAACAGGGGTCCGTTTCACAAAGCAGGTTTAGTGAAAACTCTGAGTCTGTTAACCCTGAAAAGAGGGAAACTCTGAGTTTTCCGTTTCACAAAGGGAGGTAACTCACACCAGAGAAAGAGGGGTAACTCTAGCCTGTTTCACAGAGAGAGGTAACTTAAGCTCTCGGTCAGTTACCATGGTAACATACTCTATGACTCTAACCTGGTCGGGACCAGGTTTTTCTCACCAAACCTCCAGTTTCTCTCTGTCTCCGCCCTCTTTCAGCCACGCACGGTATTTGATTTCCTCATTCATTCACTCAGCAGGCGAGTTTCGGCGTAATATAGTTCTGCCGTCTGTTTTTTGAGAAAATCATTGCAGAAATCAGTCAGTAGGCGACATTAGAAGTTATATTAGGTGGCGACTATTTTCACTACCATGGCATGTCCTTTTGATAATGATCCCGTGGATGAAGGTGCAGCATTACTGCGCAGAGAATTAAATATTCGCCGGGAGATGATTATCAGACCGCGCATAGATGTTCTTGCATTTCCATACAATTCACGTCACAGTCCATCATCTAGGCTACATACACAACCTAATCCGTCCTTACATTTCCAACATTACCAACCGAAGTCATGCTCTCACATCCCAGCAGATATTGTGTGTTGCGCTGCGTTTTTTTGCAAATGGGAGTTTTTTATACAACGTCGGAGATGCAGAGCACTTGAGCAAGGCAACTGTATGCAGAGCGGTCAGAAAAGTGTGCCTCGCCCTGAAACATCCAGTGGGGTGAAAAACGTAGCCCTCCTCTTCCCCGTTGCCATGGTGACTCGTCGAATCGGGGCTCCATTGATGCTGTCTTTTTATACTTGTGGCGCACGCGCTTAACTCCAGGTGAAACTACTCCGAGTTGATCAAACTAACTCAAATCAGCTGTTCTGGAACCGAAAACTCAGAGTTTCCTATCTCAGAGTAGATCAACTCAGAGTTCAAGGTTAGACTCAGAGTTTGTTGAACCTGCTTTGTGAAACGGACCCCAGCAGTAGCAGTTTTTGTTGTTATTGTTTTGGCACAGACTGGATCATCTGCTGGCCGTTATGAATGGTGTCCAGCCTTTAACTGTATGAGCACTCTTTTTCATTAAAACAAACTGTCCTGTTCAGTATTTAACAAAACATTGGTTTTCATTTTGATAATTCTGAATTATTTTGTTCTTTTACATGCCAGTTGGCTTTCTAATTTGTGTTAAGGAACTGTTTGCGATAATGAAATGAAAAGCATGTTGACTCCACTTGTTTTTGTCCCAGGGCCTCCCTTTGTAAGAGCCAATAAAGTGGCCTCTAGCCAAATCATGCTTTGTCTCTGTATTCCTCTCTGGCTGCCTCTCTGTCTTCCCTCTCTGGCTCATTCTTTCTCTTGTCAGAATGCAGGTATTGTTCACATGGGAAAGCCCCCTTGCCTTTTTGGACTGGATATAGGGGAATTCAATAGGTAGAAATGAGAGAAAGAGAGGAGGGTTAGGATCCCAACTGAAGGGAAGGAGAAAGAAACCATTCCCCCTGCCTTTGAGCTGTCTTTGTTTTTCTCCCAGTTAGCATAATGAGGAATCAAATTGTGGCCTTCTATCATCTGGTATAACTAACTAATCTTCAGTTGGGATTGCTAGAGAAGCAACCCTGATTTCTTTGTTTTTCTTTTGAAATAGTATTTTATTGTGAATCCCTGCACCATATCTCACCCATTACAATAACTTTTTTGATTACAGAGGATCTAAGAGAATTAGATATGCATTGAATCTTAATTGTATCCTAAGTTAAAGCAGTTCAAGGAACTTCTATTTGTTGATTCTTGTGGCCCCTGTGTACAAAAGCAGTAATGAATTACCACCTCCTGTGGTAAAGATCTTGAACTGGCTAGTGTGTGCGTTTGTTTTGGGAGCGACTATTTTTTTAAGCACAACTGTTAGCAGGGTGCATAGCGATGAGGCTGTTAGTGGCTATGCAAGATTAATAACTGTAATATGACAACTGTGAAACAAAGTACACTTTGTTTTAGTGCTGTACTATACCACCAGACTACAGGCTGTGAGACTCCTCAATTCATCCTCAGCCCTCTGACATAAATCCAACCCACATAAGTCAGAATCCAACCTTGTGATAGGCATTAAGAATAACTATGTAGAAATAGCCAATCTTCTCACTGATGGTTTTGTTTGCTTATGTGGATCATATAGAAGCATCAGTATTAAACTGAGACCGTTGTAGGGTTTTCAGCCCTGCTTTAATTTGCATGTGACTGGAAAACCTCTGGTGGACCCCTCCCTGAGAGTCACAAGGCATTTTAACACCGGACAGCAAGCCGCCAATTTGGCTGTCCTTTTTGCGGCTAGGTCCGTGCATTTAGACAGAGCGCGGCATATTGGGGGTCTGTTTTGGTCCGCCAGTATGACGCCTCGGAGGGTACACTTTTTGCCGCCTCCATTGCTATGTAAATCCAAGGCGTCAATGTGCCGGCAATTGCGTGACATGGGCGGAGGTGTCGAAGATGTGCACTGTTGTGCGAGCCACAGCTGGGAGTTTTAAAAGCAGGAAACAGCTGATCACAGCTGTCAGTTCATCACTTCATCCACGGACATCAAGATGAGCAACTGGAAAGCTGCTGAGATCAGGGAGATGCTAACCATCACAGCCGAGAGAATCGTCAATAACCAGATCACAGGGACTGTGAAGGATGGCATTTTGTACGAAAAGGTCGCCGAGGAGCTTAACCGACGTGGCTTTCGCTGGGAGAAGAAGCAGCCCAACTTCGTGCTTCACGTCACGTCACATGTTCACGCCTACCCCGTGCCGGCTTTTTTGAAAAAGAGGAATATTACGCCTCCGTTTCACAAAGACAAGGCGGCAAATTGCAGCCTTTACCTGGCCGCAAATGTGGCGCATATCTAAAAGGGGCTACAAAATCGCTCTCAACACACCAGGACATGTCTCCAGGATATCAAAAGAACTCAAACTCCAAATGGCAAGACGGTTTACTGCAGGATAGGGCACCCACTTATCTGATAAACTGTCATCAATTCCATCTCTTCAGACATGGCCCAGAGTTCACAAAAAAGTGTGAACTGCCCTCTCAGGACCTCGGACCCCGCGGTGCTGTGGCCTGTGTAGATGCTAATCTACATGCTTATGTGCTCACTCTACAGTTCTGTTCATCCAAGAGCAGAAGGAACCATCCTGGGACAATAGTGTGTTATTTTTAATTCTATGTTTCATTTCATTGTGCCCTTTCAAAGATATCAATGTATCAGAACACCTATGTATGCAATACTTATCAGTTGCCATTCATAACATTTCATACTGAATTAATAATGTTTATCATGCATTTCTGAATATGTGATATTGTGTTAATTCATATATTTGATATTTGTATCATTTAATCCTCCTCCCTCTTCATCCTCATCAGACGTGCCATCTCCTCCTTCCCCTGCAGCTTCGTCAGGTATGCCAAACTTTCCAAGGTTCAACGAGTGTAGGCTAGGGTAAGAAAACACTAGGCCCAAACTTAGATTTCCTGGTTTCTTTTTGGTTACTCTCAGTCTTCTCAGCTTTGAAAGATGCAAGTCTGTTTTAAGGTTCCTTTATTCACGTTCTATTGTGTTGCTGAGCACAGCTCCATTTACACCTGGTCCAACCCCCGAACCGCTTTGTCTTTGTGTAAAGTCAGTTTGACTATAAAGTTGTTGTTTGTGGTTTCTGTACATTTTACAGTTTGGTCATTTAACGCATTCTGATTTTGCTACGCTTTACTTGAATTACATTTCATCATGTCCCCTGAATTTATGTGTATTAATAGACCCACTGTTGTTATTATTATTAATATTATTATTATTGTACTGACTATGAGGTCATCTCGCTGGTCAAGAGATTAACAATAGTCTGTATAATAACCTTTATTAATGCCATATTAAACTAATATTTTGAGCTACCTTGTGACCAGCAGCAGATTAAAGCAGGACACCATACCCGAGAGCAGTTTGCAAAATAAAGTGTTTATTTAAAAATATTACCCAAAATGAACCAAAACAGTTGTCTGGGCGAGCAACACAGTGGGCTATTGGACCCAGAACTTCCCTCCCTAAACTAAGGAAAAAACTACATAAGCTAAACTGACAAATAAAGCCAAGAAAACAGGACTACCAGGGCTCCTTCCGAAAAAAGGGAAAACAAAAGACAACGGAACTCTATGTGGGTCGCAGATGCTTTGCCTGGAGAAAGAGAGCAGCATATCATCCAGTCTCCCTCAAATGTGGGCTGGCCCGCCAATCAATCAGCCCAACAGGAGCACCTGATAGGAGAGAAGACACAGGAATGGGGGAAGGGCGTAACAAAATAACATAAAAACGTTGTTTGATCGTGAAGTCTATTGTTACTCTACTGTTCTGTGGTTTATCAATCAAGCTTGCAGTCCCCTCCAAAACTACTGGAACAGTGAGGCCAATTCCTTTATTTTGGCCGTACAGTGAAAACATTTGAGTTTGACATCAAAGGATGAATATGAGACAAGAGATCAGCATTTCAGCTTTCATTTCCAGGTATTTACATCTAGATCTGTTACACAACTAAGAGGATAGCATCATTTGTAACAGACCACCAAATGTTTAGGTGAGCAAAAGTATAGCAACAGGTAGACTTCAAATAGATTAAAGTGAATAACACTTAATATTTAGTTGCAAATCCTTTGCTTGCATAACTGCATCAAGCCTGCGACCCACTGACATCACCGGACCTTTGCATTCTTCTTTTGTGATGCTTTTCCAGGCTTCAACACAGCCTCTTCCAGTTGTTGTTTGTTTCAGGGGGTTTCTACCTTCAGTCTCCTCTTTAGCAGGTAAAATGCTCAACAGGGTTTAAGTCTGGAGATTGACTTAATTCTAAAATCTTCCACTTCTTTCCCCTGATGAACTCCTTGCTGCATGATGAAGGACCTCCTGATCAGTTTGGTCCATCTCTCTTTAAATTGGCAGACAAAATGTTTCTGTAGACTTCTGAGTTTATTTTGCTGCTGCCATCATGTGTTACATCATCACTGAAGATCAACAAGCCCATCCCAGCAGAAGCCATGCAAGCCCAAGCCATGATATTACCTCCACCTTGTTTCACAGATGAGCTTGTGTGTTTGGGATCATGAGCAGATCTTTCTTTCTCCACACATTAGCATTTCCATCACTTTGGTAAAGGCCCATCTTTGTCTCATCAGTCCATACAACTTTGTCCCAGAACTTTTGAGCCTTGTCTCTGTACTTTTTGGCAAATTCCAATCTGGCCTTCCTATTCTTATTGCTAATGAGTGGTTTGCATCTTCTGGTGTGGCCTCTGTACTTTTGTTCCCGAAGTCTTCTGCAAACGATGGATTGTGATACCTTCACTCCTGCCCTCTGCAGGTTGTTGGTGATGTCGCTGACAGTTGTTTAGGGTTTTTACAGCTCTCACAATGTTTTGTCATCAACTGCTGATGTTTTCCTTCGTCTACCAGTTTGACATCTGTTGCTGAGTACACCAGTGGTTTCTTTCTTCTTCAGGATATTCCAAATGGTTGTACTGGCTATGGCCAATGTTTGTGCAATGGCTCTGATTGATATTCCATCTTCTCTCAGCTTCAAAATTGCTTGTTTTTCTCCCATAGACAGCTCTCTGGTCTTCATATTGGTTACACCTTTTTAATTATAAATGCAGTCTGCAAAGCTGAAACCGAGACATTCAGCGCTTTATTCTTTGAATAATCAATGTGATAGGACACACCTGGGCAGCAAAAAACACCTGTCAGTCACATGTTCCAATAATTTTGCTCACTTGAAAAATGGGTTGGTTCAAACAAAAGGTTAAAGATCTGTAAAAAAGTTGTGTAACAGATCTAGATGTAAATACCTGTAAATGAAAGCTGAAATGCTGATCTCTTGTCTCATATTCACCCTTTGATGTCAAAGATTATTGATTTCCTCCTAATATGACCTCTCGTCGTTGTTTATAATGCGGCAGATGATGGTGGTGTCATCCTCATTCCTCACTATAGAGTTCTCTTGATGTCTGGGAGTGCAGTCATGGGTGTACAGTGTGAACAGGAGGGGGCTGAGCACACAGCCCTTTGGCATTCAGGTGTTGAGCACTAACGTAGAGGAGGTGCGACTGCCAATCCGTACTCTCTGGGGTCTGCTTATGAAAGTCCAATATCCGTGTTGTACTGTGAGTGTTTAGTTTTCCAATCAGCTTCATGGGTGAGATTGTGTTGAATGCTGAGCTGAAGTCAACACAGCATTCTGATGTAGCTGTTCTTATTTTCCAGGTACCTGAGGACTGAGTAAAGAGCAGTAGATATGGCATCCTTTGTGAATCTGTTGGTTTTTAATCATACTAGTGAGGGTCCATGCTGGCAGGGATGTTGTCTTTGATGTGCTGGAGAACCAGTTTCTCAAAGCACTTCATAAGGATGAGGGTGAGCACCATAGGGTGGTAGTCATTAGCCCTTTTCACACAGAAGCCCTTTTCACACTTAGACTCCACATTATCTCAGCAGCAAAGACTCGCCAATTCTCTGCATTTGTTTGTTCACACAGAACCAAGCAGCTCCGGCGTGAAGCCGCACCATGGTGTCAATTCATACAGCACACTGGCGCTGCAGATCTAAAAGAGGCGTGATGGTACACATCATGATGTTGACATCTATGTGGTTTCCCCCGGTGTCCTCCTGTTAATCTAAATGTGTACCTGCTGACTGTTTATAATCATATGGATGCAGTTATAATGTGTTGTGATTGAGATCCTGACCCATCATGCATCCTGGCAAGTGACAAAGTTATGCTTTTTGCTCTAAATTACATAATTACATAATCGCCATCAGTGAACAGGACGCTGTCTGACTCTTTCACTCGCGGGGAGGGAGGCTGTTTTCTGGGGGAAAGTTCAGTGAAGTCTCGGTCGGGAGGGCTGACCGTCATTGTGAGACAACAACACAATACTGGAAGGAGACAAACACATGGTGATTTTAAGTTCTTGCTGGGGACAGACACTGTTTTTCGGGCAGAAAAGTGACGAAGAGTTGGTAGGACAGACAGGATGACAGAGGCTTTTCCACTTATAACTGTGGTATTTTTTTCCTCATGTAATTTGCCAAAGACACTACCAGTTACCACATTACTGTTGTTTGGTCATGTAATGTTGCTTTGTAGGACATGTCTCTCTCTTTTGTTGAGTGAAAGAGTGTTTAGCTGTCAGACTGTGGCAAGGCAAGGCAAGTTTATTTGTATAGCACAATTCAGACACAAGGCAAGTGCTTTACAGGGGCATAAAAATTACATTACAATATAAAATTGCATTTAAAATACGTTAAAAACCAGCAGGACGACATCAAGAAACAAAACATTAAAACAAGTTAAAGTCCGTGTAAAGCAAATTCAGCCATTTTCTTCTAAACACATTAAATAGGTTATAAATGTATTTCCTTAAAACATGTAAAAAGCCATTCAACCATTTAGAATTTAATTATGGAGCTAGGCTGCCAAACTGTGTTTCAAAATTTCTGTGTTCAGGATTTAATGGGCGGGTCAGAAATCATAATTGATTAGCATAAACCCCGCCCTGCTGCGGAAGCAGTATAAATACATTCAGTGCATTAGCTTTGGTGGTTTTCCGCTAGCTCGAGTCTCGGATAGCATCCTTATGCTAGTTTGCAGCTAGCTAACCAGTCATGTCTCCTCCACGTAGCTCATGCATCTTTCCTGGATGCCACAGTGTGCAGGCCAGGGTAACGGCTCAGTTAGCCTATTTAAGTCTCCTACCGAGACAACGTAAGGAAATGGTGGATCGATGTTGTCAAGAGGAGCTACTGTGGAGAGTTCAAAATCACCACCAACACCAGTCTCTGCAGTGTCCACTTTACCCCCGATAGTTACAACACGGCCACCGGCATTATGTGCCCGCCACCGGAGATAAGAGCACCTGCTGTCGGTGGCGGGCACATAATGCCGGTGGCCGTGATGGTAGCAGCCGCTGTCGGCGGGACGGAGAGGATCGGTGGCGGGCACGTAATGCCGGTGGCCGTGATGGTAGCGGCCGCTGTCGGCGGGACGGGAGGTATTACGTGCCCGCCACCAGTGTAAGTGTGTGCTTATGTTATAAATATTGTATTCGTTTAATTAAATGCATTTTGCTGAAGGTGCAAATCCTGAAAGTGATTTTACATCGTGCATCCTGTCATGCCCATAATGTTAGCAAATGTTATTGCGTTTAATCATGACATGATTTGGCCTGATTCCCTGAGCGGAGTCCATCTGACAGCACAATGATAATCCACAGGTAATATTTTATGTGCACCAATATAGCTATGACAAGGAATTATATGTAGACTGGGGTTTAAATTAATGGGAAATAAAATACCATTCTGATGGAGACTGTGAGGAACGAGGCTGAGCACAGTCAGTGTCGGACTCAGAGTCAGTTTCTGGCTCTGATGGCTCAAACAGGTAGTGCTGGGTCCTTCAGACGATGCTGCTAGCACTAGCTTCCATTGTTGCTAGGCTACGTCCTTGTACACAGAGGGCTCCCCTCCCGCGGTGGGCGTGGTTCCAGCGCCTCTAACTGACACGCCCCCAGCGTTTCACAGCAGAGAGAAGTGCTTGTTTTTCCATGATTTTGAGACCTAATTTTATATACTTAGCAATTTTTTTAATCTTTCAAATTTGGCTCAGGGGTCAATGATACATGTTACTGTGGTGTGACAAACTCATAACACATTTTTTTTGCTGCTTTACACGCACTTTAAGAAATAGGAAAGAAGGCTAAAGTAGAATAGGTTTAAAAGAGACAAGACTAGAAAATAAAAGTCAGAGTGCAGTTCAAAGCCTTAAAATTGCCTCAGTGAATAGCAGTGGCAAACAGAAAGGTCTTCAGCCTTGATTTAAAAGAGGTGAGAGTTGGAGCAGACCTGCAGTTTTCTGGGAGTTTGTTCAGTTTTCTGTGGAGCATAATAACGCTGGCTTGCTTCTGCTGCGGCTCTGATACTACTTCCAGAGGCGGATCAGAGTCCAAGAGAAACTGTCCTCCCTCTCCACATCTGAAACTTTCAGACAGACGACGATGCAGAGAATCAGTGCATGATTCCTGCACTCAAAGGGCAGTGTGAATGGGGCTATTAAGACTAGACACAGCAGACTTTTCAGGTACAGGACAATGATGGCTTTCTTAAGGCAAGAGGGAACAGACTCCACTAACATCACTTAGCTGATCGGCACATGTTTTTACTGATGGTTTGACCCTCTTTATCAATCAGTAAGTAGGCAGAAGAAGGAGATAAATATGATCTGATAGGCCAAAGTGAGGATGTGGGAGGGCTTTGTCAGGAATATTTGTACACACATGGTCCTGGATATTTCTTCCTCTGTTGGGGATCTGGACATGCTGGTGGAATTTAGTTAAAACAGGTCTGAGGATTGTTTGATTAAAATCACCAGCTACTATGACAATTCCATCTGGTTGTTTAGTCATGTTGCTGATGATGACATCACACAATTCCTGCAGTGCATTTTTTTAGTTTAACAACAATAAAAAAAAACAACTATTGAATTCTCTGGGCAGACAATATGGTCGACATCTTAGCATCAGAAATTCAACATCCTGTGAACACTGTCCATCTACTCTGACAGTGTTTGAGCACCGAGCATTAATCATGTAGACACAGAGCCCTCCTCCTCTCCTTACACAGTCCTGTGTCCTGTCGACTCTGAACAAGGTCCATCCATCCAGTACAATAGCACAGCAGTCTCTGATTTCTCATTGCTGAGTGAGCCTCAGTCGCACGTACATCTGGGACAAAGGAATACACTGTTTTTTACACAGAGAAAGAACTTAATGTATAACATTTGCTGAATTTACAGGAGGCCCAAATATATTTCCACTTACACACAAGAGTGAGTGATTTTATAATGGATTCAGGGTAATTTCTCACCCTCTTCATCTCCTTGACTGTTGTTGATGTGGCTGCTTGGACTATAGTATGTTAGTGTTCAGTTTGTCATCTGCTGTAGTGCAAAATTGAAATTGTTGTTAATAACTATTATTTGCAAGTTATCCTGGCCATTAAAATTATTACAAAAAAATGTTACCTTTCCGCACTGTTTACAGTGATGTCATTATAGGGTTATATGTTAAAATTTTCCAACCGGCCACCGTCAGCCCATCAATTGGCAATTGCTGATATAGTCACGCAAGTGTGCGCCAGCACTGCATGCATTTTAAGCAAATGCAATTATGGAAGATCTAGTTGCAAAAAAGAAGACAAAATCACCAGTTTGGGAGATTTTATGTTTTAAACCGGACATTATCGGCAAGCCAAAGGACCTAACTGAAGCAATTTGCCGTGTGCTCATCAGCTCACAGGGATGAAGCATGGTGCACATCTGAAGAAACATCAGACGTCTGAGTAAGCATCAGACTCCTGATAAAGCATCAGACGTCTGATGAGGCAATGCTGCACATTTACTGCTCGTCAACTTGCTCAGGCAACTTGCACACAAAGCCCCCAGGCGGTCTGCCTGCATTGTTTTTGCGCTGGTCAGTGGTGGTCCTCCTCGACTCTTTTCTAATCACAGTAAGAAAACCACTGATTTTGCCCATTCCTATTTTAGGCACTTACAGCTTAATCATTTATTGAGTGAAATTTTCCAGGAGGTGCCCCATTAATTTTGCAAAATAAAATGTCAAAAATAGACCAAAATATTGGCTCCAACAAACCAACTGGCGATGGGTTGAGCTGAGCCTATCATTGATAGATGATATATTTGTCTAATTGCCCAACCCTATGTCTTTATATGGACTGATCAGGCACGGAAAATAACCATCCACAGTCAGTTTAATTTCAAATGACCTGTGTCCATATAGCATTTTTGGATAGTGGTGGCTTTCCTCACAAAAGCTGCAGCAGAGTAGATTATATTTCCTATTGAACAGATAACATTACAATAATGCCAACACAGAGGAAAGCTATCTGAAAGCTGTTATATAAATATATTTGAATATGTTATAAATTACAAATTAGGTTTTTTCCCTCGTTTTTGTGATTATATTTCTTGGGAAATGGGGAATCCCATTTCCCCGATTTAAACCCTCATATGCATTGATATCTCATCCTTTATGGTCTTAATGATTCTTTTTACTATATGTCTACAAATGAGTGTGTAATAGTTTCTGTTTTATTCTACATTGCTTTATCCTATTTTTGACCATGTATCACCTCACACGTGTTGAGAAAAAAACAGCTTGTTCATCGTTGCAGTGTATCACCTCCCGGGCATGTAGCTACTAGTTTGCTGGCCAAAACTTAGCATTAGACAACAAGATACT
Organism: Pagrus pagrus; assembly: GCF_965226575.1. Lineage (NCBI taxonomy): Eukaryota > Metazoa > Chordata > Actinopteri > Spariformes > Sparidae > Pagrus > Pagrus pagrus. The sequence goes on along the minus strand of NC_140198.1, from coordinate 29,465,252 downwards.
CACTCAGTGGCCATCATTCCTCTTGGCCCTAATTGTCTTGTTTTTTTCCTAGTTTATTTTTGGGATCCTGAAGAAGGTCTCTGGCACACCTCTACGCAATCCAGTCAGCCACAGTATGTAAGAAAAACTGCCCACACAAAAATGTATTGCAGCAGAAATATTCAGTTTCTTTGGCATCGGAGAGCAATATGAGCAAAGGCTTCAACAGTTGCTGTTTGTTGACCATATTCTCGAACACTAATCTAGCTGCGGCTTGGCTTCTCTCCGCTGGATTTCTTCAGCTTTAAACTGCCTGAATATATGAATCAGCCAAAACACTGTGAAAAGTCTCCCCCTCGATAAACTCCTCCTTTCTCATATTAAATGATTTCGCTTTTCACTTTTTTTTTTTTCACTTGGAGGCCTTGGCGGAGTTAGAACCCTTCTGGAGGCCAAGCAGGAGGCCTTGGCGTCCTTTGTAGTATTTCGGCTTCGAAGAGACAGACAAATTATGTATTTATTTTACACTATTATTACTTGATTGCAGAATGTGCAATATTTAGATGCTGCTCCTGATCCTGACACATTTCAGTGTCGAATTGTTTACAGACATTTCCAATTATTCTCTTATTGGAATTTCTTTGTCATTTATATTATTATTAGAACTTAAATCACAACTGTTGTGATAATTGTGTTTGATTGTTTTATGTTCCACACCAGTTGAAAAAAATAATAAACACTTGTTGGCAGCAATTAGTTAGATTTTTGATTTTATTTTGATGGTATATCAATGTGGTAATGCTCTATCTCATGTTTTAAATCTATTACACAGTAAATATGACCTTTATTGAAAAATTGCTAATTGAATCACAATCACAATATTGGTGAGAAAAAGCGCAATTCAATTGTATTCCCAAACCGTTCAGCCCTCGTCGGAACCCCTCTGGATGCCGGGCAGGAGGCTGGCGGCGGTGATGTCGACTGGACTGTGGACTGAGGGCTGGGATCAGGAGTAGGCTGGGCCACTGACAGATGACCGGGGCAGGAACCGCCTGGGCATTCATTGGGGAACCCGAGGCTGGTGTCAGCCGGGCCAGTGAGAGGGAACCAAAGGCTCATTTCAGCCGGGCCACTGACAGGGTATTAGAGGCTGGACAGGTTTTGACCAAACCAGGGGCTGAGGGGCTAGTGGCTAGCTGGCTTAAGGCAGTAAGGCTGCAGGCTAACAAAACCAAGCCTAATACAATGGCAAGCAGGCTGGTTGCTAGCAGGGTTGGCTGGAGGCTGAGGTGCAGACTGAATGCAGGAAATCTGGGGCTGAACTTGAGCTGATAGCTGGGAATCTGGGGCTGAGGCTTGGCAGGCTCCATCCTAAACCCTGCATGGGAGCCACTGGAGGAGTCCTGAATGGACAGCATAATCTCTCTAACATGAGCAGTCATGGAGCTTCCAACAACCTTGGCTTAGAGAACATTGTTATTTCAATTTAATCAACAGACTTACATTTGTGTTCAGGATGTTTAGTCTTCTTAACTTGTTCGGCTTAATACTGTAAGAAACTAATATTACTAAACAGTATTAAAAAATACTGTGGTCGCTCCTCATTACCCTCCCTTGTACTGGAGAAGCTGAGGGCAAGATATGCCTTGTGTCCACACTGTTGCTGAAGGCATCATGTTGTATGGGTTGTCCATCAGTTCATCCGTCCATCCATCTATCCCATCTCCTCTGGAGGTAGTATCAGAGCTGCAGCAGAGGCAAGACGCCGTCTGTGTGAATGGAAAAGCCAGAGGCGCGGAACAGGGTTGTGTCAGTCTGATGGTGTTCACAGTCTGACAGCTAAACAGATCCTCACTCATCAAATAAAAGAGAAATGACCCACACTTCAACCCACAAAGCAAACTTTACAGGACCAGACAACATTAATGTGGTAACTGGTAGTGTCTTTGGCAAATTATGAGGAAAAAATACTGCATCCATGCGTGAAAAAGTGTCTGTCATCTTGTCTGCATTTCTGCGTCACATTTCTGCCTGAAAAACAGCATCATGTCTTTGTCTCCTTCCACTATTGTGTTGTTGTAGTTACTGTCTCTGACAACTTGCATTGAAAATAAATCACTGCGATGGTCAGCTTTCCTGACTGAGACTTCAATGAACTTTCCCCAAGAAAACAGCATCCCTCCCCGCGAGTGAGAGTCAGACATGGTCTGCTATTTACTGATGGCGATTATGTAATCATGTAATTTAGAGCAAAAAACATAACTTTGACACTCTCCAGGATTTATGGTGTGTCAGGATCTCAATCATAACACATTATAACTGCATCCACATAATTATAATGTTTAGATTAACAGGAACACACAGACGTCATCATCACGACGTGTATTGTCACGCCTCTTCTGGAGCCTCAGCACTGGCGTGCTGTATGAATTGACACACTGGTGCGGCTCTACGCCGGAGATGCTTGGTTCAGTGTGAACAAACAAAGGTGGAAAAATGGCGAGCCTTGGCTGCGCCGATAATGCAGAGTCTCTGTGTGAAAAGGGCTATTGATTGGCAGCGGTCACAAGATACCACCTGTTTGGAGGAGGGGAAGGCACACTTTGGCTCTACTTCAAAGAAGGTCCGTCGTGGCATGGCTTGGCTCAACTCGGCGCAATAAAACTGGTGATGGAAATGCAAATCGGCACAGCTCAGTTTGACTCGGCGCAGCCAAAAGCATTTTGAAGTTTTTTAAATGTCCTGTCAAATTGTTTCCTACAGGCTGCCTGATTTATCAATCCTCATTAACCTCAGTCACTGTTGACTGTAGTGGTCTGTAATTGGATGTTTAGCTACATCCTCTCTGTGCCATACTTGGAACAGTGTTCCAGTTCCATCTAGTGGTTAAGTGTAAAAAAACACTGTACTTTACCATATACTGTAGATTTATACCATTGAATCAGGATGCAGAGTTCACACCGTGGCTGCAAATGTAATTGAAAAGAGCTAGATAATACCCACCCCCCACACAGACAAAAAAGAAAAAACATGTAAAATGTTTTATGTTATTTTTAAAAAGTAACCGTTTGTCATTTATTTGTATACTTTTTATTTGTATACTTTTTTTTCTCATTTCAAACAACCTTACACAACACTGCTTCTGGCAATATATTGCACCCTGAACAATCTACAGTACTCTACAGTCCTACAGTACTGTATAATCATTATCCACAGTACTGTATAGTCCTCATCTACAGTGTTGTATAATCATTATCTACAGTACTGTATAGTCCTCATCTACAGTGTTGTATAATCATTATCTACAGTACTGTATAGTCCTCATCTACAGTGTTGTATAATCATTATCTACAGTACTGTATAGTCCTCATCTGCAGTGCTGTATAATCATTATCTACAGTACTGTATAGTTCTACAGTACTGTATAATCATTATCTACAGTACTGTATAGTCCTCATCTACAGTGCTGTATAATCATTATCTACAGTGCTGTATAATCATTATCTACAGTACTGTATAGTCCTCATCTACAGTGCTGTATAATCATTATCTACAGTGCTGTATAATCATTATCTACAGTACTGTATAGTCCTCATCTACAGTGCTGTATAATCATTATCTACAGTACTGTATAGTCCTCATCTACAGTGCTGTATAATCATTATCTACAGTGCTGTATAATCATTATCTACAGTACTGTATAATCCTAATCTATAGTAATGTATAGTCCTTATCTACAGTACTGTATAATCATTATCTACAGTACTGTATAGTCCTTATCTACATTACTGTATAATCCTAATCTACAGTAATGTATAGTCGTCCTCTACAGTACTGTATAATCCTAGTCTACAGTACTGGATAGTCCTTGTCTACAGTACTGTATAATCCTTATCAACAGTACTGTAATGCAAGTACTCAGTGATTCACCAGATTTTTAATGATCTCATCCTCTGCAGCTCCCCTGCAGGCTGAGGACTAATGAATAGTCATGTAGGAGAGTAATTTGGCTGTAGAGAATTTCTTGAAGTTTGCACAGCATCTGCTAACCAGTGTGTACAGTTGCCACAGATACTAGAGCAGAAATCAAACCTGTAGTATCAACCATAAAGTTTTATAAACCGCATGTCATATATCTTGTATGTAATATCTTGCAAGCAGAATCAAATTGTTATCAGGATATTCAACCTTCATTTCATGAGAATACATTACGAAACACAAACTCCAAGACACTAAACGAAATAGGGACAAGCAGCGGCATAAAATAAGAATAAACATTCGAATTGACTTTCCAAGATGTAAATCTCTGATGATAGACAAATGTTTGCACACAGGCGCTGAAGTGTCCTGCTTTCTGCTGGAAGATTACAACCGACTGTAATATATATTTCCCTCTGCTGCTAATAGTACACAACCTAGATAATGTACAATGTATTAGTGGTACATTAGTTTCGCTGAAAAGAAATACCGCCATGTATAACGTTAAATATTAGCACACCGTAGCCTCAGTTTGTGCCTCCCAGAGAGCTGTGGTAATGTAGCATTAGCAAGATTTATTTGGATTTTTTCCTTGTCTGTTGCAGTGAGACAACACATGGAGTGATAACTAACTAAGACATTTAGGTCTGGGAGTGTGCTGAAGACAGTCAGAGTTTAGTGTGACAGATAAACTGAGGAGAAGTCCGCTTATTACCAAGTTAATAAATTCTGTGAATATTTTCACTGCTCCATAATTTCTTTTTTTTTTTTTGAGTTACAACCTATAGTTTTATAGACTAAATAACTACATACAAATTCACCTCATCACTTGAATTAGCAGAAATACTCAACACTGTTGTGGACGAGTCCATATTTAGAAAATTAGTTTCTTGGGCCAATGTAGCTTCTGGAGCTTCTGGAGCTTCTCGTCCATCTTCAGAAAAGGAGGGGTGAGTGAGGGAGTATGTAGAACCTCATCACTAGATGCTGCACTGTACCTTTAATGTTACGCTCGTACCTCATGTGCAATAAACAAAGGCCTCTCCACAGTCTCCGACACAAGCATATACAAAGGTTAACAGCCCCTGAAGATGTATAATTGAGAACTCACTGCGCCTATTATTTTTAAAAGAGTAATGGCCAATGGGGAAACTCCAACATTTGTCTGGCCAATTGTCTAACATCACTCACTCAGTAAGGGCATTGTGACCCACATGTGAATCCGGACAAAAGACCATCACCTGCCTGGTTTCTGAATGTGGGCAGTGCAGGATGTTTGTTTGAGGAGTCAGCCACAAGCATGTCTTCACTATTGGTTGAGGGTGTGACTTTGCAGGTCAAGTTCACCAAAGTTGAACTCCATGTAAAGCCAGATATAAATTTTCTTTGACACCAGATGTTAATGTGTCATTTGCCCATTCGCTTGCATAGAATGGAAGTGAATTTGCAACTGTTGATTTTGTGTATGTGTGCTGTAAGTCAGGGACAGTCTTTCATGTTTATAGGGCTTGCCCCGCTTGCTACGTTCCAGCCAATAACAACTTGTAGTTGCCAAGAATACCATATTCTTCAATCATGCATGCTTATGGTAGAAATCACTCTACAGTAGAGTCTACAGTATGGTGGAAGTCACAGCCGTCCAAGCAGACATTCAGGAGGCATTACATACTGACAGAGAGATAGAGACTGGCCGCTGCATCTACATGCCAGCAGGATGTAACATAATATTAACTTCCTGTGGTTTTGTAATTTTCACCTTGTATGCACACATTAGCACTTCAGCTGGGGCTGTGATCTCTTACCTGGGCCTAGTGCCAGATAAGATGATTGTGCAGTGATCAAGCTCCGCACACTGTAGTGGGTCTGCCAGTAGGCTGCTTGGCTAATTTTGGATGTGATTTTGTGCTGGTGAGGGTTAGATCTGATGATGATTGGCATTAGCTGTGATTAAAATGTTTAATTCTAACTATATGAAAGAATGTACAGTAAGTAATTTTAGCTTTTTTGTAGTTACAAATTCAAGTTGTAATATGGATGTCCTGAATGTAGAGACTATGCAAGAATGTTTATTTCAAAAGAACAGTATTACGGAAATCACAGACTGACTCATTCTCAATTATATTCTTAGGCTACATTTGAACAGTGTTTGACCTCCTGGAGGAGATTGTGTGATTAAAATATAGGCAGAGCATCTCTGATTATAAATTCCATCCAAATTGGCCCTGTCAGTAATTTCTAGTGCTAGTGCCCTAATTAAGACTCCAGCATCTTGTACTGCAGAGTAAATACCGAATAAAAATAATAGCAGCCCTGTGACAATTGCCATGATCTTTTGGCTGTTGCTTCCATAACTGTGAGTAAATATTGTAAATCTACTATGAGCTCTGGCTGTGACTATACCATTCGCCCACGGTTTGACATGTACCTCGGTTTTTGGATCACAGTTTTGGTTCGATACACATTTTCTGCGAGGAGAACAAATGAAGCTACAATATTAATTCAAAATGTTCTCTTCATTTTGCTTATGAGCAACAACAAAAATCGTTTTACATTTCTGATGTATTGTATCAGAAACTGTACTGTCAAGTACATAAACATACTGTAAATAAAAACAGTGTTGAATGTGAAAGGTGGCTAAAGTGCCTCTTGGCCTTGACTACTGGTATAATAAAAAAGAAAAATAATTATCAACTATCCATGGTGATGTAGTGTAACATAACCATAATACCATAAATAAGAAGTTAGTGGTTAATGACAACTGGTAATAAGTACTGAGATATTAAAGAATCTAATCAAAACGTGAATGAATCATAAATGAATGGTTAAAACGTGTTGCTCTGCACTAGTTGATTGAACATGCACCTATGGATTGAATTGATGATTAAACTACTGAATTGTGTTGACTGGGAGTGAAATATAACCACAAATTTAAGAGTGAAATCATGTGACTAAATACCACACTTTTAATTATTGTTGTTAAAAGAGATGCAGTCAGTAGGGCAGTAGAGCATATCATGGAGGAGAGACAGCCGCAGCACAGGGAAGGAAAGGCCACGAAGCAGATAAGACAGGCAGGGAAAGTCCGGGATAGCAGTTGCAGAGGGACATCAAAGGGTATCCCGATGTAGAGGTTGTGTCGAGCAAAAGGACATCAAAGGGAATGCCCAATGTCGACCAAGGCAGACATGGGGGGGCACATGTTTAGCCACGTGCAGGAAAATACCTGAGTCAGCAAAATTTGATACATAAACAAAAGGAAGAGCCAGGATTGGATAAGCCATGGTGCCCAGCCCCGTTTTAGTGAATAAAAGGAGTATGTTTTGTATTGAGAAGTTGGGTCTTATCTGATAAACTTTTGTCTGTAAGATCTCATGTTTTAATTGTCGACAATTAAACATTACTGCACTCAGCTTTGGAGGACTCCTACAGATTATTTCCTTTGTATTGGTGACTTTTTGAAACTCTGAAAAACCTTTTTGATTAAACAAAGATTAAGAAATCGAGACACGACAGTGACTGCAAAGCTCTGATGATTTAGCCAATTCATCTTCTATGCCTTTGTGTGTCTTTTCATAGAAGTCAGGAATAACTTTGCTGCTGAAAAAGGTATGAGAGGGCAGAACATGTGGATCATTTGTTTTCATTAGGTGACAAAACCCTACATCTCTCACCACCAGAAAGGGCACCCCTACTATGGGCCCACCTAAGCATACAACATACAACCCTGATTCTATTCGATGTTCACGGTGCTCTGTGGGCTGTCCAGCATTGCTCCGCTGGTCCTCCCTCCACCACGGCCTCAGGATTGTTCGCCGCCTGGCTCCTGTGTTGCCCTCCTCTGCTGCTGTGGTCTCCCCTGGCTGGTGGCAATGTTGGATGGTCGCTGCTCCGCCGCTGCTGGCGTGATCTTCGGATGCTCAGCGCAGGAGCTCCTGGACCTCTGCTGTCGTTGTATGCACAGGGCCTCCAGACTCAAGTTTATTATTGTCTATTCTTTGTTTTGTATGTTACACTTTGTTTAGCGTCCTTGGGTACCCTGAAAGGCGCGATATAAATTAAATGTATTATTATTATTATTATAATTATTATTATTATTATAAGAAAAGTTGGAATGCTGTGTAAAATGCACATAAAACAGATGCAAAAAACAGTACAAAGACAACATATATAATGTTTCACTTCATCACTTCATGTTCGGATTTCTCACCAGAACATGAGAACAGCAGGCGTGCACTGGCTGGACTACTGGACCACAGTACGGTAAGACCACAGGACCAGGGGCAAGTGGCGATCCCAGTCCTGCTGGCGTCTACCCCTACTTGCTCCATCGGGGCCCCCAGCAAGGGTTACATGCTGCTATTCCGACATGCTGCTATTTAGACAGTGACCTCTAATTGTCGGAATAGCGGCATTAAAGTTATTTTTCAAGCGTCCCACTATTTCGACATTGTTTTTTGTCATTGTCGGAGACACGTCGGAATAGCGGCATGTCTAAATAGAGACATGTCGGAATAGTGGGATGTCGGAATAGCGGGCGGACCCCCCCAGCAAGTACTGCTGCAGTGGGGCGTGGGAGCGCTGGGTTGGTCCCTTCTTAGCGGTACAGGAGTCACAGCAGTGCACATGTAACTCCACGTCTCGTCTACAGCCAGGCCAATAGAAATGCCCCCTGAGGCAGCGAAGGGTCTTGGAGTCGCGGCACCAATAGTTGCAAGCAATTGCTCCCTTGTCCAGGAGCATGCCACCTCCAATACAACAACCAGTCATGGACCTCAAAGTTACCCCATTGGGAGTGGTAGGCTTTTATCTCAGGGCCTTGTGTCTGATGGCGGTTGTAGTCAGAGAGATAAGATGGCGGAGAGCCAAAATGGCAGTCACGCTCTCTTGGACGGTGACGTCATGGAGTGTTCCATTGAAAGGACTACAAAAATGGCCGAAACGTGACTTGGAGAAGTCACGCGTGGATACAAATTCAAAAATGATAATGATTTTGCTGAATCATGTGTCTAGAATTCCAGAAATGGTGGACGTGAATACGCCACCTAAAGCTAGTCGAACGAATGCACAAGATTTGAACAACGGCAATGGTTACACCAGTGTTAGCTTCGTGTGCGCTTTGATTGCACACAAGATGAATTTGGAAGGATAGTGGCCTACTGTTCCACAAAAGGTGGTCGTGCTACCACGAGGCGTCCGTCTCTGAAATCATAAAAGGGAGATATCACAAGACACACGTATCTTATGTTATAGCGAGGTCATCAACCATAAGTCTCCAACAGGTCGCCCATGAGATTACGTGTGTGCTTGCGTAACCCCTAATATGTGTGTACATGTACATGTGGGTTAGTTAGAGAGAGAAAGAGAGATGAAGACAAAGGGCTAACGCCCTTAGCAGCAGCTAAGCTAACACTTCTGCTCCACAGAGTGGAAAGGCTCAAATCAGCTCGTGATGAGCGGAAAGGAGAAACAAACAGCATGTTTTACAATGTAAAACTAACAGCAATTAAAGAGGGACACAGCAGTCCACAAACTCACAAACAACGTAGCTCACAAGCATGCAAGACACGCTAACTTCTAGTATCTGCCCAGACACTAATTAAGCCTCACTTGTAGTCGTGTCTTCCTTAATCCAGCTTGCTTCCTCGGCGTGGATTAAAGGCAGTTGCAGCGTCCTGCGTTGGCTGTTAAGACAGTGTAGTCGACGTGGGCATTAAGAAAACGGGCAAAAGCGGGTGTTTTCTGAGGAAAAATCCTCCTTCTGCAGGCAGGTAAAGAGAGGCTGGTTGCACAGCATCTTTTCTGGATCAGGAGCGTGTTTGGTGAACACGGGACAGTTTTGGCTCGTCCAGCGAGATGAAAGACTGCGGCCTAGGCGGTTAATCCAAACGTCTGGGTGCTCCCTTTGTGTTAGGGTTGCGCAGACGAAAGCTGGTGCTTCCCGCAACATGTAACATATGGGACTGCGATGAAATGAGTCTGCAGCTGTATATATCTTCTCCGGTCGCGGTGGAAACTGATGCGCACAGGTGCACTCACAGACAATGGGAGTTTTCCAACCTGGGGGGACTGTGACAAGCAGGCTCCACCTTCTGGACATTAGGGTCAGTGCACTTTCCTTTGTTTACTAGGCTTCATTAGTGCAAGGAGGCCGCATTTAAGCGTTGCGCTACACGCGGCCGATCTGATGTCAGAACCTTGTGGACGGTCCCAACACCACCCATCCAAACACTGTTGTGGACCAAGTACACCCCCTCATCACAACAACACTACCCAATGGCAGTGGCCCCCCAGCAGGACAATGTGCCCTGACACACACAAACACTGCTCAGGAACAGCTCGAGGAACACAATAAAGGGCCCAAGGTGTTGACCGGGCCTCCAAATTCCCCAGATCCCAATCTGATAAAGCGTCTGTAAGACGTGCTGGAGCAGGTCTGATCCATGGAGGCCCTACCCCCCAACATGCAGGACCTAGAGGATCCACTATAAAACACCCTGGTGCCAGACACTACAGGACACCCTCAGAGGTCTTAAGTCCATGTCTTGACAGGTCAGAGCTGTTTTGGCTGCACAAGGGGAACCTTCACAATATTAGGCAGGTTGTCATAATATTATGCCTGATTGGTGTACATACAGTATAATATATATAATACTGATTAAATGTCTCTTGGCCATTTTCACTTCAATTAGATGCTTTTGATATCCATCTACAAGCTTCTGGTCGTCCTCTGGCTAAATTTTTAACCACTCATTTTGACAGAATCTGTGAAGTTCAACTAAATTTGTTCTCTTCCTGGCACAGACTTGTTTCTTCAGCACAGTCCACATGTTCTCGATGGGGTTCAAGTCAGGACTTTAGGAAGGCCGTTCCAAAATCTCAATTATAGCCTGATTGATCCATTCCTTTACCACTTCTGATGTGTGCTTGGGATCATTGTCCTGTTGGAACACCCACCTGCACCAAAGACCTAATCTTCTGACTGATGATTTTAGGTTTTCCTGAAGAAATTGGAGATAATCCTCCTTCTTTATTTTTCCATTTACGTTCTATAGAGCAGCAGATCCTCTGGCAGCAAAACAGCCCCACAGCAAAATACTACCAGCACCATGCCTGACAGTAGGTTTGGTGTTCTTGGGGTTAAAGGCCTCACCTTTTCTCCTCCAGACATATTGCTGCTCATTGTGGTCAAACAACTCAGTTTTTGTTTCCTCTGACCGCAGAGTTTTCCTCCAGAAGGTCTTTTCTTTGTCCATGTGATCAGCAGCAAACTTCAGTTGAGCTTTAAGGTGCCTCATCTGGATCAAGAGCTTCTTTCTTGCACGGCAGCCTCTCAGCCCATGTTGATGTAAAACACACTTGACTGTGGACACTGACACCTGTCTTCCAGCAGCTTCTAATTCATTGCAGACTTGCTTTTTGGTGGTTTTTGGTTGACTCTTGACCATCCTGACCAGTTTTCTCTCAGCAGCAGGTGATAGTTTGTGTTTTCCTCCTGATCATGGCAGTGACACAACTGTGCCATGCACTTTATACTTACAAACAGTTGTTTGTACAGTTGACTCTGTGACCTGTAACTGCTTTAAAATGGCTTCAAGTGACTTTCCTGACTTGAGCTGAGCTCCTTAGACTTTTCCATTGTAGTGTTTGTGGCTAATGGCTGTATCAAACAGGTCCTATTAAAATGGACCCAGAAAAGTCACCAGCTGTTATCAATCAGAGTCACTCAGAAGAAGTTAATTCACACAAATAGATTCACACAACTTTCTATAATCACCAAAATTGATTGTTCAAGTTACTGTATGTATATTTTTGATCCAGCAGATTTGGTCACATTTTCAGAAGACCTATAATAAATTCATTACTGAACCAAACTTCAGTAGTATGTGTTCCACTCATTCATCACAGAAAAATGAGAGCTGTAGAAATCAATGGAACTGAAGACTGCCATGATATACATGTTCTTTACCAGTGTATGTAAACTTTTGACAACGACGGTATGTAGGTAGATCCAAAGAGAACCAACATCTTCTGTCTCCTCTTTGAGAGAAGAACAAAAGTCCAGCTGACTTACTGAGTGAAAGTGCTCTGCCAGTAGTGTATCAGACTGCAGGTCAATGAGTTTGAGCTGAACATCACTGGGTGCATTATTCACACTGCAAGTGAAGGGAGATGAAATCATGTGCATTTCACTCTCAACTGTTTTGAAGTCTTTAAGTCACCTTGAAAACTCAGCATACAATGCCCCTAACACGGATGAGTACCTGCGGAGGTTCAATGTTGGCATGTGGGCGCTAATGCTACCCTCCAATTGGCTTGAAAGAAACTGCAAAATTCTCATTAAAGCCTTCACCAGGTTGCACATTTCATGTGCAAATAGGCCCTTGCCTTGCAGTCTGGTATTTAGTTCATTCATTAGTACAGTCACATCAACAGCAAATGCAAGATCTGCAATCCATTCTGCATCTGAGAGCTCTGGGGTGTCCTTGCCTTTCTTCTTAAAGCAACACTAGGTAGTTTGGACTCATTACTACCCCCAGCTGGTTGAGAAGCGCAATTATCTGTTACCAGTGTCGTAAATAATGTCGTTGTATGAGCATCCCTGAGGAAAATGAATACATGTGAAGCCAGCGAATCACAAAATCGTCTGAAAAACCTCACCCGAGTGCCAACAACAAGCTAGATTCAGAGATAGCAGTTGGTAGCTTGTTAGCATATAGGCTGCACAGCACATTAGCATGCTAGAATTATTCTCATACCGAGTTGGTTATAGTGATTGCACCGACTAAGTTACTTCCAAAACACGACGCTTGGGCGTGAATGTGTTTAGCAACGTCTGAAAATATAGTTGACGTTTTGTTTGGTGTAATAACTACAACCAACTCGGTACGACAACAGTTAGTAGCATGCTAACCTTACCGATAACAACAATAGCCTAACGTTAGCTCCCGACCACACTGTTCAACAATTACGTTGATTATCTGCATGAACTAAAGAATCTGCAACTTTTCAAGACAAGACGTTTATAGTGTTTTAGTAAGTTAGTCATCGTTTACAGTCTCTACATGAAAACGAGCAAGCTATCGAAACGGACAGCATTAGATAATCTCCCGGCTTTATTATGGTTATAAACTGTGGACAAATAGAGCCCCAATGAACACCACATAACAACAAATTACCTCAAAGTAAAGGTCGGTAAGATAATGAATATGTCTATATGTAATATATGACTTACAAATCCAGTAGCATCAAGGCTAGGTCGCCATCAGTCTTTCTTACTCAGCTCGCGCCACTGAGTGTAAGCTAGTCCAATATTTATCCCTGTCCGGGCTCTGTTCTATCACTTTCTCTTTTTTTTTCTTCGCCTCCTCAGACAATACCTTCTTGGCTTTTTTAGCTGGCTCGGCCATGGCGTTGGTTTACGAAAAATCCAAGTAGCTGCTGGCTAAATCCACCGACGAATAAACGTGTGACGTATGCCATAAAGCAGATCGCACTAGATGCCTTTACGTCAGATAGGTTCCTACCCTATCTTCCCGATCTGGGAAGTTACACAGTGTGGTTGCTGCCGGCACGACCCCCCTCAGGCTGCAGAGACGTCACCATTCATCCTATTAACCGTTTTTCTACCACTTAATTGAGTTTAGAAACATTATTTTAAGGTTGAAAAACTACCTAGTGTTGCTTTGGGTGTGTGTTGGGTGTGTTTTGAATCCCCCTCCAATGTGTTTTGGTATTTTTAGGATCTTGCCTGTCAATAAGTTATAATTTTTGACGAATAACTTAACTTTTTTAATACAAAAAAATTAAGCTGTCGCTAAAAGGAAATGGACTACAGTAGAATCTGGGTCTTTTGTGTAATCCACCAAGTTTGCCTTCTGGTGTCTAAAGATTGATGTAGCTCCTTTAAGAACAGGGCCATTTGTAGTGAGTGGAGAGTGATGGTTGGTGGCTGAGCTCAGAGCCGACAGCTGTCACTGGAGCAGAAGAAATGTTAACAGTTAAGTTGTCTAGGGGCACTAAATGTACAGTACAGGTTACAGTTTGACCATGAATAAACTCTGTAGCTCCTCAATACGCAAGAACACCTCATGTCTGAGTAACAACTATTACTATCCCTGCTAATAACCAATGCTTTTGTTATCCATGCTACTGACGTTAATCATGCTGAAATGACAGTGTCTGGTAGCAATGGTATAACATCCGACTATTCCGGACTTTTCCATTCAGTATGCTCAGCAGCATTTAGTTATTGCCTCCATCATGTTTAAAAGCTGCTGTGGACGTAAGGTCAAGGGGTGTGATAGAGTGTGATTAATCTGTTTTTTTTTTTAAGTGTCATTTTTTCTGTAATTTACATTTTTTTGTAAGCAGTAGTAACCAGATAGTGATGGAAATATGTTTTTTTATATTCACATCAAAAGTTTGACATCTGTCAAAGACTGTCCATCCACTTAGACTGCGTTTGAGTCTATGTAACGATATATCTCCCACGCCTTGCTTGATTGGGGTCCTGTGCCCTGTTGGCTTGGAAAACAATTTTGCCCATCGAGTGCAACAGCTTGATCCAGGATGTTGTGGCAGAAACAGGTCTTTGCACAACAGTCTCTGATTTCCCATTGTTTTGTCCATTTCATTATCCTGAAACCAAACATCAGCCAGTTGCAGCATTAACTCCAAGATGGATTAGCATGGCTCCCATCTGTTACTTCTCCACCCGGGGGTGGTCCGGCTGAACTGTTGAAAGGTGCAGTGGGCAGTGATCATCTCAAAGTCTGCTTCTCTTAATCCAAAATCTTTGATGTGTTAATGTATTAGTACATCTCTCCAAACCTTCAAGCCCCATTCACACTGCCCTTTCAAGGCGGGAATCATGTACCCATACTCTGCCTCGTCGTCTCTGTGAAAGTTACAGGGTCGGAGAGGGGGGGCAGTTTCATTCCACCTTTGATCTGCCACCAGGGGTAGTATCAGAGCCACAGCAGACGCTTGCAGTGCAAATGGAAAAGCTGGAGGCGCAGATCAGGGGTGTGTCGATCTGATGGTGTTCACAGTCTGACAACTAAACAGATCCTTCACTCATCAAATAAAAGAGAAATGACCCACAAAGCAACGTTACAGGACCAAACAACAGTAATGTGGTAACTAGTAGTGTCTTCAGTATCTCACATGAGAAAAAAAATACTGCAGTTATACATGGAGAAGCCTCTGTTATGCTGTCTGTCCCACTGACATTTCGTCACATTTCTTCCTGAAAAACAGCGTCTGTCCCCCAAAAGCAGAGCTAGGCAGCTCCCTCTGTTGAATGATGGTGATGATGTGATGCGATTTAGAGGAAAAAACTTTAACTCACTATGTCTCTGTCTCTTTTTACTATTGGGTTGTTGTAGTTACTGTCTCTGACAACTTGTATTGAAAATAAATCACAGCAATGCTCAGCTCTCCTAACCAGAAAACAGCATCCCACCCCGCGAGTGAGAGAGTCTCAAGGATCTCAATCACGACACATTATAACTGCATCCATATGATAATAAACAGTCGGCTGACACGTTTCAATCAATCATCATTTCCGGGGGAAATTTGTTAAAAAAAACAAAAAAAAACACGGATGTCAACGCTGTATGAAATGACACACATAAATAGCTTTATGTCGGCGCTGCCTGGTTCAGTGTGAACAAACAAAGGCGCCGTAAAGGTCGTTGTGGCGATAATGCGGAGACTCTAGCCCATTTAGTTAGAAAATGCGCCACATTTGCAGCCAGGTAAAGGCTGCAATCTGCCGCCTTGTCTATGTAAAACAGAGGTGTATATATTATATGTATATATATAATATTCCTCCTTTGCAAAAAAGCCGCCACTGGGGTAAGCGTAAACACGTGACGTGACGTGAAGCACGGAGTTGGGCGAGAACAGTGATGAGTGATCTGGTTATTGACGATTCGGCTGTGATGGTTAGCATCTCCCGGATCTCAGCGGCTTTCCAGTTGCTCATCTTGACGTCCGTGGATGAAGTGATGAACTGACTGCAGCGATCAGCTGTTTCCTGCTTTTAAAACTCCTGGCTGTGGGTCGCACAACAGTGCATGTCACGCAATTGCCGGCACATCGACGCCTTGGATTTAAATAGCAATGGAAGCAGCAAAAAGTGTACCCTTTGACGCGTCATATTGGCGGACCAAAACAGACCCCCAATGTGCCGCGCTCTGTCTAAATTCGCGGACCTAGCCGCAAAAAGGACAGCCAAATTGGTGGGTTGCTGTCCAGTATAAAAACAGCTTCTGTTTTAAAAGGGCTGTAGACTTAGTGTCTCACAAATATAAAGTCTCATTTAAAAAAGTCTCTTGAATTTCCTGAAAAAGCTCCACATTAACTTTTGGACAACAATGGGGCTCTATGGCACAGAGGAAAAAGATATATCAGCACAAACAATACTTAACAGGAGGATTCCTTCATGATAATGATTTGGGTTTGTGCATCAGATTTGACTAATTTAAGGAAAGCCAGATAAAATTATTTAACAATGAAATGTTTCCTTGAAAAGAATGTTCTGTTCACAACTTCTGATTTGGACACAGTTTTTCATGTTTATACAACTGCACATGAATCATCATTCTGGTATGCAACTTTCAATACATTTTGTTCATGGGAAACACTTAACTTTTTTTCTTTTTTTTTGGCCTGTATATGGCTTTATTGATAGAACAGCTGAAGACATGACAGGAAACAGGATGAGAGAGATGGGAAGCTACACGCAGCAAAGAGCCCCAGGTCGGGACTTGAACCCTGGGCCACTGCAGCGAGGACAAAGCCTCTGTACATGGGATGCCAGCTCTACCAACTGAGCTAAATGGCACACTAAACTTAACATTATACATAGCTGCTTGTAGTTTTAATTTGTCAGGTGAAATCTTGGCCAGTTGGGGGCACCCTACAACATCAATTCTAAGACAGACTGCTTGGTTGACCTGCTGCTACACGCATGGCAGCTATATACTAGTAGAAATATTGAACAAAAAATGACCTATTTCCTAATTTGCACCACATAAGGACAAGTGATATGGCAGATTATTCCTTTAATGACGTAATCCTATCACAGAAATGAGACTTACAGGAGGATGGTTAGGGTGATCGAGGTAGGTAGAAAAGAAGAGAGACGGAGACAGTGGGCATTGCAGACAGAGAGAGAGAGGGCGGATGTATGGTGGGGACAGTGTGTGTGTGAGAGAGAGAGAGCAAAAGCCTGTATGTAGAACCTTGCTCTCATGAAGCACAAACCCTCTCTCTAGTTTTCTTGTTTAGTGCGACCATAGCTTCTCATGTCTCTGCCTTGAAGCTCTGTGCTACAGCAGGGTCCGTCCAGCAGGAATGTCTCCTATAGTCAAAAGCCCAGAGTGCACCCCAATGCTGTGCCACTGCAAAGTTGCCTGTACCAACAACACTTTGTCGTTGATGTTTGGATGCAAGGTAGGTTGCAGACCACTCTATTTGCTTCAGAGGAACACCGGGACTTTGACAGTTGCTCAACTTGAGTAGTAGTAGATTTTTCAATCAGTGGCTGGCATTGAGTATTACTGTGGTGTCATCTGTATTATTTTGTGTTATACCTGATTGAAGTGAGAATCCTATAAGAATTCCACTGGCTGTAGTTCTCTATAAGATGAAAACTATTTTTGATTTTTGTCTGAAAGGCTGTGCGGTTTTTCCATCTGAAACCCTTGAAGCTGTATTATGCTTACTGGTTAATGAGGGCATATTTAGAACTGCCGTAATATTTCTGCATTCCTATACTGTCATCCTTCATTTATCATAGTTACAGGTCCAAATTACTCCTCTGCCTCTAATATGTTGTAAAGCAAGGCGAATACTCCTCCTCATGCTGCTTTGTCTACCGTATTTCTCCAGGTTTTTGCCTTTAACGGTACACAGTTTGAGTGGATGGTCACTATTATTTAATGATTTGGTAACACTTTATAATAACGATCATTAGTAAGTCCTTTATAATACATTAGTTAATGATGAACAAATCATGAACAAAACATTAATAAACCTTTGTAAATGATTAGTTAATACTAAATTAACATATCACAACTATGTTTTAAGTCATCTGCAAATGACTTGTTAGATATTTTTAAATTCAACATTAGCGGATATATGTTATATAGTATACTCATGCCAACATAAGTATGATACGATAGTTGAGTGATTAAGTATGCTGCCATCCATTGCATTTTAAACCACGGGACGCTGGTTCGCATCCCGGCCACCGCACTAGCCCCCTTCACACAGCAGTTTGCATGCGGGGATCCTGCACCAATGCATCTGCCTCTGTGTGAGAAAGTTTCAGATGTGGCGAGGGGTGTTTACACTTTAGATTAGGGGGATGCAAAAGCACTTGTAAATGACTTATAGATGATTCAGTAATACATTTACACATGAGTTATAAAAGATGAAGAACAGACCTCTTTCATTACATAACATATCATTAGGTAAACATTTACTAATGATTATTTCACGAATGTTTCATAATTAACTAATCAGTTGTAGATGACTTACAACATAGTTGTGATATGTTTATTTAGTATTAACTAATCATTCACAAAGGTTTATTAATGTTTTGTTCATGATTTGTTCATTATTAACTAATGCATTATAAAGGACTTACTAATGATCGTTATTATAAAGTGTTACCGATGATTTAGATTAATGAGAGAATGAGTGTTGACTTTTTCTTCAATAATGCACCTAAGACTTTAAGGGAAGCCCGATTACAACTAATTTCTCATGGTACGAAGCAAGGATATAGAATTTTTCTTAATATTATTCTTTATTTTTTTGCTGTGGTGAGCTAACATTGACACATAAAGCTACAGACAATAGTATGCCACTGCCTGCATGTGCTTTACAATAATGTAAAAGGAGTGGTAAGAATTTATTATGAAAGGATGGGTCTCGGCCCAGAACAGACACCATTTACTGTTGGTGCGGATCCAGACAAAGGCACAGGCAGGACTATACCATAGAAAATGGCTGATGCCACCACAGGGTCATAGAAAGTTGTCAGGAACTTGCTGTTTTCGAACAGTCTGGACTCTGCAGTTTATACGATGGCACATGTGGACAATGACAAGTTACAGTCAGTGTGTTTGTAAAAGAGGCACTGTGCTAAGACTCTATGCACTTGTTCAGTGTTTCATCTCAGTTTGTGTCAAATTCTGTGAAACTGACACCAAACTGCAATGACTAAATAGAGAAATCCTGCACTTCACCTTTTTACAGGTATTTTGTATTCTTCAGTTAGATGGATATCGTGATGTATCGTCAGATGATTGTCTTGCAATATATCGATTATCGCAGAATCACTGTATCGTGAAATTATCGGTGACACACAAGAAAAAAACACCAGAAAGGCAAACTCATGTCCTGGTAATAAGTAAAACATCTATTTTTAGCTGGTTTTACCTGCGTTTAAAAACCTGCATATTCACGCAAATTTTGGTGTAGTAGACTAGTTCAACGTGATAGCATGTCTGCTGTAATGAAAGTAAAAGATTATATTTATACAATATTTATAAACTGTCCAAACAATGTTGATAAAATGTGCACATTGCACGTCTCACCTTATAAGTCATGTATTAGTACTAACTGAGCCCTGTACCATCGTAACATCGTGATTCAAAAGGCCCCCACCAGAGAGTGCAAAAAAGTAGTGTGTCTCCTTGGTGTTGCTTTAATCCAGGAGTTATTGGCATATGGGACAGTGTGTTGCTGCTCAGTGAACTAATGTTATGTCTCCATGTCCCGTTTATTTTATTTTTTTAACCTTTTAACCTTCCCAGTAAGGTGAACCGAAGATGCTCAGTTACATTGTTGGCAGCAGTGTCTCTTTTCAGTTTCTCTCAACTGACTCAACTCAGCCTTTTAAATACAGCAAATGGATGTATGTCAGACTCTTGCCAGGCAGGAATGTGACTGAGTGACTACAGTGGTGTGATACAGCCACTGTGACAGTAAACACAACCTCAAATTCACATTTCATATATTCATATATATTTTTCCCCCAACAATGATGTCATCGTCCATCGCAATGTTTCACTGTGAAAATTGTCATATACAAGTTTAATAGACATCGCCCAACCCTATTCCATAGAGAGACTACAGCTTTTACTTTGTATTTTTTTAACTATGACCACTGGGTTGGTTGTTGGGGAGAGAACAGTTGAACACTTCTTTTCTTTCTTCTTCTTTTATTTTATTTTTTATTTGACAAACTGACAAGCATTTATAATGAGTTATTTGTGGCTTGTACTATATATATCTCAGCTCTTAAAAATTTCAGACAACCTGCAGCTGATTTAATTGAAATTAGACAAAGGACTATGAAGTGTCTGTGGTTTGACTGTGGTTCCTGATTACAGCTTCATGTACTTGATAATCACTACACGTTCCTTCCAATCACTTCAAATGTGTGTGCTCATTTCATTTAACTGTAATTAAGCTTAAAGAGTCAAATTGTTACTTTGCAGTGTCAGAATAGGAAATACAAGGCTAAGAGGATTTATGCATCTATTGCAAAAGTGCTTCTTCCCTTCTGTGTCTGTCATGTAATTTTAAGACGAATGAATGGTTTGTCTACATCAGTTTAAAGGGAAGTAATTGGAAATTTTTCATGTTATCACTGTTTCTGTTTTTGAAGATCTGTCTTTAGATCAATTGAGTTGAATATTGCTTGAATGGCTCTGTAATTACATGTTCTGTTCTTGCTGTAATGTACACAAACAGACACTTATATACAGCACCTGATAAAATTTGATTTTCATTCTAGCCACACAGACTGCAACCAGTAGAGGCTTTCATTGTGCTTTCTCAACAGAAGGATTTATGTGCAGTACATAACTATAATATGAAAATAATCAAAAAATCAACAGACATCAACTAAAGGAGACATTGATCTGCTTAGACCTATAGGAATATTCCATATAATCCCATAAATAACAGTGAGACATATTCACCATGGACTGGAAAAATAAAAATCCAACAAACAAAAAATCTAACATAATCCATCGCTCACCTAAAAAGAGCCCGACACATTGAACCTAAAAAACACTAGATGACAACAGAAATGTGTATGTTTGACTGTAAAAGCAAGAAAAGCAGGAGGCAGGTGCTTTCTTTTTCCCATAGCTCAGCTCTCCCTCCTTCTGTCTGTAGGAATTAGGACTGTAGCAGAGAATGGGGGAAGAGAGTCTAATAGTAGGTATATAAAGCCACAGAAAGAGGTCAGTGCACACAACGGCTAGGAGATTCCGAACTAAATCTACACAGAGGTTCTGAATGTGCCCTCGGCCATGCCACCCCACATTTCCATCTCATCTTAGGGCGGTAGTGAACATCAGAGAGGAGGGATCCTCTCAGTGGAGCATGACAACACCACACATGAGTGGTTACTCCTTGCACACAGCTCAGCCAGAGCAGCCCCCCTAAAGCGTATTATAAACCTTCACACTGAGAGGCATGGCACCACAGGAGGAGAACATTAATAAATTGTTTCTGTTGATCACCAAGAAGTACAATAGCTAAATGACATAATGCTTATGCCATGGTCAGATCAGTGTTTTGTAGGTGATATCTATCATAAAACCATGTCAGAACTCTGGGCTTGTTCAGGTCTCAAGAGAAGAGACTGTTACTGCTGTATAGCCAAACATAATTAACATTGGAGTACATCTGTTTGTTTTCTCCTCATTGGCCATAACTGAGGCATCCTGACAACAGTTATGACCCCCTTCAGGAGGTACACCAAAAGAGGTCTAACATGAACAACCAAGTCAAGTTGCAGTTTAAAGAAGATTCATTTATTAAATGAACAGCAACCCAGACAAAGGAGAGAAAAAAACCTCCCAAAACAATCAAACTAACAAACTGATGGGCCAGGCAGCCTCCCAGACCAACCCACCGGGGCTGTCGGAGCTAGGGACTAACACTCTACCCTAACACAAAGAAACAACTAAACCTAACTGAAACAAAGCCACGAAAACAAGACTACCACACCCATCAGATAAACATAAAACAAAGCCAGCCAGCTTCTACCTCCTCTAATATCGCAACATAACAAAGGCCTGTTCGTGGCAAACATAAAAAAACTGCTTAAATCCAAACAAAGAGCTATTAAATACAAGTTGTTAAAGCCCCAAATGGGAACCTGTCCTGCCTGTCTCTCTGACATGCTGAGGAGAAGGGGAAAACTGTGAGCAGCATCTCATTCTGCGGTGTCAGTAGGCCATGTGCAAACTATACTTTCACAATCAAAGAGTCCTATGGTGTGCACATACATCAAGTAAAACATTTGCTTGGGATGCGTAGCATTTAAAAATATTTTGATGTAAATGCATTTTGGTAGAAGAGTGAATCAATGAATAAAGAGACATTCTAACTTTAAAAGGAGGTGATGTTTCAGGCTTGATATACTTCAATTATACAAAAATACACAGAATGGTGCTCCTGTCAGCAGTTCCATCTGGGCATTTTTGAAGCCCCACTCCATCCTTTTGTCATCCTTTTGCTGTGGCTCCTACCGTTTGAGTTTATTATATTAATTTATTTGTTTTGTTTATTTTACCTATATGATTTATTTCCATTTCTTAATTTTGCTTATTTTATTCATTTTTATCATTACTTCTGTTCTTCAGTTATTTGTTTCAAATTGTTTAACTATAAATGCCATTTATTTTGTTTGTCCTCTGCAATTTTGCTTTGTTTTGTCAAAGCACTTTGTAAACTGTGTTTTTAAAAAGCGCTATATGAATAAAGTTTATTATTATTATTATTCTATTATTGTGTTTTGGTATTTTTATATTTCATATTTTTCCAAGTAATTTCCTGACAATGTTGATGAGCCACACTGTTCACCAAATAATTTTGACAAATGACTTAACTTTGTGCTCTAATTGAAAAAAGAAAGAAATTCAGCTGGTGCTAAAATGGAATGGACTATAGTAGCAGAATCTGGTCATGTCATCCTCCAAGCTTGGCTTATATGGCATAAAAGAGTAGTGTCGCTGTTAGAAATGGGGCAAATAGCAAGCTACTGTGGCTACACTCAAGTATGGAGGACTAAACATGACTTAAGTATAAATAAATAAATAAATAAATGCATAAATGTATAAATTAATGCTGAAATAAATAAATAAATACATAAATAAATAAATAAATAAATAAATGTATAAATAAATAAATGCATAAATAAATAAATAAATAAATAAATAAATAAATACAGGAATAAATAAATAAATGCATAAATAAATGAATGAATAAATAAATGCTGAAATAAATGTATAAATAAATAAATAAATAAATAAAAGAATAAATAAATATATAAATGCTTTATATTTATTTCTACATTTCTGTTCACCTACATTTATTTATTTCTGTATTTCTGTGTCCATATGTTAATGAGGTAGTAGGTCCTAACCTCAATCAACAGCATGATTGGTTACAGGAGTGTGCTCGATTCGGGTCGACTACTTCTGCCTTACTAGCGGCGCTGATGTTGTTGGCTACCAGCCCGCCCGCTGAGCTAACCCTTAGCTGCAGTTCTGGTTTAGTAATGGCAGTTTTTGTACGAGCAATTGCGAATGAATTACGATCATTAGCGAACGATTTAGAGAACCATGCAACCAACGACTATGTTCAGTTTCGTCTGGATAGGCTTATTTTCGTAAAAATCAGGGTTTTGGTCCTTGTGGCTCGTAGTCTATGCTATCACGGTGGGATAGAGGACGTCCAAGGGTCCCTTCTTCTGTCTCTGACAGGATGTAAAGTTGGCGGCCGACTTCTTCCAGACCGTCTAACACTGCTAGCTCAGTTTGCACATCCATATCGGCGTTGAGCTGAGCCAAGTCATTCATCAATCTATCCAGACGAAACTGGTTCTCTAAATCATTCGCTAATGATCGTAATTCATTTGCAATCGCTCGTACAAAAACTGCCATTACTAAACCAGAACTGCAGCTAAGGGTTAGCTCAGCGGGCGGGCTGGTAGCCAACAACATCAGCGCCGCTAGTAAGGCAGAAGTAGTCGACCTGCATCGAGCACACTCCTGTAACCAATCATGCTGTTGATTGAGGTTAGGACCTACTACCTCATTAACATATGGACACGGAAATACAGAAATAAATAAATGTAGGTGAACAGAAATTTAGAAATAAATATAAAGCATTTATTTATTTATTTATTTGTTTATTTATACATTTATTTCAGCATTTATTTATTTATTCATTTATTTCAGCATTTATTTATTTATGTATTTATTCATTCCTGTATTTATTTATACATTTATTTATTTATTTATGTATTTATTTATTTATTTATGCATTTATTTATTTATACTTAAGTCATGTTTAGTCCTCCATACTCAAGGCAGACTGGTGTTGGAGCAGACGGAGAGTTTATCAGTTAAATTGTAGAGTGGCAGTAAATGTATGGGTCGCTGCAAGTGTGGTCGACCGGTTAGCTCTTACAGTAGTTGATTTGTACGGTTTTGTATATTTTGTGTAATATTCGTGAGTGTTTTCGTTCATCTGTCGTGGACACCAACTGACTGGTTTAACTGGCTGCCTTTTTTTCCCCTTTCTTTTAAACTTTGAACTCGCATGAGTGTCTTCGCCGGCTCCGCTATTGTTTGTTATTTGCTTGCGTTTAAACCGCTGGCTCTCTGGTCGCTGTTTTTACTGCTGGATAACTTCGCGCTGCCTGGAAAATTACATCGACCTCAGCATGGACACCCGAGGGCCTTGCTGGACTCTTTTCTGCTTTTTTCTGCTTTTCTGGCTGTCTGTGCAGGTTATCTCAGCTAACTGCAGCGATCTCAATCTTCCCGATGGGCTGCGAGTCACTTACACCAGAG
Source organism: Pagrus pagrus (assembly GCF_965226575.1). Lineage (NCBI taxonomy): Eukaryota > Metazoa > Chordata > Actinopteri > Spariformes > Sparidae > Pagrus > Pagrus pagrus. The sequence continues at coordinate 29,440,395 of NC_140198.1, read as the reverse complement.
ACTTTCTGCTGCGGCTCGCTTCGCTTCACCCCCATCAAGGCACTACTACAGACACATTTCCTGAGAAAAAACAATGGGACCACTCTTCGGAAAAAGGGGACTCAAATAACAATACAAATAAGGTAACCAGGAGAGGAAAGAAAAAGGGGGGAATTAGGGCCAGACTTAAGAGGGAGAAATGTAAACACCAGGCACTCCCCTCAGTCATCCTAGCTAACATGTGCTTGTTGCATCACCAAACAGACGAGCTGCAAGCCAAAGTCAACCACATGCATGAATGCAGGACTGCCTCCATTCTTGCATTTATGGAGCCATGGTAAAAAAACACTGACAGTGCTGACATGTTGCACATTGATGGCTTTGCCCCCATCCTGGGAGACTTCAACCACTGCTCAGCTAACAAGTCACTAAAAGGATTTCACCGATATGTCACCTGCACCACCCGCTTGGGGAAGATGCTTTATAAATGCTATGGATATGTTCCAAATGCATATAGATCAGTTGCTCTTCCCCCCCCTTAGCCTTGCTGACCACAAGCAGGTAAACAGAGAGGTACACACGCCATAAAAAATGCCAAGCTGAAGTATAAGAACATGGTGGAGGAACATTTTACACAAGGGAGCCTCCGCTCAGCTTGGCAGGGGATTAAGGACATGGCCGCTATGAACACTGCCCCCTCCACCCACAGGACAATCCAGGTGGCCAGGAGCAGCCCAGCATCCCACCTCAACCCCTTGTTTTTCAAGATTCGAGACAGACAACACCACCCGGCTAGAAGTAATCATCTCCTCCCTCAAGCCTGCAGCAGCTGAACTCTCCTTCAACAAGGAGGAGGTGGTGAGGGCCCTCAGGAGGACCAAGGTCTGATGGTGTTCACTGTCTGACAACTAAACAGGTCCATCACTCAACAAAATAAAGAGAAATGTCCCACAAAGCAACGTTACAGGACCAAACAACAGTAATGTAGCAACTGGTCGTGTCTTTGGCAACTTATATGAGGAAAATAATACTGCAGTTATATGTGGAGAAGTGTCTGTCAGCCTGCTGGTCCTACCGACTCTTGGTCACATTTCTGCCCGAAAAACGGCGTCTGTCCCTGGCAAAAACCTTTAACTCACCAAGTCTTTGTCGCGGTGAAAAAAATCACGACAATGGTCAGTCTTCCACCAAGACTTCAGTGAACTTTCCCCCAGAAAACAGCCTCCCTCCCCGCGAGTGAAAGAGTCAGACAGCGTCCAGTTTACTGATGGCGATTATGTAATTATGTAATTTAGAGAAAAACGTAACATTGTCACTTTCCAGGATGTTTGGTGGGTCAAGATCTCAATCACAACACATTATAACAGCATCCATATGACTATAAACAGTCAGCGGGAACATATTTAGATTAACAGGTAAACACCGGGGAAACACGTTGAAAAAAACACGTCATCATCATGACGCGTATCGCCACGCCTCTTTTGGAGCCGCGGCGCCGGCTTTCTGTGTGAATTATACTCTGGTTCGTCTTTTACGCCGGAGCTGCTCAGCTCTGTGTGAACAACCAACGGCGGAGAATTGGCGAACTGCCGCTGCGGCGATAATGCAGCATTTCTGTGTGAAAAGAGCTAGTGATTGCACCGACTAAGTTACTTCCAAAACAAGACGCTCGGGCGTGAATTTGTTTAGTAAAGGCTGAAAATATAACTATGTTTTTGGGAGTTACTAAATACAATCGCAAGTTGACGTTGTGTTTGGTGTAATAACTACAACCAACTCGATACGACAACAGTAAGTAGCATGCTAACGTTACCGATAACAACAATAGCCGTTACCTCCCGACCACACTGTTCAACAATTATGTTGATTATCAGCATGAACTAAGGAATCCGCAACTTTACAAGACAAGACGTTCATAGTGTTTTAATAAGTTAGTCATCGTTTACAGTCTCTACATGAAAACGTGCAAGCTATCGAAACGGACAGCATTAGCTTATCTCCCGGCTTTATTACGGTTATAAACTGGACAAATAGAGCCCCGATGAACACCACATAACAACAAATCAACTCAAAGTAAAGGTCGGTAAGATAATGAATATGTATATATGTAATATATGACTTACAAATCCAGTAGCATCAAGGCTCAGTCTTCCTGTCACCAGCTGGTCAAAATGGGAAATTGCATATAAGAAATCAAACAATGGATGTCATTTATTTTCCTTCTTCTAAACACTGAGAAAACTAAAATACTAATTTTTGGTCAAAAACAGGTCAGAAATGATTACTTTGACCTCAAACTGAACGTTTGGTTCCACAATTTCACAAACCCCTGTATCGGGAATCTCTGTGTAGACTCTTTTGAAGAACATATGAAAAAGATTACAAATACTTCATATTTCCACCTTTGAAACATTGCCAAGATTCGTCACATTTTTCCATGACCAGGCCATTCCAGAGCAGTTCTTGCAGTATGGGAGGGTGCATTGTCCTGCTGGGGGTGCCACTGCCATCAGGGAGCGTTGTTGCCTTTAGGGGGTGTGCTTGGTCTGCAACAGTATTTAGGTGGGTTGTGCATGTCAGCTGGCATCCACATGAATGCTAGTACCAAAGGTTTCCCAGCCAAACATGTATTGTAACAAGATGATCAATTTTATCACTCCACCTGTTAGTCCTTTTGATGTTGTGGCTGATTGGTGTATATGTGACTGGTGTGCTTCTGCGTTGTGTTGGTTTGAATGATGCTGTGACACCGGGACAAGTACAACCATGAAGCAAAGTATAAACCAAGAATGACGTCTGCAAACAGAAACAAAAACCCAGGAACAAAAGCCAGAAATATACCACAGGGAGACTGACAAAGACAGCAGGGAGCACACAGACTAAATACACAAGGGCTGATTTACTAATAGGACACAGGCAGGGGCGGGCTGCGGTTGAAATTCAGCCCGGGAGCTTGGTTTGGAGAGGCCTTTTATCCGATCGCATGACGGACGCAAGTGGAACCGTAATTTTAACACAAATACTTTATTTGCAGTATAAAAACAATCTAATGATATTAAACACAACACACACAGATTAGTCAGTCAATAGAGTGTATTGAAGTACATATGCTCACACATACTATGCATACCCATACCATACATTATGTTTTTTTCAACAATCAAAACTACTGTGTGTGTGTGTGTGTGTGTGTGTGTGTGTGTGTGTGTGTGTGTGTGTGTGTGTGTGTGTGTGTGTGTGTGTTTAATGATAAGTGTAAAAGAGCTGTATGATTTAAAGGTTGCATGTGGTGGAGGATGAAGGTGACTGGACCATAGAATTCCTAACAATAAGCCCATCCACTGACATAACTGCAGGAGTGGATGGGCTTATTGTTTCTGTGTGACTGGAGTTGAAACATCAACATATGACATCTTAATATAATTCTATGCAAAGACCTATTGCCAACCCAGTCCTGCACACTGCACCTGTACCTGGCACTGTTTTTTGGTGGTTCCTGCTCCACTTTCCTCCTCCTCCTCCTCCTGTCCCTCCTCATCTGTCTCTTCCTCCTCCTCACTCCTATGACTGGCAGTATCCTGTCCCTCTGCATCAACTCCACGACTATCACTGGCCTTGTCAGCTAATAATAACAATAACAGCAACAATGATAAACGTTATAGCACTTTTGCAAAGAATTTAGAGTTAGAACACAAATACAATATAAAAATCAACATAACCAAAGCGCCACACACACACACACACACACACACACACACACACAGAGTAAATGAATTGCTCACTTTAATGTATTTTTAAAACACAAACTAGAGCTCTCAATGGGCCTGAAAATTACAACCCGACCCGACCCAGCCTGACATACCTGCATTAATTGTCTGGCCGAAGCTGCCGGGTCCCGTGTCGTCGCTGGCCCGGCTGACAGTAGCCGCGCTGACCTTCGCCCCTCCACCAGGAAAAGCTCTGTTAACTTGACGCTTTTGGCTGCATCCTGTATTAACCTTTTTTTCTTGTTTGCCCTTAATTTTTCTTAGTTTGCTAATTTGAATTTATCCCGCTTCTCTTTCTTATTTTTCAACAGGAAGATAGCGGTTTAATGACCGACTGAGCGGCTGAGCCAATCACATTTCAATAGAGACAAGGATCGGCTCAAGTTGGGAGGGGCCACTCGTATCCCCCCTTAATATGCAAAATATTAGACTGACCCAGTCTGATATCCACTCGGTGTCACCTGCGGCCGTTTTATGGGGTAAAAAAACATTCCGACCACTGGCCGGTTCGGCCTGGAACAGACTATGGCCTATGGCCAGCCCGCCCCTGGACACAGGTGAACACAGAAAAAGGGCAGGAAATCACACAAAGGGGGGAAATGAAAAGCAAAACATGACACGTCAAAATAAAACTGGAAATAACAAATCCACAAACTCAAACTTTGACAGGGAGCAATAGTAGAATGTATTAATATGGGTTTTCCCTTGTTGGAACCATGGACTTTACAGAACAAAATAGCCACATGATAGGTTGGTAGGTCACAGTCCAATGACGGTATTGCAGCATTTTTGTATCGCGATATTGTGAAATTCAGTGTATTGTTACATTTGTATTGACTGTGGATAAATTCATTTATATTATCAGCATTCAGAAACAAAAAAAAAACAGATGCCGTTAATCGGAAAAATGGTGAATATTGCCCTTGATAATCAGCCAGGCTGACTTTTTGTCCATCACTACCAGAGATGGCAGTTGTATGATATCGTATGATCACATATCCAACCCATTAACCCAAAAAGCCAATTGTCTGCTTTATCTCAACCTGACAGGGAAAATATCAGCCAATGGTGTTGTCGCACCAATGTGAGTGCACAGTTGAGAATTAATTTGATAGGGGCCGAGGCATAATTCATTTTCATCCAGTGGTAGCTGTTTGTTGGTGTGCATTCTCATTGGCAGGTATAAAAAGTAAACAGGTAGAAGGGTCCGTCGGGGGTCTATAACCTATTAGAATCCCACAGCTTTTCACAATACATGGACTGGGCTTACCCAGCTGTCATGTTCCTTGAACTGTTGACTACAAGAAAAGTACTATTTCAGCTATGGTGTGCTTGGAGTTTTTATATTTAGATCCTCTCCTCTTGCCCATTAATTTTGCTGTGGAAAGCTTGCAGCAGACACCTGCCTCCTTGGCCCTGTAGCAACACCCTAATGCAAACATCTGTGTTTGGGAAGTGCCTATACAGCCTGAAAGCAGACACTGCTCCAGGCCTCCTTGTGTCCATGTCTCTTGAGAGAACGGCAGAGAATAGTTAGGTGCACTATGCTCTGTTTGTGTGGCGGCTGTGGCTCAGGGGTAGAGCCAGCATCTTGTTATTGGAAGGTCGCTGGTTTGATTCCCCTGGTCTGCATGTCAAAGTGTCCTTGGGCAAGATGCTGAACCCCAAACTGCACCTGATGTGCTGGTTGGCACCTTGCATGGCAGCCACAAGTGTCTGCTAAAATACCCTAAATGTAAGCTATTTGTGTGTGGTGTTGTAGCTACTGTATGTTTAGAGGAATCAGTTTGACTTGTTGGTGTTCAGACTTGGGAAAAGTCATTGACTGCAATTAGATTGCTGGCCCTCACATTGTCAGGAAGTTGATTTATAATTTTGATTTATGTTGCAGATAAAGTATGGTATCAAGATTAGGTTTAGGCTAAGGGTAGCCATGTAATGGTGAGAATGGACAGTGATGTAGTAAAGATGTGCACACAACCTGAGAAGAGGGTGTAGGAGATACACTACTAATACATGTAATTTATTAATCACTTGCGATTAATAAAGCACTCGTAAATAGGGGCACCACCTCCGTTCTTTTATCTCTTTGACTAATCCAGAGGAAATTAATCAAATTCGACTAGACAAGGTTAACTTGAATCAATATCAATCAATTTATTAAATCTCATAACTGAAGCAGTGACTTCCACACACAGTTACCATTGGTTATCCACATTAAAACAAACCTGCACAGACAACGACATACGGTTAAATATATTTATTGGCTAAATAATTCAGAGTAAATATATGAAATGGCAAATTAAACAAATGATAAGATTATCAGGTAACAGAAAGTCTGTAATGACTAATGTAATGAGTTTCTGAGTGAAATATGTGTGGATGGTGAAACTATGGTTTGGGTGAAAGCATTCAAATATTAAGAGAATAATTTAACGCTAACGCAGCCCTGACCGAATTTCTCTTAAGCTCAAAGAATCTAAATCAAAGCCAAAGACACCAACTCATATTTCATACGTGTGAACCCAGCAGGAAGATGGATGTTTAGCCTTCTTTGGTTTGAAGAGTTGTCTTGTGGAGTCAGCAGGCTGGCAGTCTCGGTCCAATAGCCGGCAGGATGGCACAGCTCGTCCGGTACCCAGTGGGTGATGGTCTTGGTCCAGTGCCCAGCGGGATGGCACCGCTCTTGAGCGTTGGGGGCAGCCAGTTTGGCTTGGCAAAAGAGTCTTTCTTTCGTTGGAAACCGTCTTCGTTAATGATGATGATCTTGATGAAGAGGATGGTCTTCTTCTGTTGCTTTGAGTGGTTGTTCTTAGCCTCTGACTGATAAATTAATTTAACTTCTTCGCTGAAATAACTGAAGGATGCTCCGGTGGCCTATTGAATAATGAAGTTCACTTCCTCTAAGTAGGGTTACGATACTTAACAAACACGATAAAACAAAAAAAATTAAAACACAGCTTTGTTCTGGTGGAAACTTAAGGAGAGTTGAAGGACTTAAAAGAAATTGATCGCTATGGTGAAAAATATGAACGTAAGAAAATTAACGCTTGAGCAACTCTCATGAGAGCGCTGTCTTGAAGAGAGTAAAAGTAGAAGAGTGACGAGAGTTTCAAATAAAAAGTGAAGAGCGCGTAAAAAGAGTAAGAGAGTGAGAGAGGGGGATGCCTCTCAGTTTTATTAACACTGATATCAGGCATGACCCTAAGGGGCAGGGCTGCCAGTGTCCGCACTTTAGACAAGATTATAAGTCTAAAACTCCAAACCAACTAAAACTAAACCAACATTTTTAATGTTTCAAACTCGTGTTTCCCCTTTCTCAGAATGTCACCATCGCTTAATATGTGGACTTCTTATTAAGACAAATCACATGGCATCACTAAATCATTAACATTCAAAAGAAAATTAAAACTTGGTCAAAACATCTAAACACACTTGATTATATCGTAGAACTAATCACTTATACACATTTCTTTTAGTTCTAGCCTAATAGTTATTATAACGGAATATTTTAAACATTGACCGGTAACAAACAAAGATGTGTTAGACAAAGTCTTTTGAAACTTGTCCAAATCATACCAGGACTCACCATTAGAGAGCACTGTGGCTCCAGGGAACACAGGACATTTTCACACATTAAATTTATCTCAGTCAATTTTCATCGCAGAGAAGTGAGAGCAGAATCAGTTTCCTGAACTTTTCTTCCTGGTTAATAATATGTTTAAATCCAGAAGATTAGGTTCTGGCTTAATAGTTATTTTAACTTTGTTGAAATCTGGAAGAGCGTGGGGGCTTCCACATTGGAATGTAGGGAGTGTCGGGTCGTAAAATCACTGTGGCCTGCATGTGTTTCCTTATCAGGCGAAGGTGAGAGGATTAGAAAAGGGGGAAAGAAAGTTCACTCGTGTGTGCGTGTGTGTTAATTAGATAGGAAAGAACACAATAATAGTTTTTAGTCTCATTTACAAATACAAAGACATTCAATTGTAACATAATTGTCACAAGGAAGTCGTCCGATCCTCTGATGCTTCACAAGCGTGGATTCAATTGTGATCAACTGAACCTAGCTTGACCCTTTAAGGCAGGGGTTCTCAAAGTTTTGATAGCTGAGGGCCAATTTAGGAACCCAACATTGGACTGAGGGCCGCCGAAGGAAAAAATAATGGAAAAAACAGAAAAAAAATCCCATTTGTTATCATTTTAATGACCAGGTTGCATCTCTACAGTTTACATTTATTGGTCTGCATCCAGTAATGTGCAATAAACACATTTCAATTAATAAATGAGGCTAAACCTGGCAAAACTTAAGAAAACCTTGAGAAACATTGTAATGCACACAAAATCCCTGGTGTTTTCTGCCCTCTACAGTCAAATTTGGGATATAACAGTCCTGTGTGCAGTCCATTTCAGAATATATGTAAAAATGTATTTAGAACAAACAGTCAGTCTCAGTGTGCCTTGCTTCCTGACAGACACACACACACACACACACACACTCTCACACACACACGGAGAGAGAGAGAGAGGGAGGGGGAGAGAGAGAGAGAGAGACTTTTAAGATAGAAGCTTACCAAACAAGTCATCATCATCATCATCATCATCAATATTTATCATTGCCTGTCATCAACAAGCTTGTCGTTAAGTCACACTGAACATTTGTTACTAGGTCAACATACCCTTTTTTTATTGGCATGGGATTTGTGGTGCTGTTTTCGGTTGGCCACGATTCCTCTGATGTCCGGCTCCATCTCCGTCGTTGCGATACGAAGGACAGCATGTAGATGGCCATCTGTCAGCCTGGATCTCAGCTTGAATTTGTTGATGGCCATGGTGTAGAAGGTCTTCTCACAAATGTATGCGCTTCTGAATAAAGAGACCATTCTGATAGCATGCTGGCAAAGTGCAGGGTATGTGGATGGGGAAAGTCCTTTGTAGAACTCGATGAGATTCTTGTCACGATATGCTGCTCTGGCCTCGAAGCTCTCCTGCAGGTCGATGAGCTCAAACTGCATTTCTGCAGGCTCTTCCTCAGGGACACATGAGAAAGGATTTTGGAAGAGGTTGAATGACTTCTCGTGGTCCCTGAAGTCGGAGAAGCGGTGGTCGAATTTGAGTTTTTTTTATGAGGTTTTGGTTCTTGTCTGAACGCAGGTGATGTAAAATGTGGCACTCATCTGTGTCTGTGTCATCTACGAGTGCCTTGCAGGCAGGAAAATGGGTTAGGTCCCCCTGTTTGAGCTGTCCCTGCAGAAGTTTTCATTGGAAAGCTTTGACGTATTCAGGTCAACATGAGCGCTAGGTCACAGAGCCATTTAGTGTCACTTAACTGTGTCACATCTTGTCCTTTTGACTCCATGAACTCTCTTATTTCTTTCCTCAGGTTAAAAAAACGCTTCAGTGTGGCACCTCTGCTCAGCCACCTGACGGCAGTGAAGTATATGACATCACCAAAATCTGCCCCTGATTGCTCCAAAAAAGCCTTGAATTGGCGGTGATTCAGACCTCTGGACTTCAGGAAATTAACTGTCTTCACAACAATGTCCATGACATGTTTCATTTCAAGTGTTTGAGCAGCGAGGGCTGCTTGGTGTATTATGCAGTGATATTTGATTAGTTTCTCACCTCCGTTGTTGGCCACTTTCTCAGAGAGCAGCAACACGGCACCTGTCTTTCTCCCGACCATTGCCGGTGCTCCATCTGTTGTGACACCGACCATAGACGGCAGCCTCACACTGTATGCATCGAGACTGCGACACACAGCATCACAAATGTCGACTCCCCTTGTTCTGTCTTTGATACTCTCCAAGCTTAGCAGCTCCTCGCCTATTTCAAAGTTCTCCGTGACTGTTCGGATGAAAATCAGCAATTGCGCTCTATCGGAAATGTTTCATCCAGTGCGATGGAAAAGGCTCCCTTTACCCAGGCCCTCCACACATTGTCCCAGTTGCTCTTTGAGATCATTGGCCAGATCTTCGATTCGACGTGTCACTGTGTCATTCGACAAACTTATGTCACGGAGCTTTGTTTTTTGCTCCGGGCATACAATGTCGGCCACTTTCAAAATGCAGTCTCGGACAAATTCTCCGCCACTGAACGGCTTGCTCCGCCTGGCTATTTCTTGAGCTACCACGCAGCTAGCCTGTGTTACAGCTTCACCGGATTTGGCCAGATTTGTGAAAACTGACTGCTGTGCAGTGTAGCCTCTTTAAGTTGTTCAAGCTTACTGGTGCGCTCCTCACCGGTGAATTTGTCGTAGGTTTTATGATTGGTATCATAGTGTTATGTTGAAGTCCTTGAGCATTGCATTAACCTGCTTGGAGATCAGGCACATGACTTTATCCGACCCGTGAGGTACGACAAAGTAAGCGTTTGTCCACTTATCTTGAAACCGCCTTTTCTCCTCACCGACATAGCGTTTTTTTCTCGAGAGGCCCGGCTCCCACTCCCGCTCCCGCTCCATCTTCACAGCTGTGGTCACGGTCTCTTACCCGAGGCAGAGTGAGGCGGGAGACGGCGTCAGCGTCCCAGTGGTGAAAAAAAACATTGCACCGTGGACCTCTGGGAGTGAGGTCAAGTGAGGTCTAAACCACACCTGTAATTACCGCTCATCCCTATAGATGCCGCTAAAGACCACGAAACGGAGATTCATCCTTTCAAAGCAATGCACATTTGGATTAAAACTAACAACTGTGATTCATTGCGAGCCGCTTCTGCGGGCCACCATTGGCCCGTGGGCTGAACCTATGCTTCAAGGAAAGGGTGTGAGTGTCTCTGGTTGAGCGGTGGTAAATTCAGTTTTACAACTTATGAAGCCCTCTGCAGATGAGTGTGATAGAGGAACTACCGTGTCTGTCAAACATCCAAAGTGATGTCTTTATTCTTAAGAAAATAAAGTTCCTTTGTCCAGATAGAGGTAATCGGAGACTGGATGGAGGGACGGAGCCTCCTGGTACAAGGGGTCACAGGGTCAGTTAAGCAAAAAAAGATATTTACCTCCCAGAGAAACAAAGCCTCAATTAATAGTTCAGACGAGAGGCATGTGTCCCTACAAGGGTGAGTTTCATCAGCTGAGAGTTAAAAACAATTCAGAGACACATGGTTTGCAGGCTGAGCAGGGGCTGGGGGTGGGGGCATCATCACAATAAAACTGCATGTACATCTAGGTAAATCTATATATGAGTTTGGTAACTACTACTAGAAACTGAAACAAGTCCAGTTGGGTACAATATAGATCATAGAATTACTGCTAGAAACCATTTACTCTGATATAAGACAAGACAAAGATTATTAAGAGTATTTTCCAACTGGTACAGTAGCATCTTATCTGCATAAAAAACACAAACAGATCCACATGTGAACTTGTCTGTACACAAGATTGCAAAAGAAAAAGAATGGAAACACTGTGTTCTTCTCGGTATCAGGTGTTTTTACTCAAACTATTGTTAGAGAGGGTATTATTGATAAAAGGACAGGTTGCCCATCCTTCCTGCTGCATCCAAACCACCCATGCATTGTCAGTGCAGTGCTCTATCTCCTGCTGCCATCTTTTGATTAGTTGTGTTAGAAGGCAGTAATTCCAGAGTACTTACAGAGATTCAGTAACTTGAATGAAGCTCTTACCTGTGCCCTGATAACCCCCTCCAAAATAGCAGCAGCACAATGATGTCCAGTGTGCCCTGCATACAGACAACTTCACACTTCCTTCCTTCATCTTGACAATGGCTGAATGGAGCTGTCAACACCAAAAGCAAAGTGTTTAAGGTTTTGTTAGCAATTTTTTTCCTCTTACTTACTTTTCATATTTTTTCACATTTCCAATATGTATTAATGAGCATTCCAGTGTTTTAAATAAATTTGAAAGGTCTGTCTCTATATAAGGTAGGCTGTGACCAGGGGCGGACTGGGGGGGGGAAGTGGCACGGGAGTCATTGACAGACCGGCCCACTTCATGCGCGGTGTGGGGAGCCAGCCAGCCAGCCAGCCGGCAACACAAGTTTCATGTACCTTGATGAAAAAAACTGCATTTGATGTTGTTTTGGACCATAATCATATAGTAATCATTAACCTGAACCCTTAAGTAGCCTACAGTAAAATAATTACAGCAGTATAGTGATTTTACAGCATGTAGTGATTTAATGCAAACAGGTCATTGATACAATAAAATTTGGCCGACCAATTTGCCAGGCTGTTAGAACTGAATGACACTGACTGTCTATACCATGAGTAAACCACTAGAGGGCAACATAATTACAACAATAAGCCCATTTCAATAAATATGTTATTTAAAAATAGATAAACAACAAAGCTAACTATATAGTATGTAAAAACTTAACCCAGAACATTTATGAAAATGAAAACTAAACTGAAAATAGCAAACTGACATTTGAAAACTAAAAACTTGAAATGTGAAAAATCCTGGCAAGCCCACCAGCTTTGGGCTCGTTTTTTATGCTCCATCTGCCCAGACAGCGCTGGCTCTCAATCCACCAAAGCTGTCTTGCGCCGTTAGCGCAGTGTGATTGGCAAGTGACAGCTGCAACAGCCTGAGGAAATGGGTGGGACTTACCCACATGGACGAAATGTGATTGGCTATCAGCATAGGCAGTGATACTGAACACAGGTATAGCCTATCACAACAATAGCCGCCCAACCCAGCCCCCAGCGGACCACAATGCTGTTGGCCGTTGCGATAGACTTTTTTCCCCCTTTCCTTTTCTTTTTCTCATGGCCCGGCCCACTGGCCCACCGGCCCACCTGGGAAGTCCCCGGTGTCCCCATACGCCAGTCCACCCTTGGCTGTGACATCTTAGACTTGACAGTTGGCTTCCAAAGAAATTTTTTAATCCAAGTAGCCACCAGATCGATAAATGTAAAACATTTTCACTGTGAATGTTGTAAATGGCACATTTGCTGAGAATTGTGAGATGCAGGCACAAAACAAACCAGAATGACTCGTTTTGAGAAAAGTAAGTAAAGGTGGGAAATGGTGTCCCAAGAGGGGAACCTTTAGTGATCAGTTTGATGTATGCTTAAAGAAAGGGGGGCAAAAACCCACAATGAGTCTTCTTCATTATTTTCATAATAGTTTGCTTATTCCATCCTGTTTTGGCACTGACACTTTGATATGAGGGAGGTTTTGTCTCTGTACACTGCCAGCATCTGTGTTTTCTTTAATAACACAACATCTGGCATACTTCTGCTTGTGTTGCCCGGTTTATTTGAGCATTAAATCTGCCAATCAGCCTGTTGATGGTTTCGGACACACAATTCACTTCTCACTGCCTGTAGCGCTAACATTGTGTGGTCTGGGTTACTGTTAATACTGCTATTAGCTGTCATTTCTCAGTGGAATTGTTAGCTAGCAAAAGCCGACAGATTTATATGATAATGACCACATAAGGCATGAAGTGCTACACACAAATTCACCTCTCCAGAGTCATTTTTTTGAGGTGTAGGAGGACTCTTTTTTGAAATGATGAAAACGTCTGTATATGAACTATCATGACACTGTGGCAATGTGATTTCAATGCCCGGCTGTAGCATCCTGGATTGTTTGTAAAAGAAAAAACTTCTTTATTGTTTCAGCCATCTGTACGGACTAAAGCACTGTTGCCTCATAGGAAGAAGGTCCTGGGTTTGAAACCTGACAGGGCCTTTCTGTGTGGTGCTTGCATTTTTTCAGTTTAGGTTAATTGTTCAGTCTAAATTGTCTGTAGGTGTGAATGTGAGTGTGAATGGTTTTTGTCTCTACTCTGTGATGAACTAGTGGCTTGTCCAGGGTGTACCCCGCCGTTCGGCCGATGTCAGCTGAGAGGCAGCTCCAGCCCCCTGTCCCCTGACCCTGTAAAGGATATGCTGTTATTGACAATGAATGAATGTACTGACTTCTCCTGTGCAGGGTCACATTTAATTTTGCTGATTGTGTGTTTAAAATGACAACTGTAATAATAAATAGAAAATGACAATTCTTTTTTTTAAACAGTTTCCTTTGGCACTTAACCCTTTATTTCTCTACATTTTACAGGATTATGCAGTAGATAATGTATGCACAAGAATACAGCTGAGCCATAAATTACAGAATGTAATGTACTTCTATTTTTAGTAGACCTGGTAGCTGATGTATCACCAGCCTCAAGCTGAGTCATCTTAACATTTGAATGCATGTCTTGACGTTGCTGCCTTAAGGCATCATCAAAAATAACTGTGACCACTGGAGTGCTCCACTTGGTTTGCAACTCAGCTCATGTGAGCCTCTGACTTAAAAATGATACAACCATGTCAACTATTGTAGTGCTGCTGTAATAATCCTCTTATTTGGTTAAAATGTGAAATGCCAGTATGGCTGTTACTCCGTTGTCTTTTTAATAGAGAAATAGTAGAGACATTTGATTTGATACAAATTGTGTCATGCTGTAGTTACTAAAAACTAAAAACAACTCAGTTTTATTTGTGTGTGTAAGCGTGTCATGGGATGACTGTTTCTCTGTGTTTGCATGTGTTTCAGTTTGTGCTCACTCTGACCACATCTGTCCTGCATGTACTGACATCTGTTGTAATAGTACACAATAATACAGCCACCTACAGCGCTGTATCTGCTTTTACCTCTGAATGAGCTTCTCAGCCTCCTGCTGGTTGTATGCTTGGGATCTCTGACATGATTGATTTTCTTATGGACTTAACTTTCAGTGACTCCTGTTGGTTTTGCCCTGTTGCTCTCTCCAGAACAGGCCACCAGCAGTACAGGAGTCACCCCACAACGGCCAGTCCCCACCCTGCATGAACCCTGCCTTGATGAATGCTCCCTGGGTGAGAGAGGGGAGGAGGGGGATCATCATGATAAGTGACAAATTAGTTTTAATTAGTTTTTTCATGACTCATGTTTAGAAGTTAAAAGGAGACATCATCATGTTAAAGCATCGTAAAGCTCAGTTACTCCATCTTGTGTTCACTGGGTCACAACACACTTAAGAGCCATTGTCATGACCATCTTTTTTATTGCTATATCTATATTGTCCATTTTTTAAAACGTGTTTTATGTTAACTCTTTACTTGTTAATCAGGGATCCATTTTGTGCCATGTGAATCTGTTGTTCAAAAAGTTTAGTGTTAGCAGGGATTTCAACCCACAATGCATATCAATAAAAGCCTTACAAAACAAGGATGGGATCACTTAGTTGGGATAAACAAATCTCACTTTAACATATTTCACAAAACCACCATAGCAGTGAAGAATGGAAGTCTTCTAAAATCTGCAAAGTGTAATGGAAGATGGAAGTCTGGTTGGACAAAAAGTATCCTACCATTATTAAGTTAAATTTCCTCTTGTGATCCTTTTAAAATAAAAAAAATATAATAAAGAATCCCCAAAACAACTAGAAACATTATTTTCATATGTACTGCTTGTGTACATGATACAAAAGGTATGTTTACTAACATAATTGATTCTAGTGATTATGGGATGGATTCAACATTAGGATAACCATACTAATTCTGAAGGCCTTTGAAAAAAAGTGTGCTTTTGTTGACTGTAGTCCATGGTCATTTTTAGGTCACAATTTGTGGTGTTGTGTTGTGAAACTTTGGGTGCACCCCCTCCAAGTAGGAAAATTTGAGAGTCAAATTGATTAACTAACCAAATTACCACTGAACCAAATTATTTATCATATCAAACTATAAATTAACCAAATCATGAATTTATCAAATTAACATTCGAATGTACAAAGATTAACAATGAGTCTACAGACGAACTGGTCCATGCAAATTTTCAACACGTGGTACAAAATTGATTTGTCCTTTTTCTTTTTCTAAGTCTAGAAGGGCGCCCCATTCCCAGTGAGCAAAGAGTGGTCTAGATCACGTCTTTTAGACATAATTTATAGACATCCAAGACGTCTAAAAGACGTCCTCTGGAGAGCCAGAATTAAAGTTTAGATCATGGCCTGAATATTGACATGACCAGGCCATGATCTGGACGATAAAATGACGTTGAGAAAAGACGTCCAGTCAGGCCATAATCTAGACATCCACTGACATCCAGAGTTAGTTGAGAATAGACGTTCATACTGGCTATGATCTGGACGTCCACTGACAGCCAGAATTAGTTGATAAACGATATATAAACGTCTATACAACATCCAGAAAAGACGTATAAAAAACGTTCATTCTGGCTCCCCAGAGGACGTCTTTTAGACGTCTTGGATGTCTATAAATTATGTCTAAAAGACGTGATCTAGACCACTCTTTGCTCACTGGGTTAGCTCAGTTGGTAGAGCGCGCATCCCACGTACAGAGGATCCTTCCTCACAGCGGCCCAGGGTTCGAGTCTGACCTGCGGCCCTTTGCTGCATGTCACCCCCCCATCTCTCACCCTGTTTCATGTCACCTCTCTGAGCTGGCCTATTAATAAAGCCATAAGGTTCAAAAAATGAAAATAAAATAAAAAAGATTACATAATGAATTCACAACTGAGATAAATGTGTTTCAATACTCACAAAGTAACAAATAGCCAAGCCAACAGCTTGCAGTGACACCCACCCACAGAAAAGGGATCAGCTTCAGTAGATTGTGATTTATATTGATTCCTTTGTTATAGACAATGGTGACTTATAATCACCTCACAAGGGAACCAAATATGTAGTGGAACTTTGCACTCATTTTGGGGGCACCACCTCTGAAGAGGAAAATTTGAGAGTAAAATTGATAATTTCACCAAACCAATTTATTAATCAAATCAAACCATTAATGAACCAAATCATGAATTTATCAAATTATCAGTCAAGTATCCAAAGATGTGACTTCTCGTTTAGATTGATCTCCGTTCTCCACTCCAAAGGTAACACATGACAACAACAGGGTCTAATTGAAAATATGTATTAACTGATTAAATACTAACCCACTAACTTAAATACTGAATGGGGATGCGAAATTTAGACCTTGAATTATTATCAACATATTGTTATTATTCTTATTATTATTGTTGTTGTTGATGGTTGTTGTTGTTATTATCATTGGCATTAGC
Organism: Pagrus pagrus; assembly: GCF_965226575.1. Taxonomy (NCBI): domain Eukaryota; kingdom Metazoa; phylum Chordata; class Actinopteri; order Spariformes; family Sparidae; genus Pagrus; species Pagrus pagrus. Next base: position 29,423,631 of record NC_140198.1, on the reverse strand, counting down.
CCAGTCATGAGCAGTTATAGAAGATAGTTCATGCCTACTTTGAGCTACAAAGGCCGTTGCAGCAGATGAGCTTTGTTGGAATCAACAGTCCACAGACTCTGGATGGTGTTTTCCCTGGTGACTCCCTAACACACTGTTTGTGCCGGGGGTCAGTGCCTTACAGAGCGTTGTGTGCCTAATGCGTGTTTTCTTCAGCTTGCATTAGGTGTCATGATGATTTTTATTTTTGATGATCACTGCTGCTCCTGTCCTGTGTGAAACCGAGAGTGAAACCTGACTTATTAATTTAATCCAGACCATCATCATATTTACAGAACCTAACCCTGTAGTTTATTTCCTAAATCTAAAATGCCATTGATTTACAAAAAAAATCATGTAAAATTCCTCTAGTGTGCAACATACCAAGCCATGTCAAGCCATCTAAGTCAACACAGTAAAATATATACCTATGAAATAAAATCATTGAATGTAATATATCAGCTTGTGAGAAGCATGAAAGATCAGCTCATTTCTCAGCTTATTGTTTTATGTGTTTTCAGTCATTATTTAGATTTTGACATTTAAAAAGTTTCAAGGAAAATAAAATAATCCTTCTTGGGAAAATCTGCTGTCAAAATATCTTAAGAGTGTGGTGCTCAAAGGCAGTAATTAGCAGGATCTGTAACACTACCATCTGTGACACTCTGTCCTTCATACAGGACCAAATAAAGCGAACATTAAAAACAAAGATATGAATATGAATTTAATATAATAGAGGTACATAGTTCATGAAAATTAATTGTTTTTTGCCTTTTCTCTTGTCATTTCTCAGGACAGTAACATAATCCCCATACTTACTTTTCTTTGGCTCACATCACTTTTCTTTGACTATGTATTTCTTTCTTTCAGTGTCCCCACCTTTATCTTTGTCTGTCTTTCTGCACTCAGCAGTACCACTACCAAGAGGATGACTCGCCACATCTTGACCAGGGATTCCCACAGCTCACCAATGAGGTGCGAGCCCCTGAGCTCGTGCACGTGTCCGAGAAGAACCTGTCTGAGATTGAGAATGTCCACGGCTACGTCTCCCATTCCCACATCTCTCCTCTCAAGGTTAGCACGCCAACCGATCCCCCATCATTCCAAGTATGCTTTTACACCTGGTGTAGAAAGCGTGACTCTCTAACCTTCATCTCAAATCAGCTGCATGAACAACTGCCAACATGGCCTTTTTCTCCTTCTTGCTCCATGGCCGCAGACTACTCAGTGTTTTTTTATTGCTCATTTTATATTCACTCATACCACTTTGGTGTTTTGTTAGGCCAATAAAATTGAATTACTAAAAGACTAGGATAAATTATAGCACACATATAGTTAACTTTGTGCATAAATGGGTGTGTAGCAAGTAGATCATTGTTGAATTCAGGCCAGATTATACTTTTTTTTAATGCTTCTATTAGATCTGAATTATGCTAGTGTTTTCTCCTTCATTTTTTTTTGTTTATTTTTACTGTACCTTTCTTTTGATGTGCTTTCCTGAGCCATATAAGCAAAAATTGGTGGTATTAATCTGGTTGTCAGTTTGTAGGTTTTGTTTTTGTGTATCTGTAGAACAGGAAATGGTGAAATAGTGTCTTCACAATCCTTCTTCACTGTGCCTTTGCCATTCCTTGCACACATTTTCCCTCTGCATCATCTTGATTCATAAAGTGCTAGTTTGTTTGTCCAAGCCTCTAACATCTCAGTGCCTCTCTCTGCCCACAAAAGAGCATGCCTCCATCTGGAGTCCAAAGTTGGAGAAAAAAGACATTCAAGCTGTGTTGAAAGGTCTTAGGTACATTATACAATCTATATTATTGATCTTGGTCAATAATACAGTAAAAGCAGAGTTCAGCTGGCAGATGGAGTTTGTTGAGCAATGGTTTTGTTTCTACTCAGGTTTGAGCCAGCAGAGGGCAGTGTTGGAAATTAGGGGAAGTGTTATTGTGTCAGTAGTTTATTCCAGGCACTGTTTGAAGTGCTTGGCAAACTGTTCTTAGTTTCAGCGAATGGAGAATGACTTTCCTTCATATTTCATATGCTTTGGTTTACAGATGCACAGGCAGAACATTGAACAGCACTTGGAAAATGATTTCTAACTGAGATTTGTAGTTCTTATATTTATAATTATCAAAATGTAATGACTTGATGTTAAATTGATAAACGCAAGGTTTTGGATCTAGCCTTTTTTTTCGAGTTCTACAAATTTGTTTTATGTGAAATGCCATGAATAGCTTTGCCATGACAGTGAGAAATAGGCATTCATTTGTTTTATTGGAGTAGAAATTTCAACCTTAACTAGAATCACACGCTTCAGTATTGGGAATTACAGTATGTGAAGACATCTCTTCTCTGGCCTAATTAACTTTAAAGCCTGTGGTTTACATTATAATATATATATATGCTATTTGAATAGAAGAAGAAATAAATGCTATTTATTGCATGAATGATTGACTTCCCTCTGCTGCCAATTGGCTTGAAATGGTTATAAGATGTGATCATAATTAAAACAAATGTATATTGAATTATGGGGTAAAACTTTATAACAACTATCCTTGATAAATGGTAAATTTATAGTGATTAAACTTTAATAAACACTTATTTCACTGTTAATAAACAGTGAAATGCTTTATAAAACATGTATTAAGCAATTGTTTATCATAAAGTTGCAACTGATGTTTATAATACTTAAATAAAATGGTTAATAAAAACTATGTAGTTCATCTATACACGTTGGGGTTTAAAAGATTTATACAACCCATTATAAACCTTTACAAATGCTTGTTTAATTGTTAATAAAGCATCTATTGTTCTGTTAACAGTGAAATAACTATTTACTTTATTTAACTATACATTTATCATTTATTGGTGATTGTTATTCAAAATGAATCCATGGCTGCTGCATAACAGCAGAAACTCAATATGATTAGATGTGATTTAACGCAGTACTTATCCATCAGTATTGTTGTTAGATGATGATGTTAATGCTTTTGTCCTTGCATATATAAGCAAATCCCATAGTTCTCCATCCAGTTTTGACATGTAAGAAATGATTCACCGTCGCCATTAACCGTCAGGAGCTCCGAGAATCCTGTGTTGTGCCATTAAGTAATACCTGTAGGAGCTGTGATGTAATCCAGCAGACTGCAGACTGTATGACAATATGTCAGATGCCATTGACAGTGTCAATGGCATCTGACATATTGTCATACACTGTAAAATGTAGGTAATAAACCAGGAGAGGCATGCCAAATGTCTTACTGATGGTCTTCATTGTAATGACTCAAAGTTAATGAGGTCATTGTTGATAGAAGTGTAACACCAAAAAGTGATACGGCCCAAACAACCTTAAACCAACCTTTGGGTTTGGCAACTATTAAGTTGCACTGTCATTTCTAAAAGAAAATTACCAGTTGGGGACTGATATTCAGCACCTTAATGGCAGTGGATTATCACAGGAGTGATATTTTCCAGTATGGGTGCAGTATTGTGAGTGTTGACAGTTGACATTCAGCCATTTTTGGTCTGTTTATTTACAAGCTGAGAACACAAAACTGTGTTTTCCTGTACTTATTTCTGCTTTAAAAACAGTTTGTTTCTTATTAGTGCAGTAGTGATCATTAGTGAATTTTACTTTGCACATGTCAGTCAATCTGTGATGGCAAATTTCCCACTGGGTAAGAGGCTCTTCCTCATTGACAGAAATAATGCAGGAAGCCAGAGTCATCCTCATTCAATCTTTACCCCTTTGTACATTTCTCCCCTCTCCCACCTTCAACATGTGGCAGGGTAACCATTACTAATGCTTTTTATCCTGATGCATCAGGCTCCCTTCTTTCTCTCTCCCTACCCAAGTATTCTGGCTAGTGATCTTGTCTTTCGTTTCTTACCTGCAGCCTGCACTGGTTACCCGTTTTGATCTTGCATACCCGGGTGTGACCACAGCAAACTACATGGCAAGTTTTATTTAATTTTATTTTTATTTGACCTCTGGGGAAACTCAATCCCCTGTATTTTATTGTATTATTTGTTTTTAGTATTACCTTAAACTCCTCCCTTATTTCTGGGTCCTTCTATCCAGAAGATTGATGTCCCATCGGTGCTGCATGGACTTTGTTCTGTTGTTGCCCTTCTATACATTGCCTTAAGAAGCAGTCTTTCCATTACTTGTGGGTCGTTGCCCTTCTCTTGTCTTACCCATAATTTGTTAAATTAATTCCATGCGTCTTTGTGACCCATTTGCCTGCCAGCAAATCCCATGTGCTTGCTGTGGTGTTACTGTGATCTGGTGTGAAGCCTGTCTCTGTTATCAATCATGTATTATTTGTTGAAGAGCTTACTGTACCCAGGTCATGTGTTTAGGATCCCCATACCTGATTTAACCTGCACTTAACAGAATAATGAAACATATGCAATAATATTCAAAGGCCAAGTTACTTTTAAGACACAATTACAGCATGCTCAACGGTGTACTGTCTTTATCACTTATTGTGGTATTTTTTGAATTGATTAAGCATTATTATTCAGAATCAGAATCAGAATCATTCCTTTATTTGTCCCGCAAATGGGGAAATTTCTTTGCCACAGCAGCCAAAGGACAGTAATTACAATAAACAATAATAAAAAGTAAAAAATAAACAATATAATAAGAAGATAAGAAATAGAATGTACTTGTATATACATAATATTTACAATATGAACATTGTAGTAATATTTACAATATGAACAGTGTAATTATAAACAGTATTTTTATTTACAAATAATAAATATGGGTATTAAAAATTGTCCAGTTAGTGCAAACCAAAATGTATATGGAATATGTGTAGAGTTTTTATGGCATAGTGCACATGTGGGGTCTACTGGGAGCAGTGCTGGTTGTACAGTCTAACAGCAGCAGGAAGGAAGGACCTGCGATACCTCTCCTTCACACACACATGGGGTGTATCAGTCTATCGCTGAAGGAGCTGACCAGTGCGGTGATAGTGACCTGCAGGGGGTGGGACTCCTTCACCAACAGCGATGACAACTTATCCATCATCCTGCTCTTTCCCACCACCTGCACTGGGTCAAGAGAGCATCTCAGCAGATTCTTGGAGTATGTTCAATTAACAGTTTGGATGTGAACTGCTGGGGTGGATGGGGGGATTCATGCTTTGCGGGGTCGAGGTGAAGTCTGAACAAGTGAGTCTTGAGTCTTTTGCGGAAGACGGCGAGTGATTCTGCTGCCAGAGCAGAGAAGAGTTGCGACTTCGCTGAGTGGCCTTTGTTTGCTCTTAGCGATGGCGGTACCAGCTGGCCAGCTGATGTAGTAGAGAGAAGTGCTCACGCTGGGGCATGTGGTCTGACCAGTGTTTGGAGGTAGATGGGTGCAGTTCTGTTGACGGCCTTGAAGGCCAGCACCATCGTCTTGAATCTGATGTGGGCCGCAACAGGAAGCCAGTGGAGGTCATGGAGGAGGGGGGTCACATGGGAGAATTTGGGTAGATTGAAAACAAGGCACACTGCAGCATTCTGGATACGTTGCAATGGTTTAGTCACAGAGGCTGCGAGTCCAGCCAAGAGCAAGTTGCAGTAGTCCAGGCGGGAAATGACCAGCGATTAGACCAGGAGTTGCGTCGCATCCTTTGTGAGGAAAGACCGGATCCTGCGGATGTTGTAGAGGGCAAATCTGCAGGATCGGGCCACCGCGGTGATGTTGGGGGGCGTCTGTCGTCGAGGATTACACCCAGGTTCCTCGCAGTCAATGGAGGCGATACTGCGACGTCCTCGACAGTGACTGACAGGTCCATGTGAGGGCAGTCTTTCCCCGGGATGAAGAGGAGTTCAGTTTTACTAAGGTTGAGCTTGAGATGATGCGCAGTTGTCCAAGCGGAGATGTCTGCCAGACATTCCGAGATGCGCATTGCAACGTGGGTACTGGAGGATGGGGAAAAGAGAGGGATAGTTGGGTGTTGTCAGCATAACAGTGGTAAGAAAATCCATGTGATGTGATTGCAGAGCCTAGTGATCTAGTGTATAGTTAAAACAGAAGTGGTCCTAGTACTGAGCCTTGAGGGACACCAGTTTCCAGAAAGCAGGGTTTAGACAAGGAGTCATTCCACGTGACCTGAAAAGTGCGATTTGTCAGGTATGATGTGAACCAGGTTAGAGCAGAGTCAGCGATGCCAAGTTCGGCCAGAGTGGAGAGGAGGATTTGGTGGTTGATAAGTCGAGGAGAATGAGGACTGATGAGTGGGATGAGGCTCTGGCGGCACGGAGAGACTCATGCCTGGACTACACGAATACGATATATTCCTAAACGCACATTTTTCTGTCCAATTGGGCCTCTCAACCACACGAACACAGCGATTTCACCCACATAAATGGAGATATTTTTAAACGGATAAAAAGTGGAGAAATAGAAAAATATCCGATTGAGTGGATCCATGTAGCGATGTTAAACGGAGCTGGTGTTGACGCGATGACGTCAAGCGCCTAGCGACAAGCCGTTCGCACATGCGCATTGAAGCAAAACGGTTATCAACAACAATAGTCGACATGTACCGGACTGTGTGCTTTGCACTTTTAGGTCTCATCTCAGCTCTACACATGAACGTAACATTGTTGCATCAACTGCACTCCACCGGTACGCAAAGGCGTCTGCTGCGCCCAATATTACTGGATAGCCCCAAGCGTCCACAGTTTAAAATCCGCCAGAAACGCCGGTTTTGGGTCAGACCGGGTCGGTCAGTGGAGTGAGCAATCCTAAAGCCTGACTGATTAGGGTCAAAGAGGTCGTTTTGTGAAAGGTAGGACAATTGGTTGTAGACAGCGCGTTCCAGGGTTTTAGAGAGGAATGAAAGAAGAGATACAGGTCTGTAGTTGCTGATCTTGCTGGTCAGGAGGTGAGGGGACAGAGAGTGTTTAAAGAGGAGGAGAGGGAGGATAACAGAGTGGAGGAGGCTTCCTCGGTGGACAGTAGAGAGAATTGTTCTGTGGATGATAGTGAGGAAAGAACAGTTGAGGAGAGAGTGGAGGGAGAGAGGGATTTCAGGTTGTGGCGGCTTCCCAGCTTCTCTGGGGGGATGTTGAAGTCACCCAGGACAACGAGTGGTGTGCCATCGTCAGGGGAGCAGCTTAGGAGGACGTCCATCTCATCAAAGAAGTCGCAGGAGGGGGGAGGGCAATAGATCACCACGATGTTGAGCTTGAAAGGAAGGGTGACAGAGACAGCGTGGAATTCAAATGCAGATCTGGGTATGTGGTCGAGGGTAAGGACCTGGTAGGACCACATGGGTGAGATGAGGAGTCCAGTTCCTCCTCCACGACCTGTTTGTCTCGGGGAGTGTGAGAATGAGTAGGCAGTTGAGAGGGCAGCTGGAGTGGCAGTGTTTTCTGGAGGGATCCAGGTCTCCGTAAGGGCCAGGAAGTGGACAGTCTGCAGGGAGGCATAGGCTGAAATGGTGTCCACTTTCTTGACTGCAGACTAGCAGTTCCATAGCCACCTTAGTACTTCAAGTTCAGTACCGTTGGTGAAATCTTCTCCAGTTTGATGTCCTGACTGGGATTGGGTGGGACTGATGCTGTAGTGACTAGCCCATATGTTCTAGATTTACCTCATGCAGGCTTAGTCCTGCCCTGCAATCAAGCCTATTCACCACACCTGACTTGGCCGAAAGTCACTGATAGCTACTCAGCTTCAACAGTTTCACAAGAATTTACACAAAAAGTAACTAGACAAGATAAAATATTTCAACTAACTCTCCTCACAGAATGCCTAAACACTGGATCTACAATTTCTTCTTACTCACCAGCAGTAATTCACAGCTTCCTTCACCTGAACAAAATGTAACTAAACTCTCAAAGAGTTTTTCAAATTGACGTTCAGTTAAATTTGTGAAATAAGGTGTGTGGTTACCACAGGCTGAACATATTTACGCGTTTTGTTCTACCACATAAAATCCATCATTAAATGTCCCACAGTTTAATTATAAAGCTCTTCCGTGTGTTAAAACGGTTAGCGGTTGCTAACAAGTGTCTAAATGAAACTACAGAGATTGTCAGGGACATTAAACGTCATCACAGCGAACACGTAGAGTTACAAAGTATTCTAACTCCGACTTTGCAACTTTTACATCGATCAGTTTATAAAAAACCTGTATAGTAATTGTGTAGTAAGATGCTTAGTGGTGGTGACTTTGAAGTCATGTGACCGCAATGTCGTCTGTTTCAAATCAAATCAAATCAAATCAAATCAAATTTTATTTGTGTAGCCCAAATTCACAAATCACAGTTTGCCTCAGAGGGCTTTACAATCTGTACAGAGACGACACCCTCTGTCCTTCGACCCTCGATTCGAGTGAGGAAAAACTTGCCCCCCAAAAGAAGCCCTTTTAACAGGGAAAAAATGCAGAAGAAACCTCAGGAAGAGCCACAGAGGAGGGATCCCTCTCCCAGGACAGACAGACGTGCAATAGATGTTGCATGTACAGAGCAGATCAACGAGATCACAATGTATACAATTATAAGAGATGATTGACAGGAGTGAAAGTACATAAAGAGGTATTACAGCAATAATAATGAAATGCACATAATGGAAATGTGACTACTAGTAATAACAGTAGTAGTGGTTAACGGTAAGGATAGTATGTAGTAATGCATTACAATAATAGTAGTGAAACGTATGTAACAGAGATATGACTAATATTAGCAACAGTAGTGGTGGGTGTCAGGCAGGGCCATGGCAGTAGGCGCGTCCACGATCCACGACCCGGGCGCGGCCAGGATCCATGAGAGCCTGTAGGACTAGAAAGCACAAGGACTCCGGGGAAGAAGTGAAGTCAGTGACATGCAGAGATGGGGCATGTATACAGGCATAATGTATACAGATGGAGAGGAGAGGAGGAGAGAGAAGCTCAGTGTATCATTTGTCCCCCGGACTGGGCCTATAGCAGCATAACCAAGAGCTGGTCCAAGACAGGCCTGGGCCAGCCCTAACTATAAGCTATATCAAAAAGGAAGGTCTTAAGTCTACTCTTAAAGGTAGAGAGGGTGTCCGCCTCCCGGGCCAAAACAGGAAGATGGTTCCACAGAAGAGGAGCTTGATAACTGAAGGCTCTGGCTCCCATTCTGCTTTTGGAGACTTTAGGAACTACAAGTAATCCTGCGTTTTGGGAGCGTAATGCTCTAGTTGGGTAAAAGGGTAGTATGAGCTCCTGGAGATATGATGGTGCCTGACCATTAACAGCTTTGTAAGTGAGAAGAAGGATTTTAAACTCTATTCTTGATTTTACAGGGAGCCAGTGCAGAGAGGCCAATACAGGAGTAATATGATCTCTTTTCTTAGTTCCTGTCAGTACACGTGCTGCAGCATTCTGGACCAGCTGTAGACTCTTTAGAGACTTGTTAGGGCAGCCTGATAATAGAGAATTACTATAGTCCAGCCTGGAAGTAACAAATGCATGGACTAGCTTTTCTGTGTCTTTTTGAGACAGGATGGGCCTGGTTTTTGCAATGTTACGTAGATGAAAAAATGCAGACCTTGAAATTTGTTTTATGTGGGAGTTGAAGGACATATCTTGATCAAAGATAACTCCCAGATTCCTGACGGTGGTGCTGGAGGCCAAGTTAATGCCATCCAAACTAGCTATATCATTAGATAATGCATCTCTAAGGTGTTTAGGACCAAGTACTATAACTTCGGTTTTATCTGAATTTAACAGCAGAAAATTGCAGGTCATCTAGGTCTTAATGTCCTTGAGACATGCATGGAGTTTAGTTAGCTGATTAGTTTCATCTGGCTTTATTGATAAGTATAACTGGGTATCATCTGCGTAACAATGAAAGTTTATGGAGTGTTTCCGAATTATATTTCCTAGAGGGAGCATATATAAGGTGAATAGTATGGGTCCAAGCACGGAGCCTTGAGGAACACCATGACTAACCTTGGTATACAGGGATGACTCATCATTAACATGTACAAACTGAAATCGATCCGATAAATAGGACTTAAACCAGTTTAATGCGGGTCCTTTAATGCCAATTAAGTATTCCAGTCTCTGTAGTAGAATGTGATGATCAATGGTATCAAATGCAGCACTAAGATCTAGCAAGACCAGGACAGAGACAAGTCCTTTGTCAGAAGCGATTAGGAGGTCATTTGTAACTTTGACCAGTACCGCCTCTGTGCTATGATGTGCTCTAAAACCTGATTGAAAATCCTCATATAAACTATTGTTATGAAGGAAGTCACATAGCTGGTTGGCGACTGCTTTCTCAAGGATCTTGGAGAGGAAAGGAAGGTTGGATATAGGTCTATAGTTGGCTAAAGCTTCTGGATCAAGATTAGGCTTTTTAAGAAGTGGTCTAATTACAGCTAGTTTAAAGGACTGTGGTACTTATCCTGTTAATAGAGACAGGTTGATCATTTCTAGTAGAGATGAGCTAATTAAAGGTAAAGTTTCTTTCAGCAACCTAGTTGGGATGGGGTCTAGGAGACAAGTTGTTGGTCTAGATGAAGAAATCATCGAAGTTAGTTGGTGGAGGTCAATGGGAGAGAAGCAGTCTAAATATAAGTCAGAATTTGCAACTGTTTCTGAGGTTCCTGTGTTTAAAGATACAATAGTGCCAGTTGAGGGCAAGCGATGATGGATTTTGTCTCTAATAGTTAAAATTTTATCATTAAAGAAGCTCATGAAGTCATTACTACTGAGCGTTGTAGGAATACATGGTTCAGTAGAGCTGTGACTTTCTGTCAGCCTGGCTAAAGTGCTGAAAAGAAACCTGGTGTTGTTTTTGTTTTCCTCTATTAATGACGAGTAATAGCTTGCTCTGGCATTTCGGAGGGCCTTCCTATATATTTTAAGGCTATCTTTCCAGGCTAAGCGAGATTCTTCCAAATTGGTGGAACGCCATTTCCTTTCAAATTTCCGTGATGTTTGCTTCAATTTGCGGGTATCCGAGTTATACCAGGGTGCTAACCTCCTGTGTTTTATAGGTTTCTTTTTCAGAGGGGCAATAGAGTCCAATGTTGTTCGCAATGAGCCTGCAGTGCTATCAACAAGATGATCAATTTGTGAGGAACTGAGGTTAGCGGAGGAGTCCTCTATTATATTAAGACATGGCATTGAATTAAGTGCCAGCGGTATAATTTCCTTAAATTTAGCTACAGCACTATCAGATAGACATCTAGTGAAGGAGTTTTTGCCTAATGGTGTGTAGTCCAGTAATAGAACTTCAAAAGTTATTAAGTGATGGTCTGATAAAAGAGGATTCTGTGGAGAAACTGTTAGATTTTCAATCTCGATACCATAAGCTAGAACAAGGTCAAGGGTGTGGTCAAAACAGGTAGTTGGTTTATGTACACACTGAGAGAAGCCAATAGAGTCTAATAATGTGATAAATGCACTACTAAGGCTATCATTAACGACATCCACATGAATATTAAAATCACATACAATAATTACTTTATCTGATTTGAGGACTAGACTTGATAAAAGCTCAGAGAATTCAGATAAAAATTCTGAGTAAGGACCAGGTGCTCGATACACTACAACAAATAGAACTGGCTGTAAAGTTTTCCACGTTGGATGTGAAAGACTAAGAACAAGGCTTTCAAATGAGTTATAATTTACTTTAGGTTTAGGATTGATTGACAGACTTAAGTCATAAATAGCTGCAACACCACCTCCTCGGCCGGAGCCTCGAGGAATGTGAGTATTAATATGACTAGGGGGAGTGGATTCATTCAGGCTGACATATTCTTCAGGATGCAGCCAGGTTTCAGTAAGACAGAATAAATCAATATTACAATCTGAAATTAAGTCATTTACTAGTACAGCTTTCGATGACAGGGATCTGATGTTTAGGAGTCCACATTTAATTCTCTTGTCTTGTTTTGAAATTGCAGAGTTGCTGTTAATTTTTATTAGATTTTCATGCACAACTCCTCTTCTGCTGACTTTTGATTTGATTAATTTAGGTGGTCGGGGGGCAGACACAGTCTCAATAAAGTTTTGGGTGTGCAACTGATCTAATGGAAGCTCAGAGAAGCGTGTAAGACTGCAGCTCTGCCTCCTGGTCTCAACTCTGGGTTGTCAGGTTGGTTGTTGGCTAATAAAATGGGTCAGATTTCTAGAGATGAGAGCCACTCCGTCCAAAGTGGGATGGATGTCGTCTCTCCTAATCAGACCAGGTTTTCCCCAGAAAGTCCGCCAATTATCAACAAACCCCACATCGTTTGCTGGACACCACCTCGACAGCCAGCGGCTGAATGATGACATGCGGCTAAACATGTCATCACTGGTTTATAGCCTAACATTACCTTTTTACTGCTACACATTTAATTTACGCTTCAAAAATCAGAAAGTGGTGTTCATCTGTGAAGATTATCTTGATGAACAAAACCTGGAAGTGTCATAAACTTGTGTTTGCCATTGGGATTATTTTTGGCAATATTCCAAAATGCAGTGGAAAAATCCCACTGGTTTTTTGGTGAAGGAACTAGGATGATGCTAACTTTCAGGTTGTACTACAAAAAAACATCATTGGTATAGCTCTCTATGGACCACAGTTCTCACAAGACCAGCCACGCTCCACCTGTAAAACTATCAACTCACACAGAAGTAATGTCTGCTCTTCTCACGGTCTGATACAGCAGCCAAAAACACCAGGCCCTTCAGCCTCTGTCCCCACCCTCTGCTGCTCCTCTAGGCATCACACATCCTCTGGAGCTGCTCTTGGCTGCCAGAGTGTGTCCGGGCTCATTAGGTCAAGTGGACAGGAAAGAGCAGGTCAGCTTGCCAGTATGACTTTAATATGTATGAATTCAATTTTTTTTTTCATTGTTGTGTTAACATAATTAAAACCAGGGGCACCCCGGTAGCTCAGTTGGTAGAGCGCGCAACCCATGTGCAGAGGCTCTGTCCTTGCTGCAGCGGCCCAGGGTTTGAGTCCGACCTCTGGCCCTTTGCTGCATGTCAACCCCCCCCTCTCTCATCCCATTTCTTGTTATTTCTAAGCTGTCCTATCAAAATAAAGCCTTAAAATACTTTTAAAAAAACCCAAACCAAACAAAACAAAAAAAAAACATAATTAGAACCAGTGTGCCTTGATAAAGTGGTTGAATTCAAAATAAAGAAGTTAAATTTGACCTTTTTCGCCTGGTCTTTAAAAATGATAAAAATAGGACAGGTCATTAAAAATGATCGATATTGGCCGATATGAAACATCACTATCATCAAAGAGTTTCGCCAAGGCCTACCCTCACCCAAGAGAGGGTCCATATGAAATCTGAAATAAATCGCACATTGTTAACAGTATTTGATAGTAATGTTTAATTACTCACTTATCAAGGTCATTCTTTAATGTCAGCTGTTAGTAGCCAAAGAAAAGTGAGGCCTGTCAACTATTGTAGTTCCAAAAATACAGACTGTTTAATAAAGAACAGGAGTCATCGCTAGAAATAGTAAGTAGAGATAATGTGTGTATGTTCACTAGGGATGCAATGATACAGTTAGCCACGGTTTGATACGTACCTCAATTTTTTGATCACGGTTTTGGTTCAATACACATTTTCTGCGAGGAGGAGAAAAAGCTACATTACTATTGAAAATCTTCTATTTATTTTGCTTATTATATTTCTGGTGTATTGTACAATGTGAAATAAATAAAGTTATATAAAAATAAAAACACTTTCAAACGTGAAAAGTGCCAAAAACGCCTCTTGGCCTTGATTACTGCTATAATAAAAAGCTAAATAATAATCAAACATCCATCTTGAGCGCAAGGCTCTGTGTTTTAGCCAATTCGTATTCTATGACTTTTACTGTTGGGTGGTGGTGACGTAGATGCTTGCTCATGTTCGAAGTGTTTCCATTTGTGTAGGCGACATGAGTCAAGCTGTGCTTGCAGACAATAAGTTTTCTGTCCACTGTTTTTGTTCCCTCATCGTTGCATTCAATACCAAAACCAAAATGACGGAAGATTTGAAAGAAGACGATGCTTCCTCAAACTGTTGCATCTCCTCTTACTATGCTGTCTGCAATATTCACTATGATTCTATGCTACCCGGTGCCACCTCGAGTGTCATTACATCATTTGCATACTAACAGTGATTGGCCATTTACTGGTGGAGAGGGGTATTCTCCGGTTACACACCAACCTGCTCTCACTGCAGGACACAGACACACACAGCCAATTTGGAGAGAAATGCATGGGAAGTAGTAGTTATGCAAAAAAATTTTTTGCAAAAGCTTTCATAAGTTGTTTAATTATCTGCTTAATCATCTAAAGGATACACAGTTCCATTCATCATAGCAAGAGCATGAATATTCATTACACAGTCGTTAAAGCAGCACTTTTTAGTCTCTTTAATCGGGTCAGAGGAACTGTCTAGTCTCTTTAAAATGTCTCCTGTCAAAGAATGTTATTAAAGTGCCCATCTGCTTCAGTCTCATTTGGACAGTTCTTGAAATTCTGCCCAAGCTTGTTGTCTTACAGCCTTCTCAAAGAAAGGGAGTCTCTATCATCAGAATTATCTCTCTGTGATAACCTGAGATGAACACAAGGTTTTAAGGGGCCAAATGAAGTGAAATCATTTATTGCAACATTGTAGAGGTAGACTTCATTCTATCTTTCACTGACACATCTGTTAAAGTGGGTTCTGTTCTGTTATCAGAATGCAAGCCACTTGCAAATGAAGCATGGTCAGTCCCAAAGGGCAAGCATGGAAAGGACAAACACATATTTGTAGTTGAACATAAGAAATGCTTACAGTCCAAACCTTGTCAAAAACTGTACAGAAGAATCCTGCAGGAACACACTTAGTAGCAGTCAACTCCAGAAACTCAAAACCTCTTTGACTTTTATTTATTTAATTTATTTATTTATTCATGTGCACAATGATAAAAAAAAACAAGAATTATATTTAATAATACAAGGCAAATAATTGTGCAGGAGAGGAAAAGAAGCCCAAAGGGCTTATATGAAATCCTCTCCCTCAATATAAAATCACTTCTTGTGATCGTCTTGTTTGTAATGAATGAATTTAAACATAAACATACAGTACATGTTTGAAACATATTAATAGAAAAAATTGATAAAAGTTTGAATTTGCTAAATAAGGATGCAGATGGCGCTTGATTAGTAGAATTTGATATCATTCTCAAGAATCTTTTCTGAATTGAGAATAACTGATTAAGGTACGAGGAATATGAAGCACCCCAAACAATGTTACAGTATGTCAAATCAAATCAAATCAAATCAAATTGTATTTGTATAGCCCAAATTCACAAATCACAGTTTGCCTCAGAGGGCTTTACAATCTGTACAGAGACGACACCCTCTGTCCTTCGACCCTCGATTCAAGTGAGGAAAAACTTGACCCAAAAAAAAAGCCCTTTTAACAGGGGAAAGAAAATGTATGTCAAAAGTATGTCAAATATGGATAAATTAAACTGTGATATAATGTCATAAGACAGGACTGATTAACTAAGGAAGAGACTCTTCTGAGTCTGACTCTTCAAAGTCAGAGTGAGACATGGCATAGTTAGTATCATCCACAAATAAATGGGCAGAGAAGACTCAGACATTACGGCGAAATCATTAATAAAAATTAGAAACAGAAGGGGCCCAAGAATTGACCTTGAGGCACACCATAGTATAGTTTTGCTATCTTAGATTCATGACCATTAATACAAACATATTGTTCTCTGTTACAAAGGTAATCACCAAACCAGTTGATCACTCTTGAAGACCATATCGGTGGAGTTTTGACAGGAGAATATCATGGTCAACTGTGTCAAACGCTTTTGAGTGATCCAAAAAAATACCAATAGCAAACATATTTTTGTCCAGAGCTGTAGAAATTTTATCAATAAGTTGCAAAAGAGCCATATATGTTGAGTGCTTTTTGCGAAAACCATATCGGTGTTTGTACAATATGTCATTATCATTGAGGTGTGAAATAACTCTTGTGTAAACTAACTTTTCCAGGACCTTGGAAAAGCACGGTAGGATAGAAATCGGTCTATAATTGTTAAAAACACTGGGTTCACTTTCTTTAAAAAGAGGTAAGACCTTTGCCACTTTAAGATCACTAAGGACTACCCCAGTCTTTAGTGACACAGCAAAGACATGTGTTAAAGGTTTTTCCAATGAAGGGAACTACTTCCTTTAGGAGCTTAGCCTTGATTTCGTCGTGACCTGCTGCTGAATTATTAAGATTTACAATGATGTCGATCACTTCATTAACTGTGGGTGGTTCAAAGTTTTGCAGGGCAGGGAAGACACCAGTAATATTATCTGTAGGGCAGTTATTAGATGGAGAGATTTTCTTGGCAAAGGTGCTACCAACATTTATAAAGAAATTATTAGATTCATTTGCTATGTCAGAGAGATTGGAGAATGTTGACTTGCCATCAGTGAATTGGGATGGAAATTTTGCAGGTGCCTTTTTCTTGTTTAATAGTTCACTAATAATATTCCATGTATTTTTTATGTTGTTAGTAGATTCTTTGAATTTATCAGAATAGTATTTCTTCTTTGCCATACGAAGTAAATAAGTGAACTTGTTTCTATATTTTTTATATGTATTGGAGTTCCGTGGAGTTGGATTAGAAAAAAACCTTTTATATAATCTGTTTTTCTTCCTTGAGGATTTTATGAATCCAGTAGTGAACCAGGGTTTATTAAAACCATGTCTTTTATTAATTTTGAGGCTCACAAGTGGAAAGCACTCATTAAATACGGTCTTGAACAGATGAATAAAAGATTGATAGGCTTTGTTGGCATCCTGCTGATCATAAACATCATCCCAATTTACTTTTTCAAGCATTTCTCTAAAGCGTTTGATGTTATCTTCACTAAATATGTGGAAAACTGTTCTGACATTTGGGCCCTTATGTTTGAAACTATTACTTGTAGTGATATGGAATACAGGAAAGTGGTCAGAAATGTCAGAATATAATATTCCTGAGTTTACTGGATAATCAAATGTGTTAGTTATAATGTTATCAATAAGGGTGGCTGTTTTACAGGTCATTCTGGTTGGCTTGTCAATAAGAGGAAGAAAATAGGATGACTATAACACATTTAGAAAATTAACAGTAGAAGAATGGTTCTCAGTATTGATAAGATTGATATTAAAATCTCCAAGCAAATAACAAAGTTTACCTTCCTTATTAATAACATCAAGTGAAACTGTGAGTGTATCATTGAAAGAATTAATTTCAGCATGAGGTGGACGATAAATACAACCAATTATGACGTTTCTGCCACCAAAAACAGGGCAAGATATTAATTCCAAAAAGACAGATTCAACCTCAGTTTCATTTGAGATTAAATCCAAATCCTTTCTTACTTTAATCTGATATTGGTTATGAACAAAAACAGCAACTCCTCCTCCAGCTCTTTCCTTCCTATTTGAAAATACTAAAGTGTACTGAGGTATGTTGTAAAGCTCAACAATTTCATCAGAAAGACAGCAAAAAAACATAAATTGATCATTATTCTTAGGAAGGCTGCGTATATTTAAGTGAATTGTAGAGAAGACATTGGAATTACTGGTTAAGTTGCCAGTCAACAAATGAAATTCATCCTCATTATAGTAGTTACATGAATTAGACTCTCTATTAAATCTGCTAAAGAAATTGACATCAGGGTCATGTGAATCAATACAGTCCATATAATTATAATTATTTGTTGTGAATGGGTTAAAAAGATTCAATCATGAGAAAACCTGCTGGGGTTAGACATCTCCCTGCTGTCTTGGGGTGCTGCTGCGAGGATGTATAATCAGCTTGTCGTGACGGAGAAAAGCGATGTCCCCTCTGTCTCGAGCAGCTTTCAACTTAGGCATTAGGTCTTTTCTTTTCTGACGGACGGCATCTGTATAGTCCTCATTTATGTAAATTTTGGAGCCTTTAAGGTATTTAGCCCTCTGGAGAATCATTAATCTGTCCTTGTACTTAACAAACTTAACTACAATCGGCCAGGGTCTGTCACTCCCTGACACAGGTTTCCCTGCACAGTGAGCCCGCTCCACCTCGATCATCCCCTGCAGTTGTAGTTTCTCCATGAGGACTCTCTTGACCTTTTCCTCTGAATCAGACCATGTTTCTCCTGGTGTCTCCTCGATTCCATCTATGACCAAGTTGTGTCTTCTGGACTGACCCTCTAGATAATCCATCTTGTCAGTAACGACCAACAGACTCTCACATATCTTGAAGATTTCAGATTGCATGTCTTTACAGTGATCAATCTGTTTGATGTTACCCATTTTGATGTTATCGACCTCTTTCTGTGTGAAATGAATACTGGCTTTAATTTCTTGAACTTCCTTTGAAATATCATCCAGTCGTGTGTTTGTTGAGTCCAAGATTATTTTGACAAAGCCTTTAAAATTCTCTTGCTGTTGTTGCAAGAGTGCTAAAAACATCTCTCTCTGTTGTTGCATTAGTTCATTCACCTGTGCGAGCAAAATACACTCCTCCTCAGACTTCACTTCTGGCTTCTGCTTAGGTGGCATGTTGTCACTGAGGGAGGCCTGGGTCTAGTCTGGTGGATGGATGGATGGATGGATAGATGGGCTGCTGCTAAGGCCTGGTGGTTGAGCTACTGCTGAGGCCTGGTGGTTGAGCTGCTGCTGAGGCCTGGTGGTTGAGCTGCTGCTGAGGCCTGGTGGTTGAGCTGCTGCTGGGCCAGGTAGCTCCTGCTGCTGAGTCCTGCTGGATAGGCTGCTGCTGAAGCTTGATGGCAGCTGCTCCTGGGACCAGGTAGCTTCTGCTGCTGCAGACCTGGTGGTAGCTGCTGCTGCTTGATGGTGTCTGAGCAGCTAAGTCCAGGTAGCTTCCACTGCTGGGGCCTGGTGGTGGCTGCTGCTAGAACCAGGTGGAAGCTGCTGCTGCTTGATGGTATCTGATCAGGTGAGGCCAGGTAGCTAGGCTGCTGTTTGATGCAGACAGACAGGCCCAAATGTGCATCCACCAGATATCTCCCCTTAAAACTGTCAATCAACTTCTACAGGTTGACCACAAGCACTCCACAGTCACCATTGATAGAAACAAATCAGAATTTGGTAGAAGTTTGATCCAAAAATGCTGTAAAATGTTTAAAACTTGCTCTCAGTGCTGCTGCTGCTCTCTGCTGCTCTGCCTTGATCTGTTGACTTTGGTGAATGACTTTGGTGAATGACTTTGGTGAATGACTTTAAACGGTTATTCTTATAGTATTAGTAGTATTATAGTAATATACTAAAGTCAAAGGCAGTAGTTGTAATGCTTTATTTCTGTTGGATTTAATTGCTGACTGAAGATGCTAAACAGTTGACTTGGTACCTTGGTTCTTTGAGCACACATTCGCGGATGGCCCTTGTAATTGGGCATGTGTGGTCCATAACCTGCTGTGTATGTTCAGAATGCATCTATCTTTGTGATGGCAGTGAAGAAAAGAAAGGGACCAAGGAAACACAAGAAGTCAAAATGTCACAGAAAGTGTGACTGACCTCTCCTGCTGATAGTCAGGAGAGGAGCTCTCATCAAACCTAGATTGAACATAATGATGCACTGCAAATAACTCTGCAGATTCATCTCGCCATCTATGTGAAAGATTCTGTGCTCATTGTCTACACTCAGACACACTATGGGATCCTCCAAAATTGATTTGCTCTTAGTGGGTGTCTGTAAAAGGTCAATTGTATGCACTTTAGCCACTTCCCCTTAAAATAGTATATAGACTCTTTGGTAACTAACTGATCCAGTAATCATAATCAGTGGTAGAAATCCAACATTAAATCAAAAAGCATTAAAGAATGAATAGCCTACTGTTCATGTTTCACCAAATACCATTTTAGTTTTGTAGTTTGTGTGAAATCGCTGCAGTGGACACACTGTGCTGTCAGGGGCGCAGAGCGCACTGGAGACAGCGCGCAGAGCGCCCTGGAGACAGCGCGCAGAGCGCCCTGGAGACAGCGCGCAGAGCGCCCTGGAGACAGCGCGCAGAGAGCACTGGAGACAGCGCGCAGAGCGCCCTGGAGACAGTGCAGTCAAAAAAAAAACATAAACGTTTCTCGTGTGCACGAGCCCCTATTTCCCATTAGGGGCTCCGTATGGATCAACCACCTGTGAACATGAATTAAAGGTGGTGACAACACTCAGAGAATAAAAGGCATATTTTGAACATTTATTCAAGACAACACTTTAGGGAAAAAAAGGGTGTCATTTAATAGAGATGAGCTCTTAAACAGTGGAAAGGGAAATGGAAAGCCATTAAACAGAAACAGCCATTAGCCATTAGTGCTGTTGTAGCTTCTCAAACATGAGATGACCTACAGTAAAAGTTGCATTTTTGTGTAGGCTATTTATTTTCATTAAAAAAAACCATCATATGACAGCTGCTCATTTTGACAACCTCAGCTTGAATTTATGGTCTCTCTAATTTTAACTGTCAAAATTCAGCCTGTGTTTTTACTGGTTCGAGTGTCTCATGCAAATTGGGGAAATACATTTTGTTATATCGCCATGAAGATGTTCATTAGGTCTAAGAAGTGCTTGCATCTGCTGAATTCTAAAGTGGCCATCTTGTACAGAAAATAAGCCCTTAATGGTAAATGGTATTTATGGTATTAGTAGCCGGAGTGTATATTTTAGTTTTTTATATAAGTTGATTTAGATGTCTTAAAGAATAATAAGAATTCTGCATTAAAAATGCATTAATACTAGGGGTGGCTAAAAATGAGAATCGCAACTCGTATCTCCTATGATTCAGAATTGATTCACCAATGTCTAAAATCTATTGCGAATGTTAGTCAATACTGTGATGTTGACAAAACAAAAAAGTTGGAACTGAACTGCGATTAAATTACATTTATCTTGGAAGTTCATCTTCAAAAAAGGCAGCGGTTGCGAGTATTTCAGTTAATGAATGATTAATTATCTTTGCGAGACGAACGTGAAGTAGGTCATATATTTGTGAATATTTTTTATGCCGTCACCCAGGGAATAACATTAACAGAGTGGAGTGGCTGACCAACACACACCGCAGCATTGAACAACTTAGTAAAACTTTGAGGTGAAGAAAATAACGAGGCGTTCAGTCAGTTTTACCTCAATAACTCTGCTTCTGCTCAGCGTCTTGTTCAACGATGGTCCCCCCGGAGCTAACAGTGCAGCAGAGAGACTGCTCTCACTGCTGGATTGTAGCGTTAATAACACCGCAGAGCATGGCCCCTATTTTGTTATCACATACAGGCATACATGTTTCAAAGTTACTCATTAATTAATGCTGTTAACTTTGTAAGATGAAAAAGGCTGCTGATTATGAGAGATAATCATCAGTAAAAGCCAAACAATGAGAAGAATATAAACAAAAAACAAACTCAGTATACTACATAATAATAACATAATACTGTATGTCTTAATATTGCCTCTTGCTATTCTCTGTCCAAGCTGATTCTGTCACACTAAAGGTCTTTGATTGTACTCTCTCAGCTGCAAATACTAGCTAATAACATTATTTTTTCCGTTGCTTTGTTATTATTCTAATGACAACAAGCAACTATACTGTCTAATCAAATGCTAAACAGCTTTACAAGATTAACTGACTGGCAAGGCAACATTCAGCCAGAGACGGTCTTCAGAGTAATCCATCTCGAGGAAGAAAAAAAACAAACAAAGGGGTGTGATCTTCTAAAATAAAGTAAAAAGGATCTCTTACAGGGGATACCAGTCAGACGCTGGCATGCTGGTTACTGTCTCAACCCCTTTCCTCAGTAAAATGAAAGTTATTACATCAACTCTAAAAGCAGTAAAAGCTGTTTTTATCAGCTTACAGTTTACACTGCGGCAGATATGACTTGTTCTCCACACACTGTGTGTGACACATTTCATTCAACGTCACTACTAAATAATACGAGCTGAAATACACTATGTAGGCCTAGACAAATGGCAGCTTAATGATGTTGAAGGATATCTGACATTACTCACTCATATTGCTGTTATTATTTGCTCCAGCCTCCCGGTGGTACTAACACTAGGCCAGACAGATGAACAACTTTACTGGGAGATAAATCTAGGTAGATGAATCTAGATCTATAGACACAAGGGCAGTTACAAATAATATAGACTAGTATTTGGAAGAGATGGTAATAATAGATATATTGTGAAACCTACATCCTTTGGAAAAAGATGTGGTGATAGCCACAGCGTGAAGGAATGCAGGATTGGAGGGTCAGATGTGTCAGACCATAATCCATAATCCACAATAAAAATATGCCTAAATAACAGGAAAGGACAAACTGTGTGGTAGATTGAATGTTGACTAATGAACAAAGAAAAGAGAGGGTAAAAGCAGAAATGAAGAGATGTATTGAGGAAAAAAACAATGGAGGAGTAGATTGATGCATTTTAGTTCATCTGATTAACCCAAGTGAGAAAAGAGATTCAGGAGATGTGATGCCTTACATTGAAGTATTTAATGAAGCTCAATCGAGGAGAACATAGCTGAACAGTACGTGTAGTGACACAAAACTTATCTCTACAGCTGCTCACTGTGATCCAGAGCGTGACCCCAGGGCAACTTTACCTCCTGGGTGAGCAGAGTATAGACAAATTAATGACTATGGCCCTATAAGACTTAACATATGGAAATTCCATAACAGATCCAACAATATTCTGGGATGCCATGAAGGTGGTCATTTGGGGAAAATTGATAGCGGAAACTGAACATGCAAAAAAGGGTTAAACTACAGTCATATACAACATGTTGAGAGAGATTGGGGGAATTAGAGCAAGATTATCAAAATACAAAGGATCCAAAGATATATCAACAAATCAAGGTCATGAAAACAAAGATAAATGACATACTCATAGATAAAGTTGACAAAAAAATACATTTCTGAAACAAAATGATTGTGAAGCAGGCTCAAGGGCCACTACATTGTTAGCAAAATGTATACCTCAACAACATGTATTCATTAATGTACATAAGATCAGGGACACATAGAGAAAATATTTCAGGGATACAGCAAGGAATTATATACTGTACACAACTGGCATCCGCAGACGAATGGAAAACAAGAGCATTTCTCAATTCACAGAATTTGTTATTAATTGGTTGTATAAAAAATGAGACGCTAAAAGCCGATATTACAATGGAGGAGGTAAAATGTGAAATAAACACCTCCTCTACGTTAGTGCTCAACACCGGAGCCCCCCAGGGCTGTGTGCTCAGCCCCCTCATGTTCACACTGTACACCCATGACTGCACTCCCAGACATCAAGAGAACTCTATAGTGAAGAATGAGGATGACACCACTATCATGAACAAGATCAATCATGTTCCTCGGAATTACCATCACTGGTCACCATACATCACCACACTGGTTAAAAAAAGCACAGAAAAGTCTCTTAAGGAAATTTAGGCGAAATTAAGAACCGAGATTCTGGAGCAATAGAAATCATCCTGACTAGAAACATCACAAACTAGCATGGTTCATCATGGCCCAGGACAGGAAGGCTCTACAGCGGGTGATTAAAACCACCAGAACATCACTGGTACCATCTACAGAGCATCGCTGACATCAGTGAAGCGAGATGGCTGCACAGAGCCCAAAGATACTAAAAGACAACACCCACCCAGCCACAGTCTGTTCACCCTGCTGCTATCTGACAGAAGATACAGAAGTAGCTGCTATCGTACCACCAGACTACAGAGCAGCTTCACTCCCCAGACTGAGACTCCTGAACTCCTCAACTAGAAATGTTTCTAAAATAGGTGTAGCACAAAGGACTCTAACATTATTTAATTTGTTTTTAAATGACAATAAATTACCTTGTAACATTGTAATCTTGTATTATAAGAATATTATAAGTAGCACATAATCATTAACCCCATAATCTAAAATGTATGTCAACAAAAAAAGTGCTGATATGAAATTTAAGTATAGTTATTAGGGCTAAATTTATGTTACAGTATCTCAATAATTGGTAGAAAATCAGTCTTTTATTAACGACTAATAAATGTTGTCTAAACAAAGCATTGATGATCAGAGATGTGTTGTTATGTTTGGTGTTTTGATGCTCTTTTGAAAGCATTTCAAGACGTTATAATGGTTTTCCTTTTGTACCATTTTGGAATGGTTGAAGTATCAGTGTACTTCAAAGTATGCAATAATGACTGTAATGCCAACTGCAACTACAGTGTAATCCCTTGGTGAGAATATAAATCTGGTAGTTACTGACCTGTGTGTCTATAGCCCCATTCATACTGCCCTTCCAGTGCGGGAATCATGCGCCAATTCTCTGCATCGCTGTTGTGTGAAAGTTTCAGATGCAGATAGGGGGGACAGTTTGACTGCGGCACTGATCCGCCTCCAAGGGTAGTATCAGAGCCGCAGCAGAGGCAAGCCGGCATCTGTGTGAATGGAAAAGCCAGCAGTACAGGGCAGGGGTGTGTCGGTCTGATGGTGTTCACAGTCTGACAGCTAATCAGACCCTTCACTCGTCAAATAAAAGAGAAATGACCCGCAAAGCAACGTTTCAGGACCAAACAACAGTAATGTGGTAACTGGTAGTGTCTTTGGCAACTTATGAGGAAAACAATTCTTCAGTTATACGTGGAAAAGTGTCTGTCATCCAGTTTGTCATCCTGTCTGTCCTACCGACTGTGCTGCTCTGTGTCATGATCAGTTTCTTGTGACACAACAAAGGATTGGTAGACACGGGTAGGGTAAATCAATGACTAAAAGATAAATACATTTTTACAAAAACATAACAGAAAAACAAAAGGGGTTGCGGTAGCCAGTATATTCAGTAGTGTTGTTGTGTGTGTGTGTGTGTGTGTGTGTGTGTGTGTGTGTGTGTGTGTGTGTGTGTGTGTGGGTGTGGGTGTGTGCACATGCTTTGTAGTATTGTATTGGTGGCGATGTGTCAGGTTGGTTATTTTCTTTTAATCCAATCCAAAAAAAGAACAAACCTGTTCCACACAACAGAACATTACCAGAACATTAACAGCACCATGTTATTGTCAAAATTGACAGAAGATACATTTATTTCCTCTTTTTCACCATGATAGGTGAGGTCTTGATTTTTTCTTCACAGGGTTATTTTCTTCCATTGTTACTCAAAGCCAAAACACAAAATTGATTTTCTTTGCCTTCTCCGACTCTGCAGAACAGCTTCTGTTCATGTGGGTTGAGGCTGTCTTGACATCTGTTGAAGTTGTCATGTTAAAATGAGAATGCTGAAAGGTGTGGATTTGATAGAATATATCACCCCTTATGAGCTATGCTCCGTTTCTGTCTTACTCTCTATCGGTATTAATAACAGAGCCAGAGCACTCAGCTGGAAGTTCTTAGCTTTACTCAGATACACGGGTGGATTGTGTTATTATTCTAGCTTTTGGGGATATTATGAATGATACTGCTTCTTAGGAAAGTAATAATCAGCCACTGTTAGGGATATAAATGCACTGTAATACTTGTTTTGAAGACAATTATTTCTCACTTTGAATATTTTAGTTTGAACATTTCCAGAGTTTAGAATAGATGTGTAGTATTAGCACAAAAATACTAACGCCATATTAGAGCATGTCCCTTTCTAAACATTGCACATAAACATAAACATAAACAGACACCCTTGTCAAAATGACTTGTACAGTTTCAGATACTGTTCAGATTTGGGACTTAACATACTTTTAATAACAATTTGCTGTGTGGATGTTTTAATCATGCTTTACAAGCCCAACCAAGGACAGAGGTGATAATTAGCAATAGCTATAAGCTCTCTGTGCAGCACATCGGTTGCATTCTCTGTATTCAATCGATTAATCAATCAAGCAATCAGTCTTTCTTTGTATAGCGCCGCATCACAACAAAAGTTGTCTCATGACACTTTCCATTTGAGCAGATCTAGACCATACTCTTGAATTAATTTATTTACAAACACTCAACTTTTTCCCCATGAGTAAGATGCACAGAAGCCACAACAATAATGTTATAATTGAAATATGAATATGATAATGAATGTTAATGTTAATAATAACAATACTATTACTACTACTACTACTACTACTAATAATAATAATAATAATAATAATAATAATGGTGATGATGGTAGTAGTTGAGCAGGACCGCAACAGCAGGGCCAACCATGATACCTGGGAACCTGGGAGATGAGGGAACACAGAGACTCTGGGCGCAGTGTTCGAGTGGGGTATTAGGGTTAGGGGTTATGGAGCTATGAGTTCTTTAAGAGGTGCCTGGCCATTAAGGGTTTTGGATGTGAGGAGGAGGATTTAAAATTCTATTATAGATTTTACAGGAAGCTAGTGCAGAGAGGTTAATATGGGAGGCATAATCTTTATTATTGTATTAATAGTATTGAAACTATATTAAACTTCATAGTCCCTATAAAATAAAATTAAAAATTCAAATGAATAGCAACTGTTGCAAATACTGTTTATAGCTTCTATTGACATTGATTTTTGTTTCTGCTTCTCCTTGCTCTTAATGCATTTCTAAAATCCAGATAATACTGTATACAAATATATCATTTCTCAATGATCTGTTTTGCAATAAAACATACACCGATCAGCCACAACATTAAAACCACTGACAGGTGACGTGAATAACATTGATCATCTCATCACAATGCGATGTTCTGTGGGAAACCTTGGATGCTGGCATTCATGTGAATGCCACTTGACACGCACCACCCGTCCAAACACTGTTGTGGACCAAGTACACTCCCTCATCACGACAACACTACCCGGTGGCAGTGGCCCCCCAGCAGGACAATGTGCCCTGACACACACAAACACTGCTCAGGAACAGCTCGAGGAACACAATAAAGGGCCCAAGGTGTTGACCGGGCCTCCAAATTACCCAGATCCCAATCTGATCGAGCATCTGTGAGACGTGCTGGAGCAGGTCTGATCCATGGAGGCCCCACCCCCCAACATACAGGACCCAGAGGATCCACTATAAAACGCCCTGGTGCCAGACACCACAGGACACCCTCAGAGGTCTTAAGTCCAGTAGGCGATTTGAGGGGGGATGCTGTCCCCCTTGTTAGCAAAATTACCAAGAAGCATCCCCCTTGTTAACCTGCCATCACTGTCCATCCCCTAGTAGCAGGAAGTGTGTTACAAATCACAGGCAGCTGCGATCAGCTCCGGCGCACAGTGGAGTCAAGCCTTGCACGGCTGCCTTGCGCCCCCCCCCCCCCCCCCTCTCCAATAGTATGTGGCTGCAGACCCGGAGACCTGCACAATCAGACCCCCGCACTTGTGGACCCGCACGTTCAGACCCCTTATGGTTTTTCGACAGTGCCACCTAGTGGTTGACTGTAAAATTGCAACTTCACAGCCTTGACCCGCACTGTGGTTTTTAGACAGGGCAAAATCCAAACAAAACGCCAAGATCTAATTGTTCGTGAAGCTTGGAACACTTTTTTTTTGGAAGACTTAACATTTTTCTAAATAGCCTATAATGAAATAAAATGCTTTTTTAAATGTTCTATTGCATGGGGTTATTTTGACAAAACAACCTTAAATAGCCTACAATGAAAAGGATGAAATGAAATGGTTTTGTTTTATTTTAATGGTTTAATGTTTTATTGTACGGGCTTGAGTGGTACACAGCCTTTATGGCAGTGCTCCTTCTTTCCTCATCTGCCTCTCCAGCCTCCTGCAGAACTCGTCCACTTCACTGAAAACAGACAAAATGATAAATACTGCAATAGAAGAACCGTCAATTTACTCAGAAATTCCTACTTCTCTCCTCTTACCTTTGATGTACAACAGGCCCTGTCAGGAAGACCTGCTTTGCCTCCTTCCATGAAATGGCATTCACTTCTGAGATGCCATATATGATGGCCTAAACAGAATTTTAAGCAATTAAATTGATTTAAATCAATACAGAAACATGAACTTTACAAGTAACATGCCATGTATTCCGGCTTTGAAAATTATGTAGCATTATTATTATGTAGTATATTATATTATATTATATTATATTATATTACTGTATTTGACGTGCATATAAGACTATCGTAGTAATTGTAAACATAGAATAGTCAAACGTTCGTTACACTGTCAGATACATTTTCGCCAAAAACTTTTATGACATTAAACGAACAATGTGATTCACCTTCGATACTCACGTTCCTACTGCCATCCATATTGTCCATATATCTGTAACTATTATCATACAAGACAGGTGGCGCTGTAGCAAAAGACCAAGGAGTCTGAATGTGCGGGTCCACATGTGCGGGGGTCTGACTGTGCAGGTCTCCGGGTCTGGTCGATTTTTGATGGAAGCCACAACAAGCTGCACAGAGCAGATCGCGCCGGCAGTAAGTCAGAGACACAGGAACGACATAGAGCATCCGGTCAATTTTCAAAATAAAACACCCTGTGTAGACTCCCGATTGTATAAAAACGAAAAATGACCAGATCAGCAAAATCGGGCAGGCCAAAGGCTCCCCTTCTGAAACGTTCCCACTGGGTTCTCTTTATACATTCATGGTATGATGCCGTGAGGGCGGAACAAAACCTGGAGCAGACGCGACGTCATAGTGCAGCGTCCGGTGGATTCCCAGCGCGTCTCTCGTGTCGAGGAGGAGCACAACAAGTTTGCTTGTTGTAAAACTAAAATGTTACTTTTTGTAAGTGTTTTTAGTGTGTCTGTTCAGAACATGGTAGCCTATGTTATGTTGGTAATTGTCATTTTTGTGCTGGTTTATAGTTTAACCATTAGTGAGGTAGCTGTTACATTTCCTGACACCAGCTGTTTTATCCCCTGTTGAAGTGCATTCTGCTGAACACACTATGTCATTATACCAATTTTATATTACCCCAAGCATGTTTTTCTTCATTATAGTTCTTAAATAAAAGGTTTTCATATGGGTGCATATCGGACAATATATACACCGATACTGATCTGTGATAGGCTAATATCAGCAGATAAATCAGTCAGGCTCTACTATTTTGCACAATGTTCATTGTGTGTCCTTCAAGGAATTTAGATGGTAAAAAATTCCAAGGGGTCATGTGGGTCATGTAACTTAAAATGACCCTGCTTGTAGTGTATTGTGAGTAGGGCCCGACCGATTTATCGGCGAGCCGATTAAATCAGCTGATTATAGCCCGTTTGAAACTAATCGGTAATCGGCCAAAACTCGCCGATTGTCGCCGATATTTTCAGAAATAAAATGCGTAGGCGAGTAGTTGAAAACGCTTTTCTGGTCCGAGTTTGATTCATGATAAATCCGTGGTATATTACTGAGATGATCAGTCGGTCTTCCTGTCAGCGTGAAGAGCAGTAGCTAATGGTGCCTTGTTGAAGGCCTAATGTTGGATGATTGTCATGTTAATATGCTGCTTGACTCAGCAATAAAAAGGATTTGAAATTATTTTTCTGCCGTTAATTCTTTGTAGAAGTGTCTGAAAGGCTCAAAAGCAGCCATTTGTTCAAAAAAAAATAAGTAAATATGTAGATACTGTATATTACTTAAATTAATACAATTTTAAACTTTATAAAAAAAAAATCGGCCGATTGATCGGTTATCGGATTTTTTTCCCCCTGATAATCGGTATCGGCATCGGCCCCAAAAAATCCATATCGGTCGGGCCCTAACTGTGAGTGACATGAGAAGACCCTGTCTGAATAAACTCAGTCCACTGCATTCAATTTAAAGGTGTATTTACTTTACTTTAATAAAGTTATAATAAAAAAGACAATTGTAGTAGGGAGAGAAGGAAGATAACTGGGTAAAATAGAATTGTAGAATTAGAAATGTCACAGTTATGGTTAAGGCGTCCTGCAACAATGTCCTTTGGGAGGTGTACATAGGTGTGTCGGGGCAGGGTGGTGCTCCCATTGTGCCATCCCCTCGGTTAAAAATGAACAAATCACCTACTGCTTAAAGGGGAACTACCGTTTTTTACAACCTGGACCTTATTTCTAGCATAAAATACGCTCATTTACTCACCCAGATAACTTTGGTGTCATTTGGAGTCGTTCGGATGAAATTAGATCCAGTGGAGCGCCGCGTATATCCATATAATGCAAGTGATCCGGGCACCGAAGCGCAGCCTCTATGAGCATTATCTGCCACGAAACTAGTTAATTTCACCAATATTTTGTTATGATACACTAGTGCTATTCCCCTCTGAGTTGCCTGTTATCAACATCCGGGGTCTGTAGGTTGACCTAGCCGTTTAGCCTAGCCGCAGCCGTTTGTTGTTCTTTGGCCAGCTGTTCCTCTCTCTGCCTCCGCATCCTCCTTTCAACAAGCTCCTCATCCGTGTACTCTGGCTCAAAACGGTAAGGACATCCATCATAAACAAAGTCATCGTCCACCACCTCAGAATCCAGAGTACTAAATATTCAGCCATGTTGCAAAAAACTAGCAGTAGCAAACTACAGGTAAACAAGCCGGCTGTCGTGGGTGCGCGCGGCTTTCAGAGATGACATCATCCAGGTCAGAGGTTAGTAGGTCAACCTACAGACCCCTGTTGATTATAACAGGCAACCCAGGACTCAGAGGGGAATAGCACTAGCGTATCATAACAAAATATTGGTGAAATGAACTAGTTTCGCGGCAGATAATGCTCATAGAGGCTGCGCTTCAGTGTCCCGATCACTCGCTTATATGGATATACGCGGCGCTCCACTGGATCTAATTTCGTCCGGACTCCAAATGACACCAAAGTTATCTGGGTGAGTAAATGAGCGTATTTTATGCTAGAAATAAGGTCCAGGTTGTAAAAAACGGTAGTTCCCCTTTAAGTCCACGTCTTCTATGCCTTATCGGTGTATACAATGTCTTGCCATAGTATTCTCCAAAGTGTGGCCCCTGGAAATTTTGTCTTGTTTTTGGAGAGTAAGAGAATGCAAATGCAGGCGGCTGACCTACTTGAAAAGGCCAAGGGTGGCCTGTCGACCTAATCCTTGCTGGGTTCTCCTCCCCACCATATAGACCTTTTTCTCATACACACAAACTTGTTTATGTACATACACACCAGGCAGAATGTTACATTCCTCCTGCGCACGAATATAACTTGAGTGCAACCCTGGGGACACCAGGACCCTCTGCTCCAGATGGCCAAGGCCACTCCAGCCTTTCACAATCCTCCACAGTTAGTGAGGATCCAGCCACCCTGGACTAACCAACCTTGACATGCTAAGCTCTCAGTAGTAGACACATAAAAATACAGCTCTGTACCAGACTGAAAAAGAAGTAACAAAATATTCTGTGATCCCAGCATGTTATGTGCTCCCTTGACTGCTACACACACTGATGTGTTCATTTGTTTCACAATAACAATGTATTTATAGACTTACATGTATTAAAATATCTTTATTTAAGGTTGAATTTAGATGAAAGAAAATGATTTAAAAAAATATGTATGCCATACTACGTTATAAATTTCACCAAAGGTGGCGCATCAAGGCAGCCGCAGGTGTTTCTCGTCGGCGTGTGCCTTCAGCGTTTTTATGTTTTTTATTGCTTTTAGTCGTATTTTTTAACGTCTCTTTTTTCGAGGCAGCTTGCAAGGAATTGTTTTTGCATCATGTGTGGCCATCGGTAAACCTGGAAGGAGATGGAAGGAGTAAATAATTGCAAATACTGTCCGCACTTCCTAATGAGTCTAAGGAAACGCGCAGCCCAGCTGAGTGGGAATACGGAACGAACACTGGAAAACATCGGGATAATTCGCAAAAGAAGTCGGGCAAGAGGATCTAAAGCCGGTAAGAACAGACGGGAGAAAATAACAACTATAGAAGGACACAGACCGAAGCCTAAACATAGGATGAAACGGGCGAGTGTACTGACTGAAATACGATTGGAAAAATCTCAACCGGAGCAAGCCCGGATGCCTAAGTTAACTCTCTGTAATGCGAGATCACTGACAAAAAAGACTGATGACTATGAAGTATTGCTGAAAACCTTAGATGCTGAGATCGGATGTGTCACTGAAACGTGGGCTCATGATAACATACCGGACGAGTCGTTGTCAGTTAAGGATTGTCAACTCTTTAGAAGAGACAGGGTGAATGGAAAAAGCGGAGGGGGCGTGGCCGTGTACTGCCATGAGAGACTGCAGGCAAAAAGGAGAAAGGACCTGGAGAGCGATGACACTGAGTGTGTATGGGCTCAAATACAACCGCGTCGGATCCCCAGCAGTGTTTCATCTATCTTTGTGGGGAATCTATATCACCCACCCTGGGCAAATAAAAAACCATACCAGGACAGAACTCTGGAGTATTTAATAAACACCATAGATGCAATCAAAGCATCTTCCCCCCATATGGGACTATATTTATGTGGAGATTTTATTAAATTACCCACAAAAATGTTAACCTCCTCCCACCCTGATTTTCGGCAAATAGTTAAATGTCAGACTCGAGGGCAGGCCACCCTAGACTTGATTTTTACGAACATGGCTAAACTCTATAGCCCTCCAACCACCCTTGCCCCCCTGGGGTCCAGCGACCACAAGTGTCTGGTGCTGAGCCCAATAAACACAACCGGGCAGAAACAACTGGTGAAGAGCAGGAGGAGCCGGCTAGTGACGAAAGATAGAAAAGAGGCCCTTGCAACATGCATCGCTATGACTGACTGGTCTGCTGTCTACGAGGCTGAGGACATCAATGCCAAGGCAGCGAGTTTTAACAACTATATCCAGACAGCGATGGATATATGCATGCCTGTGAGACAGAAAAAAATAACAACTGCGGACAAAACCATGGATGACGGAGAAAATAAAGCAGGCTATAGAGAAAAGACAAAAAGCCTATAATAAATGGGGGAAAGTGGGAAAATGGAGAGAAATTAGAAACTCTGTCCAAAGACTCATACATAAGGCAAAAACAAAATACTACAAAAATGAGATGCAAAATCTAAAGAAAAAGAACCACAAGGAGTGGTGGGACTTTATAAATAACGGACTAGGACGAACTTAATCACCTGATGCAAGAATAAAAATACAGGGAGTAGAAGAAAACAAAGCTGCAGAAGCTCTGAATAATTTCTTTGCCAAATCATGGACAAAAACAACGGACTACTGTGTTTCCCCTTTACCTAGACCTCCCACACAAAGTGACATTTGTAGCATAGGTGAGATGAAGCTAGCTCTAACTCGCCTGGACCCCCGGAAAGCAAGTGGGCCGGACGGCATTCCTGCAAGTGGGACCTGGCCCCGGTCATCACACATCTGGCCAACTGTTCCTACCAACAAGGGCATGTTCCAGACATATGGAAAGAGTCAAATGTCTGTCCCATACCCAAAGGCCAAGACCCCGGCTCATTCTCAGATTGGCGTCCCATCTCTCTAACCTCTTCTGTAGGGAAAACAGTAGAACGGTTTGTTTTGAAAAAGCTTATGCCCACAGTGCTCGATGTGTGTAAAAATCAGTATGCATATCTGCCCAAGCACAGTACCACAACAGCCTTAGTTAGAGCAATGCACACCTGGCTCACTGAAACCGACTCCAAACCAACAATGGTGAGAGTACTGTTGGCAGATATGTCAAAGGCGTTCGACCGAATTGACCACGGGACCCTGATGCAAAACATACTGGACTTAAAATTGTGCCCATCTCTGACAGCCTGGATACACAGTTACATCACAGGGAGGAGACAAAGAGTGGTGGCAAATGGGGCCCACAGCCCCTGGATTGAAGTAACATCTTGGGTGCCACAAGGGGGGGTAGTTTCTCCATATGTCTTCCTTCTCTATATGGCCACCCGGGATGCTGTGTTTGATGACACCCTTGATGTGGGATATGCGGATGACATCGGGCTGTCGAGAGCAATCCCCATATGTGACATCAAGACAGACACGTCAATGCGCCTGGAAGCACAAAGGCTGGACGAATGGGCAGCAAAGAACAACATGATGCTAAATGGAAAAATATCGGTTAAGCTACGGATATGCTTTGCACGGGACCCTCCACAACCTCCTCCGCTGGTGCTGGGGGGACAGGTGGTACCTGTTGTGGAAACAACAAAGTATCTGGGATACCACCTTGACCAAAAGCTTACTGGAGATGTGCACATTGAGAAGGCAGTAAAAACTGCCTCCGAGAGGCTGCACTATCTCACCGTCATGGCGAGATATGGTCTACCTGCAGACGACTTCACTACCATCTACACCACTCTCATCAGGCCGTGTCTTGAATATAGCTCAGTGCTCTTGGTAGGTTGCTCAAAAAACCAACAGGAAGAGCTAGAGCGAGTTGAGACACGTGCCTGTAAAATTATCAGAAGGAGAGCAGGCAACATCTCACAACCCCTACCATCACTCCAGACCAGGAGGGAGGAGGCTGCAGTGAAGTTGGTCAGGGACATGCACGACGAGCAACACCCTCTGCATGACCTGCTACCTCCAACACGAGGCAACTGCACAGCTAAGACGCTGAGGAACCAGCACAAGCTGGCTGAACCGATGGCCAAGACCAGCAGGCTAAGAAACTCAACCCTTCACACTGCAGTTATAGTAGTTAGACTGTAAAAATAATAGGCTGCAGTATGGCTACAAATGATTGCTAACTGCCCTTGCTCACTGCCCTGAAATATTTTTTTAATCCTGAAATTGTTTGTTTTTTTGTATGTAGTTTCTTTTTAAATGTTTGTGTATGTTTTGTTTTTGTAAAGTTTATGCAGTTTTTATATATATGTGTGTGTGTGTGTATATATATATATATTTTGTTGCGTTGTTCACTTACATTATCCCGAATGTTTCCAATAATTTTTACTAAGAAAACAGAGAAATCTGTAAATTTCTTCAAGGTAACAGTGTGTTTGTTGTAGTCGTCTGTCATTACAAAGAGAGTCAGAGAATGAGGAGGGAAGGCAGCAAACATGAGTAACACATAAAGTAAATGTAGACAGTTTCATGAGCAATGGTGGTTGTTTTACAATAAAAACTCCCATGATTCACACTACTTATGTCTTTCGTTCTGATTGAGGGATCCCTCACGACAGAAATTGCACACTGTACTACGTTAAAGCAGCTACAGTGAACTTTCATTGTCAGTTGATTCTGGCTCAGTAATAGTAATCTTGTCGGGAAAGCTAAAGTTAGCAACAATCCCAATGCTATGTCTTCATAATAATAAGCCAACAACAAGATATAGCTCAGCTAGGCCAACATACAATGTAACATTAAAACATCAGTTGTATTACAGTAATATCCACTGTGGCCTATACCAACAAGAATACATATATTGCTGTAAAACCATGTCTGGCAGTAGGGAAACATATCATGTCCAAATTCCACAAAGTGTGAATTTCCCCACCAGAGGAAACAATGCACTAGACCAGGTTTACACAAATATTGAGGAGCATTCAAAGCAGCTCCATCTCCATACCTCGGACAGTCCAACCATATTTCCCTCACTCTCACCCCAGCTTACAGACCCCGGATCTGTAGAATGAAACCATCTATCAAGACAGTACAGGTGCGGTCTGAGGAAACCACCTCAATGCTGCAGGAAAAAAAAGAACTATGAACGAGTTCATTTTTGGAACTGTGAACTTAATTCAAAATTTTGAATTATGAACTATGAACTGAACTAGTTCATTTTAAAATGTGTGAACTGAACTTTGAACTAGTTCATGTAGAAAGTGAACTTTCCCAACACTGCTGATGTCCTCAACCAATTCTTTGCTCGCTTTGACATGCAGAGAGAGGTGACTGCCCCACTCATCAGCCCATCAGCTGGAGAGTTTAACCTGGTTCTCCAGCACCACCAGGTGAGAGCGATGTTTAAGAAGGTTAATGGGAATAAGGCAGCAGGCCCGGACTGTGTACCAGGCTGGGTACTGAAGACATGCGCTGAGCAGCTGACAGAGGTGTTTTCAACAAGTCCAGTCATGAAATTTCCTCACTCCTAAATGTTCCACAGTCAACTGTCAGTGGTATTATAACAAAGTGGAAGCGATTGGGAACGACAGCAACTCAGCCACGAAGTGGTAGGCCACGTAAAATGTTGGAGCGAGTTCAGCGGATGCTGAGGTGCATAATGCGCAGAGGTTGCCAACTTTCTGCAGAGTCAATCGCTACAGACCTCCAAACTTCATGTGGCCTTCAGATTAGCTCAAGAACAGTGCGTAGAGAGCTTCATGGAATGGGTTTCCATGACCGAGCAGCTGCATTCAAGCCATACATCACGAAGTGCAATGCAAAGCGTTGGATGCAGTGGTGTAAAGCACGCCACCACTGTGCTCTAGAGCAGCCATTCTCAACCTTGGGGTCCCGACCCCAATTGGGGTCGCGAGATGATTTCTGGGGGTCGCCAAATCATTTTGGAAAAATATAAATGCGCAAAATTAATGTAGCGTCCGACCGGAAGTTAGAAGGACGACGAGCGGTTGGTCTCAAACAGGCATTTTATTACTCTAAACCAGTTACTGTCGGCGTAACTACACCAAAACAACAACGAACCTGTCCACTAGTCTCATGTCTGCCCTTCTCATTCACACATACAGACACAGCCAGCACCGTAACGTAAACGTGCGCCCCCGCGACCATCGTTGAGTGGGTCCTTATTAAAAACATTTTTTATTTTTAAGGGTTGTCGGGTAGGGGCGGTCTGCCGTCTGCAACATATGTCTCAGAGGCTCTTTACACCTTTACACCTGTCCCTGAATTGATGTTGAAGCCCCGGGGCTAGGCTCGCTCTCTCCTGGCGCTGAAGCTTCAAGGCGCACAGTGCTCTCTCCCTGACTTGATAGTGAACCCGCGGGCCTGCGCTCTCCCTGTCCTGGCGCTGAAGCTTCGCGGACAGCAGTGCATGTAAAATTGGGGGTCGCGACTCAAAAAGGTTGAGAACCACTGCTCTAGAGCAGTGGAGACACGTTCTCTGGAGTGACGAATCGCGCTTCACCATCTGGTGATCTGATGGACGAGTCTGGGTTTGGTGGTTGCCAGGAGAACGGTACTTGTCTGACTGCATTGTGCCAAGTGTAAAGTTTGGTGGAGGGGGGATTATGGTGTGGGGTTGTTTTTCAGGAGCTGGGCTTGGCCCCTTAGTTCCAGTGAAAGAAACTCTGAATGCTTCAGCATACCAAGAGATTTTGGACAATTCCATGTTTCAAACTTTGTGGGAACAGTTTGGGGATGGCCCCTTCCTGTTCCAACATGACTGTGCACCAGTGCACAAAGCAAGGTCCAAGACATGGATGAGAGAGTTTGGTGTGGATGAACTTGACTGGCCTGCAAAGAGTCCTGACCTCAACCCGATAGAACACCTTTGGGATGAATTAGAGTGGAGACTGACAGCGTCCAACATCAGTGTGCAACCTCACAAATGTGCTTCTGGAAGAATGGGCAAAAATTCCCATAAACACACTCCTTAACCTTGTGGAAAGCCTTCGCAGAAGAGTTGAAGCTGTTATAGCTGCAAAGGGTGGACCGACATCATATTAAACCCTATGGATTAAGAATGGGATGTCACTTAAGTTCATATGCGAGTCGAGGCAGGTGAGCCAATACTTTTGGCAATATAGTGTACATGGTAATGAGGTTTTTACTATATATTTTATTTGGTATAGTTTACCTTTCTTACTTTGCACTATTTGTTTCTATTGACCTGAAGAGGAAGCGACGCACAATTTCATTGTACATGTGTATAGTGACAATAAAGAATATTCTATTCTATTCTATCCAGGACCGGTTTTGAATCCTTTCAAAGCTTGCTTAATCATGCACCAAGGTTGACTTGTGCTTTTGTCTTGCTCACTCTTATAGGTCCAAGTTAGGTTAGCTTAGCTACCGGCTCTCCTTCTCTCCCGTTGGCAGTGATCTTTTCAGAATCCTCTGCACTTAATGAAATCCCTGTGCCTCCTTTTCCAATGTTGATGCGTGTACTATATAGTTGTCATTGCCTACTAGGGCTGTTCAGGCTCCTTGGCCCAATTTAATCCCTGATCCTGTCCCATTATCAGCCATAATCACATAATCTAATATCAAAGATATATTTTCCCATGAAAAACCTCTCACGGAGAGCCTAAAAAGGGGTGATAAGCAAAAGTGTAGTGACAGGAAAATAACCCAAAGGTGCAGGAGTATGAACAAGTTTAATAGTCTAGGGGGCTTGTTTTGGAAGAAAGAAGATCCTTGGTGCTCTTTTACTGATTACTAATACATTACTTTGTGTGGAAAGAGAACTGACCTCATCTTAAAGGGGATCAATTACATTTCTAGATAATAATTGAATTACACGCGTTTGTTAATTAGAACCTTGCTCATTCTGTTGTCAGTATATGTAACATATCAAGAACCAATGGAGGCACTCAGAGCTTGTAAGATGAATAAATGAAATAACACAGAGTGACAAGTAAAATATCAAATAAAATGTTCTCATCTGTATCTTAGATTATGTAACAGTGAGGCACATCTAATATAATAAATGATAACAGAAGTGATTGCATAAGTAAATCATACTGGTCATTATCAGATACACTCATGAGGTACTGGCATTTCCTGATATCATTGTGTTAAAAGTTATTACCAAACTCATTAGATAGCAAAGTGGAATCCTGTAAATTAGCAGATTTTGAAGCATAGTATCAAAATGATTACATGTTCTGTAATATATTTACACATTTACACACACTTAGGGTGAAAAGAAGGAGAAGAAAGGGAGAGGAGCCAACTTAGTGAGGAATGTGGTCTAATTATGACTCTTGATAAGTTTAAGACACAAGGATGAGGATGCAAAGTCTGCGTTGGTGGAATGAGGCATGTCTTCTCAGTTCTGTTCCTTGTCTTTCTTGACATCCTTCTTCCTTGAGGTCAGAGGTCATTGGGTATGTGTGTGTGCACTACAACACAGGCACAAAGAGCCTTTCAATTAATCATCAAAAAGTTTATGAAAGAATTTAGTTTTTTCATATATTTCTGTATTCGATCCACTACACTTCTGTGTTGGACTTAACTGAAACGTACTGTATAACTGAGTGTATGTACTGTGTAACAATAAAAACATTTGCATGTGGTTTAGGATGCCCAATAAAAAGCATCTAGCAAGTACAAAATCAGCGCTTAAAACTTTGAGATGCATCATAAATAATCAGTGAAACAGAGGAAATGTAATCAGCAATGCTTCCTAAACACTCAGTTTTGCCAGGTAAATGTCAAATCTAACAACCTTTTCTCATCAGGTTCCAAAGATATCAGCAGCATTTTACATTTTAATAATCAGCACAATCTCCTGATTGAGAGCTGCCCTTAGATGAGCCAAAATATATACTGAAGTCTGAAATCACCATTCATCAAAAGATGATTAGCATTATTTATTTTCCTTATCAGCAGGTCTTGCCTAAATGCCATGTTTTTAGATAAAATGTTAGGTCTCATAGTCTGGAAGATGGTGAAGTCAGCTACAACTAAAAGCAAATAATCTCCCACTGTGCCCACTGTTATATTGTCAGTGATATCTACAGGACTGACAAACATTCATTTATTCTGTGATATTCAAAGAGCACAGTATTAGCACTGAAGTTATTGTTACAGATCTGATCCCATTTGTTCTTTCAATAACAAAATGTTTGATTTTTCTCGCTGCTACCACCAGTTTAATGCACAATGAACAAGTGAGAAGTTCTTTAAAAATAGGCTTGGTTTTGTAGGGTTATTGTCCTGGAAGCTCCCACCCTTATTTGTGTGGAGAAACAATAACAAAGGTTTTGTGTGTGTATCCTTTTGCAGGTAGAAAGAAGCTGAGATGTGCTGAGCTGCCAATACCAGCCATCTGATTGTTTTTCAAAACAGTTTATTCTGCTTTTTCAGTCAGTGAAAGATATGCAAAAGATGTGTATACTGTATGTATATACTGTAAAACATTATTGATCGCAACAATCTGCAGTGATTGCAAACAGAAAACTCTTTTATAGGTCAAACCTGGACAGGATGAGCCAGGCTGAGACTCTTGGAGGCCATGTCATCCTCCCCTCTTATCATTGTTTGGCTGTGTGGTGTCATCTTTCCTGGTAATTAGCCTGCATCTCTTTAGTGATGAAGAGGAAGTCGTGTTATTATAGGAGGTTGGTCCGGAATATGTTGTCAACACACATGCTCTAATGTGATATTCCTCATGGTCCTGGAACTATTTGAATGCAAAGCAAGATATCCAATTGATCAGAAAGGAAATCTAAATTGAAGCCCAGAAGTAAAACGCAGAAAGCCTGCATTCTGCATTCTCTTTTTTTCCTAAGGAGCACATGTGCAAAAAATGTAGTGCCTGATGCCTGGTGAGTAAGTTTTTTTTAATCATATGTGTCTTGTTCCATACATCACACCAGTATCAGGCCCAACAGTGGCAAAAAAGCCATTTTGAAGGTGTTTTGACTGGTATTTTAGAGTTTGTAACTTACTGGAGAATCATAAACATTGGTAATCATTCATCCTGCACTCAGGGGCATATATTAATTAGTTGTCCAATGAACGCTTTCTTTATTTTTATGACGTTGCCATGGATATTTAAAAAGAAGAATGATGTGTTGCTATGGTCCGGATCTCACGGAGAACACAACTCTATAACTAGAAAAAGAAATCACAATGTCAGATCTTGGTTTAAACTGGGACATGTCTTAGGGAGAAAATACTGTCTGGCTTTCACTTTAATGCTCCCAGGCTGCTCTGCCTAGAGAAACTCTGGACAAATAGCTGTACTTGTTGCTAAAGTAAGTGCTAACAAACATACTGATAACCAGCAGCTTCTTAATGAACACCTCCAGACTGGGGCTGTACGTAGCCTCTGACAGCGCGGACAGAGGTCTCTTACACTTCCGTGGTAATTAGGGATGCACCGATTGTGAAATTCTGGGCCGATACCGATACCGATGTTTAACATAACAACTTGGCCGATGGCCGATGCCGATGTTTTTTCTTTTTGTTATTTATTCATTTTTTTGTGCCACAGAAACATACAAGTCTTTCAGCTCTTCATCACACTATCCTTGAATGAGCACAAATCCAATCAGACCAATTTATGAAACAACAAAAACACTGTCATGGATTGCTATATGAAGTGTGTGTGCCATGCAGCCAGAACTAGCCAGACCACTGTCCAGCAATGCTGATACAGCGGCGTTTCTGTTGAGCAGGTAACCTTCGTCTTTATTGTGGATGTTGTGACACAGATAACTTTCATGCTGATGCTGCTGATGACTGTGAAAGCTGTCGTTAGTTTGTTTCTGTGTTATTAGACGGTGTCTGTCTCTGCAGTATTGTCAACACTTGGTTACTTGTTTGACGGAGATGTTAGCCTCTATGCTAGCATTGTAAGCTAACAACAAGCTGACATTGCTAACATGTTTACACCAAATTAGCCTATTTATTTGCTCGTGGCAGCTAAATGAAGCAGCAAGTAAGATGAATGAAGGGATGAATGAAACCCCAACGCGAAGCGTTGTTACGAGCGGAGTTACGATGTGTGTATTTGTGTGTCTTATCTGTCATAAACAAGAGATTACGGTTTACGGGCACGTTTGTGTCGCGGTCTGGTGCTACTCAGACAACAGCTGGGACACACACAGCTGGTCCGAGGCTCACGAAGGTTTATTTTTCAGCCACAATGTGGAAGCGATCGTTGTGATGAAAACTGGCGGCAGCATCTGTTAGTCTCTTGGCCCTCAATAACTTTTAGAAGTGGCTAACTTAGCTGTTGTAACTTATTACGTAGCTGTAAGGTAACGTAGCTGTAACATGCTAAAGACGTTACGCTAGCTTGGCTGTGGAGCTTAGCTGTGGACATTGTAATGACTTACAAGATTGACGTGAGTTTCAACGTGCATTGTAATAACTGTACCTGTGAATCCGACATCGTTACTCCGCATTCAAAGCTGGGCTGTATTTGGTTTCTGCCGGCTTGTTGCTCTTGTTTTTTGTTGCGGGAGGCTCCGAGGGAGAGCGATGCGATGCGGAGGGGAGGGGTGTGTGTGGGGGGGGTGCTTTTTTCAAACCTTTCTCAGATCGTAGACCAGAGCTTTAAATCAAAATATAAACATCGGCCACGGCCATCGGCGAATGTCATTTTTATTTGCCGATGGCCGATGGCAGTTAACGAGGCAAACATCGGCCGATACCGATGTTCAGCCGATGCATCGGTGCATCCCTAGTGGTAATTTATGCAGTTTCCTGGTAGACAGATACCAGTAGCTTTGTTGCTGAAGTAGGTGCTGATTGCTACTAAATGTAGTAAGCTGCATTTCGCTCGGTAGGCAGTCCTACTAACTAACTCCACCTCCACATTTCATGCTATTGGCTGCTGCCTGTTTTTACAGGAAGCATGTAACTATGGCGAAACAAATAGCATTCTATTACCTGTTACATGGGGATTTTAATAGAGATAGCCGTGCCATGTTGGTTTATAAGCCACACACTGTGTGTCAGTAAGAGAGAGGGCTATCAAACTAACCATTTTGGCTAGCAAAGTCCAAACTCTGGTGACAAATTTAAACTTTGAATCACTTTTCTATGTTAAGGTATGGTGAGGCAACAAGGCCTAAAAGAGGGGTGGGTTTGAGCTAATTTCACAATGATTTTCTATTATTCCTTATGGGAAATTTTATTATAGGAAATACCTCCAAAACACCTGTTTGTATACCTGCTATTGGCAAAGTTATTGAACGCATTGATGTCGATTTTATTTTTGTGGAGTCAAAGATGAGGGAATGACAGTGAGTTAGAAAATCGGTACTGTCTGCATTTCTGCATTTCCCGCTCCTCTCCACTCTAGCTCCTGCAATACACAAACATTAGCCTGAAACTAAAATTGTGATATTTCAAAAACTGTAAAAGATTTTCAAAAGCTGAATACAGGGTCAATATTTCAAAGTCTTGTGACTTCTTGAAACTTTTAATTTAAACTGTAGGTTGTAGCAGACTGGACTGCTCCTTTCCTCTCGGGGCTGTGAAAGTGTGGGTGTGGCTAAAGTGATGTAATGAGTGCACACCTGTGGGTGAGAGGACAACAGTAGAGTGTGTGGCTGTGTCCAAATTCAGGGGCTGCAGCCCTCGAAGGGCGCATTCAAAGGCCAATTACGTCACAACGCTGCGCGAAGGCTGTTTAAATTCAAAGGCTCCTTCAAACGCAGCCCACAAATGCAGCCTGCCCTTCCCTCTTTTTGGAGGACGCAACGCTACTATCCTTCGCGGCCTGCTATATCCCAAGATCCTTTGCGGACCGCTGCTCAGTCCCGAAACAGAAGAGGAAGCAAGAGAAAATGGCGACATCAAGTGGCGCAGACATGACATTCAAATTTAAGTAATGGGTTTATACTCGGTTTTTAGTCATTTGAACATCCAACGCCAGATATGTTAAACTTCAAGAGACATTAAAACCTCCAGATGTTAACTTTCAGTTAAAATACGTGATGCTGGTAATGCTATGGTAAATATAGTTGTTATTCACCAATGGGTTAATGTTTATTTTGTAATGTTGATAATTCAATTTAGATTTGACACACGCAAATAAATGTACACGTTTGATAGATTTGAACCAAAACAGACTTTAATGCATGAACACCTGGTGACGCAACCAGGAAATACTCCGAAGACTAGACCGTCCCATTAAACAACGGTGGACGCGGCCTTCAAGGTCTCTCCGAAGGACCCGGCCTCCGTGGGCCGCAAAGGCCGCGTCCTTGAAGGCTGCAGCCCCTGAATTGGGACACAGCCTGTGTGTGAGGAAAAGCAGAGACTGGGATAAGTGGGGGGGGGGCTGAAGCATTTCAAAGTAGCATGGCTTGAAGAGGATTCGAAGATGCTGACTCAGCATTCAAACTAATAAGTATGACAAATCATCTATAGTGTACCATGTACTTTGTACAACAGACTCTAAATTATGTAAATATTTAAACTTTTATACTACATTTTCAAAAGTAAATTCAAGCACTTTTCAAGCATTTTCAAAGTGCAAGTCCTGCCTGTCGTAAAATATATAGTAAAATTAGTCCAAATACATTTATACATACCAATATCATGAGTATAGTCAGAGTCATCAGAGTAATTCTGAACAGGAATACATTGACAATTTCCGCAAAAAACTCAACGATTCATTTTGAGCCTATTGCAACGCAGTGCAACGGTACTCCTCCTACAGTTAAATAGAGCATTTTACTCATATGCAGTCAAACAGAGTTGTTGTCATAATCTTTATTGATCACTATCAAAGGCAAAATCCATGTCAAAAGATAGGAATGCGAGTACCTGCACTTGAAAGCTCGTATCCATGGTGCCTCCAGCTGATCAATGAAAAATCCGCAACCTGAAATCCCTCTCTCCC
Organism: Pagrus pagrus; assembly: GCF_965226575.1. Lineage (NCBI taxonomy): Eukaryota > Metazoa > Chordata > Actinopteri > Spariformes > Sparidae > Pagrus > Pagrus pagrus. The sequence continues at coordinate 29,379,338 of NC_140198.1, read as the reverse complement.
TCCACTCACTCCTCAACTGTTCTTTCCTCACTACCATCTACAGGACAATTCTCTCTAATGTCCACAGAGGAAGCCTCCTCCACTCTGTTATCCTCCCTCTCCTCCTCTTTAAACACTTTCTGTCCCCTCACCTCCCGACCGGCACGATCAACCCCCCACCCCGGCTGTCTGAATCGCTGGGAACCAACAGATCGGTGTTACGAGCAGCAGAGAGAAAATGGAAAAAAATCACATTTTCCTGATGACCTTGCTCACTACCACCATCTCCTGTCCGACTTCTCATCAGCAGTCAAATCTGCCTTCTACCTGTCAAAGATCAACTCTTCTGTCTCCAACCCCAGGAAACTATTCTCCATGTTCTCTTCCCTCCTCACCCCCCTACCCCTTCCCCTCCCTCACTGCTGATGACTTTGCAACTTACTTGAGACATCAGCTCCTCATTTACTCTTATGCCCTTCCAGAAATCACCTCCCCCAACCCTCACCTATGACTGCCTTACCTGCTTCAGCCCTCTCCTCTGAAGATGATCACACACTAGTGATGTCTAACCGTGCAACCACCTGTTCCCTCGACTCGATTCCCTCCTCTCTTCTCCAAAACATCTTGCACGACATCTTGCCTTTCCTCACCACTCTGATCAACTCCTCCCTCACTTCAGGCCATATTCCAGCCCCTTTCAAGACAGCTACAGTAAAGCCACTCCTAAAGAAACCCACCCTAGACTCGGCTGACATCCGAAACTACAGACTTGTATCTCTTCTCTTGTTTCTCTCTAAAACCCTGGAATGTGCCGTCTACAACCAACTGTCCTCCTACCTTTCACAAAAGTGCATATACCTGACTGACCTGCCTGACTGACCCTAATCAGTCAGGCTTCAGGACTGCTCACTCCACTGAGACGGCCCTCCTCATAGTGACTGAGTCGCTCCGTGCCGCCAGAGCCTTGTCCCACTCCTCAGTCCTCATCCTCCTCAACTTATCTTCTGCGTTTGACACAGTCAACCACCAAAATCCTCTTCTCCACTCTGGCTGAACTTGGCATAGCTGACTCTGCTCTAACCTGGTCCACATCATACCTGACAAATCGCACCTTTCAGGTCATGTGAAATGGCTCCTTGTCCAAACCCTGCTCCCTGGAAACTGTTGTCCCTCAAGGCTCAGTACAAGGACCGCTTCTGTTTTCACTATACACTAGATCACTAGGCTCTGCAATCACATCACATGGATTCTCTTACCACTGTTATGCTGATGACACCCAACTGTTCCTCTCCTTTCCCCCATCCTCCAATACCCATATTGCCACGCACATCTCGGAATGTCTGGCAGACATCTCCACTTGGACAACTGTGCATCATCTCAAGCTCAACCTTAGTAAAACTGAACTCCTCTTCATCCCGGGGAAAGACTGCCCTCACATGGACCTGTCAGTCACTGTCGAGGACGTCACAGGATCGCCTTCATCGTCTGCGAGGAACCTGGGTGGTAATCCTCGATGACAGACTATCCTGCACCCCCAACATCACCACAGTGGCCCAATCCTGCAGATTTGCCCTATACAACATCCGCAGGATCCGGTCTTTCCTCGCAAAGGACGCGACGCAACTCCTGGTCCAATCGCTGGTCATCTCCCGCCTGGATTACTCGCTTTTGGCTGGACCCCCAGCCTCTGCGACTAAACCGTTGCAGCATATCCAGAACGCTGCAGCGCGCCTTGTTTTCAATCTACCCAAATTCTCCCATGTGACCCCCCTCCTCCATGACCTCCACTGGCTTCCTGTTGCGGCCCGCATCAGATTCAAGACCATGGTGCTGGCCTTCAAGGCCGTCAATGGAACTGCACCCATCTACGTCCAAACACTGGTCAGACCACACACCCCAGCGCGAGCACTTTGCTCTACTACATCAGCTGGCCGGCTGGTACTGCCATCGCTAAGAGCAAACAAAACCCGCTCAGCGAAGTCGCAACACTTCTCTGTTCTGGCGCCCCAGTGGTGGAACCAACTCCCGACCAATGTCAGGACAGCAGAATCACTCGCCATCTTCCGCAAAACACTCAAGACTCACTTGTTCAGACTTCACCTCGAGCCTGCATAGCATGACTCCCTCCCAACCCCCCCAACCCCCAAAAAATAACATTTATATGCACTTGTATGTTCTTACCCTAAGCACTTATTTCATAGCACTTTTGGACTTAAGGTATCCTTGATAAATAGCAGCTTCTTTGCTCAGATGTGGGCTTGAAAATTGTTTCTCTTTTTTCTTTTCTACTTTATCGACGATGACATGTTGTGGTTTCTTTCTTGTGACAAATGTACTTATCGTGAGTCGCTTTGGACGAAAGCGTCAGCCAAATGAACTAAATGTAAATGTAAAATGACGCTAGCTCCAGAGGGAGGAGGACTGATTCTGTCCTCTGTACAGCCCCACGCATTTTAAAATCCTCCTTACTGTACACATACTGATTGCAATGTCATCCAACGTGCTCAATAACAGCAAAACCTCACACAAGCATGAAGTAGAACTTAATCAAATTGTGTAAATGAGACACTATAACAATATAAATATATTGTATATATATATATATAATTTATACTTTAACGTGTAACTGTTCACGTTATTACAATAAAATGTTAAAACATGATAGTGTGTTTTTTATTAATGGGTGCCAGCAATACGATTACTTTTACAGTACTTTTATCCTCTGTTATTATATGCAATCAAAAAATATACTTCTTCATTTTCATTTTTAGAGGTATAGGAGGTATGACGTGCGAGCATGTGAAGAGAGTAATTTGTGTGTGTCGGCAGCTCTGGCTCTGCTGTAAGCTATTTGCTTCGTTAGCTGTTAACCCCACAAAGCTAATGGAGCTAACTAGCTCACCTCCTGTTGATTCCAGTACAGATTTTCAGTGGCCTCTTGGTTTAATCAGTGCAACATATTTGCAATTCTCATAACATTAGATCTCGGGCTGAGTGGCCAAACAGTGATTATAACTAGCGCTGACAGAGCGCTGTGGAGAGAGAGATTACCATGGTAACAGCATGAGAATACATGCTCTGTTGCAGTGAGCGCAGTCAGCTCAGTTTGTCATTTGATAAACAAAAGTCTGTTTGTCCCAAACACATGTTCTGTATAGCTGCTGCTCTGTGGTACCGGTGCCTGGAGAGCTGTACGCGCTGATGAGTAGATCCTGTGACTTCTTCAACAGACATCGATGGTTCTTCTTCTTCTTGTTTTGTTGCGGATTGGACAGCATTGGTCCAGCATAGCGACGCTATTATATTCATTGTAGTTTGATGCATGTTTGACTGCTTAGGCTGGATTTTTTTATTCACACACGTTCCTAATAATATTTACAGTTTGCACGTATCTATTTTTAGTTGCAAATGCAAGTGAAATGCTCACATTGTCAAGCCCTCAAATGTATGTTCAAAGTTGATAGATGGGAGAGAGAAAGAGGAAGGTGATTAAACATTAATTTTGGATGGATGAGGGGTCAGAATAGGCCCCATAAACTTTTGGTTCAGATCCAGATAAAGGGATAGATCCTGGATTTTATCAACTATCTTTAGGGCGCCCTGGTAGCTCACCTGGTGGGGCATGCACCCCATATTTGGAGGCTGTAATCCTCAGCAGCAGCCCAGGTACTGTTACAGCGCACTCACGCTCTTGGCTGTTCTATGTCCATAAAGGCTAAAAGTAACAAATAATCTTTAAAAATATTTTGAATGCTGACTCAGCATTCACAACCAATAAGTAAATAAACTATATTACTTCAGAATCACATTAAGAGTTTGCCTACATTATAGTGTTGCTGTACCACCTGTGTCCACCTTAATGCACATGCACTGGCTTTCTTCATCAGCAGTATGTTTTATTAAGTCAGCCAAAAAAATACACCCTGCATTTTAGGCTTTTTTGACCTGCAACTCCATCGCCATGATGGCAGTTGAGCCGGATGTAACACTTACAAATTTGTACTAGACAACGGCATAAACAGGCCTACATTAGATAGAAGAGGTTGCATCACAATCATTGTGTTTACAGGAGAGATGTAGCCAAATACCAGAGAGCGTCTCTCTGTCTGCAGAGGGGTATGATTCTCAGTCAAGAGAGGTCCCATGAGGGGTCCCAGGTTCAGATCCCAGACGAGCCCCCACTTTGTCATGAACCAGCTCTGGGTTCGGACAAAATATGGGAGACCACACCAAGATTGCAGTTAATTAACAGAAGAATTTGTTGTTTTAACTGAACAACTATATAAAAAAATAAAGTAAAGTGTGTAGGTCAGTATTATCAGCGGTGTCTGAAGTGTATGGGTGTGTGTGTGTAAGTGTAACGCAGTTTAAAAAATAAATCTTAACCAAACATAACCCAAACAAAAGCCCTGCATGCTGGGAAGGAGAGAGAGCCAGAGATGACTTGATGGCCAGGTTATATAGGGAGGAGGAGCCCTGATGTGGATCAGGTTCAGGTGAGGCATCTCCTCCTGACACGCCTCCTCAATCACATGCACAGAAATGGGTCAAGACACAAACTGGACAGGGTCATCGCAGTGACTGACAGCAGATGGGAGGGGAAGAGCAAAGATTGTCCACTAGTTAATCCATCATGGATGCCAAGTTTAAAAAGCTAAAATGGGTCGACAAATATACTTGGGCAGCCGTGTACCGTTGGTACATGTGTAGAATCTGTAGCTACGGCGTTATGCTTTGTAATTACATGTGATGTATGGTAGTAATGGAGAGAGACCAATGGGGAATACAAGAATTGTGATCAACCATGCGTATCAACCACTGGGGGCAGCAAACACACCTTGAGCAGCTGATCTGTCAGAATTGTGATATAAGAAAGCAGCTGGTGTATCTGTTTTAAGTGCAGCCAAACAAACTATCTGCTGAGATTCTTCATCAGCTCATATTTTGAATTTGAAGACTTACAGTAAGTAGACTTTAAACAGTGTCATATAGCAAGCTTATGATTCAATCCATATTATGTGAAATGTGTGTATGCAGCAGGTTTTGTAATACACATCATGTCCAAAATGGGCTTGCATTATGCAAGTTGATCCCATTCAAGACAGGCAAATTATGTCAGTAACAGTGAAAAGTACGACAGTATATGGATACAGTCAGAAGATTCAAATACGTTGAATGGCGAATGCTGTAGAAATGTTGTACATAAATATTACAATTATAAGAGTAAAATCTTAAGAATTATAACTTCAAAAAATAAGACTTCCATCTGTGAAAAACATTATTTTTCATGGTAAAAATGTGACGTTTTTCCTCTTTGTTGTTTATCGGTGGTTTTCGGATGATGAGTGGCTGTTGCCGTAGGTAGTGAAAGCAGAGCGTCACCCACTCCCTTCCACCCCCACCTCTGGAAACTGGGAGCTGCCGACAACCTCTTAGCAGGTTTCAATTGGTGCTTAAGATGCTGTTTCCACGTGGAAAGCAGTGGTCCCTCCTCCCTTTCTCTCCCTCAACCTCTCTTTCCCTCTGTCTCTGTCTTCCTCCCTCCCTCCCCTTGCTTTTGTGGCTGACGAAGACCTGACTTTGCTGTGCAGACGCTTTCCATCCCTCAGCATCATCCCGTCTTTCCTCCCTCCCTCTCTTTTTTTGCTCTCGCCTGTGCGCTACAGTCTGCTGATAAGGAGCAATCAGTCCAGATGGGCAGCAGCTAGAGCCATTTGGGCTGTCAATGCAGACCTGAGAACATTATTTCACCTGTCGTTATGTTTGCCTCTATTTGGTATGCCAAGAAGCTAGGGAGGCGACTTGTACAGAATAGCCGGAAAGCTAAAATGCTGAAAGACAAGGTAGGTTCAACACTGTGTCTGCTTTACTGATGTAGTTGGGTTGACAACAGAGGTAGAGAATGCAATTTCATGGCAGATCTGTATGTAAGACACTTCTGCTGAGGTCAGCCTTGCTATGGCAATTTTCATGAATGGTGTTGCTTTTTATAGTCAAGATGTCCAATTTCGATTGTGCTGCAGCAGATAGTGCTACTTCAGTTCACCTGTTGATTAATCATTTTGTTGACGTTGGTGTGAGTGCTTGACTTTGGGGGTAAATTATTTGACTTTGCTCAATTGCGTCCTTTCTGCCTCATTTGCGTGGGAGAGTGAGCAATGAGGGACAGACCCTGCTGCCTGGAAATCGAAATCCTGTATTTTGACCCTGCCCACATACAGGGGAACTCAGCTCAGTCTATGTCAGCTCATTCAGCAAAAGCAGATCGCCTATCCCAGTCATTTTGTCCCTGAGCACCAGTTTTCTTTACAACATATTTTAAGTTATCTGCCTTTAAAGCATGTTTTGACACTACTCTCACAAGGAAATTCTCCTGCTGGTGTCATAAGATGGATGAACTTGACTGCACATTTATTATACTGACAGGACAGAGAGCTTTTCTCCGATGCCTATGGATACTCATTTTTCAATAATGCTGTTTACAATCTTGAGCAGAGTGTTGCCTGGGGGCTACAGATATGATGTGGCCAAATGTAAAATGTGTACACTTAATCAGACTTTTGCACTGCAAGGGGCCTGACCTAAGGCTGGTGATAATTTGCAGTTCTCAACAACTGTCGGACCAATTTTCTTGAAATTTACTGTAGATCCCTGATCCTCTATTTAGCACCACCATCAAGTCAAAATGTCCCATATTTACTCAAGTACTGTACTTAAGTACAATTTTGAGGTACTTGTACTTAATTTCAGTATTTTCATCTTCTGCTCTTTTATACTTCCACTTCACCACATTTTGGAGGCAAATATTGTTTTTTTCCTCAAAAATGTATTTGATAACTTAAAGGGGACATATTATGCTCTTTTCTGCTTGTTGACATGGGTCCTTGATGTCTAAATGGAATGATAGTAACATGCTTTGGTCGAAAAAACCAAAGGATTGAGCACAGCAGGGTTGTTTACACACCAGTTTCACAGCCCTGCTCTCAGCGGCCGGATTCAGTGACTTTTTTTCATTATGTTAATGAGCTACTGCGTGCACCGCCCACTTCTTCCTGCCGACCGGAAGACGTGAGGAAGGCATCGCGGGACCATGGCAACAAGCGCTACACAGCAACTTTCAATAAAGTTGAGGAAAAAAAAACAAAACAAAAAAACAAAAAAAAACAAGGAGCAATACACAGCGCGACGCAGCTTTTCAGTGTCCGTGCCTGCATATAACTGATAGTAGCACAGCAGACATGTAGCAGGTAGCCCCTGTCTCCAGCTCCAAAACAAAGTAGTGATTGCTTTACTGCAGATAACGTTTTGGTACTCTCAGGTCTGGTCTCTCATGCCAGCAGCTAACGCTACAGGCTGTAGCATTAGCTGTACCGTTAGCTGTAGCCTACAGCTCTTCGCTCTGATAGCTGTAGCCTACAGCTAACGCTACGGCTAACGCTACACACGTATTACATGTATACCAACACACAGAAAAACGGTCAGAGGACAGTCTCCCAGAGCCATGACATCTGCCAAACTACAGCAGCTCCTCGGGCTGTCACACAGTCAGCAGTGCATTCAGACAAGACACGCTTCTAGAAGTTTGCTTACACACTGTCCTTTAGCACAACATGCTAATGAATGAACGTAGCTCACTGGCTGTGAATAACAGACCAGTTCATACCGTTTCCTCTGCGTGTTCACCGCGGAACAGCAGCTAAACGTCCGCGAACATCTGACACACACAACTGAGACGATGTCACCCCGTCTCCTCTGTTTGTTCACCGCCGAGCAGCAGCTCACTGTCTGAGAACAACTGAGACATTTCACCCCGTCTCCTCTGTTTGTTCACAGCAGAGCAGCAGCTCACTGTCCGCGAACAACTGAGACATTTCACCCCGTCTCCTCCCCATGTTCATGGCCGAGCAGTGGTTCACCGGCCGGTTAGAAGCGATAAAATCTCAATATCCTAATTCATTTTCTCAATTCACCTTCATGTTTTAAAAGAGTGCTGATATGACAAATTAACGCTTCGTATCATTAACATTATCGTGAATCCTACGGCCAGTAAGCCCACGTTGATAACTTCACATGTAATGTTAGTTCAGCCTCATATTTACACCCACGGTTAGCGTTAGCTCATGTGCTAAACGGCCAAAGTAACACAAACTATACTGTTTTTTAAATACTTACAGTTCCATCATTGACAGTGGGTATGGATCCATGTTTTAAGGGACAATCTCGTTGCCAGTCCAGCGTTATACTGACCCTGGTTGTTGAAACAGTCCGGTGTGAAGTGACTGGCACAGACCTTAACGCTTCTGCTCACTGAAGCTGGACCCTGATAAATAAAAAGTAGCCTCTTCGCTCTGATATCCTCTTTGGTAGGGAGGCGATGTAGCGAAACATGAGGATCCGTGCATCCGACGACAGAGCAGCAGTGCTTGGCTTTCGGGTCCTACATGGTAGCGGTCAGGCTGTCGCGTACAAGTTAGCGAGGGGAAGAAAATGGCGGATCCTCGTTCAGGTAGCTGGCGTAATGTGGGAGGAGATATGCAAAGAGTATGCAAAAGACCGGATTGTGACGTCACAATCCGGTCGAAATCCAAACGGCTCGCTTAGAGACTCAATTCCTGACTCTGCCAGGTACAAAATATTGACTTAGTTGTCAAAACTCATGCTTAGGGGGTGGGGAGGCACTCCGGATACGCAACTATACATACTAAAGCAAGGAAAAAGTCAGTTTTGCATAATATGTCCCCTTTAAGTTACCAGTTATTCTGCAAATTACAGTACATGCTGCATCTGAGCCCACTTTTGTCATCACAAGTGTGATCCCACTACTTCCAATGTGGTCTGGCTCACCAGTAATTGTAACATCAGTCCTACTGATTATACTTTAGCTACACATGTAATCTGTGACCCCCTGAAGTGTGTGCTTCAAGGCCACATTCACATGAACAAAATCCAGTGCGCTGCTTAGCAACAAACGTGTGTGTGCGTGTGTGTGCATGTCATATGGAAAGGATGTGGTTGAGGCTAAGTGCTGAAGTAGTCTCTTTTTTTTTTCACCTAAAGGCCTGGGGTGAGGGGGTGGAGGGGACCGATAATGGACATAATGCATTGAGATGATGAATTTGCAGACAACAGACAACATAACTTGCTGTACAACAGGAGACTATTGAGATCATTAGTGTCCCTGACGTTATCCTGACACTATATTTAAGCAATAAAACTGATAATATCAGTCGGTATATCAGAAATCATTATTTACAATATAGACTATAACCCTTGTACTTGATTTTCAATACACAAGAGCATCCACAGAAAGTTAATCATTTTAGAGTTTCTCTCTTTTTACCCATTAAAGTGTGTTTGCAGATCTTGGTGAGTACTGCTACATACTACTGTGAAAAAGTAGTATAAAGCCTTTTGTGGCTTTCGGGGGTGCTGAACATAATTTGATATATTCCCGCAAGTGATGTTGCACAATGGCTTAGTTGCATCATGGGTAATGTAAGCCCCAGGCTTTCTACTACCTTTTTCACATATGCAGTAGTGCTTCCTAAGACTTTAATGTAGAAAATTAGTGGAGTTACCCTACCCTAGAAGAGAAGCTTACAAGAGTTGGCCATAAGTAAAGTTACTGTTTAGCAGGATGTCCATGCTGTCCTACTCTTCGATTGTCTAGATTTTATCCTAATAACAATAAAAATAACAATTATAATAATAATAATGAACATTTTTTATTGAGCACCTTTAAAAACAGTGTTAACAAAGTGCTTTGACAGTCAAAGCAAAAAGCAGGACCCCCCAGGAAGATAATACTGTATAATATGATAAGTGAGTCAAACCGAACACATGGAAGCCAGATTAAGGAGAATATCATTGCTTTCAGTCTGCACAATTAATGTGTAGTGCTAGTGTTTTGGTAACAAAAGGGCAACGCAGTGGAAAAAAAGAAAGAAAATGAAGGGCTATATATAAAATTGGACTACAGATCAGGTTATATTATGGTCAGTGAGATGAGCAAAGCACTGCTAGTGAGGTAAGGAATGAGTCAACGGCTGACATGAAGGAAAGGATGCGTTTTGCCCGACATGATCAGGTTCTACAGTATGATGTTGGCCCTTGTTGCATCCACATCCTTAGAAGCTCTTTCAGGTTCATAGCTGGAGAGGAGGTCAGGAGTAGTTCCCTCCAAAACTATTGGAACAGTGAGGCCAATTCCTTTATTCTGGCTGTACACTGAAAACATTTGAGTTTGACATCAAAGGATGAATATGAGACAAGAGATCCGCATTTCAGCTTTCATTTCCAGGTATTTACATCTAGATCTGTTACACAACTAAGATGATAGCATCATTTGTAACGGAACACCACATTTTTAGGTGAGCAAAAGTATAGGAACAGGTAGACTTCAAATAGATTAAAGTGAATAATACTTAATATTTAGTTGCAAATCATTTTCCTGTGTACCCCTCATTTGAGTCCATTGCTCTGCAAATCAAGGGCCCAACTCCTACTATTCTGGCCACTATTTATCGACCACCCAAGCGGAATAATGCCTTCCTAGAGGAATTCTCTGCCTTCTTAACAACCTTATGTTGTGTCCCCAAATTTAACATTGCTGGGTGATTTTAATATCCACTTGGATAGCATCAACAATGTTTTTACAAAGGACTTTACTTCATGCCTTGACAGCTTTGGACTGCAGCAATATATTGACTTTCTGACACACTCCAAAGGACAGATTCTTGACCAAATCTGCTGTTCTGGTGTAACCCCTCAAAAATGTTGTGCCTCAGATTTGACTGTCTCAGACCACAAGTTAATATCCTTCAATGTCAATCTAAGATTATCCAAGACTAACATGCCTCACTCTATCACATTTCGAAACATCAAAAATAACGACTTGTTGGCCCTCTCCAATGGAATCGATGACTTTCCCAGCAGAGCGAACTTATCAACCACAGATGAACTGTTATCCCACTACAATATTGGACTTCATCGACTGCTAAATACTCTTGCACCTCTGAAAACAAGGTCTGTTTCCTTTGCCCACTCTACAACTCTTTCCAACTGCCTACTGGAAATTAAATTATGGTTCTCACTCAACTTCCTTAAACTGAACAGCGACAAAACTAAGGTCCTCCTCATTGGTACCAGATCCACCCTAGCAAAACACAACACTTTCTCCATGTCCATCAACAATTCCACTGTCCCACCATCACCTCAGGTAAAGAGCCTGGGTGTCATCCTCGACGGCACCTTAACCTTTGAAGCCCACATCAATAATGTTACCTGGTCTGCATACTTCCATCTACACAACATCAATCGTCTCCCTGTCCCTCACTTACACCAACCTGCACTGCTATCCTGGTAAACACCCTGATTACATCCTGTCTGGACTATTGTAATTCTTTCCTCAGTGGTCTTCCTCGGAAATCTCTCCATAAACTCCAACTTGTCCAGAACGCAGCTGCTCGTATCATCACCAGAACTCCCTCTATTGAACATATCACTCCGGCCCTGCAGCAACTCCATTGGCTCCCTATCAAATCCCGCATTGATTTTAAGATTCTACTTCTCACTTTCAAGATCCTTCACAACCTGGCACCATCATATCTCTCTGAACTTATTCATATTCACACACCTTCCCGCACTCTCCGATCCTCTTCTACCATCCAGCTCTTTGCCCCATCTGCCAACCTCACTACCATGGGGTCAAGAGCTTTCTGCCCCCAGCCTTTGGAACTTTCTCCCACCAGACATTCACACTTCCGACACTGTCTCCACCTTTAAATCCCATCTGAAAACACACTTATTCCGAGTGGCTTACTCTGTCTCAAACTAATCATGCAATCACACTCATGCCTATTCTGTATTATTGCACTATGTAATTGCATGTTCATATTTATTTATTATTTATTTATCTTTGCATAATTGCACAAAAATGTTTCCTGATTTTATTGTTTAATGTACTGTTGTTGTTATGTGTGGTGTCCTTGAGTGCTTTGAAAGGCGCCTTTAAATAAAATGCATTATAACTGCATCAAGCCTGCGACCCACTGACATCACCAGATCTTTGCATTATTTTTTGTGATGCTTTTTCAAGCTTCAACGCAGCCTCTATCAGTTGTTGTTTGTTTCAGGAGGGTTCTCCCTTCAGTCTCCTCTTTAGCAGGTAAAATGCTCAACAGGGTTTAAGTCTGGAGATTGACTTCAGTCTAAAACCTTCCACTTCTTTCCCCTGATGAACTCCTTGCTGCATGATGAAGGACCTCCTGATCAGTTTGGTCCATCTCTCTTTAAATTGGCAGACAAAATGTTTCTGTAGACTTCTGAGTTTATTTTGCTGCTGCCATCATGTGTTACATCATCACTGAAGATCAACAAGCCCATCCCAGCAGAAGCCATGCAAGCCCAAGCCATGATATTACCTCCACCTTGTTTCACAGATGAGCTTGTGTGTTTGGGATCATGAGCAGATCTTTCTTTCTCCACACATTAGCATTTCCATCACTTTGGTAAAGGCCCATCTTTGTCTCATCAGTCCATACAACTTTGTCCCAGAACTTTTGAGCCTTGTCTCTGTACTTTTTGGCAAATTCCAATCTGGCCTTCCTATTCTTATTGCTAATGAGTGGTTTGCATCTTCTGGTGTGGCCTCTGTACTTTTGTTCCCGAAGCATTCGCAAACGATGGATTGTGATACCTTCACTCCTGCCCTCTGCAGGTTGTTGGTGATGTCGCTGACAGTTGTTTAGGGTTTTTACAGCTCTCACAATGTTTTGTCATCAACTGCTGATGTTTTCCTTCGTCTACCAGTTTGACATCTGTTGCTGAGTACACCAGTGGTTTCTTTCTTCTTCAGGATATTCCAAATGGTTGTACTGGCTATGGCCAATGTTTGTGCAATGGCTCTGATTGATATTCCATCTTCTCTCAGCTTCAAAATTGCTTGCTTTTCTCCCATAGACAGCTCTCTGGTCTTCATATTGGTTACACCGTTTGCAGTCTGCAAAAGCAAAACCCAAAGCTGAAACCGAGACATTCAGTGCTATTTTGTGGGAATAATCAATGTGATAGGACACACCTGGGCAGCAAAAGCACCTGTCAGTCACATGTTCCAATAATTTTGCCCACTTGAAAAATAGGTGGGTTCAAACAAATGATGCTATCTAAGTTTTTTAACAGATCTAGAAGTAAATACCTGGAAATTAAAGCTGAAATGCTGATCTCTTGTTGAGTGTGAGTGCGAGCTATTGAGGGCTACCTGGCTGTCCACTTCAAATGGTTGCCTGCTCTGCAAACACCCCAAATTAATCTGTCTCTACAGCTGTCCACAGCAAACTCTGCCTTATTTCAAAGGACTCAGCCTGGATCACAGCAACTCCTGCAGCCGTTGGATGGCTGTCTGCTGTCAGAGATAGTGTAAATACAAAATTAAGCCAACATAAATACGCCAACAAAGTAGTACATAAATATGACAGGTGAGGGTTTTGGATAATACTGGAGTTGCAGAGTCCTAACACTTGCATCGGTTTACAAATTAATTACCTAAAAACAACAACAACAGGAAGTCCTTAAAGGTCCTACATGCCAAAATTGAGACTTGCAAAATCACAAGTCTAAATGTATGATGGGCACCTGAAGATGCCATTGTGGTGCATCATTCGCTGAGCATGGACATAGGACAGCTGCCGTATCTTAACACTCCTACAGTCTGCTTATTCTTTGCGCAGCCATTGCCGCTGAATGGAACAAGTCATGCTTAGATCGCATTCACTGTCAGCATCACCCGAATATATTATTCAGGTGATGCTTGTCCTTGAGCTTCTTCAAACACACTCACCCACTCATCACCATGAACCATCCTGTTCCCTCCTAGTCTTTCTTAGCATTGTGTCTGAACTGAACAGTAATTGTTGTCTTGGCCATTTCAAACTGGATTTATAGTTGGGCTGCACATTAACTCTAGATTTTAACAAAATCACAGTTTGGAAAAGTGCCATTATCCAAATTGCAGAAGCTGAAATTTTTAGATAAAGTTAAAATATGTGACAAGACAGCATTATAATGAAGTACTGTAGTGCTGCAGAGATGTCCTATTCTACAAATTAATTCCTACAGATGTAAGAAAACATGTTTACAGTACAGTCACCAACAAATGTCACGTCATCAGGACTTTTATGAAAATGTAATTGTGAGGCAAATTCATTCCCACCAATGGTGAGTCATATCACAATTATAATATATGTAAAAAAAATCACAATATGATCATATTGTGCAACCCTCGTTTTCAGTGAACTGAACCCTTAAAGAAAGCATTCATTTTCTTTTGTTTTTGTCAAACAGGTGATGGACAGCTGAGTACTGAAAAATAAGTTTATTTGAAAGACAATCAGTTTAAAGTTTAATAATAGTTTTACTTACCTATCTGGAAAAAAAACATTAAAGCTGTGCTTGTTGCTGCTCCACAAATAATAATAATAACAATAATAATACATTTAATTCATATTGCACCTTTCTAATCACAGGTTTGTAAACAATAAAGTGTAAAACAAAATGAGAAATTAAATAATACAAATATCAAACCTTTGGGCTCTGCTCTTGACATTGTAGACACATCATTTCTCTCCTCTTCTGCCTCTCACCTGCATTCACATGGATTCATTTTGCCCGTCCCCCGAACTGGTCATTTAAGAATAAATAACAATAATGATAACAATAATAACTCTCTCTCTCTCTCTCTCTCTCTCTCTCTCACCCTCACTCTCTCCCTCTCTCTCTCTCTCTCTCTCTCCCTTGCTCACTCTCCTGTGGTTGTTACACTGGCAGGGCAGCCATTTGTTGTGTTGGAACTAGCCTTTTTTGATAATGGATGTGCACCAAGTGGTTCTTTGAGATGACTAATGGTGAGCATCTGGAGAACTGAGTGACATAGAAACATGGCGGTGTGTGGTCAGGTTTTCTATTAGATTCTTTCTTATATTTTGAAGTAGTTCAACATGTCTGCTGTGAGCAGAGTGCAGTTTTCACACACAGCTTACCCTCTACCTTGTTTTATGTATACCTGCAAGTGGTTATCAGTGTCACACCAGGCACATCTAATCCTGCAGTCATCCAGCACTGAAGCAGGGAGCATTGCTGCTTCCAGGCAGCTTGGGCCTGAGGCCTGAGTTGTTCCAACATCCACACATCCTCCTGCAGCCTGATCCATCAGAAGACAGGCAGAGAGAAAATGAGAAAGACACATGAGAGGCCAGTGTGTGGGAGGGAGATGGTCATTGGCTGCAAGCAAGGGAAGAGGTCATCGTCAAATAAACAAATGAAAGAGACTAAGAACACAATAGGAGACAGAACAATACAAGGAGACAGACAGGTAGATGAAGCCACTCAGCTCCCTCTTCTGGCTGAACCTCTTGTTTCTGATTGCTCCAATTACCAAAGAGCGAGATAAAAGGTTAAAGCTACTCTATTCTGAGAATTTCAATTAGCCTCAAGCCAGTGTCCAGCATTGTATTTGATTTAGCCCACTGCAGCTACTGTGTTGTTGTTTCCATTAGTTTTTTTTTTGGCTCATTTGGTGTGTTTGGATTGGTGCTGGATGTTTGTTTGGCATGGGCCACTGTGACTCCACCTCTTTTCCTGACGTGCTCCATCGATCCGTCTCTAATCTCGTTTTGGCTTCCTGACAGAGCTCACTTCCCTCAGGCATTAATTATGCCTCCATGTGATTTATATCAGTGAGCTCCAGTACCCAGCACTCTTCCCTGTCTAATCCAATCGGATCCACGTCTGTGGCCCAGCCACTGCAGCTCTCACCCAATCAGATATATTGAGTATGTGTCGCAAGTGTTTCCCCTTGCTTACACCCCCCTAGAGCAATATCACCCATCAGTCCTCAACAGCTCCACTGCATCCATTGCTCTAAAGTCCTCCTGTGTAAAGAATGCATTGTGTTGCACCAGAACACAGCTGTGAAGAGGGCAGATGTGTTCAGTGCAGAGCCTCTAATCCACACACACTCCAGCTCATGGATGAAAAGTTGATTTAGAAACAGGATAAGCTGGTATCTAGAGGTCCAGCTGATCCATGGATTATTTTACTTCTGAAGATGCTGATGCAGGAAATTACTGAACTTTTTTCTTCACTGGAATATAAAACTGAAACAGGATGACTGGTTGGATGTAGAAGCTGTCTAACCTGCTTGGTGACCTCTGTCAGTCAGGATATATTTGGAATTACAAAACCAGGTTCAAGATGAGCTTTATAGGCAAGCGACGTTGGGACAGCATGATTAACAACTCATCTCTGGGCTACACCTTACATGGAGGAAGTGTCCCGAACCTACTGTCCCCTCCACGTTCCGAGGGCCTTGGTACCCTCAAGAAGAGACTGTCCATGGACATCTTGCGGAGCTGGGCACCGGACCTGGGGAGCCTCAGTATGGGGCTCAATCTCAATTTGAGCCCAGTGAAATGGCCCTCACTAGTTACTGTGTGCAAGTGGAAACAGACCTTAACAGAGAAGCTAAAGAAGAGACACTGTGGCACAGTTGACAAATCACAGGTTAGAAAGCTCACACTTGCTCGATGCTTGGACCGCGTGTTGGAATGTTTTAATTGTTTATTTTTAGAATGTTTAGGCCTTTTTTGCACCTTTCTTTCAGACCCTATAGCTAATTAATTTCACTGATTGACCATGCCTTAAATGTATCTATAAAAGCGCACAGGTTTTACCTCTTGAACTTTTATTTAACTGTATTTGAATCCCACTTAGATTTAGACTCCTCTTCAAGTCAAGCTGGCCAAGAAAGCAGCATCAAGATAAACAAGATGCAGACAAACAGAAAATACAAATTAATGTCAGTTGAAAAGAGCAAAAGGCAGGCTCATAGTGCAATGCTATTTTAATCCTGACTTAACAAAGATAGCACCTTAATGACTCTGCCAAAAAGTCCCTCATTGTTACTGTAGGTTTAAACACAGTGAGAGAGCAGCTACGTATAATGAAACCATCCAATACTCCTCTGACTTTTCAGCCTGCTCCATTTGTTATATGTAGTGTACTTAGAAATGTAGCTTTCACACAAGTTCCTTAAATGTCTGGAATTCATTAGGTAGAAGATATTTTTTATTGGACTTAACATGTATCAGTTAATAAAATAGCTGACTGGTGAGCTGTCACATCAACATCCATTGGTTTTCTGCAGGTTTGACAGAGTTGATTTCCACTGCTGTCTGGGTTGTGTCATTAATGACATAATATTCATAGGGCCGGATCTACTAAAGGTTTGCGTGTATTAAAACGTGTGCAAACTCCTTGCACACACAAAAGAAAAAATGTACAAACTGATTTACTAACAGTGCGCAAAAAGGGTTGCGTCTGTCAAAGGTGCAAAATAGCGCGTCTGCATTCAGCTAGTACGTTTGCAGCGATGAATATGCAACATGGGGCGTTTACACGCAATTGTGCGTGTTGTAGGTGGAGAAAATGTAAATATATTAATTTAGCAGTGATTTATCAATAAGTGATTTATCAAACCTGAAAGCAATTTTGCCGATAGAAACTGCGTCTATATTTACCACGTCTCAAAGGAAGGTGCAAATGGTTTGTATGCGTAATTGTGCACACATGGCTGCCGTTATTGTTGCAAGAAGGAGATGCCGAAACAATGGAAGGAGACGCTGAGAACGCATTTTCCACCCTCGTGTGAACATTTTTGGGATGAATGAGGAAACTATCATTAGAACATATCGCCTATCCAGCCTTGCCACTTTGGAGCTGTTGGAGGAACTCAGAGCGGATTTGGAGCCAGCTACGAGAAGGAGTCACGCAATACCTGCAATAACAAAACTCCTTGCAAGTTTACTATTATTATTATATTTATATTATTATACACCAATTTTTCTTTTGTTCTTCTTCTGATGTCTTGGTATCTCCTTTTCACTTCATCCACTGTTCGCCTGTTTTTTCCAACAGCATTAACTTTTTCACCAATTTTCTCCCACACGGCGTTCCTTTGCGCAACCGTCAGATTCCTTTGCTGCAGCTCATTGAAATGTTTGTTCGCTTCCTCTACCAACACTTCTAATTCCAAAGGGTCGAATTTCACTTTGCGCTTTCGCTCTCTCAAACTCGCCATGCTGAAAACCATGAAACACGCTAAACCCTCATTTAAATAGGCGTTTCTCCAACACGTTTGCACCTGTTGTCATTACCGCAATCACTCTTAGTAAATCGCCCGCAAACCGCGGTTCAACCCCACACGCAAATTTCTAGATTGCGCACGCAAATTAGTACAAGCAATGTGGGATCTTAGTAGATCCGGTACATAATGTTTTAATGTTTTCAGTATCTTCCACTATACTTTGGAGTTTAGGGCTATTTTAGTTGCATAGAGTATAAAGGGAGAATGAGGAATTATGTTTTAAATGACATTTTCTTTCACTCTTGAATTGACTGTGTAGAGTCCCCCAGTGTGCATGACATGCTTAAGAACAGTTCATTTTAGAAGGAGATGTTTTAGCTGGTGAAGCTGTTGGATTGTAAGGATGGTCGGTCCTTCGGTTGCTCTTTTGGTTGAATCCATTTTGATTTGGTTGGATGTGAGCAGGGAGCACAGCCTCTAGCTGTTAATGGGACATTTAGTCTTTTTTTTTCTACGTGAAACTTTTCATGGCAATGTTCGCTCATGATAGAGCTCCTAAAAGCTGGTATTCATCAGGGTAATATGATATTGTTGTTAATGTAACTTATTATGTATTAGTATTATTATTTTGCATTATGTTCTTTGTAAATTATTTGTTGTAGTAGTTGTTATACTTCACTTATTTTGTGGAAGGGTAATCTAAATATATTGAGAATAATTATGACAATGAATAGATTTAATACTAAGAATATGGAAGACTCTGAAGTCACTGTTCACTGTTACATCTTCGAAAAACTTTGAGAGAAAAGATTTGAGGTTTATAATAATAATGATTCATTTAAAAGAGCACTTTTCAAAATAATCAAAGATGCTTTAATTAATTAATGAAATAAACCTAGAAAACACAATACAGGCACAAAAGGGCAACAGATATTAAATAAAACAGTTTTAAAAAGGTTAGTTTTGTGTAATTCAGATAGACTGATGCAGTCACAGATGTGTTTGTGAAGAGAGTTCCAGAGGGGTTAGCTGTATAATCTAAATGTATTGTTTGGTCCTGAATGGTGTGTGATATTTCCCACAGGTGGAGAATTGTGGTGGTGGGTGGCTTGGCTTTGCGTGGCATAGCGTGACATGGCGTGGCATAGCAATCACTTCTGGGTAGAAAAACCCTGCATCACACATTAGCTTAAATAAAATTTTACGGCCTCCTTTTAATGATGCTATTTCCATGTTCAATCCAAACTAGCAGTTAGACTGAGAAACACTACTGTGTAGATATCAAAGATGCTAGCAAAGCCACTCAGTACATGAAATAAGTACAGCAGAAATGTTAGATAGGTCGTACCACTTTGTTTAACTATATATCTTTAAATGTTACAGCTACGACTGATAAAAACAACAGAATTCTAGTTCTATGACAGCTGGTTGCTTTGTTCATCACTCAATGCTAATTGTATTAGCTGCTTAGGCCTATTCACTTGCCCTAGCTAGCTTAGCCTCTTGGTGCTGTATTCATTTTTGTATTTTTGCTGCAACTCACCAAACCAGGAGTTCCTCTGCCACTTGGCAGGTTTTAGTGAACAGGGCCTCTCTCTCACACATGCTCTCACACACACACACACATGCTCTCTCACACTCACACATGCACTGTCACTGTCACCGTTCTGGTTTGCTACCATTTATATTCCTCTCCACACGGTGTTACCCAGCATGTGATAAATGCTCTGACATAAACACCCATCAACACACCCTTCATTTGACTAACTAACTAACTTTGACTGTGTGCATTATGAAATTACATTGTCTTGATTGGAAAAAAAAGAAAAGTTTTGAGATTTAAAACAAGGCAGATTATAGTCTAACTGGCCAGGCCTCCCAATAACAGCCTATGGACACATAGGTGGGAACAGGAGGTTGGTGTCAGGATTGGAGGCTGCAGGAAGGAGTGTGGTAATGCGAAAGTGAGTGAGGTAGGAGGAGGCCTGCTTATGAAGGGCTTTGTATGTGAAGTGAGTAAGTTTGAATTTAATCCATTACGGGACAGGGAGCCAGTGGAGTTTCAGCAGTGGAAAGGAAAAGGATGGACAGAGACAAGTTTTAATGATGAGAGCTGCATGGTGTTCTCATAAGAAGAGTCAAAGATTACTTTAAATTTGTGGATGCACCGATGCTGCTGAGGCAAAAGTTGTGTGGGGTTTTGGCAAGAACTTTGGGACTAATGATGATCGTTTGGGATTTTTCACCATCCAGTTTGAGAAAGTTTGCTTACATCAAGGATTTAATTTCAGTAGGCATTTGGTCACAGTGGAGTGAGTTGCTGTGGAAGTTAACACTGTGTCGGTGGGAGATGTTAACATCTGTTTTTGTTTGTAATCCACCTTTCACAAATTTACAAGTAAAAAAGCTGTGATGGCCTGAAGCTCTTGTTCTGTCTCTCAATATAAAGTGCAGTTTGTAAGTATTTAAACTCTGAAACAAGTTTTCTTGATGAAAACTTCTTGGTTTTAAAGAACACTGCAGAACACAAAGCTTGGGGTGATTTGTCATATTAGACAATAAAGTGTATTGTTAAACTGTAAGATATTCTGACTCCTTTTTATATTTTTTGTGTTTTAGTGTTTTATAACCACAATTGAGGGATCATTACAAAAACTGTGTGTATATCGGCCGATCTATCGATATTGGAATTTTCTCGATGCTCTCGATGCTTTTCGGATGCTCTCCTTGCTATAGGTGTAACCAGGTTGCCTTGGGCCTTAGTTTATATTGTTTGTGTAGTTCCAATTTTGTGAGCAGTCACATTGGTCTAGCTCTCTACTGATTTGAATAGAGAACCTCTATTATTGTACAAAAATGTTTTTCATAACCATTCAACTAGAGTTGGTTATTTTGGGATATTTTTATATCCAGAAATATGTCAATACTGGTATGTAATCATTTAAACAAGTTTCATCTCGTTTCCTCACAGGTGACATTTAAAAAAAAAAAAAAATCATTATAGCCAATCATTTGATTAGATATTCGTTTTTATTGTGTGACAGGAAACAAACCACACATGTCTTTGCAGCAGAATGCCATTAGCTAAAAGGCTGCCAGATTAAATATGTAGATTTTCCAAATTTAGATTCTGATACAATGTGGTGTCAGTCCTGTGTGTTTGCTTTAATGGATATGTGTATCAGATTTTATTTAATTTTCAAACTTTTATTTAAACTTGAAGAACCATTGAGGTTGCCCGAGGTACCTCGAGGATAAGCCAGTCAGTTGAGCGAGTTCGATAAGTTCCAAAGTTCCAGTTCAGCGTCATTGATAGGTATGGTGGTAGCTTTTCAACAAGGGCTTTATAGATAAAAAAAATACTGATTATTACGCCTCTCTGTAAGTGAACACCAACCCAATTTTTTGAACAGTATACAATGGTAAGTACCATAACTATCAAGAGATAAGAGCAGCAGTACAGAGGGAAATAAGTAGCAGCACAAGAGTAAGTCTCAAAAAATAGAGACAATAATAAGGAGAGAATAAAATAACAATTTCAATAAAAATATAATAAAAACTATTAGAATAAAGATAAACATACTATATACAGTAACTGTCCTTGTGTGTACATGATGTGTGCATTATATAATAAATGTGCCTGTGCAATATATGCATTGTGCAGGGTTCCTGAGATAATAAATAACAACAGAACAAAAAACAGTCAGTCTTTAAGTGACAGTGAAGTGTTTGCTTGAGTCCTTAGTCAGTGGAGAAAGGAGGTGTTGGGAGCTGTGGTGGTGGTGTTGTGTAGTCTGATCGCTGATGGTATGAAAGAGGCCCCCAAGCACGTGGTTAGATGAGTCTGTGGCTGAATGAGCTCCTGAGTTGCCTCAGCTCGGCGTAGAGAGGGTGAGAGGGATTGTCCATTATAGCTTGCAGCTTCAGTAATAAATCTGAGAGCAGAATGATAGACAGAGTCGAGGGGTTTAAGAGTGGTAGATTACAAGATCATTTGGAAATTGGTCCTTAATCATCTAGGTCATCTCTGTCTCCTCCTTTATCTAAAGGGGTTCAATGAGCCAACTTCCAAACAAAAGAGAAGATGCTTGTTGTGATAAAAAGATTCAATATATGTGCTAATGGCTCTGTGATAAGTGGTGCAACAGTCTTCAAAAAATAAAAGAATCTAAATTGTCCTCTCCAATAGAACTGGATCGTGATCGTGGTTCATGGTTCATGGTATATACACGATCATTTTTAATACTGGCAGGCCCTGTGTAAACCTTTTCAAATAAATGCCCAGCATCAGCAAAGTGTTTATTGATAGCAAGGCAAACCTCTCTCTGCTCAGAAATCAGATGGTCACCACGTTTAATATTGAAAGGTTGATATTTCGTGGTTATGTTTTTGTTTGAGATAACTGCTTTCCAATAGTTTGCAGGGTTTGAATAGCAGCTGGTCATTAGTTCTACATAATTATTACATTGGCAGCTCTCACAGATGATGTGCATTTATTTCTAGGCTGTCTGAATGATAACCAGAGTGTTGGATCTCTGGAGGGTCTGGCAAGTGACCACACACTGTTTAAATAAAGCTGATAATTCAGGTGAAAACCAACCAAAACTGGAACTGCATCTAACTTTGCATGCAAACTAAGTACAAATGCCTGTCTATAATGCCTCCACTAAACAAAACATACACATACAGTATACATATAGTATGACCAATGCACATGGGTGCACGAATGCGCACCCGTATAAGTATCACCACTGAGTTCATAATGAACAAGCCGTAAAAGAAAAACAATCCATTATGCTGACTGTACCATAATGTCAGTCTGTTAAGTTGATCATGAGACAGATTAAACTTTGCAGTTTTTTGTTTTGTTTTTGAACAGTGAACAACGTTCTGTTCATAATGTTTTGCAAAATTAGAATTTGATTTGTTTGAATCGTTGTGTACACCGTTCACCAGGCAGTGGCTGAGAGGAACATGCCTGCTCAGAGAACAGACAGGTGAAAACAACATCAATATGTATTTTACGTTTGCATTCGGGTCAGTAATAAAAGGCTACTGCATTTCTAAAAATAAAATCCTTTTATTCCCTTCCTTGGAAAGACTGTATGACTGAAAAGAGCAGCAGATTTTCCTCCAGCATACTCCTTAAGTGCTTCTCGTTAGTCAGGCCTACAGCTTGAGGATGATCTGTAAGTGCCCTCGTGTGGCAAGATCGATGTATTGCATAAAATGCAAAAATAAAAAAAATAGGCAGTTAAAGGGTTCTTTTCTTTGTTTGTACGTCAGAGTCAAGGTGTACTTCCTCTTACAATTGATGCATATAATGGCATTTACATTTTGTTGTGAATGTAGGCCATATACACCTGAAAGTTTTTTCTTTTCTTCAATGTACATATGTTTTTCTTTGTATATATTTTGATCTCAGGTAGAAATGTCACCATACCTCCATAAAACCAATGTTTCTGGCATCACTGCTTGCACACTACTTGAGTGAAGCATTTTGTTGATTGAAATGCCCTGTAAAAAAAATAGCTGGGAGTGGGGGCCTTAACTGGTAAGTCATTTTTTTGTGTCCTGTAATCCTACTCCATGAATGAAAAGCAGGCCACATGTCAATGTCACAGGAGGGAAAAATGGCCAATTACAGCAATTCAGCTTCCCACCCCCAGTTCTCGTACTCAGTGTAGAGAAGACTGTCTTCCTTAGTGCCAGCGGCCAGAGTGGCTGAGTGCTGTTCAATCAAGTGGCACTGACACACTAAATGACCTGTCAGATTTTGATTGGCTCATCCCGAGTTTGTGTCAAGGGTCAAATGGTATCTGAGTGGAGCGTCGATGGGTACGTCCCATTTCACCTAAATATCATCCACGTTTCCCTAATTTGTGTCTTTTCCTTGGTATCATTCCCTCGTACTGATGAAATGAGACGTCCTTTCCTCTGAAGTGTCACATGAAGCGACCCAGCGATCACAGCTGGATCAGCTGTCAGTCGGCTTTAACAGCTGTAGAGACATTAGATGAATATATATATGAATATATAATCTATATATATTTAAATTATAACAGAACTTAAACTTGTTGAGACATTTAACTAATCAATAAAGTTAAACTCTGTATAATTACTGTGTGTAAGTACGCAGAGATCTGTTAACGGAGAGACGCACTTCTATCGTTTCTTATAGTGCAGGTAATGTGATGTTTTCCTCATTAATGACATGTATTATTTCACCCACCAGCAGCCCATCTGATATTAATCACAATGTTTAGTTTTATGACCTGGACCGCCCAACACAGATTCCCCGCACTGTCCATGGATATAGGCCTACCTGTGATCCATCTCACCACTGTGATAAAATCAAACGTGTGTCTGCACTTTAAGTGTAATCAGTTCAGATACTTACATGATTAAAGTTATAGTGAATATAAGTTAGACCTACACTTGGAAATAAGACTGTGATGAACTTGATTCACAGATGTCTTAAAATACAGCTGTTATTTCTTTTGCAGTTAGCACTCTGCATTATTTCAGCTGCTGTCTGGGCCCTACATTATTAGCCATCCTGTCCTTTATACCTGTTTAAATATCTTTGAAGCGGACGGCAGTTCTCTTTAGTTTTTCAAAGGCTCTTCTCTGGAGAAACTCTAACAGCTGGATCTGCATCTGCTTTGCTGTCTGGTTTTGCGGTTTGTTCGAGTTCAGTTCCTGTTTCATTCTCACAGTTTTATCACTCACTGGACATGTTGGGATGTGATGCTCCTGCTGATATCTTGATTATTCATTTTCATACAAACGAAGCTTCTGTAAACACAGTAAACTTCTCCTGGATTTTCTTTGTGAACCCACAACCTTAAAGTTCAAGCTGCAGTCTGTATTTATACTGTGTACTGCGTATTTGTACTGTGTATGTATACTGTGTACTGTGTATTTATACAGTGTACTGTGTCCTGCTCAGAGGCACAGGCACCATTTCAACTTGCACATGTTTATATATTTATTCATTATTTTCCTCTGTATCCAGTAATATTCTGATTGTGAAATAACCATGGAGCGTTAAAAGTCAGCGCCAGCGGGCTCCTATCTCCTGTATTACAGCGAGTGAAGTGCGCATGTACATCTTATAACGAGGAGCTATGGCCAAATACTTTTGCCCCCGGGGCTGGAAGTACATCGCCTCTCAGTAACTTTGCACAATGTAGAACATTTTGAATCTATGTTTTTATTGCAGATTATACATGTTACTCACTAGGTTGCTCATTTAAACGTATACAATGAAGGTCTATACGATTCTTCTTCATGTGGGACAGGTGGGGCGGTGCCCTAGAGCCCCCTGTTGACGAGCCACCACTGATGCTGATGTTCTTCACAAACACCCTACCCCTGTTTATTTATATTTTTTAGCAATCCAATTTACCCTTATAAAGTACAGTATATCACCTGCTCTTCTAAATCAATCAAATTGCAGTCATCTTTATTTACTAAAAGAACACAAGTAAAATGGAAGAAAAGCAGCCGTGCTGAAAATTGCGTGTTCCATGCAGTATGGTTTAAGGTGCAAAATATGGTAGGAGGTAGGGGTGTGCAGAGCAGCCGATATTTGTACCTGTATTTGTATTTGTTGAGGGGGGAAAAGTATTTGTATTTGTATTTGTATTCAAGTAAAATTCAAAATAGGCGTAAAAATATATTTTACACTTCTAATTTTCGTTATAGTGTAAGTATTCTTTAATTATCCATTATAATAATTATGGATATGCAATATTGGTTGATGTTTTCCATAAATCCAGCAATGAACATGTAACAAGGAATGTCATTGAAAAGAAAATAACATAACAGCCATTACCTCATCCATGGTTACACCAACAACTAATAAAATATCATTGTGAACATTATGAACCCCACCACCACCCGTCCTTGCTGGAGGACGTTGAACAGACAGAATAGAAACAAATAATACTTAAAAGAACTGTTCTTTCTAATGCACAGAGCTCCAAGAACTAAACTTGATCTGTAAATAATATGACATAGTAGCCTATAGCTAACAGTCATTATGCTTCTGGCCTCTACCTGGTCTTTTTACTAAACTTAGCCAACTCCTTTCTTCATTGCCTAAAACCCAACCAAAGCACCGAGCAAAGAATGTTTTTCCCCCCCCGGTCTGCTGTCAGCAGGGTCGCCGGCTGCAGCAGCCTCGCGCCCGTGAAGTGGGCTCAAGCCGCGTTCAGCCGCGCTCGAGCGGAGCGGGGGAGAGAAACAATGTGTATTTCTTTTACTCTGTGGAAGATCTCCCAACGGAGTGAGGGACAAAGCAAGTGGGACAGATCTGCCCAGTCCCTGAGCAGCGCGCGTTTCACAGACAAGCCACAACGCAGAGTGTCAACAACGTCACCTGGTTCAGCAGCACCATGGACAGCTGCGGGGGCGGGGGGTCGGAACAGCGGTGTTTCCACCCCCCCACCTCCGACTCCTGAACGTCACTCACTCACTCATCCGGGCATGTACTGCGGTCTCATGAGGAAACGTAGCTTTTTGATATGATGCTTTTCTTGTTCCCGAATACAAATATTTTTTAAAGTATTTGTTCGAAATAAGTATTTGTAAAAAAACGTTATTTGTGCCTTTCCGAATACCGTATTCGGGTTCGGCTCCACCCCTAGTAGGAGAAAATGGAAATTCATTTTAACAACCACTACATCTGGTTATCACTCCTGACTGACCACTGCCGCAGAAGAAACTGTCTGAAATTTTACATCTAGAAACCCAAGTGTAAATACTGCAGCACTTTTTTTAATCAAAAACAGAGGGAGAAAAGAAAACAGTGATACAATATCCTAATAGTTAAGAGGATGAAAACCTTCCAGTTTCAGCAGTAAGAATATTGAAGTAAATGAAAAGATGCATCATAATGTTTCTTTCCAGCAGCTCTAATATGCAGGTTGTAGTTATCTTTAATAACACAACATCCTGGTGTGGTATTATAAAGGATCTACTACTATTTAACCTATTAACCGTTTCTGTTTTAAAAAAAACTAGAAAAATTGAAATAGGAAAATGTCACCATAACAGATTTTCTTCATCAAGACATCCTAATAGATTTTATCACTGATGACTTTGTGTACTGACATAATCTCGCAATATCTTATGGTTCAAGATTTATTTTGCAATTTAGAAAAAATTGCCCCTGTAAATTCAGCAGTGTCTCTCAAGTCAAAGCAAGTATATTAGTGCCGTGAGATATATATAGAAAACATCAGATTCTATGTTACATGCAGGGATTGCAAGGATTTAGAGGCTTAAACTGATTGGTCCCTGATGCAGGTCAAGCACTCTTAGAAGTAAAATCTTAATTTAAAAACTCAAGAAAAGCTCATTCAAACACAAGAGTCACTTCTCAGAGAACTGAATTACTGGGTCAGAATTTGTCACATAGCTGCTATATAGTTAGAAATAATCATTTCAAAATGAAACACAATAAGGAAGTGATCATCGGGGTGGCAGGATTTTAAGGTAGTAATACTCACTCACACACAAGACCTGTTAGTTGAGTTAGTGCATCAGTGAGAGCAGGAAAAGTCTTTTTGAGGGGATGTGACAACATCTTTGTGGGCTGTAGCTTTTGGAAAAATAGGGATTCAAATGTGGCATTATTATAGGTCTCACTTTGTTGGAGTGTAGTTACCGTCTAACACAATATAACACATCTGATATCAACAATCTACAGAGAGGAGGATTAGAAGTGTAAAGAAGCCTCGTAGATTTCTGTACAAGTCACTAAAAGCAGGCCTGACTCTACACTGGCATGTGTGCATATTGTAGACTTAAATGGAAGCAAATAATTTAATGTAAGAGATGAGTCAATTAATATGTTCATGAATGTATTCCATCGACTATAAATAGAAGCACGCCACAACATGAAGGGACAAACACAAGCCTGCACTGAATACCAAACCTTGAACATCAAGATCAACATCCACCAGCTAATTATCTGTTTTTTGTGTTTCCATAACCTTAATCTTTAATTATATGAACGTGTATTTATGTGCTTTAGATTTTAATTTGGGACTCCCATTGGAAGGGAAGTAATGTCGTGCAGTATGTGACAATTGCATGTAGTATAACAAATTATAAAGCAATTTTCACTCAGGTTGTGAAAAGTTTGGAATTCGTATATGATCATTCCACCTGATTAATATGTCTGCAGGGAGCCAATATTAATGTTACAGAGGGTCAAATTTAAATGTTTTCATTGAAGTGGCATTGACTCTCCTTTGTCACCAAAAAAACATAGGTGTGTTGATGGCTTATTACTGAGACTCAGACTTTGATCCTTTGATGCATGAATTATTAAATCACAAAGAAATAATTGTTTTTAGTACAGTATAAAAAGTGATTCTGATATAACTGTTAAATCCTTTTATTCTCAGAAAACCAGACAGGTAAAATCAATATTTTCAACTAAATAAGATGTGAGAATTTAACCAAATTTTAATAATAATTTTATTGTATATCATTTTTCTGTGACTGAATCTATATCTGTCTACTCCACTGGACGTTATTCACCAAAGGGTATTTTCTGCCTACTGGGTTTACATTTAGATAAAACGGGCCGATCTGTTGAAGAGCATTAGATATTGCTGTTAAATTGAACTATTCAAGTGTAAATTACATCATAATTTTAAATAGAACATGCAAAATAAGGTACTTGGTACTACTTTAACCCTCTTAAAATGACAAAGAGATGCAAAGACAATAATCAGATGGAATTGTGGACAATGCTTCGGGCCTTCTGCCACCCGGGGGTTGAACATGGTTCTCCAGCTTAGATGGTTTCCAAAATATCTGTCCACTGTAGTGGGCACCATGCATTAAAGATATACAAATTATATTTCTGGCTTGTCTTGTGTAGGTTTCCTCGATGTCTGATAATGCTGTAACTATAAAATCTAAAGGTCATACTGTATCTTGATAGTTGGTTATGGATTCAGCCTCTAATGCTGACCATCCTCTATCTTCAAATAGGGTTGTGTTCAAGAACACAGAAATGCAGGAAAGCAACAACATCCAATGTTTATAAAATTAGGCACATGAACAAACTTGTAAATAAATGGAAGAGTGAAGAAGGGATGTCAGAAATGGCAACTGAACTGAGAGGTCTGCGCTTGTTCATCTGTGCATCTTTTTCTAACTGACCAATTATCCATTCAACCATGTCCCCTGCTACCCACACACGCGGGCGCGCACACACACACACACACACACACACACACACACACACACACACACACACACACACACACACTCAGGCTACCCACTGATGCGCTCTCTCCTACGAGGGCATGCTGTTTGCTGCCTCAGTCAGCTCTGATGAGATATTATTCTCCATCACTGACTGTTTTGTGGCTGTCGCCTCTGGTAGACGGAATGGGTAATGATAACGCCCACATACATACTAAAGCATCATGTAACAGGATAGAAAAAACAGGTATCTCTCCATAGCTAAACCTTTTTTTTTGTTGTATCACAGTGTGGAAAGCTGTCATGTTGACATCATCACCACATGAGAATTCAAAATAAACAGTGTGTGTTTGTGTGTTTCAAACATCGTGAGGCACACAGCTTGTTTCCTGTTCTCACATACAGACGACGTTGATGCTAAAGCAGGCGGATGTTTAGGCATCATTTGCTCTCAAGTAAAAGCCCTGTGATCCTGGTTCCATCTGACAAAAGAAGTGGGGGAGGTCAGGGTCAAGAAATGCAGTGTCTGATGACACTGAATAAGCATGCTTCCAGTCTATTATGACAAAATATAAGTCCAGTGTTCTCCCATTCTTTTAGCTCTGCTTTCTGTCTCCACCAACTCCTGGATCTGTCTTTTGTTTGGTGCTGGGATAGAAGGCATGTTATACTGTGTTCATCAGAGACTTTCACTGAAAAAAGATGCCTGCTGAGGGTGGAAGGCTGATGATAAATTTCTTTGCAGGCTTTAAAACAAAAACTGAGCAAAATGAGGCCAAATAGCCCAGTATAGCTGAGGGAAATTAATTGTTTGTGGATTTGTTACAGTGGGTAGGACAAAATATTGATTTGCCAATATATGGTATTGTTTCCTCTTACAATATGACTATGTATACACTGGTGCCAAATATTGATATTTTTATGAAACGTGCAGGTGCTGTGAACAGATTCCCCTGACAATTTTCCTTACTAGAGTCACCACTCTATAACTCCTTGTGGTTTCAACTTCTGTAAACTGAATTTACACAGATTGAAGAGAATTTAAAGAGCCAAACTTTTTTCCTTTGTTTAAACATTTTAACTCCAGAGTTGTTCTCCTTTCTGGCAGTTCAGCCTTTTACTAGTTTATGGCTGTTTTACAGTTGAATGATGGCACACATGGCCAAATGAAATTCTGTGAAACTGACACCATAATGCAGAGAACAAATACATAATTCCTGCATTTTGTATTTTTTAGTTTGACAGATATTATGATGTATCATTTGATGATTGTCTTGCAATGTATTGATTACAGCAGAATCACTGAATCATGATGCAATCTTTATCTTGGACAACATTTTGTGAATGCTATCGTATTGTTAGTTACTCTGTGATTCCCTTTTCTATTGCCCTGTTCTGACAAATGTATTAGCAAATATAATGGCTACCTATGTATTTACACATCAAACAGACACAGAGGAGCGTTAGCATTGATTAGTGCTAATGTTTTTATTAATGCTAATGCTAAAGCTTTTATTTGTCTTATGCCACGGCTCAGGTTGCTGTGAGCTAGACACATGAAACTTGGCCTAATAACTGGAAATGGTTTGCAAATGCTTCCCAAGAAATATGAGCCTAAAAATTGGACACGCAAGTCCAGCTCAAAGTGCTCAACAAAA
This sequence comes from Pagrus pagrus, assembly GCF_965226575.1. Lineage (NCBI taxonomy): Eukaryota > Metazoa > Chordata > Actinopteri > Spariformes > Sparidae > Pagrus > Pagrus pagrus. Next base: position 29,348,330 of record NC_140198.1, on the reverse strand, counting down.
AAGCATCCTGGTCCATACAGGTCTGTGATGATGCATTTTGTGCTGTGCCGTGACTAAGACACACACTATTCCAAATGAGCAAGATTGGTCAATAAAAAAAATGGCCACTATCAATCAAAATATCTTTGCAAAGGGCTGGGCTTTGAATAAATTGGCCATAACTCACTAACCATCGGTCCAATACCAGTCAGCATTAAAGGTGGATATATTCATAATCGTACACGAGTTGTCCTTGAAATATCTGATTACACTTCATTTGTTATGATGATTTTCTTTTGGATTTCTTTAGAGCTCATTTCAGTTGAACATTCCTTTATATTCAAAACTCAGAAACACTTTGGTTTGGTCATTCTTCTGTAATGCGGTCAGAATGATTTATAATGACATTATAAAACCAGGCAAATATAAACACAAACATGTATAAACACAAATACCAGAGACTCGTACTGAAAACAGATGCCTACTCCTAGTGGAAGGCTGATGATTGTGGCTTTAAAACAAACACTGAGCAAAATTTAGTCCAAATAGCTTTGTAGAGCTGAGGGGAACAAAAAGTTTGTGGGTTTGTTACTACAGACAACACCTAAAAATATGCAGCTTTAGATACAGAACTGGTGTCACCAAGCTTTATTTCCAAAAAATAAAATCAGAATGTTCAACTCTTCTTTAGCTTTTCGTCTGTGATCCTTCACATCTAGCCATTCCCACAAAGGCAGTCTCGGGATTTGTATTCCATGCTCTGGTTGCCCCCAATTCCCAGCAGCAAGACCATCAATTGTTTCTGCCTGGAGGTGCGGATGCTGTCAAGCAGCACTGCCAGTTGAGTCATTTATTGACAGAGGGCTGGCAGCTACAGACAACTCTCTCTCTCTATCTCATGCTGTTCTTATCTGCCTTTCTCCTTCCCATCATTTTCTCTTATTCATCTCCCTTTTTCTTCCCCTTGATCACCCCATTCCTCTTTCACTCAGCTCTCCTCCCTCCATCTCACTCTGTTTTCCTCTCGAGTATCTCGCTCCATCCTTCTCTGTCTCTCTCTCCCCTCTTCCTCCCTCCCCTTTCTCTCTCTCTCATTTATCGTTCTCACACTCCAGAAGCTCTGACACACACACACCCTATGTAGCCTGTACAGCTACAGCAGCCAGCCACTCGAGTCATTCATCATTCATTTTGCCAGAGCGAGCGACTCATACATCAGGCAGGATCGTGTCTTGTGTTTGATGACTGTAACAGTAACCTACAGAGGAGGAGCAAAAAGAAGCAAAAGACAAAGTGTTGAAGTGAGCAGAGGTTAGTGTTGCATGGCAGCAGCATGACTGCTTACCTGAGCAAACAGCAGAGTTGCTTTGCGGACATGGATGGAGGGGGGGGCTGCGGGGAGGCGCCATGTTCATTCAGCTGGCATCATCAGCACACCAACAATCAACTACATCATCAACACCGTCAACTGTGCCAGCGGTACCACTATGGATCTGTCCTCGGTGGTGCCACCCTTCCCCGAAGGGGGGGCCAAATGACTGCCTGGCACTTGGACAGCACGTCCAGGAGCCCCAACCGACTGGCAGCAGTAAGAGCTAAAGGGGGGAGCTGTGACCTGTGGCCCTCTGATTGTGGCTGCATCCAGAGCTGGCAGCCCTACCAGGTAGAACTTTGCTGTTATCAGGGTACATCAGCAGTGTCCATGTGGACCAGTGAGCTGTTGGGCAGATTTGGACTCTGTTTGAGAGTTCTGTAGTGTTAATGAAGAATATGGTAGATGATGTAGTATTTTGTTGCTGCACTTTTTCATGAAGGGAACAAATGTTGCATCACTTTGTGAATGTGTTGACTTCTATCATTGAAATATGATGGAGATTCTTCCTTTCCTTTTAAGTGGCTCGACAGGGGTCTGTCTGTAAAATGTATATTTCATTTTTGATTTAGTTTGACTAATCCTAATCTTAATCTCATTAGATTCAGTTTCAGTGGAGACTGGAACAAAGTGCAATTTTTCAAGGGTTTCCACCTTGAAACAAAACTGAATGCTCGTCTTTTTTCTGGCAATAAACAGATGTGTATCCCTCATATTGTCCAGCCACAGAGGAGAAACAGCCAGTATAGTTTGGTTTCCTGTTGAGGTGTGATCTGAAAGATGCCAGACCCTCCTGTTCAGGTTTTTTAAAAGGCTGTAGAGCTGTTTGATTGACTTGATAGTAGGTTTCATTCAAGCTAGGCTTCTAGATACTGTATTTGTTGTGTTGTGTTAGTACTACCGAAGTCTACCTCAATCCACCTGACATATGCTGAAACAGATAAAGCTGTGATAATCTTATCGGTCTACAGTAGTTCAAAAGTCAAATTAACAACAGTGATCTCTTGGACGTGCAGCAGAAAAGCGTTCATCACCATTGAAAATGGTGCTGCACATGTTATAGTCTGTGAAAACATGTTTTCCACATGTGCTGCACATGTTGTAGTCTGTGAAAACATGTTTTCCACATGTGCTTTAAATGGTACCTCATGTTACGACATGTGGAACCATAATTACCACATGTGGTCCACATGAGGCAACATGTGATCACGTGATCCACATGTTACCCCATGTTGCATCATGGGAAACTCATGTAGGGTCAGTTTCTCATAAGCTTACAAACAATCAGACTTGTTGAAACCAGTTGAGTTTTCCCCTGCAGGCCATAAGAAGGAATTCAGGTTTAAGGCACTTATGCAGCGGCTTCACTTTTCAGACCGGAAAGCTCTGTCCTGATTTTATACAGTCACTTTAATTACCTGCCATTAACCTTCCATGTTTGGTAGAGAGACATTGGCTGTTTCTCTTTTGTGTGATTGTTATTAGCAGAGCAAAATTAAGCTTTATTTTTAGATGAGATGAAACTGGTGAGTTAACAGGGGCTTACTGATCAATAAATGTGATCCTGTAGGAATTACACATAATTTGTATGTGTGTAACCGATGGACTGTGCAAGCAAATCATGATTGTGGATTTAATTATTGTAATATGTGGTGTTTGTGCAACCATAGCACAAGAGAAATTACCTCAGGGAAGGCCAGAGGGTAATGGGAGTCCATCCATCATGTAGCTAAGAGAAAAGCAAGTCAGGGAGATTGCAAAGGGGTGGGGTTGTAGCCAGCATTAGCTGCTCTCTATCCCTTTGAAATGGGTTGAGCTGGACAATGAGTATAGGCTGAAGCCCAGGAACCCATGAGGACATACTGAAAGCAGACATGTAGTGGTTGTAGTAGTGATGAACTGTAAACTGTCAGATTTGACAATTTGACAGACTGAACAGGACCTGTGTTCACCTGTCTTGTTAATATCTGTCTTCATTATTACCCTCTGCTGAAACTGAAGTGATAAATTAAGATTCATTATTTCCAATTAGACTCAATATTATCTCTGCCAGCCAGAAATTAGGACGGATGACCTTCTAGTTTGAACATAGGTCCAATCACCTCTTAAGTTTCCTCTAGCTGGCCTTTCCCATCACACTCCTCTGTTTTCTTCTCCCCCCTCACTTCTAAACTACTTCTAAAGCATCCACATTTCACATTGTGTTGTTGACTTTTTTTTACATGAGATGTCAATGAATAATTTATACACTCCCCAGTTTTCATGAGCCACTATACATAGAGGTGCCACTGAATAGAGCAGAAGTCTCATCTAGGATATACAAGCAACACACGCTGTAACATCTTAAGTATTTGATACTGCATCGTCACTCTCTGCAGCTTGATGACAGTTTTCACTATAGGAGCAAGGGTTTTACACCTTTCTCATCATCCAGTTATGTTTTAGCCGATGAATGTGTTGTTTCTGTTTTTTTAGCACAATTTACCGAGTGGAAGCTCATGAGAGAAGACAAAATACACACTCAGAGGGTTCAGTTCACAGGTTTTAGTTGAATGTTGCTGAATAATATACACAAGGAATTAGGAGGGCATCTGGACTGACATCACCACAAGCTGACCTGATTAATACAACACTCTGCATTCAGCCTTCAGTTAGACTACACAGCATTCAAGTGTGAATGTATTTTTTCTGTGCTATATAATTCATGATTCAGTATTATTAGAGCATGATATCATCACTACAGTTTATAGCTCCATTAAAGCCTCTTAACATATCAGGCACAGGCTTAATACGTTGTTGGAGGCAGTTGATCACGTGCCAATGTTAGGATGCATGAACAAGAAGAGAAATGAGCCTAAGTGCAGTTAAGCATGCCATTTATTTGCACAGTTGAATAGCCATTACCTCTTGGGCTCTGTGTGAGTGCATACATGGGGATTCATAGTGGCAGTGGTAGCCACGTGATGTTGGATTGGCTACTGAGTCTTAGAATAGTGCAAAGAAATGAAAATATATCATTTTAGATTTAAGGAATGATATTATTTCAGTATCCAGTAACAGAAATAAGATGAATGACAGATCCTAAATATATAGTCGTTTACATTACAGTTACAGAACATGTACTGTATATCATGCCAGTCTTGAGTTCCAGTGGTTTCTGCATCTCATGTTTCTGGGATGGAATGAGTGGAACACAAACTACTTTGTCACAAAAACTCATGAAGTTTGGTTCAATAATGAATTTATTACAGGTCTTCTGTAAATGTGACCAAATCTGCTGGATCAAAAATATACATACAGTAATTCTAATATTTGGTTAAATGTCTCTTGGCCATTTTCACCTCAGTTAGGTGCTTTTGATAGCCATCTAATTTTTAACCACTCCTTTTGACAGAATCCGTGAAGTTCAACTAAATTTGATCTCTTCCTGGCACAGACTTGTTTCTTCAGCACAGTCCACATGTTCTCCATGGGGTTCAAGTCAGGACTTTGGAGAGGCCGTTCCAAAATCTCAATTCTAGCCTGATTGATCCATTCCTTTACCACTTCTGATGTGTGTTTGGGATCATTGTCCTGTTGGAACGCCCACCTGCACCAAAGACCCAATCTTCTGACTGATGATTTTAGGTTTTCCTGAAGAATTTGGAGAGAATCCTCCTCCTTCATTATTCCATTTACTTTCTTTAGAGCAGCAGATCCTCTGGCAGCAAAACAGCCCCACGGCAAAATACTACCAGCACCATGCCTGACAGTAGGTTTGGTGTTCTTGGGGTTAAAGGCCTCACCTTCTCTCCTCCAAACATATTGCTGCTCATTGTGGTCAAACAACTCAGTTTTTGTTTCCTCTGACCACAGAGTTTTCCTCCAGAAGGTTTTTTCTTTGTCCATGTGATCAGCAGGAAACTTCAGCTGAGCTTTAAGGTGTGTTTTCTTCCTGATCGTGGCAGTGACACAACTGTGCCATGCACTTTATACTTACAAACAGTTGTTTTTAACAGTTCATCTTGGGACCTGTAAGTGCTTTGACTTTCCTGACTTGTACTCCTTCAGATCAATGCTGAGCTCCTTAGACTTTTTCATTGTAGCATTTGTGGCTGAATCTAATGTCTGTATCAAACAGGTCCACCAGCTGTTATCAATCAGAATCAGGTTAAGATGCTACAAAGAAAATTTGATTCACACAAATTTCTATAATCACCTAAATTGATCATTCAAGTTACTGTATGTATATTTTTGATCCAGCAGATTTGGTCACATTTTCAGAAGACCTATAATAAATTCATTATTGAACCAAACTTCATGAATGTTTTTGTGACAAAGTAGTGATATACATGTTCTTTACAAGTGTAATATAACCTTGTTACCATGACCGTATGTTTTATATATGTGTGTGTGTGCGTGTGCATGCGTGTGTGTGTGTGTGTGTGTGTGTGTGTGTGTGTGTGTGTGTGTGTGTGTGTGTGTGTGTGTGTGTGTGTGTGTATATAACATAAAAGATCTTCCTCCATGGAGCCACAGGTGCTCAGTGACGCAATTGCAGAAAAATAATAAGAAATAGAGCGAGTAAAGGCTTAACTTACTCTTGAAGAAGTTATGACCTATTTTTTTTTTTTCAAATAGAAATGTGAATACTCACCTAGCAGTAATATAAAGAGCAAGCCAATCCTGTAGAGTATAGTGAGGTCATGTAAGCAGTAGTTTTAGCTGTATGATGATGTGATGGAGACATGAGTGGACAGGAGGAGTCTCTTGACATGATGACTTGTGCTGTCACTGGACTGATGACCGAGCAAACTGCCCCATCTTTCACAGCATTGTGTCAGTCAGACAGTGGGTACACAGTCTGTAAGGTGCCCTTAAACTACACAATAGCAGTGACATAAATCTGTGTGTGAGTGTAGAACTGCATACACTGTGATATGTCAACTCATAACGCCACATGTGGAATATATTTCCAGGCTAGGATTTGTGACAGAATGAGGTAATTCAAAGATGTTTAATTATAGTGGTGCTCTCATGTTTTACACAAAAGTATAAACTATTTGATATGCATAGCATTCCTTTTTATTCTTATTATTCACAGGAGAATGATTAGACCTTTCTTTGCATATTGCCCTTGAGTTCTATTCATCTTGTGGGGACATAATCAAAGGACGAATGTCAAAGAAATCTCCAGACACATTCTTGAGTATCATCTTCCGAAGTGCATCTCATACGGCTGTGTTCACATTTAGCGTTACCAAATGTGAACATTTACATTTACCAGGCAGTCTTGGCACATTTTAACACAAGCTGCGCTGCTGTACAAATCATGGATTGGGCAAACACAATGCTCTGTTGTCTTTGTTATCAGTAAGGTGCCAAAATTGCATATCTGCAACTTGAAACTTACTCCATCCACTCATTGCCTGCCAGTGTTTCTGCTGTCATCTAGCTAATGGAAGTCTGTTAAATTGTTGATGATGCAGAGATCCACAAGCTTGTCCCCTTGGATACATTTATGGAAATGGACAGTGGTGAGCCCAGGCATCTCTCTATCACTAAAACCTTAGTCTCACCCTTTTCTCCCCTTTCTCTGTCTCTCTTACAGGCCAGCCCTGCTCCAATAATCGTCAACACGGACGCTTTGGATTCAGTTCCTTATGTGAGTTTGACATTTTGTGTCTTTTTTAATGCACCATTTAGTGTTTTAGAGTGGACAGTCCATTCTTCTTACAGCACACTTGAGCAGCCCTCTGCTTGACTACTGAGTTTGAGGTGAGATTGTATGTGTGTTGTATACTACTTTTTGATTGTGTCACTCAGTAAAACCACTGTGGCGCAGTGGTCTTTTACCTCACAGCAAGAGGGTCCTTGGTTCACGACCTGGCTGGGGCAGGCAGGGCCTTTCTGTGTGGAGTTTGCATTTTCTCCCTGCGTCTGCGTGGGTTCTCTCTGGGTACCCCGGCTTCCTCCAACAATCCAAAAACATGCACGTTAGGTTAATTGGTCAATGTAAATTGCCCGTAGGTGAGAATGTTATTGGTTGTTTGTCTCTATATGTCTTGTCTTGATTTGTGATGAACTGGTGACTTGTCCAGGGCGTACCCTGCCGCTCGCCCAATGTCAGCTGGGATCGGCTCCAGCACCACAACTCATTTACACACTTTTGGATTGTGTGACTTTTGACCATAAACTAAAGAAAATCAAATTGTAACATCAGATAACCCATGCCTCTTTCACTTTTGGTGCTTGTTCAGTCGTCAGGTCTTTCTTGCTTCTACAATTATATGAAGTTCCAATAATATCTGATGCCATTTAGACATGATGTCCAACTGGGAATATAATATGCAGCATCTCATATGCTCGTGTGCTATTCCTGTATGAATGCATAATGACGGAAGCACTCGCTGCTAATTAATCATCTCAGTGAGATACAGGATGAGACTGACTCCTCTGTAGCCAACCTCCATGTTGCAGAAATAGTAAAAGGTTTATTAACCATCACTTTAAATTGTTTTCCTTGAGATGGGGCCACTTTTAAGTATAAGTGGCAGTCACCTTAAATTTAAGTATGTAGAGTGTTCCGTTTGTATGGAGCCAATGCATGACATCATCCTCTATGAATATAATTCACAATAATTGTCAAGCGGTTGTGGCATGTATTTTCATTTCAAGTGAAGGTCATAGCTCAATCTGTTGTCTGTTTCCTCAGGTCAACGGCACAGAAATTGAATATGAGTTTGAGGAAATCACTCTAGAGCGGGTGAGTATCTCAGATCCCACAGCTATGTTTAACCTCAGAAAATCTATGAGAACATGCCTCAGCACAGTGGTACAGTGAGATGGTCTCCTGAAGGCTTTATATTACATGCAAGACGGTGATGAACATCCCTGCTGCCTCATGAGAGGGTTTGCACTCACACACTGTGTGTGGTTCCATGTATGTGTAATGAACTTCTATCTAAAATGGATGAGAGAGGTCCTTTCTATTAGTGGTGCCCTGAATGGCCTTCTGTTGGGTTGGATGTGTAAGCTTAATGCTACAGCTGGTAGGCATGTTACCCAACTTTTCCCTGTTTCCTCCATAGCCTTCCTTTGTTTTGCTTCAATAGCTCCATTGTTTCTTTCCACCAGTCCTGCTGACTGTGGATGATAGCTACAATGGAACCTGAGTTGGATTGAAAATACCAACTTCAGTGATTACTCAGTACCTTGCATGGGTCATAAAACAACATAAAACAAGTCATAAAACAAGGTCGCAAGTTACAGGTCACAGTTCACGTTAAACAGACTCTTTGAATAGGGCTGTGTAAAACTTCAATTCACATACCTCTACATGAAGCACAAAATTCTCATCACACTTTCTTTCCTAGTATGAATAGTGTGGGACCAGTTTGGACTTATGTACCCAGACTAGTGTTTTTCTTTAGTTTTAGTTTTTTTCTTTACCACCACATCAAAGCAATAACAATGTAGGATCTAACTCACATTGAGATTTGTCTACTAGCATTCTACACCAGTAGCCTTTGTAACATTAAATTAGCTCAATATGTGAATATTAATATGATGTTTGTAAGACTATAATTATTGCTCAAAACATTTATGGCATTAATAAAGGTTATTATGCAGACTATTGTTAATCTCTTGACCAGCGAGATGACCTCATAGTCAGTACAATAATAATAATATTAATAATAATAACAGTGGGTCTATTAATACACATAAATTCAGGGGACATGATGAAATGTAATTTAAGTAAAGCGTAGCAAAATCAGAATGCGTTAAATGACCAAACTGTAAAATGTACAGAAACCACAAACAACGACTTTATAGTCAAACTGACTTTACACAAAGACAAAGCGGTTCGGGGGTTGGACCAGGTGTAAATGGAGCTGTGCTCAGCAACACAATAGAACGTGAATGGAGGAACCTTAAAACAGACTTGCATCTTTCAAAGCTGAGAAGACTGAGAGTAACCAAAAAGAAACCAGGAAATCTAAGTTTGGGCCTAGTGTTTTCTTATCCTAGCCTACACTCGTTGAACCTTGGAAAGTTTGGCATACCTGACGAAGCTGCAGGGGAAGGAGGAGATGGCACGTCTGATGAGGATGAAGAGGGAGGAGGATTAAATGATACAAATATCAAATATATGAATCAACACAATATCACATATTCAGAAATGCATGATAAACATTATTAATTCAGTATGAAATGTTATGAATGGCAACTGATAAGTATTGCATACATAGGTGTTCTGATACATTGATATCTTTGAAAGGGCACAATGAAATGAAACATAGAATTAAAAATAACACACTATTGTCCCAGGATGGTTCCTTCTGCTCTTGGATGAACAGAACTGTAGAGTGAGCACATAAGCATGTAGATTAGCATCTACACAGGCCACAGCACCGCGGGGTCCGAGGTCCTGAGAGGGCAGTTCACACTTTTTTGTGAACTCTGGGCCATGTCTGAAGAGATGGAATTGATGACAGTTTATCAGATAAGTGGGTGCCCTATCCTGCAGTAAACCGTTTTGCCATTTGGAGTTTGAGTTCTTTTGATGTCTTGGAGACATGTCCTGGTGTGTTGAGAGCAATTTCATGAGTCTCGGGGGGTGTCCTGAAGACCCCGGGTTGGCTGGGAGATTTCCCAGTCACAAGCAACTGAAAGCAGGGTTGATGATCCTACATGTTAATACAAGTTATACAAGTTATACAGACTCCTGTTAAAGGATAACTTTTTTACAACCTGGACCTTATTTCTAGCAAGATATATGGTCATTTACTCACCCAGATAACTTTGGTGTCATTTGGCGTCGTTCGGACGAAATTAGATCCAGTGTAGCGCCGATATATCCATATAATGCGAGTAACGGGGCAGCGACACACAGCCTCTATATAACACATTATCTGCCACGAAACTAGTTCATTTCACCAATATTTTGTTACGATACGCTAGTGCTATTCCCCTCTGAGTCCAGGCTCGTCTGTTGTCAACATCCGGGGTCTGTAGGTTGACCTACTACCTCTGACCTGGAAGATGTCGTCTCTGAGCTGCGCGCGCACCCGCGACAGCCGGCTTGTTTACCTGTAGCTGCTACTGCTAGTTTGACCCCGGATGTTGACAATAGACGAGCCCGGACTCAGAGGGGAATAGCACTAGCGTATCGTAACAAAATATTAGTGAAATGAACTAGTTTCGTGGCAGATAATGTGTTATATAGAGGCTGTGTGTCGCTGCCCCGTTACTCGCATTATATGGATATATCAGCGCTACACTGGATCTAATTTCGTCCGAACGACGCCAAATGACACCAAAGTTATCTGGGTGAGTAAATGACCATATCTTTTGCTAGAAAAAAGGTCCAGGTTGTAAAAAGCGGTAGTTATCCTTTAACTCGGCCAGTGATATGACCTCATAGTCAGCAGAATAACACTGTGAAACCTCTTGCTTATCAGGAAAGAGTGAGTCTATCAACACACTTATTCTCAGGGGAAATTAACTGTAATTCAAATAAAGCAAAAGCAAATTCGACCGAAATGTAAAATGTACAGAAACCAAACAACAACTTAATAGTCAAACATTTATTACTACAGAGACATGAGACAACAACAAACACAAAACTAAGCAAACACAAAACAATGAACAAAGAGGTGTATTAATAAAATGACTGTATAATACCACATAGAAAAAAAAATACTGCAGTTATATGTGGAGAAGACTCTCATCACATTCCCTGTCCTGGAGCGCAGCGGAGAGGGACGGACTCTTTGGTAACTAACTGATCCGTAATTATCGGGTAATTAAGATCAGTTATCATAATCGATGGTAGAAATCCAAGATTAAATCAAAAAGCATTAAAGAATGATTAGCCTGCTGTTCATGTTTGACCAAATATGTGTTTTCATGTAGTTTGTGTGTGAAATTGCTGCATTGGACAGACTGTCAGAGCGCACTGGAGACAGAGGACACTCTGCCTTCTCCAGTCAGCTCATCTGGATCATCCTCACTACCTGCGGATATGGATTGTATGATTTATGAAAGCCTGTAAATAAAGTCAGTGACAGCTCTCACAGAATCGTTACACTCCATATCCTCATTGTGAGTCCTAATCATGATGCAGTCCGAGTTCACCCTAACTACACTTCAATGGATAAATAGTGTTCACGTATCAAACTTCCATTTACAAACGATATCCCAGGCTGAGGGATACCACTGATTGTCACGCATGATTTGGGCACGTGAAGAAAAAAAACTTAAATGTTATAAGTCCCTTTAGGGGCTCCGTAGATTGCTCACTACAGCTGAAAGAAGGTGACAGCCAGAGATGGTAATACTTTAAATCTACCATCTCAGAATAATTTATAAATGCACTGGTGGGTCGGCTATGCAGACTGGGCAGAGAGGGCTGCCTCTCCATACAATCTGAATCAGAATCAGAATTCCTTTATTTGTCCCGCAAATGGGGAAATTTCTCTGTCACAGCAGCCAAAGGACAGTAATTACAATAAACGATAATAAAAAGTAAAAAATAACAATATAATAAGAAGATAAGAAATAGAATTGACTCGTATATACATACAATATGAACAGTGTAATTTTAAACAGTGTGGTATCTTTATTTACAAATAATACATAATAAATATGGGTATTAAAGATTATCCACTGAATTAGAGTGACTTGGTTTCGGCAAGGAGGCATGTGCCATTCACCTTTCTGCTCTCTCTCGCCCAGAGGTACTCTGGCAGCAAAAATGGCTCGGCAAGGAAGTATAACCCAAGATGGGCAGGAGGCCCACCGTTTACTAGAGAAAGTGCATATTAGAACTGTCGCTCTGCACCGGAGGAAAAAAACGAAAATGCTCCCTTCTGATGTGATACGCTGGAATGAGCGCTTCTAAATAGTCTTTTTTGAGAGTTTATTTGCTTGATTCAAAAAGTTCTGTCATGTCTGTTATAGCATCTTCAAACACACAGACAGTGGTGCTGCTGGACACACACTCTTAAAGCTGGAGTGTGTAAGTTAGGCGTCATTTGGTCAAAAGTCAATAAATAAATAAATCGCGTGTAAACATTGGACAAGCATATCCGAGGTGGAGAGAGCTTAGCGATAGCATCGGGCTGAAGTTGGATTCTGAGCTTGCTGTTCTTCTCCTGGACAGGTGAGCCTCCAATACAAGTTTTACGTAGCTGTTTTACGTACTGGGTTACCAGTAGCTGATAATCTAAATGTGTGGTAGTAATTGGCTGTGTAGTTGTAATGACCGTGAAGCTAATAAAGCAGGCGGTTTGTGGTCACAATTGACAAGTAATGTTGTGAGTTGATTAGCTTTATGCTAACTGTAGCCAAAGGCTCAGGACAGCTGCAAGCAAGTCAGAGCCAAAGTCAACGTCAAATGTATTGTCAATAGCGTTATATATACACGACATACAGAGGACGTGTGTTGTGTAGATATGGATGTGACAGTTATTATTTATTTTCAGGTTGCGGTGAAAAGAAAGAAGTGTCTGAATAAAGTGGTTGTCTCCGATAGTCCGTGCATGTGGGGGTAATTGTTTACTTCAGCGTTATATGTTTTATTATTCTTGGCATTCACACCTCTTTCCTGTGATATATAAGTGTTGCTGTTGTCATTAGATTATGCTGTATAAGTATCACGTCAGTATAACAAATATCGTAGCTTTATTAGTGCCAGACATGTAGGCTATGTCATGCTGAGACGTTAACAAGAAATAATTGTTGTCGGTCTCTATCACGAGAGAAAGGTAAAGTACTTTCTTACCTGCAATTCGGCCATGACAAGTGTATGACAGAAAATTTCCGACGAGAATATTTCAAGCGCCACAGTCGCGCACATCCACGAGAATTCAGGCAAAAGACGGGGTGGAGCTACGGAGTCGAAACAGGGAGGGGGGAGCACAGTGCTTTAAGGCATTTATCACATGCTTACATTGCGCTGCAGAATTTGTTCATGTTGGAAATGCACACCATTGCAATCTTAATAAAAAATATCCCAGGATAAAATATTATCTTATAACCCCCTAACCCTACAGAAGAGTATTAGGGCCAGGGGTGAGAAAAAGGAGGAAGTTTTTTTTATTTTCATTATGCACTTCAAGAAAAATGTCCAGAATAAAGTAAAACATGTCGAGAATAAAGTTGACATTTTGAGACCACATCAAACAGCACATATGGATGCCTCAACAAAATGCCTTGTGTAGATGAACTGGTGAAACTGGACTTCAGAATCGGCTTTAGTAACAAAGAAATGATTTCTCTTTTAGCTCATAAACACAGTGTAGTTGTCAGTATTAGACTTTGAAGAGATTTACTTTATTCTCGACCTTTCGACTTTATTCACAAAATTATATTTCAACTTTATTCTCAACATTTCATTTTATTCTTGAAGTGCATAATACATTTTTTTTTTTTTTTTCTCTCATCCTTGGCCCTAATACTTTTCCGTACAACCCTCATATGGAGCAGGTGTTAAACGGAGGAGTTAAAGGAAGAGTAGGAAGTTTAAACCCTGCATCCCTGCAGTTATTACGGGAAATGTAAGTTCCCTGGCTAACAAGATGGACGAACTGGAAGCGCTCTCCAGGATGCAGAGAGTACAGAGAGTCCAGTATTATGTGTTTCATGGAAACGTGGCTACACGAGCAGATACTGGACTCCAACGCCACCATCCCCAGCTTCCACACGGTCCGAGCGGACAGAGACACCACCACGAGCAGCAAGAAGAAAGGAGGAGGGCTCGCCGTGCTCGTTAACAACAGGTGGTGCACATCTCTGTGAAAGAGCGCGTCTGCAGGCCGGACATCGAGCTCATCGCCATCGGACTTCGTCCATATTATTTGCCACGAAAGTTTACAAGTGTCATCGCCATCACTGTTTACATTCCGCCATCTGGGAATGCAGAAGCAGCGTGTGACGTCACACGGCCGTTTGCATGCGGGGATCCTGCGCCAATTTTTCGCATCCTCCTCTGTGTGAAAGTTTCAGATGCGGCGAGGGGTGAAATTTCGCTGCGCCTCTGATTCGCCTTCCGAGGTATCAGAGGCGCAGTATTGGCGAACCGAACCAGTGTGAACGGATAAGCCGGGGGCGCAGAGCGAGGACGTGTCGGTCTGATGGTGTTCACTGTCTGATAACTAAACAGGTCCATCACTCAACAAAATAAAGAGAAATGTCCCAGAAAGCAACGTTACAGGCCCAAACAACAGTAATGTAGTAATTGGTCGTGTCTTTGGCAACTTATATGAGGAAAATAATACCGCAGTGTGGTATGTCAGTGTGTCTGTCAGCCTGCTGGTCCTACCGACTCTTGGTCACATTTCTGCCCGAAAAACAGCGTCTGTCCCTGGCAAAAAACTTTAACTCACCAAGTGTTTGTCGCAAAAATCACCGCGACGTCAGCGATGTGAATTTTCCCCCAGAAAACAGCCTCCCCCCGCCAGTGAAAGAGTCAGACAGCGTCCAGTTTACTGATGGCGATTATGTAATTTAGAGACAAACATAACTTTGTCACTTTCCAGGATGTTTGGTGGGTCAGGATCCCAATCACAACACATTATAACAGCATCATATAATTATAAACAGTCAGTGTGTACATGTTTAGATTAACAGGTAAACACCGGGGAAACACGTTGAAAAAAACACGTCATCATCATGACGCCTATCGTCACGCCTCTTTTGGAGCCGCGGCGCCGGCTTTCTGTGTGAATTATACTCTGGTTCGTCTTTTACGCCAGAGCTGCTCAGTTCTATGTGAACAACCAACGGCAGAGAATTGGCGAACCACCACTGCGGCGATAATGCAGCGTCTCTGTGTGAAAAGGGCTAGTGAGGACCATGAGGAAATGGTCTCCCAAGGCCATGGAATCACTGCAGGGGGCCCTGGAAGCCACTGACTGGGATGCCCTGTACAAACCACACAGCAAGGACATTGATGGCCTTACTGACTGCATCTCTGAATACATTGGGTTCTGCATAGACAACACCATCCCCACTAAAGAGGTCCGCTGCTACCCCAACAACAAACCCTGGGTTACCAGCAACCTAAAGGCCCTACTCAATGAGAAAAAGAGGGCCTTTAGGTCAGGGAACCGAGCAGAGCTCAAGCGTGTTCAAAGAGAACTCAAACATAGCATCAGGGAGAGTAAGGACAACTACAGGAGAAAACTGGAATACACAACTGGAGAACAACAAAGCCATTGGTGTATGGAGTGGGATGAGAGAGATCTATCTATCTACCTCTCTCTCTCTCTCTCTCTCTCTCACATCCTCGGATAAGCCATGCATTTCGAAGCCGATGTCTAGCACATTATTGTCTTCATTGTGAGTGGCCAGTTTTTGCTGCGGCTGGCTAGCACTATCAGAGGGCTCCAGCTGAAGATCGGCTAACCCATCAACAAGCTCCATGTGGTTAGCCCAGTTGCCAGTGGGGACTTTGACCAGAAGCTTTCCCCGTCAGGTCCCTCAACTCAGAGAGGAGGGGGTCATGCCATTTGACACTAGTCTTTCCCAGCACTTTCTCTACAAACAGGATTTACCTCTCCTGGGTCAAGCACTGGAGCTGGCAACAAATGCAGCTCTTGCTCTGGGAGACATGGTGTGGTCCTGCTGCCTTATAAATACAATATTTCATTGTAAAGTCATGATAATAAGGAGCCAGGAGAGAGGGTGTGACCTGCACTTACAGCAGGAAACCACAGTAATTTGGTAATGGCAAATCATGCATCAATATTTGATTGACTCTTAAAGAATGCTTACTTGTGCTTTCTAACGGAATTAAAAGTCTTTCTAAACATTTAGAAGAGGAACGTCTACTAAATGCATACCTAAAAGCCAATGACAGGACATTCTTTAATTGTTTTCACAGAGATTTAAACTATCCTGTGTGTCAGTGATTTCAAAGCAGTGATACTTGTACCTTCTCTTATAAATCACCAGTTGCTAGGGGATATTTAGAAAGATTGTCTGACACGAAAAAATAGAAATTATATAACTGAAAAATTCCATCCACATGTTTGTGTTAAGGGATAAAATAAACTCACAAATAATATTGCAAAGTGGTGAGTGGTCAGTGGTTAGCGCCTCACGGGAACTGGGTTCAGTTCCCAGCTGGGGGAGGCCCTTTCAGCGAGGAGTGTGCATGTTCACCCTGTGTGTTGGTTTCCTCCAGGTGCAGTTTCCCCCGCCATCAAAATATGTATATTAGGTTAATTCTCCTGTCAGCGCCCATGATCAAGGGGCTGGCATAGAACTAGAACTGGTCCCAGTGCGCCATACAGTGGCTGCCCACTGCTCCTCAGGGATGGGTTCAATGCAGAGATGATTGTCAATATTATATGACAATCATCATGTGGTTTTACAATCATGTGACCTATAAAGATTCTTCAAACAATGACGATGGGCATTCAAACAATGACAATGGGCACACCTCCAACCAACCTGAGTCAGCTGTAACACCTGAACACCATCTAACAAAAATTGAAACATTGAAATTCTCACAGCAGCAGGTCATGTTTCCTCTGTTACATCTGCAGTTGAACAGTTTCTATAATAAGGATGCTTAACACAGCCTGCTAAAGGCAGTTGTCATCAAACTGTGTTGGAAACATGCAGCTGATGTGTTAGCATTTTGGAAACCTACACAGAGACTAAGTTCTGCCTGCTAAGTTTTTCTTGTCACTGACTGCTTTCCATGGCTGCAGGGTAACTCAGGGTTGGGCTTTAGCATTGCCGGAGGGACAGATAACCCACACATTGGTGATGACCCCGGCATCTTCATCACCAAGATCATCCCTGGAGGAGCTGCAGCAGAGGATGGACGCCTGAGGTCAGTCACTTACTCATAGCTTTTTATGAAGAAATAACTGAAATTTTTCTGACCTGACAGGAAAAAATGTTTTGAACATGCAAAAAAAAACCTCAAACAAGCAATCCCCTTAAAGAGGATGATTTAAAGATAATCTTTCTCACCACTCACTGGAGACTGGATATATCAGTGCTTACTCCCACTACTTCACTGGATTATAACAGATATATTTAATAGAAAACTATTTGATGTATAATACTACAGTGTAACTTTTTTGTGTATCTCATGCATTTTGAAGTGTTTTAAAGAAATGAATCCTGCAAATTCACCTTATCTATATTAAACAATCCATATGAACACGGATTAAATTCTTTTTGTGTAATCTAACAAAGCACTAGCCATTTATTTTGGCAGTTCTGTGGGGGTTTTTCCAATTAAAACATACAACAATGAACCTTTAGTACTCTGCAGCATCAGCGCTCACTGAACTCTGATGGTCTACACACTAAAACAGTAGTTTAGGTAGTGGTGGTCTACATTATTTAGGGTGACCCACCATCTGTAACAGTCCTATTAAATGAACAGAGGGTGTGTAAATACAGTTCATCAGATCGTTTTCTATAATGGTCTATCAAGGAGACTAAGGCAACCTAGGCCCACTCATCACTTTACTGGAGTGAAAGGCATACTGGAGACACAACACTGCTGACACTGACTGTATGTGACACCCTGGATCATGCTGAGTGAAGTAACTAAACACTTACCTTAAGTATGAAACTAGAGAGCCACAGCTTCATTTGACATCAGTTTGGCCTTTCAGGACATTTGTTGGTGGTTTTCTGGTATAATGCAAAGGTGTAAATGTACTTGATTGCATCTCAACATCCCTGACTGTGACACAACAACAGGTCTTCCTTGAAGTTGTCATTCAAGAAGCACCATCAGAATGTCCCTGTGTTATTTCAGTGAACTGTAACAAGTGTGTTGTGGAAATCTGTTCTTCACATTTAATCCCTGTATCCGCAGCTGTGTAGCATTACTGTCAGATCACGGATGCTGGCGTAACGCATTCACAGAATCAATCACAAGCTCTCAGAAGAAGCAGGCTGGGCATAATCACATTTAATTGATGGTCACCGACTCCATGGTGGGCAGCAAGATTAATGCATTATGGATGGAAGGGAAGTCCAATCTCTGTGAGGAAGGATCTCTGATAGGACTGTGGTTCTCTATGACATTATAGAAGCCAGACACACTTCCTGTGACTGTTCTGGGACACTTTGGCAGAGCACTAAGCATACTTAATGCACCAGCTCTACTTAAGAGACTGCTTAGAGCATACCAGCTGTTTCTGATGAAGTCTGTTTTTTTTGGAGAGGTAAAATTATGGATGTAGTCGGGACTGAACCCGCAATAATATAGTAGTAGTAGTAGTAGTATGTCTCTGAAAGATTCTATAAAACTATCCAATAGAAATTGTCAATTTATATTTCCATTTGTCTCAGTTCAGAGTTGTTCATTATCACCAACAGGAGTTCTTTACCTACTTAAAAACTTAAAACTAAAAACTTACCTACTTAAAAGAAAAGTTCAACCAAAATGTCTACAGAGTTCTGCCATTTAACTTAACATCTCTCAGGCTACAACTTGGACTATCAAGCTGTTGTAAGTTTGGTGTCTGCAGGCGATCTCTTACCCTGCAATCCAGATGAACATTTTTACTGGATCACTCACTAAATCACTTTGCAGTCTATCTGCCAAGGAGTTTCCTCTCCTGGTAGTCTCAAAGCATTCACATTCTGGATCTGGTCTGTTCCACTGGTCTTACATTACATCAACTCTCCAGCCCCAACCTCAACATCTTGGACCAACTCGCTATCACATCCCCAGCCCAAAAGACAAAACGCAAAATATCATTCAAAAATCTCAAATCTCGATCATTTCCATGGCTGCGGCGATGATGTACAGGTTTTCATCTCCACCAAATACATCACCACTGCAACTCACTCCACACTGACCTCACTGAAATCAAATCTTGGATGCAAGCAACCTTCCTTCAACTCAACTCAAATACTTGCTTCTGACCCTAACCCTGTTGCCAACTCAATCCCCACATATCCACAACCTCGAGTCCATTTTCGACAAACCATCCTTTGAACATCATGTCAATCAGATCACCAAAAGTGCCTTCTTCCACCTCAAAAACATAGCTTGTCTACATCCATCACTCTCCTCCTTTGGTGCCGAAACTCCGATCCATGCCTTCATAACATCCAGAAATGACGATTGCAACAGCATTCTTTTTGGTACATCATCCAAAGTAAATAAACTCCAATATATCCAAAACTCTGCTGCTTGCATGCTCAGCTACTCCTGCTCCTGAGATCACCCTGTCCTCGAGAAGCTCCACTGGCTCCCTGTCCCACACCACATCCAATTCGAAGTCCTTCTCCTCATCTACAAAGCCCTCCATAACCAGGCCCCTCCCTACCTCATCGACCTGCTCCACCGCCACACTCCCTCCGACAGCTTCCACTCCTCTGATGCCAACCTCCTGTCTTCACCTCTCAGGACCAAGCACCAAACCTTGGGCGACAGAGCCTTCTCCATTGATGCCTCCTCCCTCTGAAACTTTCTCCCCAAATGCATCCTGCACCGACCTATCAACGTTTCATATCACTGATCAAAACCCACCTTTTCAGAATCGCTTTTAATCTCTTCTGATGTTTTTCTATGTTTTTTTTAATATGTTCGTTTTATCTCTGATGATGCTGTTTCTGTCTGTTTCTTTCGAGTGGTTCTTAATGTGTTTTTCCTTTTATAATGTGATGTAAAGTGTCTTTGAGTATCATGAAAAGTGCTAAATAAATAAATTAAATGTATTATCATTATTACCAACATTGCAGCATTCTCCTACACAACTGAAGTAGATGGGGACTTGTTTTGAAATATAAATAGATAATAATAAGAAAAATAAATAAAATGATATAATTTAAAAAAAGCACAAAAAAACATCAAATGGCTCCATACAGCTCGTCTGACATAGTCAAAGTATCGAGAAGCCCGAGATCCCAAATTGATTTGTAAAGATGTTATTTACACCCTTTTCAAAGCCAAAATCTTCACTGTAGCTTCCTTCAGGCGTCAGGATACTTGGATTACGCCAGACGAGCTGTATGGAGCTATTTGATGGGTTTGGGGTTTTTTTCCCCATATTTTAAAGTCCCCAGCTACTTCAGTTGTTTAGGAGAATGCTGCTATGCTGTTTTGCTGTGAAGCTCCAGAAATGTTTTGTGGACTACAAAACGTCACCCAACTGTCCATTTGCATGGGGGTGAGATAATTGTGGGTAAAATTTCATTTTTGGGTTAACTGTTGAAAAACTGACTACATAATAATCATATACAGTAGTTATACTACCTTACCGAATTAAATTATAGATTATAATCATATTTAATGTTTTTATGGCAGAAGACATTTCTTTGCTCTGCTTCAGACTGTTGGAAATGGGTGTATATGTATGCAGGGACGTAATGTGTGTGTCTGTGAGTTGGATCCCAGCTGGTGCAGCCTCTCTCTTAATTTTAGCAGTAATTATCAATAATCCACACTGTACCTCTTCCAGAGTAAACGACTGCATCCTGCGGGTGAACGATTCAGACGTGTCTGAAGTTTCTCACAGTAAGGCAGTTGAAGCCCTGAAGGTTGCAGGCTCTATTGTCCGGCTGTATGTGCGGCGCCGCAGGCCAATGCTGGAGACCATCATTGAGATCAAACTCATCAAAGGACCAAAAGGTGGGCTCAGTCACACACACTTACAGTCATGCTAAGTCAGTAATATAAGTTAAGTTAACAATAGTCATGTCTGTTCTGTGGTTGGTGCTCACGATAGATACACACCGGTATTTACATCCTGCTGTGAGTTTCAAAGTTTCAAATCACCAGTGCAGACAGATCCCTCTTGTGTTTGTGTGTCGCTCGGTCGCTCACAGCAGGATGTAAATACCGGTGTGTATCTATCGCGAGTCTTGTTCATCTTGTCCGGCGCAGCTTCCGTAGTGCAATCGGCTGTGAGGGAGACTCACGTGAATGCGGAGCGTGCCTCCAGGCAAATATAGTATAGTGACTGTTTAGGCTAGAAAAATGTACTAAATGACGTCGTTTCGAGTAAACTCTGGATGTCGCCACTTCAGGACACTTGGATTGCAGCGGATGAGCAGTATGGAGGAATATTACAAAGTTTTTGTGTAGTTTTATGGACCTTTTCCTCTCGGGCACAATTGACGCTCATTATATGGATTATTGTTGCTGGAGAGTACCCCCGCAGGTCTCCAGCTGCACTTTGAGGAATAAGAAACTACACCAGACTTCTCACCAGAAAGGATTTCTTTTGGGAATCCTGAGCGAGCTCTGAAACAGCTGACAGAGGAGCTGGAGAAAAGCTAGCATGCTGGTGGCTAGCAGATGCATGAGCTGGCTGGAGGCTGACAAAACCCAACTGGAGAGAAGGGACTGAGAAGCACAGGCTTGCTAACAGGCCAGGGTTCTTGCACCGTTTTAAAAGTCAAACTTAATGCTTTTTAAGACCTCAACAAATATAATTTAAGACCCAAAAATGTCATAACAATTTCTTTGGTAGAAAATACTCCATTTATTTTATTGTAAACACAATCAAAGCTCACAGTTGGCATATTCATTTTTTTTCAATTTTGTTCCATTGTGATGCAGAACAGAGCCAACATAACATACATAAGTTGCATTACATTAAACAACACACTGCATTGCAGGTAGGAACCATACAGAATAATAAAATAATAACACTTAAAGCAGTCTCCATCATTTGTTAATCCTGCAAAAAGACTTTTTCGTTAGGAACCTTTTTTTTTCCAAATAAGGAGACAGAATCTACACAGACAAGGAGACAAAATAATAACACGTCCAACACTTAAAGCAGTCTCCATTGTAAATACACTTAATAATGAAAGTCCTCAAAACAGCCTGTCCCAAGCCAAAAGGTTGAAAAATAATGTACATAACTGTTTGCTAAACAACACAAATGTTATCACATGACTCTTAACGAGAGAAACCAATGAACAGAGAGGTCCATTGTTTTGTAACATCCCAAATTCTCCTCAAGACATGTGGCGTAGCTTTACTGCCCTCTTCTCAATTTCACGGTCTAGGTCCATCAACTCCCCTCTCTTACAGATACAAAATCATTCTGTGTGTGTGTGTGTGTGTGTGTGTGTGTGTGGCTTATAAATTTCATGGTAAATTCAGCAAATTAGACTAATTATTTTCTATAGGTTTACTAACTGGTAAAATCATGCATTCTGTGCTGAAATACAACATATCTAATCTGTATTTAAATCAAATCAAATCAAATCAAATCAAATCAAATCAAATTTTATTTGTATAGCCCAAATTCACAAATCACAGTTTGCCTCAGAGCGCTTTACAATCTGTACAGAGACGACACCCTCTGTCCTTCGACCCTCGATTCGAGTGAGGAAAAACTTGCCCCAAAAAAAGCCCTTTTAACAGGGAAAAAATGCGGAAGAAACCTCAGGGAGAGCCACAGAGGAGGGATCCCTCTCCCAGGACGGACAGACGTGCAATAGATGTCGCATGTACAGAGCAGATCAACGAGATCACAATGTATTCAATTATAAGCGATGGTTGACAGGAGTGAAAGTACATAAAGATGTATTACAGCAATAATGATGAAATGCACATGGAAATGTGATTACTAGTGATAACAGTAGTAGTGGTTAATGGTAAGGATGGTATGTAGTAATGCATTACAATAATAGTAGTGGAACGTATGTAACAGATGTGACTAATATTAGCGACAGTAGTGGTGGGTGTCAGGCAGGGTCATGGCAGTAGGCGCATCCACGATCAGGCAGGGCCATAGCAGTGGGCGCATCCACGATCAGGCAGGGCCATAGCAGTAGGCGCATCCACGATCCACGACCCGGGCGCGGCCAGGATCCATGGGAGCCTGTAGGACTAGAAAGCACAAGGACTCCGGGGAAGAAGTAAGTCAGTGACATGCAGAGATGGGGCATGTATACAGGCATAATGTATACAGATGGAGAGGAGAGGAGAGGGGAGGAGAGAGAAGCTCAGTGTGTCATTGTCCCCCGGACTAGGCCTATAGCAGCATAACTAAGAGCTGGCCTGTCCTGGACCAGCTCTAACTATAAAACTATAAACTATAAAACTATATAAACTATAACTATATAAAGCTAACTTTACAACATAGCTTTATTCTGCATCTCTATTTACAGCTCATTAGCCCTTACGTGAATGTTTACTGTTGCTATGGCAACAAGTGACAGCCGACGTTAACAGCTGTTAGCTAGATTTGCCCAACCGTCCAAACAACAGCAACCCATAAAATCACAAATCGGCATATTTAGACAAAATCAACTGCAACTGCCAACAGTTACATCGCTTAAACTCTGAGCTAATGTGTTGTTACCTGATAGATTGTCAAAGTGAACATAGACTGTGACCTGAATAGAATAATAGTATGCGATTTCAAACACAATCGTAACGTTACTTACACTGAAATGACCCAACATGTCCTCGGCTCTGGAGTGAGCCATGAACTCCGACCCATAGTAGCAGGAGATGACATGGTGTGTGCCCGTCTCATCATCAGTAGTCCAGAACCGCAAATGAAGGTCCATTTGTTTGCTCTTTGTCGTTTTATTCATGCTTCGTCAAACATGATAACGTATGGCTTCTCACTAACGCTGCGCGATAGCTCCTTCTCGATGAATGAAGCGATGCCATATTTGGCGACATATGCCATTTTATTTTCACCACAGGTGAATGACTTTGCAAGCTGGGAATCGGGGAACATGGCAGCAGAGACGCCATTTATGTCCTCGTTAGATTTAAATGAATTGTGCCTCATCACAGTATGGAGAACCCACAGTACCTCTGCCTTTTGGGTCTCTGGTGGTGAAATGAAGCTTTTCATAGCCAACTGAGAGGTGGCGTCTGAACTTGTAACATTAGGTCGTGCTGCAAACAATGCAGGGATTAGCCTGGCCCCGCTATGGCTAGCTGCGGCCATGTACTGCTGGTGCTTTCCTCCTTTCATATGCGACTCGACGGCTTTGAGCCCCATGGTCCCTAACGAAAATGTCTTTTTGCAGAATTTGCACATTGCCTCATTGTTGTTGTCAGCCGGTGCCAACCACCTCCTAAATACATCCTCTTGCATCCATTTGTCGTTAAATTTGCACGTCCCCATCTTTGCATGTTTAACCACTCACCTTGACAACCGCGTAATGGCGACACGCCGCCCGACGCTGACGTACTGCAAAACGGCAGAGTTAATCGCGGAGTCTCATTTACTACGCGGTCTTTGTACTAAGTTAATCAAACAAATACACACTATTAGATGTTTTACGGTGGGCCACTGTGCTTTCCCATCGCCATTAAATGCACTGTCTGGAAATTTAATACCTACATCAAATTTACGGTAAATTTAATACAATTTAAGATCTTAATTACCCGGATTTTAATTTAAGACATTTTAAGACTTTTAAGGACCCACGGGAATCCTGCAGGCTTGGTTGAAGGCTGAAGCTTGGGCTGAGAGCTGGGTGCCCGGGACTGTCTTTAGCCCACTCAATTAGAAAATTCTGCAGCCAAGATTTAGAAGAACACCTGCATGCCATATTAAGGGCTTCCTGTCTATATTCCCTGGACAGGGCCCTTCTCCAATAACTTTGGATGCACAGGAGGGTATAAGACAGATCATAAAGTTCTTCTTTACACAGCGTCCGCTGGGTCCCCGACTGCCCAGATTGTACTGTAATGTGTAAAGTAAGGACCCAAATGCAGCATGTGGGTAACCAGGAGTAGTTGATATGCAGTTTTAATGATCAGACTCAGCAGGATCAGAGCAAGGTGATCAAAATTACAGAAATGTCTCTTAACAAAGTCTCTGATGGATTCACTGATATGGCAGACGGAATCAGGAAGGATATTTGCTAGGTGCACGGTGCACTTAGTCCAAACACACTTGCAGTACAGAAGAACAAGGGTTAAATTTACAGGTGACAGGCTCGTGAAGGCAGAAGCCAGCAGGTGAATATGCACACGTTGTACACAGAACAGCAAATGAAGCAACACAGCAAGAGTCTCTGTTCCACAGGAAGTCACAGAGAAGCCGAATGGAGAACTCACTCTGTAGCGTAGCAGTGGAGAGTTTACGCCGGGCAGCCACAGGTAGAACAGTATCCAAGGAAGTAACAGGAACTCTCAAAGCCGGGGACAGAAGGCAGGTGAGTTTACTGGGGATCAGACGAGATGAGTTGGTCAGAGGCATTCAGGGTTGGCAGCAGGAAAAATGAGTCCGGAGAAAAGTGCTGGAGAGTCTTGTCATGAATGACAAAGAATAATCTGGCAATGAGTGTCTGTGAGGCTGGAGTATATTTACCGGGTTGATTGGTGATGAGGAGCAGCTGTGAGAACAGGAGAGTGGAGCTGGCTGATTAGGTGAGAATGGCTGGTGACAGGGCATGCAGAAATGAGCAAGTGACCAGCTATGCCAAACTGTGACAGTTAAAAGAGATTAACAAAAAACTAAATAGGATAAAGAATTTGGGAAAAATATCAGTCTCTCAGTCTCAGTTGTCTCAGTCTTTACACAGAGGTCTTTGTGCCCTGAAGCCACTACTCCCCCACCTGGTCACTGCTTGTACCAGGTTACTTTCATCTCTGACACAAGTTTGATAAAAATGTACACTGATGTGAAGTGTCTGTAACTCCAAACTCAAAGTACTTTCACCTACAAACTACTTAAAGTACTTCAGTACATTAACTTAGTGTAAACTAAACCCTAACCCTAACCACTGATGGAGAAACAGGAGCTGGGCATGTGACGGCACCTTGTTGTGTTGTCACAAGAAACTGTAGTTTACTTAACAGAAACTCTGGTGCTGCAGGGCTCAAAACAAACAGTGTTGCATTGTCCTCTTCCTCTGGATTGACAGAAAATGTACTTGTTGAGAACAGACAATCCCAAATGATCATTTCAATTGACTATGACAGAGCACGTCCTCTCAAATCAAATCAAATCAATTTTATTTATATAGCCAAAAATCACAATCACATCGCCTCAATGGGCTTTTGCAATCTGTACAGTGAACGACATCCTCTGTCCTTAGACCATAGGCGAATGCTAAGGGCGCCATCATCCACGGGGGGCGCTGCTAACGGGGGGAGAGAAAAAACAAAAACTATTCTTTACCAGTGTTATTAATACTATTATTTGGAAATATTATATAAGCCCACAGCAACATAACTTCATAACAAAGCCTATTCAATAATGGAGAGGCCTTTTTTTCTGGGTTCCTGGCTCGTTGCACTGTACCTGCCCTCTGTGAGGGTGGGGGGCGGGGTCGAGAGGCGAGCTGCCTGAATCTGACCGGACTGTGACCCAAAGACCAAGAGAGAGATTTATTGATACTGTAGCCGAACCTCAATGTCCAAAAGACTGAAACCATCCGGTGCCCAGGGAAGAAAAAGAAGGAAAGCAGAGGAAGAAACATGTGAAAAAGAAAGAGGTACAGTTACGTCAATGTGATGAAGTGAATGAAATTAATAGTTAATGCATCGTAGTTACCGTTGTTGGAGCAGAGTGTTAGCTTGCTAGCTTACTTCGGACGATAGTAGCATTGTTTAATAATCAGTAAATAGCTGAGTCGACGTAAGTTAATGTTACTCCACCTTAAATTCATCAGGGACATTTGGAAAGTTAACGTTAGGTCTGTTCAGGTGTTTTTTTAAATATTTCACCACCACCCCCAGTGACACAGCATCAGGTGCTCCTGTCCCCTCTACCTCAGCACAGCAGAGTGACAATATTCTTTAACATGTAATGTTATATGCAATACCTTATTTGTATTGTATTTTTAATTCATTTTATGTCACTTGTTTTCGTGTTCACTGTTTTTATTTTGTATGTAAATAGAATATTCTTTAATATGTTTGTGCAATACCTTGTTTATAATGTATTTTTCATTTATCACTTGTTTCTTTCTTTAGTTTTTATTTGGTGTGATATTTTTGACTTAAAAGAAATAAAATCTTGAATACATACATGTAGTTTCTGTGTGAGTGTATGAAAATTGATTGTGAAATTGACTGCGATGCGAGGGGGCGACAGCTAAAATCTTGCCTAGGGCACCAAATTGGTCAGGGCCGGCACTGCCTTAGACCATCAATTTGAGTGAGGAAAAACTTGCCATGTTGATGGAAAAAAAACCCTTTTAACACGGAAAAACAATGGAAAAAAACCTCAGGAAGAGCCACAGAGGAGGGATCCCTCTCCCAGGATGGACAGACATGCAATAGATGTTGCATGTACAGAACAGAACAACAAAATCACAGTTTACAAGTTCATTGACAGAATATCTGATATAAATTATAGTATATGTAAAGTTTGTGGATCCAGGAGACGACTGAGCAGGCCGAGGCATCACCAAGTGGTGTTGGAGCCACACGACCTCCTCTCCACCATGGTGACCTGGAAGAGGGCAGGACACACAGGATAATTAGCAGTAAAACAGAAAAGATCAGAGTGAAGAGGCATTAACATTTACAGAAATACAGATATAAGGAGATAAAACAGGAGAGCAATGATCCAGCAGAGCGGACAATGTGAATTCTAATACTATAGGTAACTCATTGAGACTCAGACCAACCCAGTGACGAAGGCTAAGTCAAAGAAGTGAGTTTTGAGTTTAGATTTAATGGCGTCAATAGAGCCAGATTGTCTGATGTCAGCTGGGAGGTTATTCCAGAGGAAGGGGGCCCGATGGGAAAGAGCCCTGCAGCCAGCTGACTTCTTCTTAACATTTGGAACCGTCGGGAGCCCTGAATTTTGAGAGCGTAATGCACAAGTTGGAATATATGGTATAATGAGATCTGACATATGATGGGGCAAGGCCGTGTACAGTTTTGTATGTCATCAGCAGCACCTTAAAGTCTGATCTTATATGTATTGGGAGCCAGTGCAGTGAGGCTAGGATTGGTGTAATATGATCAAGTCTAAAGTAAGTAGAATGTCATTTACCACTTTAGCTAGGGCAGTTTCGGTGGAGTGACAGGCTCTGAAAACTGATTGAAAAGGTTCCAGGAGATTATTATTAAGTAGGTAGCCTGAAAGTTGCTGGGACACAACTCTTTCCAAGACTTTAGAGAAGAAGAGAAGGTTGGATACTGGTCTATAATTATTTAGAGATCCTGGGTAGAGGCTTAACCGCAGCAGACCCCCAGTGCTGGCCATAGATCCTTAAACAGTTTTGCCGGAAGGGGGTCCAGGATGCAGGTAGTTGGCTTTGAGGAAACAATCTTATCAATATCTAACTGAGTTAGATAACTGACTAACTGAGAATCAGCAGAAGGATGTTTTATAATCAACTTTGACGAGGAAGCCAGAGATGAAGAGTTAATTTTGGTTCTAATCTCATCAATTTTATTGCAAAAGAAATCTAAGAAATCATTTTTATTAAAGGATGTACAGCTCACAGACTGTGTTTTTTGAGTAAGTTTAGCCACAGTGTCGAAGAGAAAACTAGGATTGTGTTGTTTATTAGGCCGGAGAAATATGCTGTTCTAGCAGCATTAAGAGCACGCTTGTAATTAAGTCCACTATCATGCCATCCAATAAAACACGTATTCTCATGTTGTTATCATAGTTACTTCTCTCTCCACAGCACTATTCAGCACAAGACGTAACATTACAGGCCTGACACACTGGCTGCAAGAGCAGCTCACGTTCGTAGCGGAATGTCTTGCTTTTCATTGTTTTTCGGCGTCCATGTTAACAGGTTAGGGCGGCCACACCTGACTAACGGGTGCGGCACACCAACTAGAGAAGTCTAGCCTATTTTTACTGTGACACGCAAAAATAGACACAACACACACAACCTTGAAACTAACCTTCTACTTTCATATACACACACACAGGGCTTGGCTTCAGTATTGCGGGTGGAGTTGGAAACCAGCACATCCCTGGTGACAACAGCATATACGTCACCAAGATCATTGACGGCGGGGCAGCACAGAAGGATAGCCGGCTACACGTTGGAGACAGGTTGCTAATGGTGAGTAACGATGAGTTTGATTTTAAAAAGAGTACATTTCATTTTGCAGATGTTTGACTGATACTTCTAGTATATCTTTAATAATATAGATTATTGCACATGAAAATACAGCAATAACCTCAATGACCCTCAGTCAGGTAATAAACATGAACTTTCTCGAAACTTCCAACTGTTGTTGGCACTTTGTCTGGGAGAAGTTTATTTAACTCTGGTCATTTTGAGGCTGTAGTGCCGTTGTGGAATTGGATTAAACATTCTATACAATCCTACAGGTGTTTTAGGTCACTTAGTGTGCATAAAAATGCATACAAAGATTAATTCATCTATTCAAAATTCATAATACTCTTGTATTATTTAGGTCAATAGCAATAATATGCAGGTGCACAGCATCTGTGCGAGGAGATCTTAACTCATTTACATTATTTATATATAAAAGCTGTGCGTGTATTAACACATGCCCCATGTGTTCTATAATGGAAATACAGTCAAATGACTTTAATGTTTATACACACCCATGTTGCTTAAAATTGTTTTCCTCTTAAGTATATTTATAGTATAACATTTTGCTTTTGATGTGCTCACAAATGGTCACAATGGGATGGTGATTCTCACCCAGCAAATAGTCAGAATAATTTATGATGCCCATGTAGCCCAGTGACATCACACTGATCCTGCTGGTGAGTTTTATGAATGACAGATTTATAATAAACTAATAATGATTCAATGAATCAGATTACATTACATTAACCAGCAGTGAATTAATAATTGTACTTGGAGCGGATAACATTCTTCCTGCATCTTAAATCTAAAATATAAGTGAATAAATTAGTCTTAGGCAACCATTTTGAAAGCAAGACAACCTACTGGCTCAGTAGTGTAGCAGCAAGCTTTCTCTTGAGGAGGGAATCCCTCTTGCTTAACCAGAGCTTAATTTAATTACCTTGCTACTGTTGGGTTCTCACCCGAGCACCATCTGTCATAATCCAGTCTCCTGGAGGCAGGGAACATGCTGGACTAATCTAAACTGAGCAGTACGAAAACACAAGGCAGTCTGTAAAACTCATGATTGAATAAACAGGGACTGTATCTGTGCCTGGACAGGTGAACAACTACAGTCTGGAGGAAGTGTCTCATGAAGAAGCTGTTGCCATTTTGAAGAACACATCAGATGTGGTGTACCTAAAGGTGGGAAAACCCACCAATGTCTACCTATCAGATCCCTATGGGCCTCCTGACATCACACACTGTAAGTCCTCACCTCTTGGATTTGAACTGTTTAGTCATCAGTTGACTCGTCATCGTCATTGTTAGTACCCAGACTTTACCCAGTTTCATAGTTTCATAGTTTACCCAGACTGCGGAGAGTAACATTTATTAAATGTAAGAGATAAGTGTGTCATGTGTCACCTACCGATTTTTGCACATGAGATTTGCATGCACTGAATTCCTACAAGACTGTGAATTATTTATAACATATTAGCAAGCAATTGCTTACTTGGGTGTCCAGCTGAAACAGAAACATTAACATTAGTTTGAGGTCATGTTTTTGTCCACCACTTTAGTCCGACACTCATATTTACTCTCCTTTTGGCTCCGGTTGGCTTCATTAACTACTACCGAAAGTATCTGGCTCTTCAGCTGCTAAATACTCTACTAGCTTCAAATTTTGTCTGTTGTCCATTTGGTACTGGGCAGGTAGCGTACTGTGGATTGATCAGAGCTTCCTTTGCTAAAAGGAACAGCTGAACAATACAGTAAGGGCCGGATCTACTAAGATCCCAAATTGCTAACGGCAGACATGTGTGCGCAATTACGCATACAAACCGTTTGTACCTCCCTTTGAGACGTGGTAAATATAGACGCAGTTTCTATGAGTAAAATTGCTTTCAGGTTTGATAAATCACTTTGCGTGTGCTAAATTAATATATTTACATTTTCTCCACCCACAACATGCACAATCGCATGTAAACGCCCCATGTTGCATATTCATTGCTGCAAACGTACTAACTGAATGCAGACGCGCTATTTTGCACCTTTGACAGACGCAACCCTTTTTGCGCACTGTTAGTAAATCAGTTTGTACATTTTTTTGCGTGTGCAAGGAGTTTGCACACGTTTTAATACACGCAAACCTTTAGTAGATCCGGCCCTAAGTGTTGCAACAATTGGGTGATAATTCACTAAACCCAACCTCAGCTTCACCCTCTGGGCTATGAACATTGGTGTGAGCATTTCATAACATAGGAAAGTGATTTTTTGAAGCAGTACATTTGACCTGTTGCTTGCACACTGTATTTTGCATAGTCATAGAGAGACTCTTTGTATGCCGATATGAAACTTTTTTTTTTCTTTTGGTTTGGGTGTGTTTTAAAGAGATGAGCAGAAGGAGATGCTTGGGGTTCACAGTTGGCTTATCAAGGTTCACAAGGTTAATGTTTCAGTGCACCAACGTAATTTTAGAGACAATAGAATTTATTGTTAAATTTGAAAATATCCTGCCTCCATTATATACAAATCTTCGTCACAAGTGTTTAATCATGGTAAAACATGTGTATTTAAATGTATATGTAAAAGAATATCGGCTATTGTATCGATATCAGAATTTTTTACTCCCTAAATTGGTATCTGCATCTGCCCCAAAATTCTTCTTTTAAACAGTATAATTTTATGTTACGAGAAACTGGTTTTATCGATTTATCGGTTTTAAGTCCACCTCCCCAGATAAAAATAAAGCACTTTTGTCAGATTTTAACACCAAATCACTGTATTTTGAAATTAAATTGGAATACAAAACATTGAAAATCAGAAAGTGTGCAGGAAAACTTTCTTGGCATCATGGAATTGTGTCAGCTATTTTGCCTGTTGCCTATATGCAGCTGCCAATGTACTCTCTTCTTCTTCTTCTCTTCATCCACAGCTTTCTCTCCAGCAATGGAAAATCATATCTCTTCCCCCATCAACAGTGGCACTCTGGAGTATAAGTCTGGTCTCCCTCCTATCTCCCCCACGAGTTATTCCCCCCTCCATAAGCACTTACTGGGAGAAGAGGATATAAACAGGTTGGATGGTTTTTCCTTCTTACGGTAATTACCTCCCTTCTGACACGACTACTAGAACCACAGGTAGAAACTCTGTCCACCCCACTCTGCCTGTGTCGCCCTCACTGATGTGTGTCTGCGCTGGTGTTTGGAAAATAACTAATCCCAAATTCTGTATCCAGTCTGTTTCCCTGCAGTGTTTTTCAAACACACGTTTTTCAAAGCTTCAAGACAAGAGATCTTGGATGATAAAGTGGATCTACATCATTATTCTGATCACATTTACTAAAACAAATATTTTTTAATAATTCTAATGAAATAGAGGATCCCCAGAAACAGCATTTTGAAAACCACTGATCAGTCCTGCATTTCTGTTGCGCTGTGTTGTGTTTGTGGCTGAATGTCTCTTTTTATGATCTCTATCTGGACACCGTGCTGTTTTTGGCCATTGTGCTATATACCATGAAACCATTGGCGCATCAATTAATTGCTTTATTATGAAACACAACTGTGCCATGATACTTATATTTTGCTTTGGTGTTGGTGGCGGTACAAGCAGTTGTTTAGAAAGGTTTTGGTAATATTGGTTGTCAGAGAAAATATTGCCTCAGGTAAAGCAGCAGTACAATGACAATAGTTACACAATGACACGTTGAGATGTTTTGATAGAAAACTGTAACCGCCTGTCTTGCCTGTTTCTGTGTTATTGAGCAGCAGTGGTAGATAGAGACAGATGTTGTCCTGCTGTTTCATCAGTGCCTTGTTGTACTTTTCCCTGGGATCAGTTGAGTGTTGTTAAAAAAAAAACATAACATAAAACAGGTTATATCATTTTAGCTGAATCATGACACATCCCTGCTGTTGAAAATCATTGAATCTGCTCACCAACCGCATAAACTGAGAGGAATTCCAAACTAGTCCAGAAAATTCTACAGCATATGACAGAGCTGTAAAACTTTACAGCCCAACAGTACTGCGAATGCTGTAAATAAAAATTAAGTTATTATATGGAAGTATTTTAAAAATGAAAGGCTTTTTAATGACATTTCATTCTTAACCTTGTTGGTTCCTACTGAAATGTGTAACTAGAAACAAGACCCAGACTTACATTAGCTTAAACAGTTTCAGTTGATTCTGTGGCAGCCTAAAATCTTCTGCTGTGTTTGCACTCTCTGTCTTTTTCTCTTCTTCATGTGGTTTTCTACATTTAGTTTTTTCAGTCACTCCTTTCTAACAGCTGCTCCCATTTCAAACAGAACTAAGCTTAAGATCTCTTACTGGAGTGAATCACAGCCAAACATTAGCACTTCCCCACCTCAGCTGCCCAACACCTAATCCCAAAGCAAGCTGCCATACGACTCTGGACCAAATGGGCCAAATTTTATATCAAGTCAAATCTCAGAACGAAGCTTATGTCTTCTTGTTTTGCAATTTTTTTCCGAGGTGGATGTTCCACTTACTGCTTGTCAAACACGAGGCTTGGTTGGTGAGTGCCAGCCTCAGCTGGTCGATTTATTGCTTAGTTATATCAGATATTTGAGGGCACATTTGTAGGCAGCACAACAAGGACACGTGGTGGATATCACAATGAACAAATTAATGCATACACTCCATATTGTTGCATGCTGTTGTTTTGTCATATTTCATTTGCAAAAGTAAAGACCGGTGGAGGAATATTGCAGCAGAGTGATAACAAATACTTATTAGAGAAGATAACTGAAGGACCCCTGTGTTCAGCTTTCCTGAGTTAAGGATTTGTCCTCCGTTCACTTTGGAGTTAAGAGGTTTACTGTTTGCATCCCTAATAGCCTTTGAGATTACCGTGCTGACCTAAAGTGTAGCACTCTGACAGTAGCTTGTGTTACTCTTGTTCACTGTGTTCTACACACACAAACTGTGTGGATTCTACAGATCCAAGTGGATACTCAGTTTCGGTAATAACTGATATTGTATATCCAGTATAGCTTCATTTATTTTAGTACTGGGAGTGTCAAGAGTCAAAAATGTTCCTAATTTAATCCGCTAAATTCTAAATATCAGAATTTTGAACATTGATGTTTCTCTTGAGAATGAGTTCACCAATATAAAAGATTCAGTCATTACCTTCTCAGCCCCATGTCGGGCGAAATTTCATAGTTATCATAGCACAAAATATTTCTGGTTTTGCTTCACAACAAAACAGAGTTGCAGCATTCTCCTAAACAACTGAAGTAGCTGGGGACTTGTTTTAAAATGGAAAAACAACCAAAGAAACATAATATGGCTCCTTTAAGCTCATCTGGTGTAATCAAAGTCTCTGGAAGCCCAGAGATCCCAAATTGATTTGAAATGACATCCTTTACACCTTATTTGAAGCCAAAATCTTCACTGTAGCCACTACAATAAAAGCGTTGGAATGCACCCCGTCTTCCCCTGGCTCCTGGAGAAATGGATTAGGCTGGACTAGCTGTGTGCAGCCATAGCATGTTTTATTGGTATTTTTTGTACATTTTAAAACAGCATCCATACCAACTCACCCCAAATCCAGAAGTTTTAATTTAAATGTTTTAATTTAAGTTTAACTTTCACCATTTTTGTGATTCTGTGTATGTGTATGTGTCACTGGATTCGTTTGAAATGTGTCCTGAACATCCAAGAGACCATACGGAAACTTAGCAGCATGTATTCATTTAAATTGTAATCAAATTAATAACAGGAAATCATTTATTCATTCAAAAATTCATATCTTCACTAGTTTTCTTTTTCTTGCATCAAACTTTTTATAAATGATGGAGTAATACAACATCTTTGAATTTTTGATATAGATAGTATGCCATGAATATTAACACATACAAAAGTTTCAAGGAAATTAAAATAATCCTTCTTGGAAAAATCTACAGTCAAAATATCCCAAAAAGTTTTGTGTCCTTTCAGCTCTGAAGCTTTATTTAGCAAGATCTGTGGCTATACATTTCTTATGCAGGACTAAAACGATGTGACAGAACTACATTAATACTACACAGAACCAAAGTTTGGTTGCACTACAAAGGCATCATGGACAACAAAACTTCGCCTGACTTTTAATTTGCATGCGGGTGAGTAGATGATGACTGAATTAAAATTTTTGGGTCAACATGCCCTTCAACCCAAGTGATAGAAGAGGAAAATCCCTTCTATCACGCAAGACCAGAATGATTGAAAAGGTGTTCTGGCCGCTCAGACCTTTGTCCACTTGTTTTTTCTTACCCTAGATATCCTGTGTTCACAATAATTTGGAGCTAAGTAGCTCATGTACTGAATGAAGTCCTGATGAAGATACTCTACCAAAAGGAAAGCAAAATAATTTAGATAGGAAAGTACGAATGGTTGTGCTTAATGTTTCCAGCTTTTTTGGAATCACTGTCAATGATAATTTTATAATGACACACACTACTTTATTCACTATAACTACCAAGAGCAATGCCTTACTTCTATGGCTGTTATAAATCAAATCAAATCAAATCAAATTTTATTTGTATAGCCCAAATTCACAAATCACAGTTTGCCTCAGAGGGCTTTACAATCTGTACAGAGACGACACCCTCTGTCCTTCGACCCTCGATTCGAGTGAGGAAAAACTTGCCCCAAAAAAAGGCCCTTTTAACAGGGAAAAAATGCGGAAGAAACCTCAGGGAGAGCCACAGAGGAGGGATCCCTCTCCCAGGACGGACAGACGTGCAATAGATGTCGCATGTACAGAGCAGATCAACGAGATCACAATGTATTCAATTATAAGCGATGGTTGACAGGAGTGAAAGTACACAAAGATGTATTACAGCAATAATGATGAAATGCACATGGAAATGTGATTACTAGTGATAACAGTAGTAATGATCAATGGCAAGGATGGTATGTAGCAATGCAGTACGATAATAGTAGTGGAACGTATGTAACAGAGATGTGACTAATATTAGCGACAGTAGTGGTGGGTGTCAGGCAGGGTCATGGCAGTAGGTGCATCCACGATCAGGCAGGGCCATAGCAGTAGGCGCATCCACGATCCACGACCCGGGCGCGGCCAGGATCCATGGGAGCCTGTAGGACTAGAAAGCACAAGGACTCCGGGGAAGAAGTAAGTCAGTGACATGCAGAGATGGGGCATGTATACAGGCATAATGTATACAGATGGAGAGGAGAGGAGAGGGGAGGAGAGAGAAGCTCAGTGTGTCATTGTCCCCCGGACTAGGCCTATAGCAGCATAACTAAGAGCTGGTCCAGGACAGACCTGGGCCTGTCCTGGACCAGCCCTAACTATAAGCTCTATCGAAGAGGAAGGTCTTAAGTCTACTCTTAAAGGTAGAGAGGGTGTCCGCCTCCCGGACCAAAACAGGAAGATGGTTCCACAGAAGAGGAGCTTGATAACTGAAGGCTCTGGCTCCCATTCTACTTTTGGAGACTTTAGGAACTACAAGTAATCCTGCGTTCTGGGAGCGTAATGCTCTAGTTGGGTGATAGGGTAATATGAGCTCCTGGAGATATGATGGTGCCTGACCATTAACAGCTTTGTAAGTGAGGAGAAGGATTTTAAACTCTATTCTTGATTTTACAGGGAGCCAGTGCAGAGAGGCCAGTACAGGAGTAATATGATCTCTTTTCTTAGTTCCTGTCAGTACACGTGCTGCAGCATTCTGGACCAGCTGGAGACTCTTTAGAGACTTGTTAGGGCAGCCTGATAATAGAGAATTACAATAGTCCAGTCTGGAAGTAACAAATGCATGGACTAGCTTTTCTGCGTCTTTTTGAGACAGGATGGGCCTGATTTTTGCAATGTTACGTAGATGAAAAAATGCAGACCTTGAAATCTGTTTTATGTGGGAGTTGAAGGACATATCTTGATCAAAGATAACTCCCAGATTCCTGACGGTGGTGCTGGAGGCCAAGTTAATGCCATCCAAACTAGCTATATCATTAGATAATGCATCTCTAAGGTGTTTAGGACCAAGTACTATAACTTCGGTTTTATCTGAGTTTAACAGCAGAAAATTGCAGGTCATCCAGGTCTTAATGTCCTTGAGACATGCATGGAGTTTAGTAAGCTGATTATAGAGCGTGAAGTGCAAATTTTAGGCAATGTATTGCTGTACCAATTCTTATGAAGCACAGCATGTTATTTTCAGATCCTCCTTTTAGCAGAGTAGCTGCTTCAGATCATTACCATCCTTCAACAGTTATCTGCTGAAGCTACACTGCAGGGTTCCTATGAAGTATGGAAAAGTATGGAATGCGATTGAGTAATTTCCAGTTGTGGAAGTATTGAAAAAACAAAAGCATAGCAGTTAGTAGTAGTAATAGTGCAGAAATGTTGACATATTTTCTTTGTAAGGAAGCCATACCTTTATGTCTGCCGTTCATACTTGCTCAATGCACACATTTGACAAGGCTGCACAGATGCCACAAAAATTAAATGACTTAACATTTTTCAACTCATTTTCAGTTATTATTCATAAATGAGACTAAATATAACAATAATATACTATAATTTATTTAATAAAATATGTATGGGTAGTGTTGCTTAGTTAGTTTACTTCCTCTTTGGGCAGAACTGTTTGACAGTAGAACATTGTCCAATTCCAAGTTTACTGAGGGCTGGCATTACCTAGCTACAATCTTCTGGCATTTATTCTGGCGTTATTATTCTGGTGATCCTGGTGTTTTCTTTAAGACTAATATACAGATATCTCTGCCTGACATTACATTTACTTTTTTTTACTTTTCTAGTTTAGGTTCAAAAATATACAAAGTTACTGTACTTTCAAGTGTCCAAATTCTACAGCCTTACATAGTCAGAGTTGAAAGCTATTAAATAAAATACATGGGTCCTTACAAGGTCACTACATTTTAGTCTGATCTGGACCGACTGGCTGCCTCAGCTCAGCTCATTGCAGTATGAATGATTCAGCAAGAGAAACAAATCCAACTGTCCAGACCTCTCTGGCTTCTGTATCTCACCAGTGGGTCATTATTGAGACTCAGTACACACACAGAATCCAGGAATCGAAGTAGAATAACAGCTTGTAGAAAAGATTTGGTTCTTTTTTTGCAGATAAAGTGACCTCATTTTGTTTTCGTGTCAAGACATTCTCACTAATACTTTTGTTGATAGCACTACCATGCTGGTTGGTCATGTTGAAGAATGATAAGCGAAACACCCTTTCCTAAAAGGCAGCTTGTGTCATCAGGTGCAGTGGAGGTTTACACACCCAATCTCTGTTTAGCTCTTGTTTTTGTCTTCTATTTTTTGAGATGTGATCTGTGAGGAAGGACTATAGTGTGTGATTTAGTGTAGCTGGTCCGATGATGACAGCAGACAACTTTAGGTCTGCATTTTGCTCTTCAGCCACAGTGGCTTGGTGATGCTTTCATAGTGCAGAACAAACACACAACAGTTGGTCAGAGAGAGAGAGAGAGGATGAGGAAGAGAGGAGTGTGTAGGTGGCAGTATGCTCAAGTAATAATACATCCTTCTACTCTAAACTTGTCTGCAATAGTAGTCTGACTACTGGCCTCATATCAACACCTTACACACACAGACCAGTGTCTTAAACATACACGTTATGCATACACTACTTCTTTCCAAACTCACATACTGCACTGCACGCTCCAGTTAACATACTTGAATCTGCATCAAACGAACAGCAGCAAGCTCACTTAGTGTTCACTGAATGTTTAGCTAACGATATGAATTTGTGCAGAGTAGCACTGCCTCTCCATGCAGGCACACTGTGATGGTTCGTGATGATGTTGTTGATGACTCTATAAATAACTGACATGGACATTCACTTCAGTACTTTCAAGGACACGGATTTTTGTGGTTCCAGTCGTCCCATTTTCTTCTGTGTAGCATGTCTCAGTGCGTTTCTTTGATCAGTATCTTAATGTATAAAAAATGTACAGTGTTAATGTAAATAGCA
Source organism: Pagrus pagrus (assembly GCF_965226575.1). Classification (NCBI taxonomy): domain Eukaryota; kingdom Metazoa; phylum Chordata; class Actinopteri; order Spariformes; family Sparidae; genus Pagrus; species Pagrus pagrus. The sequence goes on along the minus strand of NC_140198.1, from coordinate 29,309,067 downwards.
GAACCTTTATGACAAAATACAGTTATCAGTGGTTGGTATTCAAAAAAATACTCTTTCCATCCTATTAGAAATCCCTCACTGGATGAAGGGGAGGGTCACAGGTTTGATTCCCAGCACTTCCAGCTGAGGTGAGATATTCAGTGTACTCGGTCACCTACTGCATGCTCTTGCATGTTTTGTCATCAAGTGTTTTTTTGTTGTTTTGTTTTTGTCACAAGGAATTGTTGGACATAGAATATTACATCATGAGACTTGTTTTTTAAGCATGTTTTTCATTTAGTTTTGGGGGCCTGAATTAATTCTGAAGTACTGCTGATTGTTTCTACTTAAATCTTTCCCCTCGGAGATAACCTTTCTATCATAGATAAACTTTCTTGTTTAAACAAAATATTATATCTATGATTGTAATATTACTATGGCTCTGATGTACATCTATATATGTCACAAATGTGTGCTATAGTGGTGATATCTCGAGTCAATGTCAAAAGATTCCCATAACCTAACAAAGTTCATGACATAGATATATTTTGTTCAATCTGATATTAATTATTTAAGCTTTTAGATGTCAATGTTAGTAACATGTTAACAATTTAAATTAGCGATTAATCATTGAAGTCATTTATCAAGCAATGATTGCCCAACATTATTTGGTTCCAGCTTCACAATTGTGAGGATTATCTGCTTTCCTCTGTTTTCCCATCGTAAATCTATCCTTTAGACAAAAAAATCTTTTTGGCCTGATCACTATGCTGTGTGAAATCATCTGATTTTATAGACTGAACAATTGATCAAAATTAATCTTTACACAGATCAGTCAATATGAAACCATTTGTAAGTAGTAGCTGTACATTTATTGTAACTGGTTGTTCAATGAATTATATTATTATTGGAAATAAGGAAGTTCAACTGCCTTTTCCTTTTAACATTGTATGTAAAGCATGCCAACTATCTGACTTTTGTGCTCTGAACCATGAACCATTTACACCATATACCAGTACTTCCCCTGCTCACTCGGCCACATCTCATTCTGCTTTATTTCTTTTTTGCTTCCTGTCGTTCATCTGTGTGCCTGCATCAGCTTTGTTTATCCCAGACCTTCATCCCCACCTCTGTCTATGGGCACTAACCTCTCTGCTCTTGTCTCTCACTCTACTGTAGGCCTCCTGAGCCAGTTTACAGCACTGTGAACAAAGTTTGTGACAAAGCACCCTCCCCTCGACACTATTCCCCAGTGGAGTGCGACAAAAGCCTCCTCCACTCAGTCCCCCTCCCAAACTTTCACTTAAGCCTGTTCCCTGACTCGGACTTCAACAGGTACTTTCCACCACCACCATCACCACCACTTTGTGCTCTGCCACTGTAAATTGCATGCCATGTCGCCATGTAATGCTTTACACCCACTTGACTTCCTCCAATACATTCAGTTGTTTGTGCCCTCCTTTGAGCCTCAGACAACATCTTTGTGATGTTTTGTCAGGCTAGCATGTCTTTCTTCCCTCCATGTCCTTTTTCGTCATCAGGGCTCTGACTTCGCAGGAGCCTCCCAGCATTATATACCACCAATACATTGCCTGGTTTATCCGGTGGTGGGAGGAGCACTCACATCTTTTATCGACTGTACATTAGGTAAAGGTAGCAGTACCACAGTGTAGAAGTACTTTTGGTACTTTCAGTATGTGTATGTTAATACTTATACTCTAAATGCAAGATTTTTACTTGAAACAAGAGAACTCATTATACAATACAGTACAACAACTTTAATTATCGCACTCGCTGCAATTAAGAGCAGCTTGTTGTACCCAAAAAACAGTAACATGCAAAATAATAAAGATGTGGAATAGAGCCTCTGACTCATATTAATAAATAAAGTTGATAATACAATAACATTTTTATTTTTAGTGGTAAAAAAAAACTTGCAGTGGGAGTGACCATTTTAGAATAACAATAAAACATACAACACCTATACAAGTCCTGAGAGGCAAGTAAGAGAGAAAATTCTTCGATCTTTTTAGATATTATCTAAATTGTTTTCTCTCCTGTGTTGATGACTTAAGAACAGGTGAAAATGGGGGTTTGTCAGGATAATTTAGGTCTCCTTATTATTATTTTTATTCTGTTAAATGGGTGGGTGAAAAACACCTGTTTTTAGTAAAAGTAAAAAAAAATAATTGAAAAAACTTTCAGCAGTTTGAGGAATTTGGTCAGGATCAATCATGTTTTTTAAGATGCTGAAGTACCCCACTATCCCTTATTCTGTCTTTTACTGCGAGGCTGTGAAACCAGCAGATTAACAAAAAAAAACTCAGAAGACTCTTAAAGGAATAGTTCACTCTAGAACGAAATTCAGTCATTATCGACTAACCCGCATGCTGATGAGAAGTCCGGTGTAGTTTCTTATTCCTCAAAGTGCAGCTGGAGACCCGCGGGGGTACCCTCCTGCAGCAAAAATCCATATAACGGGCATTAATGGTGTCCGAGACAAAAAGGTCCATAAAACTACACAAAAACTTTCCAAAAACAATCCAACAATCCAAGTGTCCTGAAGTGGCGACATCCAGAGTTTACTCGAAAAGACGTCATTTAGTACATTTTTACAGCCTAAACAGTCACTAAACTATATTTGCCTGGAGGCAAATATAGTTTAGTGACTGGAGGCACGCTCCCGCGTGCACACGAGTCTCCCTCACAGCCGCTTGCACTACGGAAGCTGCGCCAGACGAGATCAACGAGACTTGCGATAGATACACCGGTATTTACATCCTGCCTGCAAGCACGCGGGACATTCAGAGTAATGTTTATTATATTATTGGAATCAAATATGTTGAATTTTCATTACTTTAATGTACAGCTGCATGAATAATTTATCTTGTATGATTGCATTACTCTAGATAAGGCAAACTAGCTGTGGAAACAGGAACAGCAGCAGCTTAATCCTGTTTAGCAGGGCCCGAGCACTGAGCGATGTGAGGACCCTCTTGAAATGCAAGGAATTATGGCTTGAAAACTCATGAAACTTTGCCCACACGTCATATGTGGTGAAAAATTACGTGTTTATGGGTTTTGCCCATGGGTGGGGCAAAATGGCCTTCTAGCACTCAAAACCAAGTTTCACCTACATGTATAAAATTTGGTACAGATGTGTATTGCACCAAAACCTACAAAAAAGTGCTAATTTTTTCAATCTGCACGTGTTGTATTTGAACAAACTCGTCCTTCAGCTTCAACCAGATCCATTTTGTCAGGACAATCTTAACAACTCAAAAGTTATTAAAAGCTTGAGTTTTTGTTGAAGTGCATGGCGGGGTGGTGAATATCAATGTTTTACCTTGACACAGGAAGTAGCTGTAAATCTCCTGTGCATAATCGAATCCGCACCAAACTTCACACATTTGGTAAGAGTCTTGGCTTGAGCACATTTACAGTACATGCCTATATTCCGTTACAGTCATAGCACCCCCTACAGGCAACAGGAAATTTAATTTTTCTATACTTCTCAGCCCCTGCTAGTTTGATGTACATGCATGAAATTCAGTTTATAGATATATCCAACCTACATCTACAAAAAACTCTGTTGGTGCCACTACCTCAACCCAAGAGGAAGTCAGACATTTTGAATTATTCTGCTCATTTGTGGCAGTTTGAGCGTGTTGTATTTTGATGAACACATTCTACAGCTATACCCGATCAACTTTAAATTGTGATGAAAACTTTTTAAAAGCTGGAGGTTTTGTTGAACGGCATGGCCATGGTGGAACTGAATATCAACAATTTGCCATAAAAGAGGAAGTTGTTGTAACTCAACTGCACATGATTGAATCTGCACCAAACTTCAGAAGTTTGATTGAGTCCTGTTCTGAACACATTTCATGTCAATACAGTCACAGCGTCCCCTAGTGGCAGCAGGATATAACATTTTTAAACAATTGACGTCTTCCTGCTCTGAGCTAGATACTCATGCTGAGAAAACACTTAAGACCTTCAGGATGCTGTATTGTGAAGAGAGTTTTCATTGAAAGGCGTAGCTCAATTGAAACAAGAAGTTCATGTAACTCCACTATATATGATTGAATCTGTCCCAAACTTTACATGTTTGATAAGGTTCTCGGCCTGAACACGTTAACATGCCAAATTGTACTTGCAGTTGCAGCGCCACGTAGTGGTAACGGGAAATTGCTTCTTTTTTTTTTTACTTCTATGTACTTCTGCTAGCAGGTTGACCGAATAGAAAATCCTTAAGGCCTTGATGATGGTATATGGTGATTCTTAGTTCTCATTGGATGCATTGGATGCTGATGTAGTAGCATGGAATTATTCACCATGAAACAAGAAGTTATTTGAATTTCTGCGGTCCAATCTTTCCAAAATTTCACATTTGTTATGAGTCCAACCTGAAACACAAGCCAACCAGGATGTATAGTCATAGCACCACCTACTGGCAAAGGAACATAAGCCTTGTCTGATAGTCATTATTTCATTTCCATGAAATTTTCATGGTGCGGTTTATACTTACACCTAACATGTAATTAGGCAGCTTTCTCTAGTGGGCACAGGAAGTTACAGTGACCTCTTTTGTGCAGTGTCCAAAATACATGGAAATTCAGAGGCGTGTCAAATGGTCAAAGTCTGTCAACAATCTTAATACAAATTTAAAACGGTGATGAATGGGCCCTTGCACCCCTGTATTTTTTTCCCACTGAAAAATGCAATTAAGTTTGCGCAATAGGTATAATTAAATTAAATATAATTAAAATTGGTCCAATTTTTTGTCCAGTCTTTCTCACTGTATTGTGTTTGTCCTACACAGCTAATTTTATTGTTCCCTCACAGTATGTCTAACCCCTTGATTCCACTGGGCACGTCTGTAACCTGGTGTGTGCGCTGCTGTTTTGTTCTGTCGTCCACGCAACTTCATATCCCACTGGCAGTGTTTCAGAAGCAGCGTGTCATGACTGCCTGATGTTGTTGACTTGCTCAGATTGTGTTTATTTCATTATTTTTCTTTGACTTCTTGTTTCTACTGTGGTTGAGTAGGCTATGTAGTTAAATCGTTTCTTAATTTGTCTGTTTAAAGTGTGTTTTAAGTTATTGTTAATATTTCCGACTTTGTTGTGCTGTAGATCCTGAGCCGGCACACAGTGTTTAACTGTATAAATTTAACTGGATGCATTATTCCGTTCTGCTGTCTGACTTCCTGTCTGGCTCAATCTGCTGTGCTAATTGGCCCGGCTGCACACCGCTTCTGTCTAATAAAGATTTGGCGCGTATTCTCAGCAGAGCAGAGTAGAGAGTGCCTTCTGGGGCGCTGCTAAAACGGTGACCATATTGCGTCCGTAATGTGGCCACGAGAGTCCCGATGGAATCTTTGGGGTAAGGGTGCCCATATCAGGATTTTTGGGATTGATCAATGATCACTGATTGCTGGAAGCATTATCAGCTGACACCAATCACCGATCAAAAGGATGTTTCTTTACTTTATTGTCATCTATACAGGTTAGTTATTAGTGGCATAGTAAAATTACTATTTACATTTTGAGGAAATAAATGATGACATTTATTTTACATCGAAGAAACCAAACCAAGAAATAGGTTTAAAACAAAATGAAAAGTTATCTGTAACTGTAAAAAGAGAAAAATTCTGTGCCTCAGTCTCATTTGTTTCAGTCTTTGTGCAGAGGTCTTTGTGCCCTGAAGCTACTCCACCACTTGGTCACTGCTCATATCTGGTTATTTTCATCTCTGACAGAAGATTGATAAAATGTACACTAATGTAAAGTGTCTGTAACTCCAAACTCAAAGAATTTTTACCTCCAGACTGTACTTCAGTGTATTTATTTACTGTAAACTTGTTGTTTTGTGGCATAAACCTGCAGTTTACTGTTTAACTATTCATGTTCCTCCCAACAGAAACATCCGGCTGTGTGTTTAGCCTAGCTGTAAACTGTTAGTCAGCTGTTGGCTCAGTCAGCTGTAAGCTGTTAGCTGTCACGCTGTAGGGATGGAAACAAATGGCGTTGCATCGCCCCCCCAGCCAGGGATGACAGAAAATGTACTTTTCGAATGATTAATTGAACTGACGACTGACTACAATAGAAAGCACCCAAACGAAAATAGGAAATCATTGATTGGTTTGCAGAGGCCATTGCATGCTGAAAAAAGTGACCTCACTTGTTGTCTTAAACTGCTTACCAGTGCCTATACCTCACCACATACCAACTATTTTTGTTTGAACATATAATCGCAAAACTGTGTTCAATTTAGAAACAGACAACAACAATGCTGTTATGCTTTTTATAACATCTAGCTTAGTACATTTTCTTCAGCTGATACATTTCCTGGTTTTTGCTGTTACCTTGGTAGCTCAATAGATTAATTTTAGTCTTAAGTGAATGGAGAAAAATGGGTTATAAGTGCATTTTTCCTAGGTGATTTACCTCTCTGGGACTGTGGGCTACCAACATTGCACTCAAGGATCATGAAAAACGAACCTGTATTGTCAGCTTTAAGACTGAGCTTAAAAATTAACTGCAGTGTTAAATTAGATGGGCAACCACCTTTTAAAAAAGTCTCCTTGTGATGGTAGAGTTTCTACTGCAGGATATCCATCGCTTTAGAAAATGAGTTTGTTTTCCAATTATTCCTCAGATACCATTTTATTTTATCAAGATGTGATCAGATTTTGATGAATGCCCTGCGAATGTAACATGATATGTAGAGCTGACACTTTGTTATGGCATGACTTCATTCTACAGTATAGAAAAAATATATGATGTATTATATTTAATACATATCTGTATATGTATTCAGAGATTTACAAATTGTACAGATGTATACCTGTAGTGTGTTTGGAGGGGCACATATAGACAACACAGTAACTATTTAGTAGCAGCAGTGTAGCAGTATGTAGTAGTAGTGGTATCCACTGCCATCGTAGTAGTAATATGGACATGTTATGATTTTTCATTTTAGTTTTAATTATTTGATAGATCACATATCTGGCTTAAATGTGAATCCTCTGCTGACCAACAGTTTCATGCAAGTCTGAATGATTGAAAGATCTGTTCAATAGTGAAGTAGAAGGTGTTCAGTACTGCGTATATGATTTTATCAAAGGAAGCAATCATCTGTCAGTTTGCCACATAGCAAAAGAAAGTTTTTTACTGCCTAAACACAACAATGTTGCTGTTTGTAGTTTGCTGTTTATAGAATACAAATGACTTATAATTTTTTCCTCACTTTTCAATCAAAAATTATTAGATTTTAAAAATGAAAGTAGTGGTAACAGAAGGCCCCCTTAATCGTTGCCAGGCTTTTGTTGACCTTAAGTTTTTCCTTATCTGAATGGAGATTCTAAGAATAGAGGATGTCCTATGATGTACAGATTGTAAATCCGTAGGAGGCAAATTCAGGATTTTGGGCTCAGACATTTCAGTTTTTGCAGGTTGTGATTTGATGTCCATAACTAGACCCCTGTATGAACTATAGAGTTAGCCTCATCACACATGATGTCTCTACTTATATATCTAAAATTATAAATCTTTAAATGTAATTATAAATGTTTCTTGTAAACACAAGAGCACTGTCTTACTTTTCCCTTGCAAAACATTTAATTTAGGACAATACTTTCATTTTTGTTCAGTTGTACAAATCCATACAAAGAATCAATATCCAATTTTAATCTGGTGCTAACTTTAAACCTGTGACTTACATCTTGGACCTCATACATTAGGTATCTCTGCAGGTACATCTAACTGTGAGGAACAAGATGAAGTTGAACCACAGAAGTTGCGTTTTTTTTTATTTATAGAAACCTATTTTTCATGTTTATAATTCATGATTAATCATGCATTTACCATAGGGGGTTGGTTAAGTTTCAGCTAAAATAGCATAACAGCATCAAATCACTGAATGCTTGTTTTCCAATGAATGATCGTAGACTATGATAGAGTTTATTCACAGACATTGTGCGAGGTAGGATATACATCTGTCTCTTCTGCTGTTTGCATGAATGATTTCTTTATCTGGCCCACAGCAGCTTTCTGTAAACTCTTATCCATTTGTAACTTCAACAAAATGTAATTTCAGTCTGTAGCGCATCAAAACTGCATGGATGCATGATCAGAAAATGTTCTTGTCATAGAACTTACAGGGTTGCAAATATGGTTGAAAATACTGTAGCTCAGAATCAGGGTGTGTCTGCTCTATGAGTAATGCCTGAATGTATGCAAATCAACCTGTTGTCAGGGATGGTTTAATTCTGTCTATTTTTAAGGTTTGAATTTATAGAGGGGGTGCTGTCACTACAGGATATGTTGCATTTTATCATAAAACAGCATGTGTTTGTACATGACACTGGCTTGCTTAATCAAGACACTGGAGTGCTGATGTGTCTTTAAGTAGGTGGTAGGCTTTGTTCACAGTGAAACACTGTATGGGGTTCTGTCTGGGTAACTGGTGGACCACAAATGACATATGACTAGTAGTTCTGAAGAAAGAAGAGATAAATGCCTCAAGGAAAATCATTCATTCACCAGCAGATGTCAGTGTGCTGCTTACATTTATGATGTCATTCCCACACCTGGTTGTCTCCTGGAAGGGTAATATGTTGCTGCTTTTAGATGTGTCAGATGTCACTTGATATTAAATATGGCAGGCAAATGCCGAAATTCAAAATAATTTGATTTCATTGCTGTTTACTTTTGCGAGATGTTACTTCTGTTTGGCAATAAAGAGAAATGACTTCTGTCACCATTCAGTAGGTTTCACTCCTACTGTTATCTCTTACACTATAGGTACTAATTCAGTGCTATACAACAAAAATATTTTCATATGGGATGTCTTGAACCAAATCGTCTTAACGTGAGAGTCTTAATCCTAAAGTATAGCTCTATTTGATTCTGTACCCTGAAAATATACTGAAGGAGCTAGCATCCTTCAGTATATGTTTGTACTCATTCCATGCATCCTGGTGTGTGTGCATGTGTAAGAAAGAGAAAGAGAGAGAGAGAAAGCAAGCCAATGTGTGTGTTAGCATGTGATGAGCTTCCTTCTCCGTCAGAACTGAATTGGGGACAAGTGATCCTAAGTAGAACACCATCCCCCTGTGGTCTCCAGTAGTCTTTGAGCTCTGTAGACTGAGCAAAGCATCACTGAGGCTTTTGTCGAAGTACCGAGCAGTTGCTGCCCACCTCTGTGTCATCCATTGCCTGAGCTGAAGATGCTGAAATCCACCGACTCCCCCGAGCTGATGTATTATCTCAACTGTCTGTATAGGGAACCCAGGAAGGTTGTGCTCCACAAAGGCTCCACAGGCCTGGGCTTCAACATAGTGGGCGGTGAAGACGGCGAGGGCATCTTTGTGTCCTTCATCCTGGCAGGAGGGCCTGCTGACCTGAGCGGAGAGCTGAGGCGAGGCGATCAGATCTTATCGGTGAGTGAACCACCTCAGGCTGATTTTATAGACACATACCTGTGTTGGAAAACATTTTGTGTCATGTGTTGAAAATGAGTATAATAGCCTTTAAAAACTCGAAATACAAGCTCTCTACATACAAATGCAAACAATCTGCTTACCTGTTACAATCTTTATACCATAAGTGATCACAAAAAGCCCAAACTGATCAAAACAAAGGCTGGGCAGCTGGGTTTCAACAAGATTCCCTCTATTTTTAAAATGGTCGACTCTTGCTAAACCTGTGTGTCCCTGCATATTAATAGAAAGTGTCATAGTCCCACTGGCCTGGATTCATTTTCAGGGCCAAAAACTAAGAAGCTGGCATTTCTTTATTCCTGCAGTATTTCTCCATTACTACAGAGAGGTGTAGTGTGTCTGTGGTAGTTAGCAGTAAGTCTATTCTGGGGTTTTAAAGGTGAGTAAATAGTTCCCCCCCAAAATGAAAATTCCATCATTATTTACTTAGCCCCATGCCGATGGCATGTCTGATGAAGTTTTGTAGTCCACAAACATTTCTGAAGCTTCGCAGCAAAACAGTGTTGCAGTAGCTGGGGACTTGTTTTAAAATGTAAAAAGAAACAACCAAAAAAAAAAAGTAAAATGACTCCATACAGCTTGTCAAGCATAATCCAAGTCTCCATAAGCCCTTAGATCCCAAATTGATTTGAAAACAGAATACTCTAACCCTAAATGCGTAGTTGAGCTTGTGCACCTTGCTTACACTTTTAGCTTGGCAACTGCAGAGAAAATTTTGGCTTTGAAAAGGGTGTAAATGACGTCTTTTGAATGAGTTTTGACTCTACAACACTGGGGTTTGAAAACTACTTCCGCTACATTCACAGAGAAAAATAAACTATTTCATAAAATGAAGTGCTGAGTCTCACCGGAGTGAAGCTGCTCTGTAGTCTGGTGGTACGATAGCAGCTACTTCTGTATCTTCTGTCAGATAGCAGCAGGGTGAACAGACTGTGGCTGGGTGGGTGTTGTCTTTTAGTATCTTTGGGCTCTGTGCAGCCATCTCGCTTCACTGATGTCAGCGATGCTCTGTAGATGGTACCAGTGATGTTCTGGTGGTTTTAATCACCCGCTGTAGAGCCTTCCTGTCCTGGGCCATGATGAACCATGCCAGTTTGTGATGTTTCCAGTCAGGATGCTCTCTAATGCTCCTCTGTAGAAGTTGACCAGAATCTGGCTATGGAATTTAGCCTCCTTAAGTTTCTGCAGGAGACTTTTCTGTGCTTTTTTAACCAGGGTGGTGATGTGTGATGACTAAGATATGTTAATATGGTAATTCCAACGAACCTATAACTGTGCACCTGCTCCACCTCAGCTCCACTGAATGTAGACATGGGTGTGTGTCTTTGCCTCCTGTTTTCTAAAATCAACACTCAGCTCATGGTTTTGCTGATATTGAGCAGTAGATTGTTCTCTGTGCGCCACTCTGCACGATTGTTGATTTCCTCCTAATATGACCTCTTGTCGTTGTTTATAATGCGGCAGATGATGGTGGTGTCATCCTCATACTTCACTATAGAGTTCTCTTGATGTCTGGGAGTGCAGTCATGGGTGTACAGTGTGAACATGAGGGGGCTGAGCACACAGCCCTGGGGTGTTCAGGTGTTGAGCAGCCACATAGAGAAGAGAAGTAGACTGCATCAGTGTTGTATTTTCACAGTAGAGTCATAATCACCTGACTTAGTCAGCATATTCTCCCATTAAATCAGTATCTTTACAATCTTAGGTTTTAAGAACACATCCTGGGGCGGCTGTAGCTCAGGAGGTAGAGCGGGTCGTCTAGTAACCGGAAGGTCACTGGTTCAAATCCCGGCTCCCCCTAGTTACATGTCGAAGTATCCTCGAGTCGAAGTATCCTTGGCTGCATGGCAGCCTCCGGCATCAGTGTATGAATGTGTGTGTGAATGGGTGAATGTGGCATGTGTTGTAAAGTGCTTTGAGCTGTCCGAGAGGACTGGAAAAGCGCTATATAAATGCAGACCATTTACCATTTATCCTGCATTGTTTGTACAACTAATAACAAAATTGAATGTATGTATGATGGCTTACTGAGATGATGAACACCGTCTTCCAGTGGCTGGTAGGAAGTGATTGTTCTTCCTCATTATAGTTCATTTTAACAGTTTGCCTCCCACACTATTGCCAAAATGTGCAACAAATTACACTGCCTCATTTCATTGTAGGGTTGTGGTATTATATAACCTGCACATTGTTAAATCAACATTGAGCTGCTTACCTGTTAATTTGCAACCAATCAGAACCTCTGTCAACCCTGAGGAAAGCAGGCAGTTAAGGTGCCTGGTTATGAAATCTAACAACTTCCCCTGTCTATCCCCACATATTGACTTACATTCCTCTATCTGTACACACACTATGTACATGTCCAATTTGGCTCTATTTGCACTTACACCTGAGTCTCTTTGGTCTGTTGCATTGCCTCAGCTGTCTTAACACTGAAGGACAGCACATTAACTGGTGAAGAGTGTCAGACATAAAAGTGTGTTAATCATCTTGAGTAAAGCAACAGAAACTGAGCCATCCTTGGATTTCCCTCTATGAGATGACCATTTTAATGTGGCTTAAATGGAGCCCACACTTCTTCATATTTTGTCAAGGAAGATTTGGTGTCAGCAGCAGCTATTGTGATGGTGTGACAAAAATGAAAGACACAAAGAAAAATACATTCAAAATGGTAAATAAATATAAAATAGAAATGAAAACTCCTAGAGTCCTTCCATTTAAGGGGGCAGTTTGTGAGCTATGGAAAAAAAAACTTGCATTATCAGCAGAATGTAAGGAAATAACAGTATTGACATTATGTCTAAGATGTCCTTGTTCTTTGTTAAGATATCTACTGAAGTTAGCTTGCTAACCAGCTAGCCCTGGCCCATCCCATCTCATAATACTTACTTTGTACTTCAAGAAGAGTCTGATAACCCCTGTAGTTGGGAGATGTACGCCAGCAAAAGCTCTCTCAGCTTTTACTGTAATAAATGAACAAAATAAACTCAGAAAATGTGAAGAAACAAAATAGTTTTTCCTTACTAAACAGAAAACACAACTGATCCCAATTGCTGCATTAACTCGAAAAACACAATTCATTCAAACTAGACATTGACAAAATAAAACTCACCAACAACCTAGTGTAAACGATCTGCAATGTATCCTTGGTTGTCAAACCAACCTCTGTCAGTCTTGGGAGCAGTGACCGGTCCCATTTTGGTGTCCAGCTGTTTTCATTCTCAAGCTGATAAATCCTTGACGCCCGTGGTGACTCCCCCTGTGATCCGAGTTCTTGGTCCAGGCAAATTCTTGGACCACTGGCTCCACAGCTAGCTGAGCCATGAGCTTATGGTAGCTAGCTACAGCCAAGTTAGCAAGAGGGCAGCAGTTGTTGTTCATTCTGGTTACCTGCTAACCCTTGTGTTTTTGGAGCAACCTTCGGATTCTGGCTATATTCTACAAATTACACCTGTACTGGTGCAGAATAAAGTATGGCTCATTTGTGTTGCAGTTGTCCAATAAAACAGAAATTCCACAAAAATATTCCTGTGATTGTTCCCTCTTCAGGTAAATGGCATTGACCTCCGAGGAGCAACACATGAACAAGCTGCAGCGGCACTGAAAGGAGCTGGACAGGTGGTCACCATCATTGCCCAGTACAGACCTGAAGGTGACTCCACACAAACATACACAGGACAATGCTTAGGCATGTCTCTCCTACCCATTGAGTGATATGGATGTAATCAGGCCAAGGCATGGCTCACCATGTGTTTCACTGCTAACTTTATTCACATATCACTGTCACAACACTTCCAGTATTCAGTTCTGTTGAATGTTGCATCCCACAGAATTCTCTTTTCAGATATGGTGAAATAAAGAGCTAAAATAAGAAGACCACACTATATTTGTTGGAAACAGCCCAGTCACAGTATCTGGGACAAAAGACAAACAATATAAGAGCCTAGAAGAATATTTTGATGCCTACATACTATACTTTTAGGATTTCTGTCCACATAAACCTTGCAGGAAAACTGTCTTTTGTATGGATTTTATATTAAAAATGTTATAAATAAGATAAATAAGAGGCAGTGTTTTAAAGACTTTATTGGTCTCTGAGGCGGCTCTGCCCCTATGTTGTGTGCCCCAGTGATGTTGGGATCTATGTGGTACAAGAAACATTCTTCCAGCGGGCTTCAACTCTCTTCCAGCTCTTTCTTAAACTGGGAAACAATGCAAGGTCATTTCTCACTTCTCACTCCTAACCCTTCTCTTATGGATACAATTTAAGTTAAGATGTCAATTCTTCTGTCAGGTTTCACCTTCAGAATAAGAGCTCCATGAGCCTCAGTGAAAGTGTCCATTAATGGTTTCAGTTTTTCACAAAGGTATGCACAGTGTTCACTTCAGTATCATGAATAATCAGATATCTGGAAAAAGAAAAAAATATGTGCTTGGGTCTGTTACTGTAGGGGGTGGTAATGGGAAGTAGTCTTTATTGAGTTTGTGATCTGATTAGTGATTGAGAAGTTTTACAGTATAAAAACAGTTTTACACATTTTCTCTTGCTGTGCTATCTTTAAATAGACACAGTTGTGTGCCATACATTAAACATAGTCTTTGAAGTATTCTTACTGACAGAAAGTTGTGAGTCTGAAAAGAGTTCTGAGAAGGATGTAATGGTAACATATTATTCAACAAACACAATTGTATTTGTTTTAAATTAGTTTGTGCTTTCTTTGTCCTGTAGCTTCAGCATGTACATTGTAATAACCCATGCAGGGCATGTTCATGCTAATTCACATCTACCAAAGACTGCCTGCCAACCCTCTGTCAGTTAACATGTAGTGGATCAGACAGCTTTGACTGGTGACATGTCTCCTCTGATTAAGGTCAGCAGCAGCACTATCTACTCGAGCGCTGTAGAGACAGTGACTCATGGTCAGAGACCTCTCAATGTCTCAGAGGTGCCAAATTCTCAAAGTGTCCAGGCCCTGGGAGCTCTGGTGGGTGTTTGCATCAAAAGTTTCTATTTCAAGGACTCTTTCTCCTTTATCTAAAACCTAACATTGAGGAAGCTTTATCTGCTGAGTCAGGGTTCCTTCATACATTCCTTGATTTATGCTGAGAACATCAGTCATACCTGAGCCACAATCATTGGCAACAGCTGCCTCAAGAGAGTGGTATTGGTGTTAGATTGCCTTTGCTTCCAAAACATGACCTATTTTTTTTAGGATCTTGAAAGCTTTTTGCACATTTTATAGTTCAGAAGCTCAGGCTGACTTTGCTCAGTCTCACAGGAGACTGTGATACGTAGTGCGGGAAAGATCAGTAGGGAAGCATCAACTTTTATCTGAAGCCATCTGTAATCAAGAGGATGACAATGAAATCTGTTTCATCAAATGCTCACACCTCACTCATTAAAATCGTTGCCTTGTTCCTGTCTGAGGTGACATCTTAGTGCTGACTAACTGGACTCTCGAGCCTTCTAGGACTAACCACTGCTTTCTCTTCTTACCCATCAGAACTTGCTCTATGCTCACCACGACGGGCCCACTCTCCTGCACCAGGTTTGTGCCATTGGCACCTGTGGCTGCTCTGAGCTTTAGCATGATTCACTAGGGCTCCTCTAAGTGAGGGTCATTGAGTGAATGTGACCACAGACAGTCTGTTCACGCCTCTTCACCGAGCATTAAAGCACACCTCATCCTTTCCTCTCCTAATCTGTTTGACTCTTACTCCACTGTACATGCACTTTTGAAACCCTCCTGACTTTACCTTTTGTTTCTGTGTTCCCAGGTCATGACCCTTCCAATTGTGTCTTTTCTTTTTCCTCTTTAGAAATGTATTTAAAATGATGTGCTTTCCTTAAGATTGGTGTGATATTATCATCAGTACATGCAGACACTTACACATGGTTACTCTTCTGTCGCAGCTCAATATAATTGCTTCATAAAGTCTTTATTTTGCTTCTTTACATACCTGCATTTTGAGGAAGTTCACCCACAAATGATAATTCAGTCATTATCCTGAATATACCCATATACCCATATTATCATTACCCCCATGCAGAGGGAAAAATCAACTTTGGTAGTCCACAAAAAATTGCTGGAGCTTCACAACTAAACAACGTTCTAGCATTCTACGAAACAACTGAAGTAGCTGGGGACTTGTTTTAAAATTAAAAAATATAAGTGAAAAAAATGGCTCCATACAGCTCATCAGGCTTAATCCAAGTCTCTAGAAGCCCAGTGATCCCAAATTGATTTGAAACAAGCTTGACTGTGCTTCGAGGGTGTAAAAAACATCTTTTCAAATCAATTTGGGATCTCAGGACTTGTTCAGGAGAATGCTGCAACGCTGTTTTGCTGTGACATTCCAAAAATGTTTTGTGGTCTACAAAATTTCAACCGACTTTCCTTTGACCAGGGGGTGAGTAGATAATGACGGAATTTTCATTGTTGTGTCAACTGTTCCTTTGATGTTCAGTTGAGCTGTCATCAGTTTTCTCTGGGGGGTAGTATAGTTATTATTGTTATCCAAAGGTAAATATAGTCGTAAAGTAAAGTGTTGATAGTGTTGCTTTTGGATTATCCAGATTAACAAGGATACTGTCTCTGGACAGAGACAGTATGGGTTTTTTTGTGTTTTCTTTCTTTCTTTTTTTTTTTACATATATAAGTTGTCATTGCTCTTAACCCCCAAAATTGAATGTCATTCACTCCAATTGTATTGAGGTGAAGATAGAGGTGTCAGCAGTAAATTTCTTATAACCTCAACAAATTATTCCAAAACTATACAGGGTGCATGGCTGGATAGAACGAGATAAATGTGAACTTCAGGGTTAGCTAGTTTTATGTGCAATATGTCTTCAGTTTTAAAACACAAGTGATGTTGTGCTTTACGATTTACAAATGTAAACAGGCAGTCAACACCTATGTAAGATTTGATGAGACTTCTGCCTTCAGAGACACAGGAAGGAGCATGCAGAGGCTGCTGGGTACCATGATGCTGATATCACAGTCATGGTACTCCAGCAACTTTGCAAATTCATGAAGTACAATTGCTTGAGAGGGATCAAGTCACATGAACTGCATTTGAGATGTACAGTACACAGGTAGTATTGCAAAACCAGTTGTAAAAAGAACCCAGAAGTTATACTTCAACAAAACTAAAGATATCATGTTAAACGATTACTTTGGTAAAAACGAAAGTCATCCATACGAATAGTACTTTAGTAAAAGTCTGAAAGTAATTTTCTGGCAATAGATTTCTTTAAAGTAACATTGTGGTATAGAAATTGGCATTTTGTGTGATTTGGCGCCCCCCACAGTTTCTGAGTGCAACACCACTACAATTTACATATACAAATACAAATACAAATAACAGGTCTGTAGCAGTTTGTCAGATGTTAGGTAGGGCCTAACTACAAACAAAAATGTGTTGAAAACTTGAATGCTGAAGTAAACATGTATGTAAAGCTGTGATCCTACATATACAGATCCTACACATAGTGCAGAAACAAGTGGTAGGGGGGCAGAGTGGCTGTGACAGAGACACCATTCACACTATTAAAATATACTGTACCATCAAAATCATTTTGAAACTGTTATTTCAAGGTAAAAAAGTTACAAAATTTTGCAGGAAGTATCAAAAGTATATTGATAGATATATAGTGTGTATTTACTACTGTATATACACTGGGTTGTCTGTCTGGCTGATTATCTGATCTGATATTCAGCCTTTTTATCTAATTGCCAATAAAATACATTTATTTAAAAATGTGCTACTGATACTCTGATACTGCATGCAATCTGCAAAATAAGACCACCATCAGAAGACCTAAGGGTCCTAGACGGTTCATAGGCTAAGAGCAAATTTGATAAATAGGTAGGACCAAGACCATTACGAGCTTTATAAATAAGTAAAAGGATCTTAAAATTGATTCTGAAGCTCACAGGTGGCCAGTGGAGAGATTTTAAAATTGGTGTAACATGCGCTCTCTTTTTGGTCCTTGTCAGTTTGGTCCAATGCACAGCTGAGTTTTGAAGTAATTAAAGCAGAGTGATAATCTTTTTAGGGAGAATAGAAAGTAGCGCAATAAAATAGTCAAATCTGCATGTAATAATATTAATGTCTCTGTGTTGGCTTGAGAGAGAAGCAGCCTGTTACGCTCGGCCTAGGGCTGCCAAAGCGTGACATAAAACAAATGACCAAAGAGTGTATTTACAACAATAATTACAAATATAATGATAAAGTGCAACTATACAGAGTGTGAGTGACAATATATATACAGTGGTGAAGCCTCTGTTCAGGGTGAGCTCAGGCCAAAATAACAAACAAAAACCCAATCTAAACTTCCGATCTGTAATCTAACTAAACCCTATGAATGAAAAGGAACAAAAAGACATTACTAACCCTACCTCCCTAACCTAACCAAAAGTACCAGCCAATCCCTAGCTGCCACGTCACCTGTTCTTGGCCAATGCCGTGCGGGACCTGATGAGTGGAGATCAGCTTTGGAGGGAGACAGGAGCTCTCACTCAGCTTGGAACCTAAACACACAAATTAATAGCACAACACAAATGCAAAATACGGCTGGAGCCGTAACAGGCCATACTGATTAAAGACAGTCTTATGGTGCATTCAGACCAAACGCAAAGATAATTCTGTCTGGATGACTGCAGCTTCCTGCACTGCCTGAGGCTGACCAGTGCCCATTTCTCAGCTGCCGGGCACCTGTCCATCTGTCTCTGGTGAATGGCAGTTTCTTAATAGGTGTGTTAAAATCAATAAATATTAACTGTGACGAGCAAGTAGACATAGACTGAATTAATCTGCTTTATCAGTATGAAGTCAAAACAAAAATTTTGCCGTGATCTGACTGCAATTAAAACTATTAATGATTATTATCCTCTCCTCCATTGCTGTTCATGAATGTCCAGACATCAGCATCATTAACGTCATGACGTCAGTGTGAATGTCAACGCCGATAGGCTCTCACGACACAGCATTACACAAAATCCTTGCTTGAGTTCAATATTTTCAGCTCACACAAATGATTTTCAGTGACTTTGTATGTAATCGAGATGCCCGAATAATTTGTCTTGTGTGGTCTGAACGCAGTTATGTTTCTTGTGTGAGGCTCAAAGCTCAGATCAAAGATAACTTTTTTAAACTTGTTGAGTTTTTAACTTGTTGAGAGGGATTTAATGCCACTGCTTCCAGTTTCACATTGACTTTGGCTCTCTGGGCTTCAGTACCAATGACCAAGACTTCAGTTTTGTCCTGATAGAGCTGTAGAAAATTCTCATTCATCCATAGCTTGATATGTAAAATACAGTTGAAAAGGGAATCTATTGGTCATGAGTCATCGAGAGACACAGCAATGTAAAGTTGTGTGTTGTCAGCATAGCTATGGGAATTCATGCCATGCCTCCCGCATGGCTCCATGTTGGACCTAAATTCATTTACAACCTTGACTAGTTCCTTCTCTGTGCTATGATGTGTCAACAAACAAGATCCTCTAAAATGTTATTTAAAAATGGAAAATTGGACACTGGTCTGTAGTTTTTTAGAAGTGAGGCATCTAAATTGTTTCGCTTCAGATAAGGTTTTACTATAGCAGTTTTCAGAGCAGTAAGGAAAACACCTGTCTGAAGTGAATAGTTTATTTATTCATTAAATCTTCATCCAAAATCTGTTTTAAAAAAGGTTGTGAGAATGGGATCTAAAAAACAAGTTACTGGTTTTGATTAAGAAATAACTCTTATAATGATTATTAATTTAGAGAAGTGTTGTCTTACATGTTAAATTGCCTTATTGTAGATATTCAGCTGTTCACGGAAAATGTGATCGTTGATGGTTAATTTGTTCTTTCTCCATCTTTCTGCTGTTGGACAGTTTCTCTTTAATTGTTTGATTTTGTGGTTTCTCCAGGAAGGGTACTGGATTAGAGTTATTTTTTTCAGTTTTATTGGGGCAGCTGTGTTGTCGTAAGTTTACTGATTAAACTATCTACAATAAGATCACGAGAGGAGGGGAAAATGTCTGCAGGGGTGTCAAGTAGAAGAGCAACAACATTTGCAGCCACTTCAGTAGTAAAATAGCACTTCCTCACAGTTCGTTCTGGATTATCCTGTTGTATAAAACCATTGACAGTGAAAAAAACAGAAATGATCAGAGAAGCCTACATCCACAACAAAGTAATTTTGGCAGACAGGTCATGTGTTATCACAAGGTCCAACGTGTGGCCTCTGCTATGAGTAGGCTGAAGCAAAAGAATCTGATTGATTATCCAAATGCAAGTTAAAATCATCTAAAATAATAATTTGGTCATATTTGGTGTGGATAACCTTTCCGGGAAGAGAAATTGTAGTTTGATGATGAGGCTTCAATAAGCATTGCTGGTCCACCTGTATTAAGCCATGTCTCAGTTATAAACATGCAGTCAATAATTATCTAAAATCAGGTCAATAATAAGAATTATTTTGATTAAAAGTGATCTAACATTCAAAAGTGCCATATTCAGGGTCACTTGTAAAGTTTTCTTATGAGGTAGATCAGTAGATGATGATTTTGTGTATGGATCTGATATTATAAAAAAATGTGTTAAAAACAGGACTGATTGGACACTGGTTGTCTGTATTCAGCAGTACTGTAGGGGGAGTTAATCGACCCATGAAAGTCTGTGGAAGATTTATGTGAAACAAGGGTGCATTCCATTGCACTCGGAACTCAGACACTCATTTGATTGACAGCCATTTACATAGCCAGCAGTATGTCAGCACACATAGTGAATAATTACTTTTTACCTCTTCATCACTTTTGAGTTATATATTGTTTGTTTTGTGGAACGTGCAGTAAATACAACGTTGAAATTTTTTTTTACTACCAGGTGACAAACAGAAACCACCCCCCATCTGCCCTCTATAATGGTGCGTTGCATTGCAAGTCAAAAGTCTGAATTTCCGAGTTGGTATTCCTGTCTAAAAGCTTCCCAGTGCATCTGCTCCGAAAAAACATGGACGCTTGTGTTTGAGTGGCAAGTCTGTGCTTCACAAGCAACTACAGCAGCTGACATGACAGTTTAACAGTAACAGGGGCACTTACTGTCAAAGACTTCTATAGGGCACAAATCAACTGAATGAAAGTGAAAATTACAGCTATTAAGTTGGATAAACTGCAAGTTTCACAAGCCAAACACTATATGAGGTTAAAACTGACCGCCATACTACTGTGATGTCATCTGTGTATATGAGTTTCCGACTTCCAACTCGGATGGAGTTTGTGTTGCACTTCTCCGTGTGCGGTGGTTGTTTGACAAAGGACCACAACAGCAGCCTGCAGCAGCGTCAGGTCAGGTCAGGTCAGGTGTGAATAAAAGGCGCAAGAAGGATGGAGGCCGTCAGTTACAAAAAGCGGAGGACTGTTTAAAAAGTCAGTACAATTGTTCACAAAGTGACTGTCTCTGTTCCTACAGTAACCTTCGAGCCAGATGTAAAGTTGGCGTAAGAAGCTGAACTTTACTTCGCTGAAACGCGGAAAGGAGAGGGGGGGTGATTACCTGCTTCCCACGAGCTGTATGAATTCCTGCTTCAGTCGTTTTCTTATGTCATTTGTTCCGGCTTGAACAACAACCAACGAGGCAGAGCTGTGGTCGTGAATAACCTGCAGTGCAACTGGTGTAATGTCAATTACGCAGGCACCTGGATGACACCTGGAAGCACCTGTCACGTTCGGCCACTGTTCACCGCGACATGCCAAAGCATGGAGGTGCCAACAACAAGCACCCCGGGTGGGTGCCACACTTGATTGCCTAACCACCTGGAGGGTTTCGCCCTGATTGCAGCAGGTTGGGTGAGGACAGAAGGCAGACAGCCAGGGAGCGCAGCAGCAGAGGAACCCAGCAGAAAAGCAGCAGCAGCCACCACGTGGAGTGGAGCAGGCTTGTGTGTTAAGTTTAGCCCTGGGGGTGGGCCACATGTCGTCACTCAGGACCAGGGTATCAATTGAGAGGATCAGTTCACCTCCAGTCATGGCTAATCTGGACCAGGGAAAGCATAGAAGGGTGGCTCTGCCAAGTGGAACAGCAGCTGCACACTCAGCGTAGCGAGAGGTGTTCAATCAGTTCAGTTTCAGTTTAGTTTATTTGAAAGGGACAATGCACATTAATAAACATTGTATAAAAAAACATACATGTAAATGCACTCGAATAAGCTTAAAAAACTAGTTTTCATCGATTGTCCCTTTGCCAGTTTGTACAAGGCAACCTTTAAAAAGAACAACAATGGAATAAGATATTGTACCACATAGGGTAGACACAAACACATACTACTGTCCGTAAATACATACATAATAAATACACATTTGGACTACAACAAGGTGATGTGTGTCCACGTTAATAATACACATTTGGACAACAAGTCACATCGGACAACAATATCAATATCAACATCAGTGCTCACATCTTTGGGTGTCAAGAAGCCAGTTCTTAACATTTGCTTGGAATGAGTGATATGTAGGAGATTCTCTGATTGATTGTGGCAGTGTGTTCCATTGATGTGATGCTTTGAATGAGAATACAGCCTGGCTGAAAGTGGTTTTCCTTAACAGGATTATGCAATCTTTTTTTGTCGCACCTCGCGTAGTTCTAATAGCAGAGGATTTGAACTTAATAAAACTCGATAGTGGAGGAGGAGCTGAGCCCTGCATGATCTTGTATACGTTTTTGTATGTAATTAGGTTGTCCCAGCTCAAAAGTTTATACTTTTTCAGGATATGGCAATGGTGATGTCTAAAGGGTTTTTTGTCTAGTGTTTTAAGTGCTTGTTTGTAAAGTGATTCCAAAGGTTTTAGAGCAGTGGAATGAGCGTTAGACAATGTGGAGGGTTGTTTGGATTGAGCAGCGGCCACAATGATGAACTCCACCTTGCTTCTTAGATCCTGTTTCAACCATCTGACGTCCTCCTGTAACTGTAAGTAAGCCGGCTGGCAGTCATGACAAAAGTGTCAAAAGTGCCCGTAACCAGCTAAAAACAGACCTTGCTAAGATAGCATAAGACATCCCGCTATTCCGACATGTCTCTATTTAGACATCCCGCTATTCCGATATGTCTCTATTTAGACATGCCGCTGTTCCGACATGTTTCTATCTAGACATGCCGGTATTCCGACACATTTTAGAACCACTATTCCGCCTGTTTATTAGTTTTAAAACATGAAAAATGCAAGAACAGGAGCCGGACCCTCTACGCGCTTTTGACTAGACTGTGTGGCGCCGTCAAAATACAGAAGATTAAGTTGATATCTCAGTCAACATGTACTCCTATCCTGCTTCTGGGCCGGATTAGTTGGGCTAATACACGTCGTAATTACTGGGAGTCGGAACACCGGGCATACCCTGCTAATAGGCCTATGTATTTGTGTATATGTATTCTATGAGAAACAGTGTCTCAGATGCAAAAAAAAAAAAAAAAAAAGGAAAGGAAAGGAAACGTCTGACAACAACGTAATCAATCAATGTCGGAAAAGTGGAATGTTTGAAAAATAGTAAAGTGCCGCTACTCCGACAATGAAAAAACAAATGTCGAAATAGTGGGACGCTTGAAAAATTATTTTAATGCTGCTATTCCGACAATTAGAGGTCAATGTCTAAATAGCAGCATGTAACCACAGTAATTTACTTTGACTTAAAAACAAGTCCACAGTTAATATCCAGCATGTGTTCTCCGGTCTTGTTGTGCTCAATGACAAGCTGCAGAGTTAGGACGGATGGAGCCAAAAAGTCTCAAAGTTAACTACATTAAAGGTGCATTTTGTAAGATCTGGACATAGTTTAAGTTTAAAATACTGAAAACATGAACTAACCCTATCAACAGAGTGTAAAGAAGTAGCAGTTCTGGTATTATGTCCAAGATGCCTTTGTATTGCATTCCAGAGATATCTACTGCTCAGCGACCCGCAGCCAGGACGGCTGTCCCTTCTGTAATACATTCTGTAATAAATCCTCCTGGCCTGAGAGGTAATAGTGAGTCACTGCAGCCCAACTGAAGCAGGACAACAATTACTAATAACGTTAGCCATTGTCACCTGAAGCTAACATCTGCAGCCATAAATAATAACTGTTACAGCAAGCCCAGCTAATCAGCCAAGATCTGAGGAGGCACTGTCAGCTTTGCGTCCAACTTGCAGCACAGTCAATAAATGCCTTATCTTAAAACTGCCATGTGAAAACAATATTATTGTAGATTACAACAGACGTGTAAGGCACTGCAGATGGATAAATGTTTTGTTTTTGTAATGTTAATGTATTGAAAAGATGCAGCTTTTATTTTGTAGACTGTTGTAGTCTGATTATTGGAAGGTCTTTCTGAATAAAAGGGGAATTTAAATGATGAAAAAGTAGCCAAGTGCAGTAATATAGATCATTGATGATACCATACACTGAGATGCATCGCTATGCATCGAGAATCATTTTCATTCAAATTGCTGACTGCCGAATCTTGATCGAATGAAATCGTGAGGCCACCTCTAACAATATCAGTCAGTCATTTTTTTTCTCCTCCTTACCTTCCCAATGAAAATTTCTGTTCCATATTTTACATTTCAGATGAAAATTGTTCATTCACATTGTTATATGTTAAATACATGTGTGTTATATGTCATTGTTCTTGGGTAGGTAGTCGTATAATAGAAATACAAGATCTGAAATGAAGCTGGTATTGTGAGCTGGTCAATGATATTACTTAATGTGGTACAGTGGCTTCTTTGCAGTTCATCAGCTGCAGAATTTTTTTGTCCTTCAAAAGAACAGTATTTCTCTAGTTACTTTATTTTGCAACTGTCAATTTTGATTGCTCGGATATTGTCCACTGATATGAAAAGTTCTCTGAATATTGTAATAATACTAATACTACTACTACTAATACTACTACTAATAATAATAATAATAATGTTTTTTTATCCACTTTTCCACTCAGGTTTGGTCTTAATTTAATTTAAAGTGGTATTAAAAAGCCTTAAATTTAACTTGTTTATATATGAAGACCCCATTAGGAAGCCTTGCCATTTTTCTTCTCAGTTCAGAATTAATTCTGGAGTTTTGTTTAGCTTTCAGGTAAAATTGAAAAACAGCCAATACTCTACAATGCCTGTTGGCTGCATGGCCAAGTAGGGGGGCCTTCACAAACAGAGAGCCCAAAGGATGATGAGCAAAAGCCAAGTGAGAGTTGAGAGACAGAGGACAAGAACCACAGAGACAGAGTCCGAGTCAGCAGGTGTTTTATAGACTAGAGCTGTGTTTTGGAGGAAAGACGATACTTGGCGCTCTTTTACTGATCACTGAAGAATTTCTTTGTGTGGAAAGAGATTTTATGTTTATGAAAGAATTTAGTTTCTTCTGGTTTTCCCTCGTTGGTCCATGTTTTTTTAATTATTTGCGAATTTCAAAGAGGCTGATTCAAGTTAGCTTATCTTCTTGCTTTATGAAGTTTGACAGCAACCGGTCTGTTTTTGTTAACTTCAGGGGTGCGTGGTATGAATTTATATCCATTTATACAAATATTGTGAGAGCGCAGGCCTGTAAACATCAAAAATGGGAAACATCATGGAGTATATGTTTTCTTATATATTGTAGCACTCAGTCACACATACTGAACACTCTTGGAGTGTGTGAAGCCAATAATCATCTTTTCCTCCCTTATGTGTCTCTTAGTTATAGATTTATGATACATCTCATTTTGTATGATCAGATATACATAAAGTAAAATGAAAGGAGTTGTCTTGTTGGAGTTTTCACATCAACTGATAAAGCATGCACCGGTTTAAAAACAGTTAACCTGTTTGCCGCTTGTCTCCGCCCCTGTGCTGTTTAAGAGCAGCCACAGGAGAGAGAGAGGTGGTTCCCTTTCTCTACTCAGTGTTGCATTTAGCATAGAGTTGGACTGTGTCTAGAGAACAGAGAGAAGGAGCACAAGGGGGACATGTAATAAGAAAGAGATGGCAGCAGTAGAAGAAAGAACATCAACCTGACGTGCAGAGAGGTATGTGAGACATATCAGATGGTCATGAAAAACAAAAGAGAGATGAGGTTGAATCCAATAATGTAGAAATGTCTTTTTCTAAAAAAAATTGATTGTGATTTTGCATTTTGAATTAGATGATTGTCTAATATTTGAGGGAAATTCCCCATTTTTAGTTACCTTGGTTCACATGTATCAGCTCAGCCTTTATTTCTTTAGTAGTCCAACTCGTAGATGACGAAGAAGCACATCAGTATCAGAGAAAGAAGAAAGAGTTTGATGGAAGCGCAGCAGTTATCACTGGGGAACATGTTTTCTTGGAAAATACTGAAAAAATATTACGATATATTTAGTATTTTTAGCTATATTCATAGTACATCTATTCTTGCTTTGATGTGTAGAATACAGATTGTGCTGTCAGTGGTTGGTTGTGTCATGACAGAACTTTATTTGTTGATCTTCTCAAAGTGATCTCAAGTCATCTCAAAGATTAGCCAGCCACGCCTCAAGCTAGCGTTTTTTGCACTGTCAGGAAAAGCGGACTTGTCAACAGAGTGATGGGTTTTCAAATCCTGACATCCCCTTTGTTTTTTGCCAGGAGCAATTCAGTTCATGGCTTCAGACAACTCAGACTGGAAATCCAGATGGGTCATATGAAATGCACCACACAAACAAACTAAATAATGCAAATCAAAATAATTGCTGTGTAGGTTTGAGTTGTTCATTACATACGGTCTGGCAATAATTGCTTGATGATTGTGGAAATGTTGACGTGTTGCTCTGGTAACTTGACACTTGAATTGTGTTAGTATTGCATCTGTAGAGTGATTACATGTCACCAGTATGGAAACACATTGGGGACTTTATTAAAGTCATCATGGAAAGTTAAAAAGTAATTCTTCAATAGCATTTTCTACATATGTATGCATTGTTTGAGTGAAAATGAAAATGCCAAACTTATATTATAATTATCATTTTAATAAAGTCCTCTATGGGCTTCAATACACCATCTTAAGTTAAAAGAAATAGCAAAATCTCAGTCTGAAATATTACTAGATGTGCATCCAGTGCAATGTTTAGAGTTCATAATGAAAATCATCTACAATGCCACATTTGGAGTACAACTCTTCCATAAACACACTTTGTTTATCATCATCTTTTTTCATTTTACTGAAGTGAGAATATACAAGAAATTAAATCATGATTTTTTTACTTAACAGGGGACACTTTCAGTTTTAGTTCCGTCATCAGGTTGATCTCCTCTTTCCCATGAAGCACTGGAGTCTGGATGGAGACCTGGCTGTCACTCTTGATTCATTTTAATTTTGTCTTGCAGAGTACGGGCGTTTTGAGGCCAAAATCCATGACCTGCGGGAACAGATGATGAACCACAGCATGAGCTCTGGGTCAGGATCCCTGCGAACCAATCAAAAGAGATCGCTTTACGTGAGGTTGGTCTTTTTTTAGATTTTACTCTAGTTTTTTATGTTTAAGCTAAATTCGGATAAAATATAGAAAATGAAAAGCCATCTATTATAAGCTGTCCTGTATTTATGTAAAGATGAACACACATACATGTAAAACCAGGTTTGAAATCTGTGACTGAGAGAAACATTTCTTATTATAGCAACCCCCATGGACCAACAGTCACTTTTTCTCTCTGACCTGGTAAAGCTGTGCTTCTAGTCTCTCTCTGCCAAAAGAGACGAGACCTCACATGGAGCTATGACAACGAAACAGTCGGAATTTAGTGCATTTGCAGTACTAATCCTGATAATCCTGTCATCTTCTACTGAATAGGGCACTGTTTGATTATGAGAAGTCAAAGGACAGTGGCCTCCCCAGCCAAGGGCTGAGCTTCAGGTACGGGGACATCCTCCACGTCATCAATGCCTCCGATGATGAGTGGTGGCAGGCCCGTCGTGTTACCCCACAAGGGGACAGTGAGGAAATGGGTGTCATCCCCAGCAAGAGACGGTGAGCAGTGCACAGAAATGTGTTTCTAGCTGTGGCTATTCTAGATGTCTGTAGAATGATTTGTAAGTATAAAATAGGCACAATTGTTAGTCAGTGACACTGCAGTGCCATATCTGGAAAAAACTGTGATTCAACAGCAAGTGTGTCTTTATCAATTACTAGGGTGTGGCCTAAGCACACACCTACTGTACATTAGGATGACTTGACTCACAATGAACCCAAATCAAAAAAGCAGTCGAAATCTTTACACTTGCATAAAGGTGACCTGAGTGCATGCATGCACATATTCAGTGATGTTGCTAGGTTTTCAATGTAGTGAGTCCCTGAGAGCCACTCAAATGTGGGTCCAAAATATAATTTGTGATTTCTGATTAATTGTAGTGTTAAACTTGTGTTTAATGTTATATGGTTAGAATCATGGTTATATATTTGATGAAAATGTCTCTTAAAATTAAACAAATAAAAACAAATAAAATCACAAATCTGAAAACAAAACACTGGCACATCTTGTGCTGTCCCCTGACAGTTGATGAGTCAGTCGGTCAGAGACTGATTTTGTCATTACAAAAACAGAATAAAACATAGAAGCTTACAAAAATGCACAGGGATAACATCTCAATGAGGAATGATATATAAAGGGAACCATAAATATACTTTTAAATTAGCTGCCGCACTAGTTAAAAAAAATCCAACTGACAATGTGTCATGGTGTTTAACAGATGAGTGAAGCTGCAATTTGGGTGCAACAAATCCTAATCTGGCCAGGAGCAGGATGCACACTTTGACTTTCTCTGACTGTGTGGAAATCTGATAATTTCACATCACAGATGATGAAGAAAGGCGCTAAAACACAAGTCTGAGGCTGCAGGTAATACCAATCTGGGCTGATAAAGAAGTTTAGTGAGGTGCTGAACTTTAAAAAGATGAATAATCAATTATTTTTAGTGAACAGCCAAACTGCATTCACCCTATAAAATCCTGAGTCAGGTAGGCCTACAGCCCTATCACAACATCCTGATATACTTATCTACAAAATTCAAACAGACTAAATGGTGGTTTATTCTATGATTTCAACACAGCACGTCTCCTGAACAGCAAAGCATCATCCTTCATCATTGTGATGAGAGAATACAGAATCGATCAAGAGCTGATTATGCTTGACAGTGACCCAATTAGTTTATTAACCCACACCAAGTCTGTAGCTTTGATTGTTGAACTCTGTGTGTCAAGGATTTGTCTTTGTTGCAGCGCAAAGTATCACGTTACAATGACTGAGTCATGCACACAGTGCACAGATGGTCAGAAGCAATAGTGATTTCTCTGCGTCCTTCCAGAATTTAATGCGTCAGAGATGCATACCTAGCAACATCACTGCATATTTGATGCAAGCACATATAACATAGCTCACTAAAGACATCTTGATATTCCTGCACATACATAGTTTGTAGCAATGGCTGAGGAGAAATTTTAAGGTACTTGTACATGTAGACTTACTCTGTGTAGTGGAACATAGTGTCAGCATGAGTAATATCATTTCATCTCTTGGGTTGATACTGACTGACATGTCTCTTTGCTTGGCAGGGTTGAAAGGAAAGAGCGGGCGCGTCTGAAGACTGTGAAATTCAATGCCAAGCCAGGGTCATTTGATTCTAAAGGGGTAAGTGACTTTATGAGAGCTGCAAAGTGGCAATTTACCGCATTGATTTGATGACTCATAGTGTAGCTCACAAGTAACTGTGAACTTGCTGTGTGAAAGTTTAAGTCTTTACAGTCACTGCATGGCTTCCTGTGTAACCACATTTACCTGTGCCATATATGTTCTAGTGTTCTCACTGTTGTTTGATGTCCATTCATATTTACTTTTGATACTTTCAGGTTTTGTGCTAAATGTTCCACTTTTCATGCAGATATTTTATTGATACAAATGTATTAAAAATACAACCATATTATACCAATTTGAGAGCTAAACCCACCATAGCATATGTGAGATTTTTATTAAGTAACATGAACTTTAGGAGTAAATAATGTCTGAGCTTTGAACAACTACCACACTCATGCATGACTCAAAACTGTTGCTGTACAAAATTACACATAAGCAGCAGATTTTGTCTTCAACTGATTATATTCAGCATACTCATCATTATTTGAAGACTCATTCTCTAAAGTTCCTTTTTTCTTTCCATCACTGCATGTGTTTTTGTGTGCATATGACAATCTTATCTATGACTATACCCCGCTTATGTTACTATTCTCATAGCATGGTCTCTGTTTCTCACCTTGCTCTTACTTTAAATACCTCTTGTGCAATTGTGGCACATCAAGAAGTTCTGGTAGCTATGGTATTATTACCAAGAGGGTAAGGATGATAGTCTTACACTGCTTTTGTAGATGACAGGCCCTTTGAGAAGATTTCACAAAATTTTTTGGCCCATGCCAAAGTTTTACTGATTCCGACAATAAAAAATGATTCGAAAAAAATGATTTGTCATTATTCAAATCAGTCTTTGTTCGTGTACAGACGCAGAACTGCTGCTCAATCAAAACATTTAGTATATATAGCAATATAGAATCTATTCAGATATTTTATATCAAGTTATTAAGATTTAACTTTTTTAATTTTAAATTAATGTTACATCATATTTTTTTATTTTTTTGATTGTTTAGTCTATAACATGTCAGAAAATGGTAAAAAGGTAGTTAAAAATGCCCATCACACAGCAGTCCCCTTTAATTCAATCAGGTCTAAATCAAAACCAAACTCGATTGCCCTTTGTCACTCAATATGTAACTGTAAATAACTGCTTAACCAT
The DNA here is from genome assembly GCF_965226575.1 of Pagrus pagrus. NCBI lineage: Eukaryota > Metazoa > Chordata > Actinopteri > Spariformes > Sparidae > Pagrus > Pagrus pagrus. The sequence goes on along the minus strand of NC_140198.1, from coordinate 29,278,792 downwards.
AATTTAAGATCAGCAGATCAATGATCCACAGACACTCATAGATACCAGCCACCTAAATACACCAGATTTCTTTCACCAAGATCCATGAAAAACAAAAATGTCACAAAGCACCCTATCACAAAAAAAAAAAAAAAAAGGAAAAAAGATCCTGGATCTGTCCCTTTATCCACACCAAAGTTAATGAGATTGTTTCTGGGCTGAGACCCATAAGTAAACTGCTTGGCAAAGCTAATAATATAAAAAAGACAAAAGCATTAAAACCTCACATTTTAGTAGCTGGAGCCAGCATATTAGCCTTTTTTGCTTGAAAATGACTTAAGATAATTTTAAAAACTGATTTAATCGTTTAACTAAAAATTAAACACAGCATCATTGTAATCATGATTAAATAACTAATAAAATAAAGAAAAATATCTACTTTGATAAAAAAAACAACTCAATATTTATAAATATTGAAGTAGAGTGAAAACAATTTCACGCTGGAATAACTAGAAACAGATTCTGCGTTCACTAGAGAACTTGAACTTCTTGACGTCCCACTTTCTGCAAAGCATTTGTTTTGTCTGCATGACCGTGACATATATACCTGTTTGCCCCATGCTTTCTCTCCCTTCACAGTCATTCAATGACAAACGTAAAAAGAATTTCATCTTTACACGAAAGTTCCCATTCTACAAGAACAAAGAGGGTGAGCAGGATGGCAGTGATTCAGACCGTAAGTAAGCTCACAACACACATGTAACTAGTAGTAGTTCAGAGAGTCAGTGTAGGTCACATGCAGAGCTGACAGGGGTCAACAGGTGTATTTCAGGGGCAGAGACTTCTTGGAGGCCTTTCCTGCTTCCTCTCATGATAATTTCATGTCTTTGATTTCTTTCGCTTTCTGTTGGATCACAATCAGAGATATTCTGGCTCGGATGCTGATCAGTCAGCAGGGAGAGAAGCCAAGTCAATGCTTTCATTTTTCCTGTTATATGTCCCCATTTGGGGATACTGTACAACCCAGTTTCCCTTCAGAGATCATTAAGGTTCAGCCAGCCTGCGTGCTATCATGCTGTATTTGCTCCCCCCTGCTGGCTGCTCAGTGTCAGGACAGAGACAGATCTGTGGGCCCGCAGCTCCCTCCGTTCATTGCCTCCAACCTTTTGCTTATGTTGCGGCTGTCCTCCTTCCTCTCTGTCTTCTGTTCTGGCACTCTTGGGACGGCTAATAGGACATCCTGGGAATGGGTGATGATGGGTATGGGACAAAGACATTCAGTAAGTTGGTCCAGGAATGATTCCTTATTTCTGTGTTATCCCCACGCTCTGAACTGTTGCATGCCGCGTTTGCTTGGTTTGTCCTGCATCCCAGTTTGCAGCATGCTATGAATCACAAGGGGTAACATGAGTCCTGAAAAATATTGTTTTTTATATTTAATTGTATATTTGATACAGTAATAGAAGTCATTTTGTAGAGATTCACTTTTTACATTTTTTTTTTATTATTTTATTTAGTACATTTCAAAGAGGCTGATTCAAGTTAGCTTACCTTCCTGCTTTATGAAGTCTGATGTCAACCAGTCCGTTTTTGGTTTTTTTCTTTTTGGGTGGTTATGATTTACATCCATTTATACACTTGCTGTGAACATAGGAAACATTTGGGCTGTTTGGTTGAAGTGGAACAGACTCTACAGGCCTCCTGTAGGGTTTTCACGTGCTGAACAGACAACATTTGTTTTTATCGTTGCACCCCTTACTGATGCATTTCTTCAGATGTTAATTATGTTAAATGCATGTTTGCATGACATAAACAGCCATAATGTTTTTTCTTTGCTTATGAGCATGTCGTCTGAAGTTGCCTTGTGTAGCATGTCACTATTACTTCTGATTACATTCTGAGGTACAGTATGTTGTAATTTGTTGTGTATTGTAAACATTTCAGTCATATGGGATATAGGCGTATATTGCCGTTTCTGCACTAGCGCTTTTGGCCACGCCGAGTCAAACCGAGCTGCGCTGATTTGCCTTTCCATCACCAGTTTTACTGTGCCGAGTTGAGCCGAGCCACACCAGCAATGGACCTGCTCCGGAGTAGGGCCAGGCTGCAGCCGCCCCGCTTCCAAGCGGGCTGCGGTGACATCTTGTGACTACAGCCAACCCATAGCTAACTCTCTCTACCTAAAATCCATTCTGAACTCACATCTGTGCAGGAAACCTGAGAGAAAGAGATTTTTTAAAAGTCAGCGTGTTCAGCTCTCAGTATTTTTGTAGCTTCTAACGGAATCTCTTTAGTTTCTCTCTTCCTGTTTGTTCTTTCAAACATCTGCTGTGTTTTACTGTTTCATCATTTTGACACCTTCAGGCAGGTAGACCAGTTGTGATGGAAAAGCAAAACCCCAGCCGCGCCAAGTCAAACCGAGTAGAGCCAGGCCGGCAGATGTAATGGAAAAACGGCATATGTCCATATTAATTTAAGTGAAAAATTTATTAAAAGTTGTGTTTCCTGCACCCATCACTTGATGAAAAGGGACAAAATATTTAAGTGTTTTTCAAATAATCTCATGCTAGTATTTTTATATTGTAACCATTTTGAATACACTTAACCACACCATGAGCTGAGAAAGAGAGTAACTGTTGTACAACAAAAAATTCAAATGATTTGTTAAATGAAGGTTACAATGAAGTTACAAGAACATCAAGTAACTTCGAAGTGATTAAAATCACCACCTGTTTTACAGCAGTTTATTTGCCAGGTATCTTTAAATTCTATATTACATTTTATGACATATTGTATGAAGTTTTCTGAGGTCCTGAATTCATTCAATTAGGAACCTGGAGAGTGAGAGATACTAAACTGGAGTTCAAAGTATGAATAAATGTTTAGAAATGAATGAAATATTTCTATAATATTTTCTTTTTCTATAATATAGTATTTGGTCTAATTTGAAATGTGGCAGTTCATCATGTGATTAATTTGTTTAGCATAAGCTTCCATCTTGTTGAACATCACTAAGATAGATCAAAGATTAAAAAAAAAAAAATTATTTATTATTATTATTATTATTATTATTACCATTATAGTTATAAGCTTACATGTACGATATGTTGTTTATGTCAGTAATGAGTATTTGTCCACATAACATTAAAAAAAAATGTCACTCCCCCCCCCACCCACCCACCCCCAGGGAGTCAGGAGGACGTGATTCTCTCATATGAACCTGTGTTGCGGCAAGAAAGTAAGTAGTCTACACTAGGGCAGTCACAATATCAGATTTTCACTGGTAATCACTGATCATTATGGCCAAAAGAATTCACGAGAAATTATTATCGCAAACACACAAACAACTGTAGCTAACATTAACTGTTACTGCAGCTTTTTCTTATTTTTCCGGTGTACGATGGTTGGCAACTAGTTGGCAACTTAAGGCGCATTACTGCCACCTACTGTAACAAAGCGAGAACAGAGAAAAAACAGAAACAACTAAAGAGGCGGTGGATTATTTAGATGATTTTAAAAACAGAAACAACTAAAGAGGCGGTGGATTATTTACATGATTTTATCATATGTCTATCATCAACACGATATCAATATTTCATTCTTTGAATATCAGTTATTGTCAGTACTGGTTATTGTGACAGCCCTAGTCTACACACACACAGTGAGTGAAATAATACAATTAAAACCCACATCAGGAATTATTAGAATAGCTCTGTGTTGTTTATTGATCACAAGAGGGAGCGTCAGTATTTGACAGCCTGAGAATGAGACTCTATAATCAACTATCTTTCTTTAGAATGAATTTAAGACTTTGCCTACATATCACAGTACTGCTTTAATTGTCCAACTTAAAGGATAACTACCGTTTTTTACAACCTGGACCTTATTTCTAGCAAAATATATGGTCATTTACTCACCCAGATAACTTTGGTGTCATTTGGCGTCGTTCGGACGAAATTAGATCCAGTGTAGCGCCGATATATCCATATAATGCGAGTGACGGGGCATCGACACACAGCCTCTATATAACACATTATCTGCCACGAAACTAGTTCATTTCACCAATATTTTGTTACGATACGCTAGTGCTATTCCCCTCTGAGTCCGGGCTCGTCTGTTGTCAACATCCGGGGTCTGTAGGTTGACCTACTACCTCTGACCTGGAAGATGTCGTCTCTGAGCTGCGCGCGCACCCGCGACAGCCCGGCTTGTTTACCTGTAGCTGCTACTGCTAGTTTGACCCCGGATGTTGACAACGGACGAGCCCAGACTCAGAGGGGAATAGCGCTAGCGTATCATAACAAAATATTAGTGAAATTAACTAGTTTCGTGGCAGATAATGTGTTATATAGAGGCTGTGTGTCGATGCCCCGTCACTCGCATTATATGGATATATCAGCGCTACACTGGATCTAATTTCGTCCGAACGACGCCAAATGACACCAAAGTTATCTGGGTGAGTAAATGATCATATATTTTGCTAGAAATAAGGTCCAGGTTGTAAAAAACGGTAGTTATCCTTTAATGCATGCACACACACAGGCTTGCTTCTCCTTTCTGTTTGTCTCTCCTGTCAGTTGTCTTTTTTACAAGCAACATTACCTGCTTTCTTTGTCAGCAATACATTTTATAAGGTTGCTCAAAATAACACACCTCACATTTACGATTGTTTCACCTGCAATTTCGTTGTCATAAAAGCAGGTGAGTTCTGCGTAAGGGGAAGCTTGTTGTTAATTATGTAGCCAATCAAAACCAAAGTGCACTGAGCAACATCACAACAACCAGGTAAACGTACAAGTTTGTACAAAACAGCTGCATAAGTAGGCCTACATTTAATAGGAGAGGTCACATCACAATCAGTGAGTTTACAGGACAGATGATATAACGGAGCATCTCTCTGTCTGCAGAGCATGTGTGAGTGACAGTAGATGGGAGGGGAAGAGCTAGGGCTGATTGTCACCTAGTTAAATCGATTGCAGATGGCGTTCTCTCAGACAGATTAAAAAAGATTAAAAGTATAAAATGCTAAAGATATACTGCAGGCAAATCATATGCTCATGTCTATGTCCGTGGGCAGCCTGTTGGCGACCCCTGCTTTATAATAATAAGTTGTATCGTGTATTGACTGAATCCCACCAATCAGGCCTAGGATTTCAGGTCAGTGTATTTTTATTCTTCACGGTGACAACTATGTAGTTTGTATGTTGCTTCTATCAATTCTGATGCTGTGTGCTGAAGAGACAGGAGAGAGCTAGCTCAGCAGGAATGTCATTGACTTTGGTCCACGATTGTCCATATCTCGTTATCCATACTTGGTATTCAAATTTCTGTTGTATACTTATGCATATGTCTTGCAAGCACGAGAACTAAAGCTCCCCTGCCCATACAACTTATGATAAAAAACCTTCATAGAATTTACCTTTATGCAAAATAATCATGAACTGTTGTCTTTTAAAGAATTTTTTTAGAAATGCAGTTTTTCCTTGTCTTTTCCTTCCAGTTCACTATGCCAGACCTGTCATAATCCTTGGCCCAATGAAGGACAGAATCAATGATGATCTGATATCAGAGTTCCCAGACAAGTTTGGCTCTTGTGTGCCACGTAAGTAGTTAATGGAAACAGAGCAGGAATTTATTTCGAATTGTTCACAGACAACAGTGAAACAAAAAACATGTGAAATTACAGGTTGTTTTCATGCATTACATAATAGCTCGAGCATGACATGATGGTACTGACAATGAGTAGAAATGGTGAAATCATTGTCTGTGTTTATCAGTGTGTCTACCTGCTACTAAGTCAGTCATTAGTCATAAGCCTCATTGCACGCCAACATCACCCACTCATCCCACTAGTGTTCTCTAATGTACTGCATTTATCACTTTAAATCACTGAGGGCTGTTGGTCTTTAAAATACTTAGAATATCTAAATAAAAACAAATCAAACAAAAAAATGTGAAATGCAAAACACACAGTTAAATGTATTTCCTTTTTAAGGAGTTATTAAATAGAAAACATATAACCATATAATCTTCAATAACCATGCCTAATCAAAAAAGCTTCATTGCATGTCCTGTTAAAACTAATAACAGCCATTGTTGCACATAAAGCCATTTATCCAAAGACTGACAGCTACAGTTAAATACTTACAGTTACAGCTATATTTCACAGCCGTCGAGTGGCAGTAAGAGCTGATAATGTGGCCTTTGTGTGTGTTCTCCCATTCACACTGACACACACTGCTGGGATGTGGGTACGTTGACAGATTTCAGTAGTCAACTGAAATGTGACATATAAACTTCTGTTAAGCTGTGATGGGGTTCATGATTTCAGTCACTGAGATGGCTGTTGGAGGGACAACTCGACCATTACTCTTAATTTGACCAACCTTAATCAGTATTATTACTCACAGCTTTCCACACACCACTCTGTAACTGCAGGCTCTAATCTCTGACACAGTGCTAACGGAATGGTATTTTTGAATGCTGCTTATTTACGGATAAAAATCTCTAACATCATGGCACCTAACCTATTCCCAGACTCACCTTTACTAGATCATCCCATTCCTCTGTGCCTTATGTAATGTGTCCTTCATCAGCCAAAGCAGATTTTATTTTGCATGTTTTAATTTACCCATCTCTTTTATTTCAATGTACCTTTTAAACCATATAAAGCTGCCAACAGTTCAGAGCACCAAGGTAAGTGAGCGGATAATCTGAGTTGACTTTGTCATCCCTTTATGTAGAAAGTGAGTCTTATTTATCCCCTTTACTTCGTTTAAGCTGTTGGATGTCCTGTTCATGTGGCATAAGCTAGAATTTGTTAGTGTGTTGGACACTAGTGTTCAGACAAAAGTCCACTTCCTGCCTTTGTAAAAGCATCCATTATCAGACATCTTCTTTTCTTTAAAGATATCCAGTGAAATTTGCTCAAAAAACTGTCTAGAACATTGTGTTCTCCAATTAGGAATTGTTTCTTTGCTAAAGCTCTAACGCCTTCCATACTTAATAACATATACGTGGAGATTCCACCTCATCTGTGTATGTTATCTAATTAATTAAATAAATGAAAAAGTCAACAAAGGTGCTTTTCCATGAATGGGGGAAGAAAACGTGTGACACCATTTACTGTCCTGTTTCGCCGTTTGCTCTTTTGTGCAAATTTCATGACAAGCACTTAAATATGTGAGTGGATATCTTCAAGATAAATGTGTACCACAGTTAGCTTCAGTATGTTTTGCCATGAACAACTGAACAAACTCTGGTTGCTACTAGGTCAGATTGGCAGGATTGTTTTTCCTGAAGAAATAATAGTTACAGTAACACTATTATTTTTGTGATGAAAGAAGCATTAGCACTGACAATATCATCTCCATAATGGTTTGTGTGGTAATTACAACAAGGTATCTCAACTAATTTGACAATGATGTACAGTGTTAATGATTATGTAGAGCATTGCTATGTGTATTATAGACTTCAGTGAGATTGAAAAGGAAATGTTTGTGTTTGTTGTAAAATAACTACTAAGTTGTAAAAAGCATCTTGTCCTCCTTGCACCAAAGATACCACTCGGCCGAAGAGGGACTACGAGGTGGACGGGCGAGACTACCACTTTGTGATGTCCAGAGAGCAGATGGAGAAGGACATCCAAGAGCACAAGTTCATTGAGGCGGGACAGTACAATGATAATCTGTATGGAACCAGTGTCCAGTCTGTAAAATATGTGGCCGAAAGGGTGAGGCTCTTCCCTTGTTTATAAAAGCTGCACCATATATAAACAAACACTATGTATAGAAGTTCTTGTATTGTAAGGCCCATACAGCTCATTTATGTCAACCTGGTTGGTGTATGATTTCTATACCACAGGGAAGTGTAACATCCTTCTGTGGATGGAGCTTTTACTTGATACACTTAAGCTCATCAGATTTACACCATGTGAGATTTGTTTTAAGATTTAAAAAATCTTGCATTATGCAGCTTCGATATTATAGCCTGAGAGATCAGAGTTTGTGAGTGTGATCTTAAGTGGTGCATCTCTTGTAAATTCATGTCTGTCTCAGGGGAAACACTGCATTCTGGATGTGTCTGGAAATGCCATCAAACGACTACAAGTAGCACAACTCTATCCCATCGCCATCTTCATAAAACCTAAATCTATTGATTCATTAATGTGAGTATTCATTTTGTCTTGTATTACAAACCACATAAAGCACTAATTAGCTTCTAATAACACTTCTTTCTGTAATACTACATTCTTCCACTAGCTCTCATGTTCACTGTACATTTTATTGTATATTACTGAAAGGGTTTATTAAAATTTTCAACACTTTAAGGAGCAATTTGTGAGACATTGCCAGAATTTTAGTTTAAAACATTCGAAGAAACAACTGACATTATCAACAAGGTTTGAAGAAACAACAGATTTGGCTTCATGTCAAAGATCTTTTAATGAGTTTACTGAGTAGCATGCTAACCAGCTACCCCCAGCAAGTCCTGTTCTTGTAATACCACCTTATACCTCAAGAGGTGATAGTCAGATAGCCCCTATAATTGCAACTGGAAGATGTATGTAGCAACGATTTTACCACTTAGTAATAAGTCAGCAAAATAAACTCACAAAATGTGAATAAAGGCGATATTTTTACACCTACAAAAACAGAAAAATACAACCATGCACCGTCTTAATACACACTTCATTCAAACTCAACATAAACAAACAAAACTCACCAGAACAATCTTGGTTTGTCTCCACAATCACTTCTGGTTTGGTCCAAAGAAATCCTCAGTTCACAGAGTAAGATGTGAAAATATTCTGGCTCTACATGCCGTTTTCACCAGTTGCTGATGCCCAACTCTCTCTCTCTCGTCTGCCGCTTCATGCCTCTTCTGTCCTTGCTTGCAGTGTCTTTTTGTCATCGTCATAGTCTTAAATTGGAGCCACTATAAATCACCTACGCACTGTACCCCCGTCTTCAAATTGACATTTGTTGGTCTAAGAGGCGGTGTTCAGTCATGTTCACTTGAAGGTGGATGTGCCTGGTTGAGCTGAACGTGGTTGACCGTGCAGACTTCTGTCAGCTAATAGGGTGACTGGCTCCACAGTTAACTACTACTTGGTAATGGCTGCTAATCACCACAGCCGAAATTGCTACAGCAAAGAATATAGTGAGCAGCAGTTAGCGGTTATGCTGTCCCCTAAAGTTTTGAAGCTGCCTCTGAATTCTGGCTATTTCTTACAAATTACACCTTTCAAAAAAGTGTTACTCCAAATTTTGTTCACAGTTGAAGCTGAAATAAAAATCATGCGTGTGATGATTTGTGTCCTTTGACTCTGTGCAGGGACATGAATAAGAGACTGACAGAGGAACAAGCCAAGAAAACATTTGACAGGGCTATGAGGCTGGAGCAGGAGTTTGGTGAATTCTTTACAGGTAGGATATTAATAAAAGCACAAACAGAGAAGAATTCTTCTATATTCAGCTTGTCTGTTACCGTCACTCACTGCTCAAACAGTATTTGAGCACACAAAGCTAGCTGGGTCCTAGATTAAACACAACTGCTGCTTTAAAGGCTCTTCTTCCAACTTAACACAGAACAGTAGTGAGAATGGTGTGCTCACACGGCAGCGTGCAGATGCTAAAATTAGTATTGTAAAGAGGTTTTCTTACGTTGGCTTACTGTCACGTTTCTTGACATTTTTTGTGGACTACAACACTTTACACACTTTCCATCAGCTGGGGGGTGAGGAGCTAATGACTGAATTTAAACTTTTTGGGTGGACAGTTCCTTTCACATTGCCTTTCAGCATCTTAAATCCAACTCACTGACCACGATCAGTCAAAATGAAATGTGTAACCATTTTATGTTTGAAAGACAAGGTCATGTATTTTTTTTTAATATGATAATAGCATTTTTTTTTTCTGATGGCAAGAGAGTATGTTTATAGAAAGCACAGACAATGTGACGAAGAGGCTCCTTTTTTACCCTACCAGTAAGAAATCTCTTAATCCTGTACATGGGGGCTTTATATCATTGAGGCTTCAGGAGTGGATAGGAGCATGTGCAACTGTAATGATTTAAACTTAAATGTACCTGCTTCATACAAAGTTGTATAGTACATAAATAGTTCCCTTTGCTTTGCAGCCCTGGTTCAAGGAGACACCTTAGAGGACATTTATAACCACTGCAAACAGGTCATAGAGGAACATTCAGGACCCTATATCTGGATCCCCTCAAAGGAGAAACTATAATAACTCATCATCCTGGAAGGGAGCCTGGACTGCTAGAAACTAGTAATAACTTGTAACATATGATAACTGTATGGCAATGAATAGTCTTAATAATTATTGTGAATATGTTTGGTTTTTTTTTCTTTGGTTTTTTTTTCTTTGTTTTTTTTCTTGTCTTTCATTTGGTTATTGCTTCATTTTTCACTCAACATGAATGTTCCTGAATGTAGACCACAAGGTGTTAGGAAATTTAGGTCTTGAGACATGAACCGTTTGTATATTTGTTGATTTTAGTTTGAACAAAAACGAAGAGAAATGTAATCAAAACTAAATAAATATGGGGTATGTGTCCACATCGGCAAACTGAAGGTGGCATACACAGCGCAGCTTTCATTGCTTCACTAACATAGAAAGGAAAGTAGGTATTCCAACTGTGCCACCCTTCCTTTACACTGCAACAACTAGTAAATAATCATATGAAATTTGATGTTTTGTCTGATTTTGCATCTGTGCATCTCCTAAACACAGCTTGCTTTGTGTTTGTTTACATGGTCTGTTCTTCTTTGAGTTACTGTTTCTATTTCTGACATTTTGTTTAAACTTTATTTTACCAGGAATTCTCCCATTGAGATTCTGAATCTCTTTTACACGGGAGTCCTGGCATTACATTGAGGATATGTGGATTATTTACTGTAAGATTTTTTTTTCATTATTTAAAAGCAGACATTTCTCATCCAGCTGTTGCATTGACAATGACAAGTAAAGGGAGAAAGCTGCTATCGGCAACAGAGATGTAACACTATATTTTGCTACTTTAATTGCTAGAGGGCACAAAAGCACAGAATTATTTATTATTGAAAATATAACTTTGGTTAAAAGGTCATTTACAGAACTTATTTTATTTGAGTGATGCAGTATGTTGTGACTGTGTTAGGGTGGATGGTAAAATAATGGTGAAAGAGACATTTGATGTTCACAATGTTTTTTAGACTGAGAGAGTAAAGGTTGGTCAAAGTAGTGATTAAGTTTAATACTGAAACACATTTTTGTCTTTTGAAACTAATAGCAGAAAGTGAATAATAGAAATAAAAACAAAGGACCAATACTTTTTGAAAGTACAAAATGATCTGGCAGAAAAGCCAAAACCAGAGCAGGCAGAAAATGAAAGGAAAGTTAATGTAGAGATTGCATAAAATGCAGTTGAGGATCAGATATGAATATTCTGTAGCAACATTAAAGAACTATTAGAGGGGGATTCCAATATTTTCATTCCTAAGCCCTATATTTACATGTTTTAGTGTGTAAATGATTAATGTTTATCAAAGTTTTTGAAATCGGTCCAGTAGATTGACACAGCTGCAATGGCTGATTAAAAATCCTTTGGGGCAACAAAGTTATGTCCACCAAAAGTGCTTGTTTTTGCCACTGACATGCCGAGTTTGTTATTCTAAGTGTCTGACAACATTATTGAAACCATTCCTACAGAGCGAGACCTTGTTTCAAAACGTTTTTAAACATCTAAATATGTTTTAATAACATGTAAATATAGGACCCAGCTTCAAAAATACGAGAATTCCCCTTTTAAGGATTTGAAAAACTTAAAAGGTGAGTTTTTCACTTTGAAGAGGATACTGATTCAGATGGGTTGTTCTCCTCAGATAGGGTTTTCCAAAGTCATAATGAGAAAGGTCTGATAGTAATGATTGGATTTATTGAGAACACACAGTGTGACCCGAGTCTGCTCTCTGGTTCATATACAATTTCTATACAATGTCTTGGTGTTTCTCCAGACAGTGTTTCCCTGTTGAGCTGCAGCTGAGAGCTAGTAACACAAAGCAAGATTTTTTTTACTAAAAGACATAAGTTTCAAAGATACCCAACTGATTCGTCTATTTTTATTCCCCATAAGTTCTAGTGAAAATTAATTTGGAAGGGATCTCTTAATGTCCAGTATGAACAGGAGGAATGATTACAGCAAGAAAAATCTGTTTCATTGCTGGCACCTGACTAGAGAGACAGTCTTGAAAAATGTGAACCTGTCCTTAAGTTGTTAGATATTAAAATGTAAACGTTTAAACATACTGATCATGGACATGGACATACAGTATTAGTCATTGGTCACCTCAGCCTAAAACAGTAATATTGACCCTCAGGTGGCATATCAGTGAGGCCTAATAATTACATCTCCTGACTGTGGTTCAAACAGAAAGCTGTTTGGGAGGTACATGTAATAACCATCATTTACAAATGGTAAATTAATATAGAATTCAACTGTAGTTAATAGTTATTTCACTGTTTACAAACAGTGAAATGCTGTAAAAACAATGTATTAAGTAATTGTTAATTATGAAGTTGCTACTGATGTTAATAATTTCTAAATGGTTAATAAATACTGTGTCGTTCATTATTTGGAAGTTACAACGGATGTTTAGAAACCACTACAATGTCTTAATAAATGGTTTATGAAGCATTATATTGAACATTGAAACAACATTGAAATAACTATTAACTTAAGTTTAATTAACTATACATTTACCATGTATAATTATTATTAAGTGTTACTAGCTGTTTTAATAGCTACAGTCATGGCTGACCTCCTCTAAGATGCCATGAGACAATTACAATCTGACTTATGAGATATTTCTGAGGTGGAAAGAAGGCTTAGCAAATCCATTCGAAATCACTTGAAAACCCTTAAATGCTCAACAGAACACCTGATAGAATAACAAGGACTACCATGGATCAGCTTGAGAGAGTCAGGAGGCCTTAATGAAGCAGATGTATTACCATTTGCTCAGGACATCAGGGCTCATCCACTTCTAAAACAGACGCTTAACTGATCCAGCACGATACAATATATCCACCAATAGTTTACTCACCAGTGGGTTGCCTTGTTTGAAAGGGCATACAATTTATTACCTCGCTTTGTTAAAAATATTATAAATAAAAATCCATCATTTGCACTTGAAATGACTAATGCATCTACCAGTGTGATAATCTTCCTGTTCATTTTAACTGCAATGCCATTGGTTGTTAGATTCCCATGACACTAATTTGTGAGTGACATATATATTCTAGTATTCCTGCCATTTAATTTAGACAGCATGTTTCACCCAACCTGTTCTCAAGTATATATAGTAGTGACATTAAATGCAGGTGTGTTTCTAATCAATGGGACATTTCAAAAGTGCACTTATTTCCCTTTTTTGATAAGGAAAATAGGCACTGTATGATACCAGTAATTAATACAGTTTTTAAATCAAATATAAATCAAATCCACTGATTATTGTTTAAGATGGCACAGTGAAATCCAAGAAGACTGACCCCTGACCTGTTTGAATGGACCGCATACTGTACCTGCAGTAGTTGATAAGCACTTAAAACACATGCCATTTCTGAAACAAGTGTGTGCTTTGAAGTTGAAAATGTTTTTATGTATGGAAAGGATCATATTTCTATTGTCCCTTTTCATAGATTGGTTGAGATTACTTGCTGATGGAAAAACACATATTTTCAGCACTGATGTGTGTGAATCAACACTAGTGTTTCCTTTCATTTTTGCAATATGTTTCAAGACATCTGCCATCATTCTTTTGCAAGTTTTCCATAACGTATTGGTCACCACTTGCCTTAACAGAGAAGGTTTACTGTATAGCAGAAATTCAAGCTTATAAATGTTTTTTTGAGAATAGAACATTTTATTTAATCCTCCTTCACATGTAAACGTCAGTGAAAGAAGGCAGAATCAAATCTAAATGTCAGACTGAGGGCGTTGTTGCCTTGTACTGATAAAGTTAAAGGCTGAAGAGATATTTTATATTATGTCATTTAATCTTAAAAACAAGCATTTCTGTGTCAGCAAAAAAAACCAAAACATTTTCATCAATTATAACGAGACACCTAGTATTTTGACCCTTGTTTTGGCTAGTTATTGGCCAGCAACATGATGAGATGTAAAAGAAAAAAAATGTTACATTCATACCGGCTTGATATTAATGCTAAATTTAATACAGTACATCCGAAGTCATTGTGAACATTGTAACACATGATATTACATGATACAGGCCAGTGGGGATTTTTTTGTGTGGAAATGTAAAGGATGTTTGACCTATGCATGTTGCAACAGTCTTCTGTTTCCTGTGGATGTGCAATATCAACCCAAATGAAGCATTGGGATACTTGCTGTCTTTAAGGACATGATCAAACTGCAGATTTGAATCATTCAATCAGACTTCTGTCTATTTTAAACTTAAATAAAAATACTGTTGTAAGAGCTGGTGTCCAAGCAAAACTTTGTTAAGTCTTAAATACACGGTTCACCAGAAGGAAGTTGTCCACAAAAACACTGACAGTGGAAGTGGAAAACTGTGGTGAAACAATGTCCATTGTAAGCTGGTTTTCAGAATGATTTGTGTTCAACACAGTACAGTTGATGCATGTTTTCATCTATTTGCACCCTCCATTGGCTTTTCAATTGGTCCAGTTCAATGATTTACCAGTGATGACTACAGTATGGTGGGACATGATAATTCCTGATCGTGAGTTGGTGAGCTTCGCCTGAACATTCCACTAAACAACTGACCTGCATGGAGTGATAAAATTGAGATGGGATGTTAAAGGATATTTTATATGGAAATTAAAGCTACATTTCTCAGCCACATTTAGAGGTCAGGCCCTGACATTTTAGAATTTACAGACTTTTAAAAAGGCAACACCTTAAGTGGGAAACAGCTAACATGCTAGATTCAGTCATGTTGGCGATGATGGTGTTGATGAAAATTAATGTTTGCATTTTAGAATATATTCCAGGCAGTGATTGAAATATTCATTTTCAAAAGCTTAAAGCCTTAGAATGTAACTTCCTGGAGGATGATAGTTGTTTGCTGAGTCCCATCACTCAATACATTTTTATATAATTTCTCTGTTAAACCCTTACACTTAAAATGTGCTTGTTTGATATACACTATTTTACACGTATTAATTAAGGAGTACAACACAAATAGTAATGTGTGTTTCTACTTTTTATATTATAATATAAATATAATATTACTAATTTGACTGATGTGTGGAGGCCTTCTGATAAATTGAAAATATGTGTTACGGGTCCCAAGGTTGGTACCACAGCAACAAAATACAGATCTGTAAAATACAGAAAAAGTTCAGCAGCAGTGAAGACATGGAGTGCTCAGTTCTTTGTCCAGATTGCAGCGGAGGTGTTTTGGCGGAAGTTCCCACCTGAGACATATTTCAAGACGATCCACCTGGGTGCAGCTTACATTTACTGTGTTACTCCACAAGACATATGAAGAATAGAATGACGTGACTGTCATCTAAATTTTTTTTTGTTATTTTGATCATATTAAACCCTCAAAATCAAAAGGAAATTACTTTCCTGCTGTTTAAATTAAATAAACAAGAATTTGGTGTACCACACACTCCCCGCCAAACACAAGTGGCTCCCGACACTTGTAATCAATAACAGAACTTTAAGGTTCCCCTTTAACCTTGCAAAGTCTTAATAATATACCAAACATCAAACAAATATGGATACCCAACATCTGATGTCATGTTGCTCAAGAAAACTATGTGTAAGTATACGATGTCAGTAGGCTACTCAATAGCAATGGATGGGATAGGTGTCTGGTTGGTATGGGAGGGATGATAGGTGTGGATTGGAATGGACAGAAGTAAGACTGTGGATACTGATGAGTGTAAACTGCGGGCTATCACACTGACAATGAGGCGTGGCTGGTAGGTTGGCTGACCAAGGGAGGTGTAGGTTAACATCTGGCCTGGGCGTCTATTTCTGGTAGACCTTCTCAGTGAAGACTCAGTGTCTGGTTAAGTCTGCTGGACCGCTCTGTCACGGCTATTAACCTGCAACAAATCCTGTTCCTCGTGAGGCTGAGGTTCATCAGTACTTGACTCACTTTAATGTTGTCCTTGTTCCTCCTCAATGACACTTTCTCTTTCAGATGCATACTCAACAGGAAGGGTTTCCCCAAAGTGAGCGCATATCTGCTCAGGATGGTTTTGTGTCTCACTGGTAATCCTTTGGTATGGTATGGCATTTTCATCTCTTTGTGTTTCCCTTGGTATTTGCAGCCAGTCCTTCCTCTTCTTCGTCTGATTCGCTTGTTTCATGGTTCTGTTGCTGTTCGTTTGTGCTCAGTAGCATTGTTGATCTTTTATTCCTCCTTTGTGATCTCACAGGTGTGTTTTCCGCTTGTGGCTCTACAGGTAAGTCGTTTACTTGGAGCAATAAGTTTCAGTGGAAAGTGCGGATGGGACGACTTCCCGTCTCAGGGCTCACCTTATAGACTGGGTTATCACCAAGTTGCTCTCTGACAATGTAGATCGTCTTTTCCCAATAGGGTTTCAGTTTGCATGGACCTCCTCTTTTGGTGACATTGTGGACAAGGACTCTGTCTCCTAGCCAGAGTTACACCTCTGCTCTTTCTGTCATAATAATATTTGCCTTTAGCACTTGCCTGTTGACTGTTGGTGTTTGCTATCCTGTATGCCTCGATCATTTTCTGTGCCCACTGTTCTGCGTACCCTCTTGCTGTGTTTGTTTCTTCTTCTGCTACCAACCTGAAGAGTAAGTCGACCAGAAGACAAGGATGGTGACCATACAACAGGTAGTATGGAGCCTGTTGATTCATGCAAGGTACAGTTGTACACATGAACGACAAGAGGCAGGTGATCCTTCCAGTTCTCTCTCTCCTTGTCTGCAGTCGGCAGTTCAGCACAGAGTGGACAGGAAGTCAGACATTGAAACAACATAACATCCGGTTAATTTTCATAATAAAACACTCCGTGTTGATGCCAGCACAAAAATCTCAAAAAAGAGACAAATCCAAGCACTTCTTCTAATCCTTTGGTTGGGAACACTAACCTTTTGTCTGTTTTTAATACGTATAGCTGCAGTTACCACGGGAACTCCTTGGTCTCTCAACTCCAGCTTTCTGGCTGGGCTGCGCCGTGCTGCGCACAAAACGCAGCTGGTGGGGGTTGACAGATGAGGGAGCACGGAGCAAAACTGTAGTGAAGCCGTTCCGCAATGTATGTGCAACCAGTGGAATTCCTGGGTCAGGCTGGAAATTGCTGTGTCATTGAGAGAGAAATGTGGAGAAAACTGAAAAAACTTTTTCAACTTACTTCCATTGTAAATTATTTTATTTTTTTTTAAAAGTTGTATAGCTGAAAAGGCAGAAAGGCTGAAAGTTCTTAAAAAGCTGGACATTTTGATAGCTGAACGGTTTCTCTAGTTGAACGTATGCTGAAGCAGTAGCAGAAGTAAATTTGAAAAATTCCCCGTAAGAATGAATGGGCAAAATTTTGCAGAAAAAGCTGAATATTTCCAAATGTATAATAGACAGAAAAGCCAAAAGGAGAAGCCATAATGTCCTCAAAAATGTGAATATTTTGATAGTTGAATAGTTTCTGTAGCTCAACATTTTTTAGGAGGAGAAGGTGCTAACCTGAGCAATTTCAGTAGGGTCCTAGCCCTTTGGGCTTGAACCCTAATAAATAGAGTGTGACAGATTTAAAGTAGATGAAGACTGTCCAGATTTGTCCAGTTGTGCAAAACGTTTGACCTGGATTGTGCAAGGTTGCAATAGATACTGATTTTGCAATGCGCAAAATAAGAGCATCTGGTGAGTAAAACTTACATTAATGTAATGTAAGTGAAGGGGGAGGAGGGGGGTCGGTGTCAGTGGGGGTCATGGGGGGTCAGTTGCAGATGGGAAGAAGCTGTTGTTCTGGCGAGAGGTTTTGGTCCTGATGGACCGCAGTCTCCTGCTAGAGGGGAGAGTCTCAAAAAGTTTGTGTCCGAGATGGGAAGGGTCGGCAGCTATCTTACCTGCACGTCTCAGGGTCCTTGAGGTGTGCAGGTCCTGGAGGAATGCCAGATTGCAGCCGATCACCTTCTCAGCAGAACGAATGATACGCTGCAGTCTGCTCTTGATAGAGGAAGTGAGGGTGGACTCAATGACGGCAGTGTAGAAGTGCATCATCATCGACTTTGGCAGGCTGAATTTCTTCAACTGCTGCAGGAAGTTCATCCTCTGCTGGGCTTTTTTGATGAGAGAGCTGATGTTCAGCTCCCGCTTCAGATCCTGGGAAATGATGGTGTCCAGGAAGCGGTAGGACTACACCGCGTTGACGGTGGAGTCACCAAGGGGGGTAGGGGTGGGTGTGGCTCTGCTCGTTCTTAAGTCCACAGTATTTGGAGTCAGGGGCGTTGCTAGGCCTGCAGCTTTACAGGGGCACAACGGGGACTTCTGCTGAGGTGGTAGAGGTGGAGATCCTGGGCTGGAGCTTATGAAGGGTGTCACATTGGATGGTGTCAGGTCTGCTCCATTGTCTTTGAGGTTGACAGTAGAACTCATTCAGTTCATTGGCCAGGAACAGGTCATTAATGGAGTGGGAAGTTATGGGTTTATAGTTTGTAATCTTCCTGAGCCCACTCCAGACAGTAGCAGCAGAGTCATTGGCTGAGAACTGATGTCAGAGTTTCTCAGAGTACTGTCATTTAGCTTCTCTCACCGCCTTGCTAAACTTTACTCTGACTCTTAAAAACCATCCCTGTCCCCACTCCTAAATGTTTCCTCCTTTTTCAACCTTAACTTTCTGAGTTTAGGGTTAGTTATAACTCACCCTGGTGTGTGATGGTATACAGTAGCTCTCATAGAAGCCACAGCCTCTGTGTACTCATCCAGACTGTTTGAAGCAGACCTGAAAGCGTCCAAGTCAGGTCGCAGGTCTGCAGAGCTTAAATTTCTGCCTGTATGCAGCATTCAGAGTGGCCCAATGCAGCGTGGGTAACGGCATGACGGGTAACAGTGTTGGGAATTGATGGTAGGGCAGGTGTGGTTATTAGAAATGAACAATTATTGATAATAATTATTACAATTAAATAAATAAGAATTAATCAAATTAATTTTCAAATCGTTAAAATGGGGCATCACCCTGAAATCAGGTACCAATAACCAGACCAAAAATAGTCTCAAAAGAAGGGTTCACTTTAAATGTAAATATTTGTAAAATACATTACATATTACAATTAAGGGAACAGTGAAGGAAATGAATCCGAGCACTGACCATCACAACCAGTAAATACCACAAGACATATGCACCCAGCAACACGTAACTGTGGGACTGCGATGAAATGATTCTGCCAAGTCAAGGGCTATCAAGTTCAAGTTCAAGTTCAAGTTACTTTATTAGTACCCAGAGGTAGATTTTGTTTGCAGTAGAGTCCTCATACACACATATGGGAAAAAAATAGAGGCACATACTGTATCACACATCATCCAACTTAGGACAGTGGAAATTAAAAAATGGCAAGAAAACAAAATGAATCTGTAAAAATTGTTTAGGTCGTAATAACATACATAATGGGTAAAATATATTAAAAAAATTAGTAAATAAAATTTTTAAAAAAAAATATATATATATATATATATATACACACATATAGGTCAGTTAATATAACAACTGTATATGGAGGGAAGCCTACGTTACTGTCAACCTATTTTCCTATGTTGGCATGGTGACAGCTAATGGTGAGCATGGTCTGTTTGAGCAC
Organism: Pagrus pagrus; assembly: GCF_965226575.1. Lineage (NCBI taxonomy): Eukaryota > Metazoa > Chordata > Actinopteri > Spariformes > Sparidae > Pagrus > Pagrus pagrus. The sequence goes on along the minus strand of NC_140198.1, from coordinate 29,258,992 downwards.
AAATACAGATCATCAGCTGTAGTTAAGTTTCTATTCAGGGTCAAGTGTAAAACTGATACCCATAAATATTTACAATTGTTATTGTGCCTGCTATGTAGAGATTTTCCCACTGGTCTTGATGTAGTTACACCAACCATCAATTGTTGTGGTATATAAGATTTCAATAAACCATTTCTAGTATATTTAATTAAACTGGGAGATTATGAAATCTTGCAACTGTGTCAGCAATGCAACTTATCCCTAAAGTTTCATGTTTAATAGATGCTTTTGTATCGACAACAAATTTCAACCTGTACTTTACATTAGAAACAACAACAGAGTTCAGTCCTGTCTCATTGATGACAGTTTGATGGTGACAATACGCGGGCAGAGAGACGGCAACAAAGATGATAGAATTATTACCCAATAAACATGTATGATTATGAGGAGATGGTTGTGAAGTACTTTCAGTTCAATTCAATTCAAACCTTTATTTAAGCCGCGAAAAATCATTGAGGTTTCCCTCATTCACAACGATGTTGAGATACACAAAGGTATGTACAGTTAAAACATTTTAAAAGAACAACACTCAGTGAAAACAATAGCACACAACCTGTTTTGAGATCATGGACCTGATCTGAATTGATTGTCCAATTACTTATAGTCTAATATGAGTTATTATTTATGGAAAAGTATTGCTGCCACACCAGAAAAAATAAAAACTAAAATGACGTGATACTGATCATGAAATAACGTGAAACTTTTCATGACATTACGTGAAACTTATAATGAAATAATGTGAAACTGATCATGACATAACGTGAAACTTATCATGAAATAACGTGAAACTTATCATGACATAACGTGAAACTTATAATGAAATAATGTGAAACTGATCATGACATAACGTGAAACTTATCATGAAATAATAGGTGTTGACCAGATGAGAAGGACACACACCACACAATTTAACCACAGTTACATTGATATATGTATGTAGAATTTGGGTACTGCCATGGACAAAATGATGAGGTGTTGAAGTAGACAGTTCAGTGCTCGAAACCCAAATTTGGTGCCTGCTTAAAGGGACCATACCATAAGGACTGAATTTCAGCAAGAAAACACATCTACTAACGTTATGTCATCACAATCAAGTAATGCTTTTATAAACTGGTAATCCCCCCTCAAAAAAAAAATCCCAAGTAATCTGTCTGATAAAAATAAGTCATGAAGTTCCATGATATTCAGTTATTTTCACAGGCAAGGATGGATAATTAATAATAATAATAATAATAATAATAATAAACTATTAAGAACTTTTAAAACAGAGTTACACAGTGCACAGCTTCAAACTCAAGTCCCCAGTATAGTTGTTAAGAGTAGCTAACAGCTGCCAACTCTCACGCTTGCGCCGTGTGACACACAGTTGAGTGCGTGTGGAAACAGGCGAAAGCGTGAGAGTTGGCAGCTATGGTAGCCAAGGGTAGCCCAACTGTGTGTGTGTGTGTGTGTGTGTGTGTGTGTGTGTGTGTGTGTGTGCATGCATGCATGTGTGCGTGAGTATGGGTGCGTGTATGTGTGTGAGTGTGCACATTAGAGATACCCGACGGATTGGGCTGGGTTCGGTCAGCTTTCAGTGAAAATATAACGTAAAAATAAATAAAATCCTATTGTCTGTCCTGTTTATTGGGTGGGAACTGTTATTTACGTGACAACACCTGAACAGAACACATTCACACATTGGCTGTTTCTGCCGGAACTTTGAGGTGGGGGTCCCGCCTGTACTTTTCTGGCGGACTTTAGTAGCTGTAACTTAACGTTACGTTACTAGCCTAGCTAAAACATGGAGGACGCCAAACAACATCTGTCATCTGGGAAGTTTAAAACTACCGAAAACCACGCAGGGAAATCCACGGTATGGAGGCATTTTGATTTAGTCGTCAATGCAGAAAATGACGAGCCAGTTGGATTTGTATTGTGTAAAACGTGTGCGGTTCTCATGAAATACGACAGCAAGAAGACTGGGAATTCAGCTATGATGAGATAGACAGATGTTGCAGGTGTTTTTGGTCCTTGATTTGTAAATGTGACTGTCTTGACAGATTGATGCCACAGTCATCGACTTCATGGATGATGACACTCTGGCTGGCTACATCCCAACATGTGGAGATCGGCTAGCAGCAAGACGTTTCTGTTTGGAAAATCGTAGCATAAGTGCAAAAGAATAAAGAAAAACATTCACTGCTTAAAAAACTAAAGCAAAAGATGGGCGTTGATTGGAATGATGATAAAAAATCTGATAATGAGGAGCTTCTGCTCCAAAGCGGAAAAGGAGTTATGCCAATAACAACAAATAGGCTAAAAAAAATACCAGAAAAGTTGAGTTGGGGTGGATTCATGAAGGTAAACAAGTAAGAAAATGCAGAGAAGGGAGGACAAGGAGCCTTGATGTACCCAAAGAATCAAAAAAAGCTGACATATTACAGTATTCCAAAAACCTTTTCTTTCCAAATGGAAAAAGTAAATTCGGAAGATTTGAGACATTCAGTCATGACATATTAGACTTTCAGGAGGAAGATGTATTTGATGAAGATATCACAGTTGGGGAACTGTACACGGTACTAAAAATGGGACTGTTAAGATTTTATCTGTGCACCAAGAGCCTGACAGATGAGGATGATGAAGAATATGATGGTGAAAGATCTGATGTAAACAATGAACAATTGAGAGACACACACGAAGAAGATGTGGAAGCTACTCAAAACATTGTCATCCTGTCACCAGATTTAAGGGAGGTTGATGCAAATGCATTATCAGACACCGAGGTGATGTTTGGCCCCTACCTTGGAGCACCCATGGCTAGTCAACTGGATGATACTTTGATACATCAACCCATTCTGCAGTTTAAAGAAGAGCTGGTCATCACATCCATCATGCTTCCCCAAACAAGTACAGCACTCATTACTTCAGAGACAGCATCTATAGGTGACGAAGCAAGCAGTTCTACGGCTTCATATGGTGTTGTATGTGTCACCATAAAACTTCACAGGGTGAATCTCCTGGAGGAGATGATTAGCGAGTTCAAGGATCCAGAACTTCTCAAGCACCCCCTGAAATACACTTACATTGATGAAAAAGGAGCTGATGCAGATGGTGTCTCAAGAGATGCGAATGCCGCATTTTGGACAGAGTTTATGGACCACACAGCTGAAGGGGAGGACCTGAGGGTTCCGTCACTGTCTCCTAAATGGCAGGAAGAAGAGTGGAAATCCATTGGCCGAATTCTACTGAAGGGGTATCAGGACCATGGATACTTTCCCTGTCGCCTTGCCCCTGTTTTCACAGTGGCACTTATTTTTGGTGAGAGTGAAGTCTCAAATGATATGCTGTTTGAAAGTCTTCTACTGTACATAAGTCCGTCAGATAGGGACTTGATAACCACTGCCTTAAAAGAAGATCTTTTAGATGAGGACAGGAATGAACTACTTGATCTTTTGGATGTAACAACACTTCTAACACGAGAGCATTTGAAAAGCATCCTTCTAAATGTGGCACATAAGCAGTTGATCCAAAAACCAAGATATGCAGCAGAAAAAATTGCATTAATGACTAGCCACTTCCTAAAAGAAGCATGTGTGAGCCCCCGCGAATGTATGAGGACAAAAAGCCAACAACAGGAAGGCTTTTGAAGTTGCTGGATGCATCTCCTAAAACTCAAGCAGAGAACCAGAGCTTTCCTTTTCTGCAACAGTACATCAGAGGGCTGTATGATGCAGGACTCAGAAGGATGTTAAGGTTTGTCACAAGGTCAGATATTATCTGTGTGTAGCGCCCTCTAGACATCAGGTCTATTTTACTGAGGTGCGCTCCCCAAGTTCTTTAAGTTTAAGAAATCGCTTTCCTTTTATGTTAATTAATACTAATAGGTAAGTATGCTGTAATAACGTATTTATGAACTTGTCTATTTATCCCCTTGTTACAACTACTTTTATTTAACCCAAAATGTGTTACTACGGTTTTTAGCTTGTATTTATCACTCTTGTAAATAAATGAACGGAAAATGAAATGATATTTCTTACCTTTAGTTACCCTTTAAGTTTTTTTTTTACTTTAAGCTTTAGCAATTTACTTTAGTCAATATTAAACACACAAACATTTTAATAATGAAAAATAAAAAAAACAGAATTATTCACTGGCAAATCTTTGTCTTATTTTATCCTTTTAACTCTGTCAATGGATCAATAAACAATATCTCAGTCAGTTCAATGGCTTACTGTACTTTTTTCACTCTGGGCACACTCAACACAGTTCAGTTTCAAAACACAACAAATAAAATATTACCTTCTAAAGCCGGCACTTTCTATTCAATAAGTGAAAATAAAAAGTAATGGAATGTACTGTAATGTAATGGGTACCCAATGTGTCAGTGGAGTGATGCAGGCCTGGGTCGATGCTTGTGTGCGTTGGAGCAAAAAAAAAACCCACAATGGCTGCTGCGCGCCTCGGCGCCAAAGAAAAACAACTCACGGCAGTGATGGCGTCGTTATCGTCTCTTCCCCGATACAGCGTGTTGCTGCGGCGTCGGTCGTTGGCGATTCCTCCCGTTCTCCAGTCAGCTTCCCGTTCTCCCGGCAGCGTCCGTGCCAGACACTCACCACGGGTCTCCTCATGCAGGTTGGATACACAGCAGGTTAACAGGCTTCACCCAGGCGAGTGGCTGAGCGAGCTGCTCGGTGCTGAAGTCCGTCAGGTGTGCTAGCGTGAGCTACTTTAGTTTTAGCTGCGCTTCTTCGTCGGACACTCTTTTCCAGAATAGTCCTCATACAACTCAAAACACGGTGCTGTGTTGACTAGACAGTCACTCTGAGACTCGACTTACGTTCGTCAAACAGCGTCGTTAGTTCTTTAAGTCTTTGGCTCTGCAGTAACGCTTTCACCGCCATGCAGCTCCTCCTTTCCCCTCTTTCCTCCGGCCCCGCCCTTTTCCGGATCCCGTCGACCTGTAACCTCGATCACTGATTGGAGTTTCCCCACGTTAAATAAACTCAACAAAAAAATATATATTTTCACTTTGAAATATTATTTTTTACATTCTTTTCCACAAAAATATATATTTATTACCGGATAAAAAAAATATAAACCAATATAAATAAATAATAAATGAGTGCTTTTCTTAACCCATTATTTATTCCTCTATATTTTTAACCGGGTTACATGTGTTAACAAGGTTGAGATCCTGTTCACACCAGTAGATGGACTTGCACGATGACCAGTAGCGCATACCTGTGGGCCAGCTCTGGAACTGCCATGGACATACACTTCCTACCCAGAACTACTCACAGTATACTGGCGTCTAAAAGCTCCTATAAGTTCAGCATAGCTTAGGTCAGGAGGTTGAGATATATAAAAACAACAGCTTGACAAAATGAATGTGTGAGGTGAAATATGGTTATCAATAATGCAGCATTTATCTGGCTGTATTGTTGAGGATACTGTTGGACATTTCAAAGTTTTACCTGTCGGCTTACTTTTCAATCTGTTACCTGTTGATGAGTTCCCAAAGACAGCAATGAGTACAAGACCTGTGTGTGTGTGTGTGTGTGTGTGTGTGTGTGTGTGTGTGTGTGTGTGTGTGTGTGTGTGCGTGAGTGCCTTTGCGTGCATGTGTGTGAGTGCGTATGTGTGCGTGCGTTTGTGTCCTCACTTATTTTGTCAAGTTAGATGCATTCAAATTACACTGAGGTAAAGCCATTTTAACATGAGGGTGGCAACATTTTCATTTCCAATAATTCATGTACCAATAACATCAAAGACCCGTTTTTGTCACCTTTTGGTTAATTTTAATGAACTTACCAGCATTCAATGGTTTTGATTTTTGAGGAGACACATCACTTTGTGATACTATGATGGCTGCTCTGCATGTTCCTACTATGGTTAACTGAAAATAAATGCACAGATGCACCTTTCAAACTGAATATTTACTGTCTTCTTTGGTCTGACAGAAAAAATCATTTTTGTTTCCCGTATGTGTATTCATAGGGGGTGGGGCATGACATGACACCATAACAAGAATAAAGACATCTCTTTTTTTCTTTATAAATGAACATCATGAAATCTCTGAAATGGTTTATTTCAGTTGCACACCCAAAACTTCATTGAGACTGTGTCTGCCCCCCGACCACCTAAATTAATTAAATTAATCAAATCAAAAGTCCACAGAAGAAGAGTTGTGCATAAAAATCTAATAAAAATTAACAGCAACTCTGCAATCTCAAAACAAGACAAGAGAATTAAATGCGGACTCCTAAATATCAGATCCCTGTCATCGAAAGCTGTATTAGTAAATGACTTAATTTCAGACTGTAATATTGATTTATTCTGTCTTACTGAAACCTGGCTGCATCCTGAAGAATATGTCAGCCTGAATGAATCCACTCCCCCTAGTCATATTAATACTCACATTTCTCGAGGCTCCGGCCGAGGAGGTGGTGTTGCAGCTATTTATGACTTAAGTCTGTCAATCATTCCTAAACCTAAATTAAATTATAACTCATTTGAAAGCCTTGTTCTTAGTCTTTCACATCCAACGTGGAAAACTTTACAGCCAGTTCTATTTGTTGTAGTGTATCGAGCACCTGGTCCTTACTCAGAATTTCTATCTGAATTCTCTGAGTTTTTATCAAGTCTAGTCCTCAAATCAGATAAAGTAATTATTGTAGGTGATTTTAATATTCATGTGGATGTCATTAATGATAGCCTTAGTACTGCATTTATCTCATTATTAGACTCTTTTGGCTTCTCTCAGTGTGTACATAAACCAACTCACTGTTTTGACCACACCCTTGACCTTGTTCTAGCTTATGGTATCGAGATTGAAAATATAACAGTTTCTCCACAGAATCCTCTTTTATCAGACCATCACTTAATAACTTTTGAAGTTCTATTACTGGACTACACACCATTAGGCAAAAACTCCTTCACTAGATGTCTATCTGATAGTGCTGTAGCTAAATTTAAGGAAATTATACCGCTGGCACTAAATTCAATGCCATGTCTTAATATAATAGAGGACTCCTCCGCTAACCTCAGTTCCTCACAAATCGATCATCTTGTTGATAGCACTGCAGGCTCATTGCGAACAACACTGGACTCTATTGCCCCTCTAAAAAGGAAACCAATAAAGCACAGGAGGTTAGCACCCTGGTATAACTCGGATACCCGCAAATTGAAGCAAACATCACGGAAATTTGAAAGGAAATGGCGTTCCACCAACTTGGAAGAATCTCGCTTAGCCTGGAAAGATAGCCTTAAAATATATAGGAAGGCCCTCCGCAATGCCAGAGCAAGCTATTACTTGTCATTAATAGAGGAAAACAAAAACAACACCAGGTTTCTTTTCAGCACTGTAGCCAGGCTGACAGAAAGTCACAGCTCTACTAAACCATGTATTCCTACAACGCTCAGTAGTAATGACTTCATGAGCTTCTTTAATGATAAAACTTTAACTATTCGAGACAAAATCCATCATCGCTTGCCCTCAACTGGCACTATTGTATCTTTAAACACAGGAACCTCTGAAACAGTTGTAAATTCTGACTTATATTTAGACTGCTTCTCTCCCATTGACCTCCACCAACTAACTTCGATGATTTCTTCATCTAGACCAACAACTTGTCTCCTAGACCCCATCCCAACTAGGCTGCTGAAAGAAACTTTACCTTTAATTAGCACATCTCTACTAGAAATGATCAACCTGTCTCTATTAACAGGATACGTACCACAATCCTTTAAACTAGCTGTAATTAGACCGCTCCTTAAAAAGCCTAATCTTGATCCAGAAGCTTTAGCCAACTATAGACCTATATCCAACCTCCCTTTCCTCTCCAAGATCCTTGAGAAAGCAGTCGCCAACCAGCTATGTGACTTTCTTCATAAAAATAGTTTATATGAGGATTATCAATCAGGTTTTAGAGCACATCATAGCACAGAGACGGCAGTGGTGAAAGTTAAAAATGACCTCCTAATCGCTTCTGACAAAGGACTTGTCTCTGTCCTGGTCTTACTAGATCTTAGTGCTGCATTTGATACCATTGATCATCACATTCTACTACAGAGACTGGAACACTTAATTGGCATTAAAGGACCCGCATTAAACTGGTTTAAGTCCTATTTATCGGATCGATTTCAGTTTGTACATGTTAATGATGAGTCATCCCTGTATACCAAGGTTAGTCATGGTGTTCCTCAAGGCTCTGTGCTTGGACCCATACTATTCACCTTATATATGCTCCCTCTAGGAAATATAATTCGGAAACACTCCATAAACTTTCATTGTTACGCAGATGATACCCAGTTATACCTATCAATAAAGCCAAATGAAACTAATCAGCTTACTAAACTCCATGCATGTCTCAAGGACATTAAGACCTGGATGACCTGCAATTTTCTGCTGTTAAACTCAGATAAAACCGAAGTTATAGTACTTGGTCCTAAACACCTTAGAGATGCATTATCTAATGATATAGCGAGTTTGGATGGCATTAACTTGGCCTCCAGCACCACCGTCAGGAATCTGGGGGTTATCTTTGATCAAGATATGTCCTTCAACTCCCACATAAAACAAATTTCAAGGTCTGCATTTTTTCATCTACGTAACATTGCAAAAATCAGGCCCATCCTGTCTCAAAAAGACGCAGAAAAGCTAGTCCATGCATTTGTTACTTCCAGGCTGGACTATTGTAATTCTCTATTATCAGGCTGCCCTAACAAGTCTCTAAAGAGTCTCCAGCTGGTCCAGAATGCTGCAGCACGTGTACTGACAGGAACTAAGAAAAGAGATCATATTACTCCTGTATTGGCCTCTCTGCACTGGCTCCCTGTAAAATCAAGAATAGAGTTTAAAATCCTTCTCCTCACTTACAAAGCTGTTAATGGTCAGGCACCATCATATCTCCAGGAGCTCATACTACCCTATCACCCAACTAGAGCATTACGCTCCCAGAACGCAGGATTACTTGTAGTTCCTAAAGTCTCCAAAAGTAGAATGGGAGCCAGAGCCTTCAGTTATCAAGCTCCTCTTCTGTGGAACCATCTTCCTGTTTCGGTCCGGGAGGCGGACACCCTCTCTACCTTTAAGAGTAGACTTAAGACCTTCCTCTTCGATAGAGCTTACAGTTAGGGCTGGGCCTGTCCTGGACCAGCTCTTAGTTATGCTGCTATAGGCCTAGTCCGGGGGACAAATGACACACTGAGCTTCTCTCTCCTCCCCTCTCCTCTCCTCTCCATCTGTATACATTATGCCTGTATACATGCCCCATCTCTGCATGTCACTGACTTACTTCTTCCCCGGAGTCCTTGTGCTTTCTAGTCCTACAGGCTCCCATGGATCCTGGCCGCGCCCGGGTCGTGGATCGTGGATGCGCCCACTGCTATGGCCCTGCCTGATCAAGGATGCGCCCACTGCTATGGCCCTGCCTGATCGTGGATGCGCCTACTGCCATGGCCCTGCCTGATCGTGGATGCGCCTACTGCCACGACCCTGCCTGACACCCACCACTACTGTCGCTAATATTAGTCATATCTCTGTTACATACGTTCCACTACTATTATTGTAATGCATTACTACATACCATCCTTACCATTAACCACTACTACTGTTATCACTAGTAATCACATTTCCATGTGCATTTCATTATTATTGCTGTAATACCTCTTTATGTACTTTCATTCCTGTCAACCATCGCTTATAATTGTATACATTGTGATCTCGTTGATCTGCTCTGTACATGCGACATCTATTGCACTTCTGTCCGTCCTGGGAGAGGGATCCCTCCTCTGTGGCTCTTCCTGAGGTTTCTTCCGCATTTTTTTTTCCCTGTTAAAAGGGCTTTTTTTGGGGCAAGTTTTTCCTCACTCGAATCGAGGGTCGAAGGACAGAGGGTGTCTTCTCTGTACAGATTGTAAAGCCCTCTGAGGCAAACTGTGATTTGTGAATTTAGGCTATACAAATAAAATTTGATTTGATTTGATTTGATTCTTAAATATATATATATATATATATATATATATTTACAGTTTTTAAGACATATTTTAGCGGTGTGCACATTTTTAAATACCTTAGCAAACCAATTGTGTTATTTTTTATATCCTATTCATCCCTCTTTAATGAACTCATTATTAAGTCATACTTTTAAATGATCTGTTGCTAGGTTCAAATAAGCTCTTAGCAGACTAAACCCTTTATTTTATCAGCCTTTCAGTTCAGGTCCAGTACATCCCTACAACTTGACAAAAAGTGATTTGTTTGAAACTCCAAAATATCACATTTCTGATCCATCACTGTGGGATCACCATGACATTACCATACCTCAAAGTACACACTAGGGGCAAGGGGGGTCTCCCTTAATGGTATTAAATGATCATTTAAATGCCAGCATCAAGCACGTAGACAACCTCCTATTAGACAAATAACAGGAGGAAAACAACAGGGCATAGTTTCATCCATTCTAGGTGGGTCTCAGAGTTTGGGCAAACAAGGACCTCTTCTCATGATGAGCAGGAAATAAAACTGCATGAACTATACTGACACATGGGACAAATTCTTGATGACACAGTTTAAGTTTTAAGTGAGCAGATGAAGAGGGTAGGCAAAACATTTTGTTAAACCCCTTTAGACACTATTCTTTTCTGCACAGAAGGGGGAGTAAATACAAAAACATTATGGTTGTGATTCGTTTTTGATATTTTCCTCACAAAAATAATGTTCAAAACTAACCAAGGCATCAGTTGACATAATGTAGCCCAGCCTTAATGGTCCAGAGCTCTTGAGGTAATTTACAAGTGTTTAAGTATGTATGCTCTCAGGAAGATATACAGCTCTATGGCTTCATCTGCTGTGGTGGGAGAGAATAGAAAGTTCTCTGCCAAGACAACACAAGCTAAATACAGTTTCATTGCAAGGACAATGTCCTCCAAATAGACGAGGGACGGTGTACATGAGAATGGGACGTCCACTTGGAGCCACTGCATTTCTCCTGTTGCGGATAATGTGGGTATTCCACAAATGTGCAACTTCCTGAAGCTCTTCCTGTAGAAGAAAAATACCAGTGAGTCAATATGACAATGCAGACATATGCTGTCTTAATGACAAAGGGAGTAGGTGGGCGCTGCGGATGGTGGGGAAAATGTTTAAATCAGGAATAAATATATGTGTCCAGCAACATGCAGCCAAAGCCATTTATATGAAGATAACCAGTAGCTTCTCTGGTATCTCTGGCTGTACTCAGCTTACCAATAATTTTAGTGCTCTCTCTCAATCTAATTCAGTAGTTAATGTTTTCTGCTTCTTGCTATCATAATGGTGATTGCAATGTGCTCCCTGAAGCTCCCTCACTGAAAAAAATGTGAAGTGAAATTTACTTAGAAAAAGCTAGGTAATGATTTCCACACAAAAATTCTTAAATTATTCCAGTGTTCCAAAGTATTACGAGGGTTAATCTCACATAAACTCTACTTGCGGTTGAGAACTGTTCCCATCACAAATACTTACCTTTACTTGCAATTTTCTGTCTTTGTCTTAATTTTTACTTGGACTACAATTGTATCTAATTACAAATCTCTCCTTAAAACACACTGGTTTTCATGAGATTTTTACTTGCTTTTCTTTAATTTTATATGATAACTATTTAAGTAATATTTACTTAACATTTTATCTACTTTTGACACCACTGCTGTGTTGACACCACTGCTGTGGTGTAAAAAGTGCACGTGTTTTATTAACTGTCTTAAATAAGGCAACTACAAAACACAAAACAAAACAAGCTTTTTCACATCAGCAGCTTTATTATTTTTTCAAACATAAAGTACACTGTCTTCTGCATTAACAGAAAATACACTGCACCTAAATCATGCTGTGAAATATAGTTGTTGGAACAATCTCTTAAAAGGGTTAGTCCGAGTAGGGGCAAAAACATTTTTAAAATTAAAACTGCAAGCAGTGATGAACGGGCCCTCGACCCACGTAAGTTGGGCTCTGGCGCCGTCAGAGAGCGCGCCTAGATGTGTGCTTGCCCGTTGCCTGTCGAAAGGTTCCTACCTAAATGGGATACATGTGACCCAAAACACAACACTGCCACCTAGTGGACTATTTGTGTCCAACACACAGCATACATGTAAATGGCTCTTACAATGGGCAAGCATCGAAATTGACCGCACCGCCACGCCCGACTTTCGTTAATGTATGTGCATGTAGGAGGCGGGGCTTCAATTTTGAAATATTCCAGGTGGCGCTATGGAGCCATCTTTTTACTTAACACAGTATTGATGTATAGACGTATTCAGGGCGAACCCCTCTACATGTGTGACTAATTTGGTGTAGATGGGAATTTGTATGTTAAAGTTCATACAATATGACTTCTTGCTTTATGGCGAGGGATTGAAATTGACCGCTGGGCCACGCCCACCAGGTATAACGGAGGCGAAAGCTTTTGACAACTTTTCATCTTCAATGTCTGAGGATGATACTGAGCGAACGTGATGTCTGTGGTGTTAAATCTGTAGGAGGAGTTAGTTAAAGTATGAGGCCGGAAATGAGTCAAAATGGCTGCTTTGAACCACAATGGCCGACTTCCTGTTGGACTGAGGGTATGGGTCCAGGAGAGTTTTTTGTGCGTCTGGTCATGATACATATGCGTACCGGCTTTCGTTCATGTAGGTGCATGTAGGAGGCGGAAAAACTGTTTTCTATGTAACATTAACTTGATATTGGTATTAAAAAATGTTTTAATACATAATCCATGTCTTATTATAAATTAGGATGTTATGGTATCAATCTGAAAGGTAAACCATCAAATTTTACTCAATGGCCCAAATGGCCTTGCCCATAAAATGACGAAATTCCAACCCTGTCTGACACCCTATTGGTTTGTACGCGATCCACCTCCCCTGCACATGACACAAATCACGTCACACTCCAGAAAGGACATAGCAGACTTTGTGTATGTAGCCTAGTATGAAGATGGCAGAGACTCAAGAGAACTCGAGCAAAATGTCACAGATGTTAGTGCTCAGTAGTACACATATATGGTTCTTTAATGTATTTGCATTGTACTAAAATGCGTTCATTTACAATGGGCATATATGAGGCTGAAACAGGTAGCCTAGTGCATCCCAAATTTTTCAACATTAACATTTTAGTATAACATTATAGTCATTATGGCCTTTAGAAAAATGTTTTTTTGGGGAGGTGGGGTAGTGCACTATAGGCCCCTGTGGCGCGGCCTAAGCTTTTGTGGCTAATGGCAGTTTTTCCCCTTACATTACTTTTACTTTTATACTTTAAGTAGTTTTGAAACCAGTACTTTTACACTTTTACTTGAGTTAAAAGCTTGAGTTGATACTTCAACTTATACAGAAGTATTTTAAAACCCTAGTATCTATACTTCTACCTGAGTAATGAATGTGAATACTTTTGACACCTCTGGTTCCAAGTTTGGTGAGTTTTGGGGTATGTTCAGGCCTCCAAATATGCGATACCGTGGGAGAAAGAATAATAATAAACAATCCTTACAGATACAATAGGGCCTTCGCACTGTCAGTGCTCAGGCCCTAATAACAAACTTGCCCCTCTGCCTATTCTCTCAATGTTTAAAAACATTGAAGAGAAGATGTGCAGTGATCAACTTTACACCTCAGATTAAATGTGCAATGGAATCTCCAAAAGTATCATTTTAAAGTGTGACAGCTTTGCAAGAAACTAAGTGCGATAATTCACTTATCACATCCTTTTAGGTTTTAGAAGGTGGTTACATATGGTGACCCCAGAGAGCTCAATGCACTGCAACTCAAGAAAACACAGAAATAAACAAAGCACAAGCAAATGAAGATAGCATCTTCACCAATTTGACAACACAGCTGCAGCATTTAGAAAAAACACTGCAAATAGATACAGAAACACTTCAAGTGTCCCTTGTTGTCAAATTGGTTAAGATGCTATCTTCATTTGCTTGTGCTTTGTTTATTTCTTTGTTTTCTTGAATGGGAGTTTAGGAGCTGAACAGCCTTGGGAACAAAGGTTGCTCTCCCCCTCAGCGTTTGCTGCCCACACATGGTGGAAAGGGCTCTGACCGGCAGTCCAATGATTTTAGAGCAGACTTTGACTGTGCTCTGATTCCTCAGGAGATACTGCCACTGCTGGCATCTCCCGATGATCTCCTCAGTGTTGGAGGCAAATTTAAAAGTACTGTCAAAAATTTTGCCCAGGTTTTTGTACTCCTCCACCAGCACTACATTCCTCCCGTGGATTGTGCTGACGGCAGCTGCAGCCAGCTCCCTCTGCTTGCTGGAAAAGGTCACCACCATCTCTTTGGACTTATCCGTGTTAAACTCCAGGGCCGATTTATCACACCACTCCACAAACTCATGCAGCAGTGAGCTGTGGTGATGTGAGCAGCCTGAGAGCAGGGACAGGAGAACTGTGTCATCAGCGTACTTTACCAGATGACAGTCTGGATGGGTGGACCTGCAGTCATTGGTGTAAAGGATGAAGAGCAGAGGTGAGATTATGCAGCCCTGAGGGGAGCCTGTAGAGGTGACCGAGACGTTGGAGAAGGTGTTATTGACCAGCACCCTCTGTGATCTAGATGTCTATCTGATAGTGCTGTAGCTAAATTTAAGGAAATTATACCGCTGGCACTAAATTCAATGCCATGTCTTAATATAATAGAGGACTCCTCCGCTAACCTAAGTTCCTCACAAATTGATCATCTTGTTGATAGCACTGCAGGCTCATTGCGAACAACACTGGACTCTATTGCCCCTCTGAAAAAGAAACCTATAAAGCACAGGAGGTTAGCACCCTGGTATAACTCGGATACCCGCAAATTGAAGCAAACATCACGGAAATTTGAAAGGAAATGGCGTTCCACCAATTTGGAAGAATCTCGCTTAGCCTGGAAAGATAGCCTTAAAATATATAGGAAGGCCCTCCGCAATGCCAGAGCAAGCTATTACTCGTCATTAATAGAGGAAAACAAAAACAACACCAGGTTTCTTTTCAGCACTGTAGCCAGGCTGACAGAAAGTCACAGCTCTACTGAACCATGTATTCCTACAACGCTCAGTAGTAATGACTTCATGAGCTTCTTTAATGATAAAATTTTAACTATTAGAGACAAAATCCATCATCGCTTGCCCTCAACTGGCACTATTGTATCTTTAAACACAGGAACCTCAGAAACAGTTGTAAATTCTGACTTATATTTAGACTGCTTCTCTCCCATTGACCTCCACCAACTAACTTCGATGGTTTCTTCATCTAGACCAACAACTTGTCTCCTAGACCCCATCCCAACTAGGTTGCTGAAAGAAACTTTACCTTTAATTAGCACATCTCTACTAGAAATGATCAACCTGTCGCTATTAACAGGATACGTACCACAGTCCTTTAAACTAGCTGTAATTAGACCGCTTCTTAAAAAGCCTAATCTTGATCCAGAAGCTTTAGCCAACTATAGACCTATATCCAACCTCCCTTTCCTCTCCAAGATCCTTGAGAAAGCAGTCGCCAACCAGCTATGTGACTTTCTTCATAACAATAGTTTATATGAGGATTTTCAATCAGGTTTTAGAACACATCATAGCACAGAGACGGCACTGGTGAAAGTTACAAATGACCTCCTAATCGCTTCTGACAAAGGACTTATCTCTGTCCTGGTCTTACTAGATCTTAGTGCTGCATTTGATACCATTGATCATCACATTCTACTACAGAGACTGGAACACTTAATTGGCATTAAAGGACCCGCATTAAACTGGTTTAAGTCCTATTTATCGGATCGATTTCAGTTTGTACATGTTAATGATGAGTCATCCCTGTATACCAAGGTTAGTCATGGTGTTCCTCAAGGCTCCGTGCTTGGACCCATACTATTCACCTTATATATGCTCCCTCTAGGAAATATAATTCGGAAACACTCCATAAACTTAAAGCCAGATGAAACTAATCAGCTTACTAAACTCCATGCATGTCTCAAGGACATTAAGACCTGGATGACCTGCAATTTTCTGCTGTTAAATTCAGATAAAACCGAAGTTATAGTACTTGGTCCTAAACACCTTAGAGATGCATTATCTAAAGATATAGCTAGTTTGGATGGCATTAACTTGGCCTCCAGCACCACCGTCAGGAATCTGGGAGTTATCTTTGATCAAGATATGTCCTTCAACTCCCACATAAAACAAATGTCAAGGTCTGCATTTTTTCATCTACGTAACATTGCAAAAATCAGGCCCATCCTGTCTCAAAAAGACGCAGAAAAGCTAGTCCATGCATTTGTTACTTCCAGGCTGGACTATTGTAATTCTCTATTATCAGGCTGCCCTAACAAGTCTCTAAAGAGTCTCCAGCTGGTCCAGAATGCTGCAGCACGTGTACTGACAGGAACTAAGAAAAGAGATCATATTACTCCTGTATTGGCCTCTCTGCACTGACTCCCTGTAAAATCAAGAATAGAGTTTAAAATCCTTCTCCTCACTTACAAAGCTGTTAATGGTCAGACACCATCATATCTCCAGGAGCTCTTACTACCCTATCACCCAACTAGAGCATTACGCTCCCAGAACGCAGGATTACTTGTAGTTCTCCTAAAGTCTCCAAACGCAGAATGGGAGCCATAGCCTTCAGTTATCAAGCTCCTCTTCTGTGGAACCATCTTCCTGTTTTGGTCCTGATCGTGGATGCGCCTACTGCCATGGCCCTGCCTGACACCCACCACTACTGTTGCTAATATTAGTCATATCTCTGTTACATACGTTCCACTACTATTATTGTAATGCATTACTACATACTATCCTTACCGTTAACCACTGCTACTGTTATCACTAGTAATCACATTTCCATGTGCATTTCATTATTATTGCTGTAATACCTCTTTATGTACTTTCATTCCTGTCAACCATCGCTTATAATTGTATACATTGTGATCTCGTTGATCTGCTCTGTACATGCGACATCTATTGCACGTCTGTCCATCCTGGGAGAGGGATCCCTCCTCTGTGGCTCTTCCTGAGGTTTCTTCCGCATTTTTTTTCCCTGTTAAAAGGGCTTTTTTTGGGGCAGGTTTTTCCTCACTCGAATCGAGGGTCGAAGGACAGAGGGTGTCGTCTCTGTACAGATTGTAAAGCCCTCTGAGGCAAACTGTGATTTGTGAATTTGGGCTATACAAATAAAATTTGATTTGATTTGATTTGATTTGATAGAACCTTGAATTGAATGAGAAGTCTCTCAGTTCCCTCAATGATGGACACATCGTCACGGGTTGGGCTTTCATGTGCTGCACTTCCACAGAGGACACAGATCTTCAGGACATACTCAGCATAGTCCTCTTTGACAGTTTCTTTGTTGACATCCTGTCAAAACATGCAAATCACTATTCAGATGCAATATACTGTGCATGCTTTCTTTAAAGTTGCTGAATACGCATGAGGTTATTCATTTGGTTGAGGAGGCCATTTAACTCAGTCTACACGTACAGTATCATTACAGAAATAAGATGCTCAGAGCAGGACCGTGGTTAAATATTGACTAACTAATTAAGTACCCGTTGACATTCATGACTGTTTCCTTTAAAGGAATAGTTCACTCTAGAACGAAATTCAGTCATTATCGACTCACCCTCATGCTGATGAGAAGTCTGGTGTAGTTTCTTATTCCTCAAAGTGCAGCTGGAGACCTGCGGGGGTACCCTCCTGCAGCAAAAATCCATATAACGGGCGTAAATGGCGTCCGAGACGAAAAGGTCCATAAAACTACACAAAAACTTTGTAATATTCCTCCATACTGCTCGTCTGCTGCAATCCAAGTGTCCTGAAGTGGCGACATCCAGAGTTTACTCGAAACGACGTCATTTAGTAAATTTTTCTAGCCTAAACAGTCACTATGCTATATCTGCCTGGAGGCACGCTCTCGCGTTCACGCGAGTCTCCCTCACAGTGTTTGCACTAGGAAGCCGCGCCAGACAAGATCAATGAGACTCGCGATAGATACACACCGGTATTTGCATCCAGCTGTGAGCGACCGAGCGACACACAAACACAAGAGGGATCTGTCTGCACTAGTGATTTGAAACTTTGAAACTCACAGCACCAGTAAATCATTAAAATTAGCTTACATTAGGCAGTAAATTGGCATTAATAGCCATAACACCACAGCCAAACAAAAACTCCAATTTGTACTGGTTCACCACAGGCAAACGCGTAGCTTTCGGCTGTCTTGTGATCATGGACATGCCAGAATACCTTGATGGTATCTGGTTGTGGGATGGAGGTCCTAAATGAAAAGAGGTTTGAAATTCAAATCTTCGTCCTTTCCTGGTTAATTTCTTGGGCCAAAGTAGGCTTGCAGCAAGTGATTATAGTACTTCTGGGGGGACTCTTGTCTTCCTTGTTTGACTGCCAGAGCACCTGTCAAACCTGTCTGTAGTTCAAGGTCAGAAAACTCCTGTATTAGGGCTTGTCACAGCAGTTGATTGTCAACTCTGGCCTGTAGTCAGGCTGGCATTCAATGAATGTCCTGAGCTCCTGTTAGGCTCGGTTCAAATCGTACAATTTTGCAGGCGATTTTGCCAAGGTCTCTGTCAAATGACTTGAGGACCCACACAAATGAGCAAAGATGTTTGGGGAGGAGCTTCAAGATTGCAATGAGAGGTTGAGACTCTGCTGGCACAGAACTGACGCAGGTTGTCTTGAACAGACTGAGAGGGTGAGCCACTGTGAACATTTACAGGGTTTTTTATTT
The DNA here is from genome assembly GCF_965226575.1 of Pagrus pagrus. Classification (NCBI taxonomy): domain Eukaryota; kingdom Metazoa; phylum Chordata; class Actinopteri; order Spariformes; family Sparidae; genus Pagrus; species Pagrus pagrus. The sequence continues at coordinate 29,240,220 of NC_140198.1, read as the reverse complement.
GTATGTACTTCAAATCAGTTTCTCTGCGGCTTCTTAGCTGAGCTGTCAAGTTTTTGTTCTCATCCACTGCTTGATTTAGCAGGTGGTTGGCAATGACAGTTGGCTATTTGCAGTTGTTTTCTTGTTTGCATTCCTGGAGGGACTGTTGTAGCCTCTCATTCTTAACATCTCTTTCATGCCTTTTCTGCGTAAGCTAAAACATCATCCTCCTCCTTGCATTTCAGCTCCAGTTAAAGATTGTTGCAGGTTTCTGCCTTCTTCTTGTAATCGCATATGCTCTAGTTTTTGGGATTTGAGTAGTGCAGTCAAGGTAACAGTAATGTAACCTAGCGCTTTAACAAGCATGTCATCTTTCAGTGTGTGTTCTAACACTTTAGTAGCTAAGGCTGCCATGTTTGGCTAACACAAATACAATTTAAAAATTATAGCTGCTGCGCAGCGATGGGTCAGGTCCGGGCCATTTTTTGGCAAATTTAGGCAATTCTGAGCAACAAACAGGAGAATAGGAAGACAAGACAGTTGACAACAATGCTCATTTTGGACCACTTGAGGCTTGAAGCCACAACTTCTGACAACCAAAGACTGTCATCTATCGCTCTGACATACTGATAACCAATATTTATGCATATAGCAAATGGCAGGCTTTTCTTGTGGCTTTTAGGGATCTTTGCAGTGTTTCTTCTCAGTTGAGAGTTCACTCTGGAGCCTTCTTCCACTCTCAGTAAAAGGTGAAAACAAAATCCGACACCCATTCAAGCCTGTTGGCCTCATGGCCAAGCAGTGGGCTTCAACACAGAGAGCCCAAAAAGGGTGATGAGCAAAAAGCCAAGAGTCAGACCAAGAGGAGCTGGACAAGAAGCCTTAAGACAATCCAGTACTACAGTGGAATCTAGTTAGTTTAGGTATGCTCTGTAGCCAATATCTATCATAGCACAAATCACTATATTTTCCACTATATCACACCACAGCCCGTATAACTTATTTCTAAAAAATTAAAAACTTTTTCACATTTTCTTAAACATCTTCTCGTGTCATGTCTTTATTTTTTGCACCAAATTATGGAGAGTATCAAACAGTTTCAACTGATAAGCAGTATAAGTATTGATATCAATAAAATCCTAACAATAACCATCTTCATTAATACTAACAACTATTTAGTGAAACAATTTGGAGATTGTTTTGGAGTGTCAGAAAAAGCATACAGAAAGAAAATTAAATTAATGCCATAATATAAGAAACCGTATGAGATGATTGTGGTAAAAGAACCAATGAAAAATAATTTGACAATTGTTTGAACAATGATTGTGATTGTACAGCAAAACTAACATACAATGCAATACAAATACAATGCAGGCATACATTTTTACAGATGGTAAACATTGCAAACTGCTCTAACTATGTTTTCAGCATGGGCTTAAGTTGGAGTGACTGTCTAAAATGAAACTTAACAACACTTTGAATTGACCTCTTCTTTGCCTGTTTGTACATTCAGGAAGTGCAGTGAATGACAGCTGATGATTAGCTCCAAATGCTAACAGACAATAATGCTTGCTGACTGAAGTGACAGCACAGAAACATTTGATAACAAGTGCCAGGTTAAGACACATAAGACAAAAAAGAAAGAAAAAAGACACTGCATAGGTTGTTGGTGAAGGAAAGGGCTTCAAAGGTTTATTCCTTACACAAAAAGCAGGACCAAGGCCTGTGGTGAGCTCTCAGGTGGGATAATGAAGGGAACCTATATGTCAGTTACTAAACGGTTCTGACCAAATTTTTCAGACTATTTTTAACACTTTACAAAACATGAGCACTCCTGAAATAAAAAAGAAAAAAAATTGCGTGGGTATGTCGTAAAGCAGTTCATTTAAGTGCCAGCATGCAAGAAACTTTTTTTTTTTTTACAAGTGCCTCATGGACGCACAGGTGAAACTGAATTGAGACTATGAATTGAGCACTAAAAATGTAATTGGCAACCATTTTGATAATGGGTTTTATATTGTAGGTTTTTAGTATAACTGCAAAGTATCCACTGATTCCAACTTCTCACATGTGAGTAAACATTGGTTTTCTTAGTCCTCTCTCAAACTAGACATCTAATGTAGGTCTGATCAGAGCCATAGATATTACCCAGCTCATTCAGTCATGTTTCTCAGACCCTACACTATAGCTGTAAGACTAGATTATAAATTCCAAAAGTTACACAACACTGTGTGTTGATAATATGACCCAGAACTTGACTGATCCCAATTATATGTCCTTTTAGTATTTGTCATTTCATCTTCTGAAACCAAATAAGAGAAGCAATGTTCTGGTCTGATTAGTAATGGCTCCATAAAATATATGTCACATTAGACCATCTTGTGAGATCTGTGTTTCAAGGCTTGGAATGCCTGAAACAGAAAGGTAAATCACTTTTGCTGTTTTTTTTGGCGTTACATTTTAGTGCTTGTTTTACTTAAGGGAATGGAAAACCATTCCAAGCTTAACCAGAATTCAGCATTGTCAATGTTAACATAAAGCAGGTTTTCAATGGATGACTTTGTGAAGGTTGCAGTCTACCATCAGTAACATGCTGGGGTCCCACCTGAGGCCTTACAGTTCCCACAGGGTCCATTGTCTTTGAGATTTCAACTGAAACCGCCAAGACACATGGCAGCGCAAGATGTTTTACAGTACCAACATAAGGACTCTTAATCTGCTGGTGAAGTAAAATATTGGTAAACATATTTATTAACACTGATATTGTGCTTTTTAGCAAAGCAAAGCAACTTGACTTTTAAATGACTTCACACACACATGGATTGTAGATTTCCTTAGTGTAGTAAAATAATGCCGTCCATTTTGGCCGATGAGATTAAGTTATCAGATTGTTCTATCTCCTCATTCCTAGTTAAAATGGTAGTTACAACATATCAGTGCAAGTCAACACAGTTGTTCAGTGACATAATCCCACCGACTCTCTGCAATTACATTGGTTAGCTGACCATTCTTAGTTTCTTTGGTCCAATATTTTTGGTTTTCAGTGGACAATCTAACTACAATAAAGTTGCTTGAAATGTAATATTTAACACCGAGTTAAGAAAACAACAATGCTTGATTGAGCAAAGGGTAAGCTATTCTTGACTTTGTGCCATGATTCAATAGCAGACTTTTATGTTTGGTTGCATAGCATGGGATTGAACCAGCAACACCTGTCACCACCGTAAAATCACTTGAACTAGACAATTACATTTCTGCAAAAGCATGACATGCCAATGTCTTGAAATTATTGTAGCCTCCGTTGGTCTCAAAATATTATCACTTATTTAGATACAATTCTTGAAACTAGTGGAATGGCCTCACTCCACTTTTATTGTTATTTCACTATTATTTCACCTGATTTTAAGACCGATGTGATGCCTTTTTAAAATTGAAGTTTCTTGAGTTTACACAAGGATTTTTTATAGGGATGATTCCCAATCCATTTCGTTACCTTTGGTCAAAAGACAACCTCAAAAGTGTACCTCTCTAATGGACATTCACATTCAATACCTAACTATGCACTATTCATTCATTATACATAACTGCTTATCCTTTACAGGGTCACGGGGGGGGGGGGGGGGGGGGCTGGATCTGATCCCAGCTGACATTACGCACTTTGCATAATATAAAATGATTGTAAATTGTCAAGAATGATTCCTAATTCCAAAAAAGATGGAGTCCTGTGTAAAACAAAAAAGAAAACGTGAGAATTCTTTTCAACATATTCTCAATTGAAAAGAGTGCAATATATTCAATATATTAACAACATATTTAATGTTTTACCTCATCACCTTGATTGATTTTAGTAACTATATGTGTATCTGAATTTGATGCCAGCAACTTGTTTCAAATAATTTGGGACAGGGGCAATGAAGACAGGGAAGATTGTGGAATGCTCCAAAAACACCTGTATTAAACATTCCACGGGTAGACAAGTTAACTGGTAACAGGTGATATTATCATGATTGTGTATAAAAAGGGGCATTCTGGAAAGGCTCAGTTTTTCACAGGCAAGGTTCACCACTTTGTGAAACACATGATTGTGTAAAGAATATTACTACATGGGCTGAGGAACAGTTTGTGAAATTGTTGTTGCTAAACACAGTTTGGTTGCAAATGATTGCATTCTGGTTTTATTTACATTGTACTTCTCAAAGTTTGTTTTCCCCACAAGTCACATGGATGGTAAGTACATTGATACAAGTGCCTGAAAATTTCAATATTCCCAATATGTAGATTTTGTGACTAAAATACAAAAAGATTAAATCTCTCCATCTTGATCTTCAAGCACGGTAAGTAAAATATGGAATGAATGACTTAAGAACATTTGCTATTTGAGAATTACCCCAACCAGTGTGGTCATGCAGGCAGCTAACATAACTGTCAGACACTCTCTCCCCTATCTCTCCCCAAAGCCCAGCACTGAAATCTACTAGTCCTACAGTGGGCACTATGTTCCCAGAACACAGAAGAATGCCCTTCATGGCATGGACATGGTCTGGCCCTAGCCTGTTGGATCTAGCACAACCTGCAAAAGTATACTAGTCCAGGGATGTTTGTTAAAGAGTTTTGTGAGGACTGTGCATGCTTGCTGAACAATGGTAGCACTTTAGTATCTGGTGGTCAAAGTTTCAAGAAAAAAGCCTTGTTTGATAATCTCTTTTGAAATTGTTGAACATTTTCTAAAATTCAAATGAAAAACATTTTTCAGAGTGGCACACAATTTCACGTTTGTGTAGTTCAACCAAGCAAATTTAAAAATGTGTCTCTGACAAGAAAATTAGCATTTGAAAAGGAGTCATTATTCGTCGTAGGAGTCGTAATTGTAAAACCAGTTGTAGTTAGGTCAACTGTATAACAAAAAAGGGAGAGCTCATGAGACTGACCAATTTTAACTGGGGAGATTTACCTGCCTGACGTAAACGTGCCACAAAGGTCGCAACACTGAATGTACCATACCCATGTGATGACTGTGACAGTACCAAACAGGGCAACTGAGATGCCAGTTACTTTATGATCCTTTCATGGCACACAGTTACACAGGCCATTACAGTACATATACAATGTGAACACCCTATCATTTCTGAATACCCAAGTGCCATGTATAACTATGGTAAAAAACAAAACAAATAAACATTACACATAAATATAATGTCAGAAATTAAATATAACACCTAATGTCAGAAATAGTGCAATAAATGCAACAAAAAGTTAGCCACTACATTTGGTCCAATGGAGCTAACCAGCCTCAAACAACACTGTACAGGAGAGTTTAAAAATGTCAATCCCCTGTCCAAGTAACAAGATGCTTCCTCTTATACCTAAATACTTGTAGCAAGACCTATTTTTCATCATTAATCTTTTGCTTGCATGTTGGAAAGGAAGCAAATGCAACATGTTAAGCTTCGCAAATGATATCAAATGTGCTGAAATGCCATTGGTGCTGCAGTTAGTAATGTGGTCTCCATGCTAACAAAGACACTGAATCCCCCAGGTCTTAAAGTAGTGCATTTAACAAAGCCTTAGTCACTGACCCCAGTGAGTCTTACAGTACAACAGTGACAAAAAGAAAAATCCTTCACCTTAAATGGAAAACTTAACGTATATTTGTGTATACAGATGTGTACACTATCTCTGATGAATTTCAAAGCTGCTATAGGCGCCATTTTCTTATTAAAATAATAAATCTCTATATCCCACCAGTAACTGCTGTTATAGAGTGTTTGGTCAATAACCCATGTCTCCCCCCCCCCAGCTCATGCAGTGAAAGAGAAAAAACATTTTCTGGTGTCCCTGACCACTTTATCCAATCAGGACAGAGAACTCCATTAAGAGGTGGTCGTATCTGCTTGTGAACATGGTCAGTTACCAATTCCAGCTGTCCCGGTGACAGCCTTTACTACCACACACACCAAGTGAAGAAAAACGCTCGAAAAAAAGGAGGAGGTGAAGAGAGCTGCCTTGATAAAATAATGGAGTCATGCAAGTGTGGGGATGTAGAGAGGAGGGGAGGGATTGCTAACTGCGAAATGCAGGAATTTAGCTAAAACGAGGAAGATGATTACAGCAGCTTTAACAGAAAAATTTGGCTTTCAGCTTTGCCCACTCCTTTTTTTTTTTTCCTACTCAAAATTATGTGACTATGTCACTTTCATAAAGCATACATGTTGACAACATTCTTTTTAATATGTTTTGTCTAACATCTCCAGCTCATTAACTTGTATTCAACTCCACACGTCAGTCGCCAAAGTTAAACCCATCTTAAGTCCATCATCATCACTGTGGACGGGAAAGTGACAATGGCAACTCACAAAGTTGCATCAGAAAAAAATAAATATGAGGCTGAACTTCAACATTTTTAAGTTCCAGTCACCACTTCATATTAACACACACATTAAGGAAAACTTCAAAAGCCCAGACAGGAAAGGGCATCCCACTTCTGCTTTTTGCTTCTTATTTCTGGGTTTTCCTAAGATGATGATAAACAGTGATGGAGTGAAAGAATAAATGAAATATCTAAAAACTCCAGTCAGACTGAAGTGTTGGAATGAATGCACATGTAAACATCAGAGTATGAAAAGTCTCTTGGTGTGAGCCAGTCAGACAGAGTTGAGGGTTTGGAGGATGACCCAGGAGGATTTACATTTCTGTCACTGCGTTTGTCTGATGGAGAGACCATGCAGTAATTCATTTGGATGATGTTATTTGGGGTGGGTAAAGAGGTCAGATGAGAATCTCCACCATGTCGTTGTCCACTTCCTGTTGAGTAAGCGGGGCTGGACGAGGAGCCTCTGGTTGCTGTGGGTAGGACTGTACGGGGAGCCTCCGGTCAAGTGTGCTGCTGTGAAACATTGGCACATCTACACAGAGAAGACAAAGAACATCAAAAAATGATCAATCACTATACCTAATGATCCTGTCTTTCTTGTTAACCTCCAATTTTACAGGTTAAACTGTATCCATTATACAGTACAGTAATAAATCATACAATGTCCAAGATGGTTTGGGTATCATCGGATAATAATAATTATTCAATTGTAATTTGAAATATCCTCGTATAATTCGGATCTGGGGTCCGTGTATCATTCGTTCATTTGCTATTCAACTGAGAATCCCAAATCATAAAATGAAAACTTTGTTTTTATGTACTTGATTTTATGCTCAGATCAAAAACAAGGAATTAATAAAACAGGCCACAGGCCGAATTTGACTTTGATAATTAATTCCTCCGATTTGTGTGACCCGGAAGTTTTTTATTATGCCTTTATTGACTCACACAGTAGGTCTGGCTCTGAAACTGCTCCGTTTACAGCTGTTTATGAGCCCAAGCTTTGCAGTTTAAGACACAAATCTTTTAAGCCCCTCTCCCGGGGGCAATCTGGGAGGCAGGGGAAGAATAATAATAATAATAATAATAATTAAAGGATAACTACCGTTTTTTACAACCTGGACCTTATTTCTAGCAAAATATATGATCATTTACTCACCCAGATAACTTTGGTGTCATTTGGCGTCGTTCGGACGAAATTAGATCCAGTGTAGTGCCGGTATATCCATATAATGCGAGTGACGGGGCACCGAAACACAGCCTCCATATAACGCATTATCTGCCACGAAACTAGTTCATTTCACCAATATTTTGTTACGATACGCTAGTGCTATTCCCCTCTGAGTCCGGGCTCGTCTGTTATCAACATCCGGGGTCAAACTAGCAGTAGCAGCTACAGGTAAACAAGCCGGCTGTCGCGGGTGCGCGCGCAGCTCAGAGATGACATCTTCCAGGTCAGAGGTAGTAGGTCAACCTACAGACCCCGGATGTTGACAGCAGACGAGCCCGGACTCAGACGGGAATAGCACTAGCGTATCGTAACAAAATATTGGTGAAATGAACTAGTTTCGTGGCAGATAATGCGTTATATAGAGGCTGTGCTTCGGTGCCCCGTCACTCGCATTATATGGATATACCGGCGCTACACTGGATCTAATTTCATCCGAATGACGCCAAATGACACCATAGTTATCTGGGTGAGTAAATGATCATATATTTAGCTAGAAATAAGGTCCAGGTTGTAAAAAACGGTAGTTATCCTTTAAAGCTGCAAGCAGCGATGAACGGGCCCTCGCAGTTCATCGCTGCAGTCGGGGTGTGCTGCTGTCGCGGCGTGCTGCTGTCGCTACATGCTGCTGTCGCTACATGCTGCTGTCGGGGCTTGTTCATGCAATAACTTCCATTGAGGAATCAAAAGTCAAGGCAGTCAAGCTGTTGTTTGGTCAATTAGCAATAAAAGCGCCCCCTAATGGCCGATTTGCACCAAATTTTTCACAAAACGTCATCGGGCCATGGAACACAATTAAAAAACTTTAGTGTTAATGGGACTGTATTTTATCAAGATATGGAAGACTGTCAGTTTGACCACAATGTGTAGGAAATTGTTGTTTGATATTTTGGGCGTTCTATGGACTATCAGAATTCTTTTAATAAGTTTTTGTCAAGAGTGTCCACAGATGTTGTGTGCAAAGTTTCGTGCAAATCGGAGAAATTGCCTGGGAGGAGTTCGAAAAAGTAGGTTTGCGACATTTCGCAAATTTGCGAATGAAAATTTAGCGCGAAAGTGAGCGTTGCCTTCATCACACAATTCAGCTGAATTCAGGGAAGAGGTGGATATAAGGTTTAAACCTGTGCAACATATTATGTGGGAGTTATTGGGCAAAAACTGTTTTGTGTTGATAATAGCGCCACCTGCTGGTCATCTTTGGTGTGTGAGTTACAGGGGCCACTCTATATCACCCCTATCAATTTCATATCCATAAGTGTTATGGTGTGGGCACAGTGCCAAATATAAAATTAGACTTCCACCAGAGCGCCACCTAGTGTCGGATCAGTAAGACCTTCTTCAGCTATCCTCAGGAGGGCATTGGCAATGAGTGTACCAAATTTTGTGTTATTCCAACCAACCGATGTCCAGATATAAAATACTTCAATTTAAAGGGCGCCACCTAGTGGTCATCTGTCAAAATTTAGCACAGAGCCTTGGTCCCTTATGCTGAAGTAGTAACCTGAGTTTCATGTCATTGGGACACACCAATGTGGAGATATGCAACACTTCCTGTTTTGACCCAAATGTACAGGAAGTTGTTTTTCAATAACCCCACGTACGTCGGGCTGTGGCGCCGTCGGAGGCCACGCGCCCAGATGTGTGCCCGCCCGTTGCCTGTGGAAATATCCTACCTAAATGGGATATGTGACATCTTCAGTGACTTCCTTTGTCCAGTGGGTGGCGCTATGGATAAGACGCAGTATTGATGCATAGACCTATTCAGGGAGACCCCTCTACATGTGTGAGCAATTTGGTGTAGATGGGAAATTGTATGTTGAAGTTATAAGGACTTCCTGCTTGTGGCGAAGGATCAAAATTGACCGTACCGCCATGCCCATCAGGTGTAACACAGGCTGTTGAAGGTATGAGGATGCTACTGAGTGAATGTGAAGTCTGTCTTGTTAAATCTGTAGGACAAGTTAGTTAAAGTTAGAGGCTTAGAAATTGGGTTTTAAATTGGAGAAAATGGCGACGTTCTGAACTTTGAACCAAAATGGCCGATTTCCTGTTGGACTGAGGGCATCGGTCTAAGAGAGTTTTCTGTGCATCTGGTCATGATACATATGCCTACCGAATTTCGTTCATGTATGTGCATGTAGGAGGTGGGGCTTAAAGTTTGACAAAATGGCAGCTGTGAACCAAAATAGCCGACTTCCTGTTGGACTGAGGGTTTCGGTGCCTGGGGTATTTTGTGCGTCTGATCATGATACATATGCATACCGAATTTCATTCATTTACATGCATGTAGGAGGCAGGACTTTTAAGTTTGATATGTTCCAGGGGACGCTATAGAGCCATCTTTTCAATTAACACAGTATTGATGCAGAGACGTATTCAGGGCCAGCCCCTCTACATGTGTGACCAATTTGGTGAAGATGGGAAATGGTATGTTGAAGTTATAAGGACTTCCTGCTTATGGCGAAGGATCAAAATTGATGGCACCACCATGCCCACCATTAACAATGCAGGCTGTTGAAGGTCTGAGGATGCTACTGAGTGAATGTGAAGTCTGTAGTGTTAAATCTGTAGGACGAGTTGGTTAAAGTACGAGGACTAGAAAATGGGTCCGTATAGAATGGAAAAGCCATAAGGGGGGCGTTAGGGGGCGCTACTGAGCTGTCGTGCCGCGCCTGAGGGAAGTTATGGTATCGAATTAATGTACTTATGGGTTAGAAGCTACATAGCAAATTTGGTGAGTCTGCGACCATCCTAAAGTCCCGAAAACAGCGTTGGAAAAATGAAAATTGTTATGCGCCATTCAAGATGGCCAAATTCCTGTTTCCGCCAAATTTCCGACAAAAATCATTCCTGGCTAAATCCTTGAGACCCATCAGTCCTGCGAATGTCATGACGATCCGAGAAAAATGTCGCAGGGACAAATCGACGTTAGGTGGCGCTATGGAGTCCCCTGGCCACACCTACCCCCAATCATTTTGAATTCTAATAGCAGCACTCAAATGTGACGTATGTTTCGGAGTTTGGTGAGTTTTGGGGTATGTTCAGGCTGCCAAATATGCAGTCGAATGGAAGGAAAAAATAAATAAATAAATAAATACTTACAGATACAATAGTGCCTTCGCACAGTTCGTGCTCGGGCCCTAATTAAAGCTGCAAGCAGCGATGAACGGGCCCTCGCAGTCCACGCGCATCGGGGCATGCTGCTGTCGGGCCGTGGCCTATATCACGAGATTTTGCACAGAGCCTTAGGGTCTCATGGGAAAGTAGTAACCTGAATTTCATGTCATTCGGACAGACCAATGTGGAGATATGCAAGACTGTCTGTTTGACCACAATGTGCAGGAAATTGTTGTTCTATATTTTGGGTGTTTTTTTTACTATCACAATTCTTTTGATAACTTTTTGTTAGGAGGGGCCACAGATGCTGTGTGCAAAATTTCGTGCAAATCGGTGAAATTGCACAGAGCCTTAGGGGTCTCATGTGGAAGTAGTAACCTGAGTTGCATGTCATTCGGAAGGACCGATGTGGAGATATGCAACACTTCCTGTTTGGAACAAAATGTACAGGAAGTTGTTATTTAATAACTTGAGTATCCTTTGGAATATCAAAATTCTTTTTACAACTTTTTGTCAGGAGGCTCCACAGATGCTGTGTGCAAAGTTTCGTGCAAATTGGTGAAATTGCCTGGGAGGAGTTAGCAAAAGTAGGTTTGCGACATTTTGCGAATTTGCAGGTTTCCTGCTCGGGCCCTAAATATTCACTTACTCACACACTAGGCCATCCAGCCAAAGCACGTTTGACCTCCAAAGTCCAGTTTGTTTGACTAGTGTGAGCGCTCCGTACTGCACTCAAGCACGGTACACTTCCTTGGCCCTGGCACGGTTGGAAGACTTGTGATTTGGCAAGGTACGGTTGCTCATGCATGAGCATAAGCACGTGTTCAACGTTGACATGATGTATAATCATGCGTATTACGCTGCCTTGCACAATCAAGAAATCCAGGAATGTGAGAGGGCTGTCTAAGACCAAAACCACACAAAATATGCTACAAAAAAGTTAGTTATGTTCTCTGTGTTGTTCTCCATTGTGCTGCGACTGCGCTACAACATGATGATATATGTACAAGACATAACTGTGCTCAGGCCCGCTTGAAGTCAGAGCAATGTGAGTGCAGGGCAGCGGGAGACTGGGGAGGGACAATCGTGCTAAAGCACGGTACAGAGCAACTGGGCCGAGTGTGAGAGTCCTAAGAGAAAAAATACTAAAGCAGTAATCTGGTAAACTTCAGGTTAATCTTTAGCCTGTCTGTGTTTTGCTGTAAGCCGTTTCCATGGCTGTTTTTTCACTTTGTGCCTTGGGTGAAATACAAGTACATACAAGGCCTACGTTTATTTAACGCCAACCTACAATGGCATTTATAAACTGCAGCTCAAAAAGATAACCACATTTCGCATGCACATATGTCAGTTATCATAGCGTAACACGCACGTAATTTTAAAATAAGAAAATGATCATCAAGTTACCATTCAAAGTTTAGTTATAACCCTAGAATTGCAAGACAGAAGCACTGATTAAATATTGACTTGAAAAAATGTTGATTAGTTTTGGAATACTGTGTGAATAATGTGTTGATGCACATCTCTCAGTAAATAATAACTATTAAGTATTCAGTATTTTAATTCTTTTGAGATCTAAAGCTGCAGCCATAGCCTACAGTTTTATGTTTTCATTGTATAGCCAAATCTAAAGCACCATACGGGGCAAGGAACCTACCAGGGATGGAAATTAACTTTTTTGTCCACCTGCCACTGTGGCTGGTAAATTCTAAAAGCTACCACTGCCATTCAATCTGCCACTCAACATTTTTACCAGCTACTTTTATATTTAAGCGTTGATGTGTACAGTACAATGCCTAGAAACATATTTTTCTTGTACAAGACATGCACATAGTATTTCCCAATCAGTACTTGTTACCAGAGTTGATTATTCAGTAATTATGTGATGCCTATGAATGATTACAGGGGTAAAACTGTCCAAGGGTCATCTACTAGGTGGTGAAATAACAGGAAATGAAGTCTGAATAGACAAAGTGGTTCAAAATGAAGGTTAGATGGTTAGAAATCTATATCAATATCTCCCTGCAACTACAGGAATTTAGAGTAAGCCTACTTCAACTTATTTCATATGTTCAACTGCACTGGACCCACACAAAGGAAGTGGAAATTGCATCCTTAGGTGATTAGAAGGTTAGTAATATATAGCAATATCTACTTGCAACTATAGAATTTACTGTACTTCATTATTCCCTATGTTCAACCGTACTGGACCCACACAAAGAAAGTGGAAATTGTTATAGAAAAGTCTATCAAAAGTAAGGAGAGAAGTTCCCACAGTTCAGCTATTAAACACCAAGTCCTTACCACAATACAGAACAATTACCCATTAACCTCAATGTCCCAATTCCAAATGTTGCACTTTAACTGCCAGCGATAAAACCGATTTTTGAGTGTCCGATGCATGTTGACGACAAACCGAGCAGTACATCAGTTGACTTTCCTCCTCATACACAAGCCAATACCGGCGTTCCCCACCCTCTGCTGTTCTCCATTTTTCATTAAAAAATCTCTTCTTGGCCTTTACCTCGCTTGGCTCCCCTTTCTCCTTCACACTCTCCTCAGCGGTTCTTTTAACACCCACGATGTAACGCCACAATTTAATTTACTTCAGTTCTTGTAAACTCCGACAAAAAAATAGCTCCCTCTTACCTTTATTCGTGCGCCACAATAAATAGTTCCAACTTAGAGTCGATGGTTGCCAAGCAATGGGGTAGCCGGCTCCATAGACATATATACGGCTGGCTCGGCTGACCGGAGCGCAGAGTAATAATTAGTAGCAGTGAAGAGTCCAAGTGAAGGCTTGCTAGTGAAGTCCAACTGACACTTTGGTCCAATCAGAAACATATAATTTGACCAGATCTAACTCTAGGGTTGTGGAAAGCGCACTGTTATGCCTTAACCAAGATATCAATCATTAAGATTAATCGGATCAGATCTGACTGGAATTAACCTGCCACAGTGGCTGGTAAACTGATTCAATTCACCCGCCAGCACACAAATTCACCCACATTTGGCGGGTGGTGGGTGCTAATTTCCATCCCTGGACCCTACTGTAATCCAAAGGGTTATTATTTATTATATCTTTATTGTAGTTGTTATTATTGTTAGTTTCCAGACACAATCACATTTTGGTGTGGCTAAACGTGCTGGAAAATGTATTAAACTTTGCAAACTTGCTAAACTGTTAAACATATCATCTGCAAAGTCTTACAGCCTTGAGAATGATAAATAATGAAGCCTGTGAGTTTAAATCAAACAGCTTTGCCATGATGACACACTATTCACCATGAAACAGGAAGTTGTTCACAACTAACAACTTAACTTGTCACAGTCATTATTTCATTGACATGACATTTTCATGGTGCAGTCTACCCTTTATTTACTTTCCTAATGTGTCAGTACTGAGTGTTATCTAGCGCCACATGGTGGACATAGAAAGTCAACTTGACCTCCTTTGTGCAGGGTCCAAAACACATAACAATTCAGAGGCATGTTGAATGGTCGAAGCCCAACAACTGGGTTGTGGCTGTAACGGAGTTCCAGCCTGAGGACATATCCTTGCCAATAAGGGGTCATTGTCATTGCACCGTGGCAAATTTCAACGCTTGGCCATGGAACAGGAAGATGTTGTAACTCAAATAAACATTACCCTATCTGCCCAAAAATGTATAATGAAAGTTCAAGCCTGAGGACATCTACATGACAAGATTCATTCATAGTCATAGCGCCACCTACTGGCAACAGGAGATGGCATTCTCCTCCTACTGGGTTTACCAGATCCATCTCAAATGTGGTCAGAGAAGCCGTGAGACCTTGATGATGTTTTTTTTGGGAACACACGGGGCTGCACTGGTATTGCGGCAAGAGTCTACACTTTGCCATTAACCAGGAAGTTGTTGTATCTCAAATATACATTGTGCAATCTGTCCCAAACTTCACAAGTTGGATTAGAGTCCTGGCCTGAGGACATTAACATGCTCATATTAAGTCATAGTGATAGTGCCACAGGAAGTAACAGCCCCTTTACTCTGACAAATTACTCCCAGTAAAGCAAATGATACATTATTCATCCAGAAACAGAAAGTTGTTTTAACTTGAGAGCACTAAACAAATCAGCTCCAAATTTTAACATTTTTGATATGAGTACTGGCCTGAGGACATTTACAGGCCAATCAGGGGTCATCGTCATTGCGCCACCTACTGGCAACAGAAAGTAGATGTATGTGACAATCTTTTTTTACACCAAATCTTTACGGTGGGTGCTACACTTTTAATTGACTGCTGTGCCCTCATCTTCACAGAGACATGGTTAACCCCTATCATCCCAGATCAAGATATTTTACTGGATGGGCGGTCCTTGTTCAGAGCCAACACAGGACTCCGGTAAGAGGAGAGGAGGAGGGCTCTGTGTCTACATAAATAATGCTTGGTGCTCAAACACTGTCAGAGTAGATGGACAGTGTTCACCAGATGTTGAATTTCTGATGCTAAGATGTCGACCATATTGTCTGCCCAGAGAATTCAACAGTTTTTTTTTTTTTATTGTTGTTAAACTAAAAAATGCACTGCAGGAATTGTGTGATGTCATCATCAGCAACATGACTAAACAACCAGATGGAATTGTCATAGTAGCTGGTGATTTTAATCAAACAATCCTCAGACCTGTTTTAACTAAATTCCACCAGCATGTCCAGATCCCCAACAGAGGAAGAAATATCCAGGACCATGTGTGTACAAATATTCCTGACAAAGCCCTCCCACATCCTCACTTTGGCCTATCAGATCATATTTATCTCCTTCTTCTGCCTACTTACTGATTGATAAAGAGGGTCAAACCATCAGTAAAAACTGTTTTAGTGTGGACAGATGAAGCTACAGCAGTTCAACAGGACTGTTTTCGAATTCACAGACTGGCAAATGTTCAGAGATGCTGTCATGCAGGATAACAACATCAGCCTTGAGGAATATACATCTTCAGTGACAGCATATATCAGCAAAAGTGTTGATGACATGGTGATCACAAAGACAGTAAGATCATTCCACAACCAGAAGGCCTGGATGAATGGAGAAATGAGGGCTCTATTCAGAGGCAAAAAAGTTGCCTTTCAGTCAGGTGACAAGTAAGCATACAACACCAACAGAGCAAGACTGAAAGCTGATATCAAAGAGGCAAAGAGGAGACATCAACAGAGACTGGAGCGGGACTTAAACACCAATGGCAATTAAGACATGTGGCAGGAGATTCAAAATATCACAGGCTACAAGAGCAGGAGCCTCATGTGTGAGGCCACAGTGCAGAATGAGCTGAACACATTTTATGCTTGCTTCGGAGAAAAATCCTGCTGAGACTCGATATAAATAAGGCTGCTGGTCCAGAAAATATACCTGGCTGTGTACTAATAACATGTGCCGATCAGCTAACTGATGTTATTACTGACATCTCACTCTCACAGGAGACTATTCCCTCTTGCCTCAAGATAGCCATCATTGTTACTGTACCTGAAAAGTCTGCTGTGTCTGGTCATAATAACTACCGCCCTGTGGCTCTCACCCCCATCCTGATGAAGTGCTTTGAGAAACTGGTTCTCCAGCACATCAAAGACAACATCCCTGCCAGCATGGACCCTCACCAGTTTGGTTTCAGAACCAACATATCCACAGAGGATGCCATATCTACTGCCCTTTACTCAGTCCTCAGGTACCTGGAAAATAAGAACAGCTACATCAGAATGCTGTGTTGACTTCAGCTCAGTGCTGTGTGCTCAGCCCCCTCCTGTTCACACTGTACACCCATGACTGCACTCTCAGACATCAAGAGAACTCTATAGTGAGGAATGAGGATGACACCACCATCATCTGCCGCATTATAAACAACGACGAGAGGTCATATTAGGAGGAAATTAACAATCGTGCAGAGTGGCGCACAGAGAACAATCTACTGCTCAATATCAGCAAAACCATGAGCTGAGTGTTGATTTTGAAAAAAAATTACCATCACTGAGAACATATCTTAGTCGTCACACATCACCACCCTGGTTAAAAAAGCACAGAAAAGACTCCACTTCCTACAGAAACCAAGAACAGCCCAGAAAAGGAAGGCTCCACAGCGGGTGATTAAAACCATCCAGAGCATCACTTGTGTTGTTATTTGGACATGGTAAAAGAATTAGGGTAGTTACTGCCAGACTACGCCAAGTACCCATCAAGTGAGGCATACTGTGGGTGTGTAGGGAGCCTGACATGCCTTCAAGCTCATAATGACTTGTCTGACAGACAGTGTGAGCTGACCTGCTAAGCGGTCAGGGATGTAGACAGGGCTAGGGCTGGACAGGCGGGCAGGCAGTGTCATGCTCTGCAGGGCTGGAGTGCTAGGCTTGCTGGTGTCCTGATTTTGGCCCTTTTCAGTCTGCGTGCAGCTGTCCCTGCTGCCTGTCTTCGAGTGGCCTGCAGTCATCGGGGTGGAAAGCACCGGAGAGGGGGATGAAGAGATTGATTCCGTCCTGAGAGACTCTGTACGAAACTCAGGACCCAGCAGAACCCCTGGATGAACATGAGAAGAGAACAATTGTCACTCATATACATTGAGTATGCAACAAGTGATAAATACTCTGTGAGGACTGCTGGTTCTTACCCAGGCTGCCCTTCCAGCTAGTGTCCTTGCGTTCTTCAGTGATGGGTGAGCTACTAAGTCCTAGGCTGTGAGAAAGCAGTCCTGAACCACCTGAGCCAGTGTTGGAGATAGACATCAGGGACTTAGAGGGCCTCATGGCAGATGGTGCATCCGACTTGATGGGCTCCTTCCTGGAGCGCTGGTGGAGCACCTTGATCATAGCGTCTTTTTCTATGATCTGGGCATGTAGATTCTTTATCCTGGATTAGGCAGAGTGAGAGGGAGGACCAAAATGGACCCACAGTTACTGCAGGACAGTGCGACCCTGAGAGCTACACAAGTGCTTTTTCACCCCTAGTTTAGTTAATTTGGTCCGGACTTTAAATCTCTCAAAACATTGTTGAATATTAGATCTGGTCAACTTGGTGTTCATGTGAGATGTCATTGAACTCCATCCATTTATATGTACAGTAAATATTCAGGTCACAGGGAGGCTGATTGTATGTGGGAAGTATATTACCTGCTCTCCATGTCCAGACAGCGCCGATTGGCCATGAGAATCTCCTCTTCTTCCTTCTGGATTCGAGCCTCCACCGACGTGTCATAGCTGCTACTCGGAGAGTGGCTTATCACTACTGTAGATGTATCCCTGCAATACAGAAGGAATCGTCCAATACATTACAACAGTGTTCAAAAGTAGGTCATCGACAGCACTTCAGTCTTAACTTCTGACCTGTTTTGAATGTTGTCTCATCCTGGGATTTGTGTTCCCATTAGGCCATTTAAAGAGCATGCAAAATGTTAAAAAACACACATTTTAAAACATGAAAAGGCTAGTGATACTCTGAAATACAATTTATTCCTGCTGAGTGCTTAAAATGAAGAGACCATTTGAAACTAGCAGTACCCAACCACAGCAGTTAGTAGCCCTTTTCAAAAAGAGATTTCGCATTATTGCCGCAACGAAGGCTCGCCTTTACACCGTCTTTGTTTGTTCACACAGAACCAAGCAGCGTCGGATTAAAGCTGCTCCAGTGTGTCATTTCATACAGCATGCCAGTGTTGTGGAACCAAAAGAGGCGTGATGGTACACATCATAACGGTGAGATCTGAGTGTATTTTTAACTTGTTTCCACCTGTTAATCTAAACATGTATCGGCTGACTGTTTATAATCATATGGATGCAGTTATAATGTGTTGTGATTAAGATCCTGACCTACCATGCATCGTGGAAACGGACAACGTTTTTTGCTCTAAATTACATCACAAAATCACTGCCATTCAACTGCGGGAGCTGCCTGCCAGGGACAGCTGCTGTTTTCTGGGCAGAAATGTGACAAAGAGGAGGAGGAGAGACAGAATCTCCAAGTATAAATTCTGTATTTTTTCCTCATATAAGATGCTGAAGACACCAATTGCTACCACATTACTGTTGTTTGTTCTTGTAACGTTGCCTTGTGGGTTGAAGCGTGAGTCATTTCTCTTTTCTTTGATGAGTGGAGGATCTGTTAGTTGTCAGACTGAACACCATCAGATCAACACACTTTTGTCCCAAGCTGCTGGCTTTTCCATTCACAGACATCGTCTCGTCTCTGCTGCGACTCTGTTACTACCTCCAGTGGTGGATCAGAGGCGGAACTAAACTGTCCCTCCTCTCCGCCTCTGTAACTTTCAAACAGATGGCGAGGCAGTATATCGGGGCATGATTCTCGTCTTGAAAGGGCAGTGTGAATGGGGCTTGTGTAAAAAAAAAAACAATCCCAGGCGCTGCAGTTCCTCAAATGACCACTTGGTGTTAGGTACTTAATTGTATGGAAATACACTGGAAAAACCAGGGTGTAACATCTAAGTTAAATTCAACTTTTCTAATCAAGGGCCATAAAGTGTGGTATGTTTGTGGATGATTTGGCTTGAATGAAAGGTCAAGGTGGTTATGATTTGATGGACTTGAGCTCCATTCAGGCTCCATTACATTGCTCAAATTGCTTTAATTTAAATCTTACAAAGATGGTGGCAAATATGAAATCCAATCTCCAGACTACTATGGTTCCTTCAGAAACTGTCTATGATTGTAATGAATCTTAAGCAATAAGAACAACAAGAACCAGAGAATAATGCTGCAATTTCAAATTAGCTAATCTACATTTGAGTGGCCTTTGAGAGGTATCAATGTCTGAAAAAATGGCTTGAAGAATGAAATAACTATTATTAACATGCACCTCTGAGTGGCAACAGATGCGGCAGCGTCCAGAGCAAACTGCCTCATCACGCTCTCCTCCAAGTACTTCTGTTCCCACTTGGTCATGTCTGCCTCCAGAGCCAGGATCCGCTCCTCCTTCTCCCTTAGATGTTCCATGAGCGCTGTGGCATTGTACTCGGATGGGACCACACCACTGCTTTGAGTGCCTCCTTGACGCTGGAAGGGACAAACTTACAAATCAACTGTACAATACCAACAAGACAAGGGAAACTTTCTAAATAAAGAAAAGTTGCTATAAATCCTTTTCTTTATCATGGGTAATAACCTGGCAAAACCTCGCAAATTTTTCTGTGATGGTGTGGAACACAAACTACTTTGTCACAAAAACATTCATGAAGTTTGGTTCAATAATTAATTTATTATAGGACTTCTGAAAATGTGACCAAATCTGCTAGATCAAAAATAAACATACAGTTATTCTAATATTTGGTTAAATTTCCCTTCCATAGCCACCCACAAGCTTCTGGTCGTCCTCTGGCTGAATATTTAACCACTCCTCTTGACAGAATCGGTGAAATTCAACTACATTTGTTGGCTTCCTGGCACAGACTTGTTTCTTCAGCACAGTCCACATGTTCTCAGTTGGGTTCATGTCAGGACTTTAGGAAGGCCGTTCTAAAACCTCAATTCTAGTCTGATTTAGCCATTCCTTTACCACTTTTGATGTGTGTTTGGGACAGCACAATATACTGCCCAAAAAATGAAGGGAATACTCTAATCACACATTACATCTTGATGAACAAATTATTCAAGTTGAAAATCTTTAGTGATGTACATTGTAGAATTTGTTGAGAACAAAATGATGTAACAACTATCAATGGAAAACAAAATCATCAACCCACTGAGGGCTGGATTCAAAATCACACAGGAAATCAAAGTAAAACATTGAAATCACAGACTGATCCAACTTCTATGAATTTTATCATGGCAACTCATATTGTGACTCAGTAGTGTGTATGGCCCCCCGAGTGCCTGTAAGCACTCCCGACAACATCTGGGCCATGCTCCTGATGAGTCAGCAGATGGTGCCCAGGGAGATCTCCTCCCAGACCTGGATCAGGGCATCAGTGAGCTCCTGGACAATCAGTCTGTGATTTCATCACAGTACCTAACAGCAGTCAGGGTACCGTTGACTATGACATGGAGGTCTGTATGACCGTCCAAGGATATGCCTCCCCAGAACATCACTGACCCACCGCCAAACCGGTCATGCTGAATGATGTTACAGGCAGCATAACATTCACCACCTCATCTCCAGACTCTTTCACTCCTGTCACAAGTGCTTAGTGTGAACCTGCTCTCATCTGTGAAGAGAACGGGGTGCCAATCGCTGACCTGCCACTTCTGGTGTTCCCTTGCACATGTCAATTGAGCTGCACAGTGCTGGGTTGTGAGAACAGTTCCCACTAGAGGATGTCTGGCCCTCATGCAACCCTCATGGAGTCTGTTTCTGACAGTTTGGTCAGAAACATACACAGTAGTAGCCTGCTGGAGGTCATTGTGTAGGGCTGTGGCAGTGCTCCTCCTGTTCCTCCTCTTACAAAGGAGCAGATGCCGTCCCCGCTGCTGGATTGATGCCCTTCTAAGGCCCTGTCCAGTTCTCCTCGTGTAACGGCCGGTCTCCTGGTATCTCCTCCATGCTCTTGAGACTGTGCTAGGAGACACAGCAAACCTTCTTGCGACCGCACATATGGATGTCCCATCCTGGAGGAGCTGGACACCCTGTGCAACCTGATTGGGCTGCAGGTACCACCTCATTCTACCAGTAGTGACAAGGACACTAGCAGAACCCAAAACTAGAGAAGAATCAGTCAGGAAGGATCAGGAGAGAGCAATTGTCTGTGGCCACCAGTTGCAAAACCATTCCCTGTTTTGGGAGTTGTCCTGCTTTTGCTTCTCCATTTCACCTGTTGTCACTTTCATTTGCACCAAAGAAATTGATTCACAATCACTTGTGCTTCCTAAATGGACAGATTGATATCCCAGAAGTTTAACTTACTGTGACGATTAAGTGTTCCCTTAATTTTTTTGAGCAGTGTACTACCAGCACCATGCCTGACAGTAGGTTTGGTGTTCTTGGGGTTAAAGGCCTCACCTTCTCTCCTCTAAACAAATTGCTGCTCATTGCGGTCAAACAACTCAGTTTTTGTTTCCTCTGACCACAGAGTTTTCCTCCAGAAGGTTTTTTCTTTGTCCATGTGATCAGCAGCAAACTTTAGTTGAGTTTTAAGATGCCTCGTCTGGAGCAAGAGCTTCTTTCTAACACGGCAGCCTCTCAGCTCATGTTGATGTAAAACACACCTGACTGTGGACACTGACAGACTTGTTTTTTGGTGGTTTTTGGTTGACTCTTGACCATCCTGACCAGTTTTCTCTCAGCAGCAGGTGATAGTTTGTGTTTTCCTCCTGATCGTGGCAGTGACACAACTGTGCCATGCACTTTATACTTACAAACGGTTGTTTGTACAGTTGATCTTGGGACCTTTAACTGCTTTGAAATGGCTCCAAGTGACTTTCCTGACTTGTTCAAATCAATAATGTGCTCTTTCAGATCAATGCTGAGCTCTTTAGACTTTCCCATTATAGTGTTTGTGGCTGAGTCTAATGTCTGTATCAAACAAGCCCTATTAAAATGGGCCCAGAAAAGTCACCAGCTGTTATCAATCAGAATCACTCAGAAGAAGTTAAGAGGCCATGCTACAAAGAACATTTGATTCACACAACCTTCTTCAATCACCAAAATTGATCGTTCACGTTACTTGATGTATATTTTTGAGCCAGCAAAATTGTTCTCATTTTCAGAAGACCAATAATAAATGTATTATTGAACCAAACTTCATGAATGTTTTTGTGACAAAGTAGTTTGTGTTCCACTCATTCCATCACAGAAACATGAGAGCTGTAGAAATCATTAGAACTGAAGACTGCCATGAAATAAATGTTCTTTAAAAGTGTATGTAAAGACTATGACTGTATGTTTTGGGAATGCCCTGAGGTACAGTTCTTATGGTTACAAGTTACTAAATTGCTTTCAAAAATTGTCAATAAGGAGATTCCATGTTGCCTTTTATAATGCCTTCTAAATGACAATTCTCAGGTCTACATTGGTGCATGAAAAAAAGAATTTGGCTTTCTGGCCTAACTGCTGCAAAGAAAACCCTGGTAGTATGGTGCAACCACCACAGACTATCATTGAATAGCTGGTGGTGCCTGCTGTTGGATATTATGATCTCAGAGTGCTCTGTTCGACAGTGTCATGGTGCCAATGAAAAGACCTTAGTACCTTGGTCTGAAGCTCTCTCAACCTGGGCTCACACTAAAGGACTTAAAAAATCTTAACAGACTGAAATTGATTTTTGCATTTTTGAAATTTGCATCATGCAAGGACAATCTTAACTGATGTTCTTGTCTCTTATCTCAAATCTGCACACAATACAAGACTTGAAAATAATGGTGTTTCATACATTACAGGATGTCATTAATATTATTGTGCCTCACGTGATCTCACATGAATACAAATGGAGACAGCTTATTGTAGTAATGGTAATACTTTGCAGTGAGAAATAAAAAAAGCAGAAGAAACAAGTCTGGATGATAAAATGGTTGGGGAGACGCAGCCTGTGGGCTGTTTATTCTTCAATAAGAACAGGAGGTGAGATTTTAAAGACCCCCTCCAATTAAAATCAAGTTTCAACATCCTTAACCTGTCCAAATGGTGCTTTTTTAAAATGAATTATACAAGACATATCATGAACAGAATAACCAGTCAATACCATGGCTGAGCAACTGCAGTTTACAAAGGATAGTCTAAAAAAAGGATAGTCTAAAAAGTGTGATTAATCATAATCTAATTGTTGTGTTTGGTCTGAACATGGCATTACATCCAAGCAATTTTTAAGCCAAGTAGGGATTTTTTTCCCTTGAAAAAAACCTCCAAATATGTAATTGAGAGGAAAATAGATGAGGTTTCAGGAGTTTAATTACTGCTAGGAGAAGGACAGGTGGGTTGCAGATTACTCACTTGGGAGGGGAAACTGCTAATTGTTGGCATTTAGTTGTACACAAGGATGTATATTGATAAAGACCTTGTAAACAAAAATGCAGGTATATAATCTGCTTCTGCCTTTGCATATGTGCCAAATTACGATATATATGGATAAGCATGCTTGTACATTATTTTCATGGTATGTACAACATACCATGAAAAAATCTTATTTTCTGAAATGTATTTATTTTAATTAGTTCAAAAGTATATCTATATGTATACATGCTCTTTCTGTCAACATGACTTAAAGGATAACTACCGTTTTTTACAACCTGGACCTTATTTCTGGCAAAATATATGATCATTTACTCACCCAGATAACTTTGGTGTCATTCGGCGTCGTTCGGACGAAATTAGATCCAGTGTAGCGGCGATATATCCATATAATGGGAGAGACGGGGCAGCGACACACAGCCTCTATATAACGCATTATCTGCCACGAAACTAGTTAATTTCATCAATATTTTGTTATGAAATGCTAGCGCTATTCCCCTCTGAGTCCGGGCTCGTCCGTTATCAACATCCGGGGTCAAACTAGCAGTAGCAGCTACAGGTAAACAAGCCGCGCTGTCGCGGGTGCGCGCGCAGCTCAGAGACGACATCTTCCAGGTCAGAGGTAGTAGGTCAACCTACAGACCCCGGATGTTGACAATAGACGAGCCCGGACTCAGAGGCTAATAGCGCTAGCATTTCATAACAAAATATTGATGAAATTAACTAGTTTCGTGGCAGATAATGCGTTATATAGAGGCTGTGTGTCGCTGCCCCGTCTCTCCCATTATATGGATATATCGCCGCTACACTGGATCTAATTTCGTCCGAACGACGCCGAATGACACCAAAGTTATCTGGGTGAGTAAATGACCATATGTTTTGCCAGAAATAAGGTCCAGGTTGTAAAAAACGGTAGTTATCCTTTAACAAAAAAATATTCACAAATGAAAAAAAGATTTTTATTGGGAGATGGGCCTGGTGTGTTACCTGTTGCATGCGTAGTGACTCCAGCTCTCTCTCCAGCCTTGTACGGAGTCGGTGCTCAAGTTGTTCTCTCTTCTCACAGGCTGCCTGGAGCTGAGCCAGAGCCTGCTGCATCCTCTCCACCTTCTCCACATAAACCTGCTTCTTTTTCAGCTACACACACACACACACACACACACACACACGGCAATACTTACATGATGGTACCTCTGCTATGCTTATTCACCTTTACACGAGAGCCTGCTGTCTGTGAGGTTATTTGATGGTTGAAGACTTCAAATTTGCTACACACCAAGAAATTAGTCCAGCAGTAAAAACCTGCTTGGTCATATTGGCTTATTGTATTATTATTATTATTATTATTATTATTATTATTATTATTATTATTATTGTTGTACCTTGATTTGTTCCCAGAACAGAAATCAGAGTTATGGTGTTAGTCCTTTAGATAGCACTTTTCTACACGCAAGTTACAAAGTGCTTTACATCACAACAATATGAATTGAAAAAGTGTACAAGAGAAGCATGAAGCACAGAGCACCAGGAACACATGCAATACAAAACATAGCAATAACTACATACAAAAACAGCAAACACACTCAAATGATACCATAATCACACAGAGCAAGCCTTGAGATCATGGGAGAACCAGGCTAAAGGGGTGTGTTTTTGATAGAGTTATTCCGATTAGGATACCAGTATCGGAAATGCTGTCGATACTGCCGAAAATGCAGGTATTGGTATCGGCGAGTACGTGAGTCTTTGCACAAATCCGATACCATGTAATTTAGAAACGGGATCCTGCTACTTCCCAGTTAGCTCCGCTAGCTCTGCTTAACGTTTCACACCGGAAATCACTTTTTCTTTGCTGCTCTAAAAGCCAACACAGGAAGTTGCACTGTGCCGCCCCTGGCAACTGCTGTTCTTAGAGCGGCGAAGAAGAAGTTGATTTCTGGTGTGTTTGACAGAGGGGGTGAGTGGAGCAATATGCTGGAGAATATTATTTGTAGAATTGTTGGGGTCAATAATAAGGATCTCAGCTTTGTCCGTGTTAAGTTGGAGGAAATTGCGTGACATCCAGTTCTTTACAGCAGTTACATAGTTGTAACATAGCATAGCAAAGATAGGCGATACAACAAAATTGACTGATTATCTTGCCCAGGGGGAGCATATACAGAGAGAACAGAATGGGGGCAAGGTCTGACCCCTGAGCCACCCCATATAACATCGGAGCGGGTGGTGACACATAATTACCCATAGACACAAAAAACTTTGGTTTTAGTCCTATTTAACATCACATCTATGGCTTTTCCTGTGATACCAACATACCTAATTAAATCATTTATAGATAAGGATTGTGCGATCAATGGTATCGAAAGACCCGGATGGAATGTTCTCCCCTGTCAGCCTGTATAAGGATGACATTTGTAACTCGGTTTCGGAACTGTGTTTTTGGCAAAAGCCTGATTAAAATTGATCAAAAATATTGTTTCTCTCAGCAACTTGAAGGAGCTGGTGGATGACATTTTTTTCCCCAGTATTTTAGAGATGAAAGGCAATTTTAAAATGGGTTGGAAATGGTTCAAATTGGATGGATGGGGTCTGGGCTTTTAAAGAAGCAGCTGAACAGAGGCTGTTTTAAATGGGTCTGCAAAGCCAGGGGTGATGGATTGGTTAATTATTGTAAGAACAACAGGGCCAACAAAAGGTCAAACCTCTTCAAAAAGTGAAAAATGTCAAGATGGCAGGGGGACGAATGCAGCTTAGAAATTGAGTAAAGTAAAAAATCTCGGATGGATTACAGATGACACTGTGCTCATTGCACTTGTCCCTTATAGGGTAACTCCACCAATGTTACACAATAAAGTGTATTTTAAACTAATTTTGTTTAGCCTTGTATGTCTTTATTCACAGGACAGCGTGGAGAGATGACAGGAAATAGGAGGAGAGAGAGGTGGGATGACATGCAGCAAAGGGCCACAGGTCGGACTTGAACCCAGGGCTGCTGCAGCGAGGACAAGGCCTCTGTGCATGGGATGCGCACTCTACCACCTGAGCTACCGTGGCACCCCAGCAAAGTGTATTTACAGGTCTTGGGGAGATGTAGGTGCCATGTTTTGAAATGCAGTCCACTAGCCTAGCATTGCAGTCCTATAACATGGTTGGACTCATTACAGACATTTTAAAAACAAATGATAAAAACTGATACAGCAGAACCAGAGATATCATCTTTTTTTATTTCAAACACTCTTCTTCCTTTTCTAAATCTGGCACCTGCATTGCCCACAATGCAACTTCACCACTGAGTGACATCACTGGAGGCAATTTATTAGATTACATGCAGCTTCCTCTTGAGCCACAAAAGCCTTCTTACTACCTTTTTCACATATGCAGTAGTACTCCTCAAGACCTGTGAACACACTTTCATGTGTAAAATTGGAGTAACCCTTTAAGTCACTCAACTTGCTCTGAACTGGAGCCTTTACTACTGCTCAATAGAGTGATAAAGATTGGTGCAACTATCTATAAAAGCAGGACAATAAAAGAAAGAGTGGAGAGAAAAGCAGAGAGAGAGACAGAGCTTAGAGGACCTTAGACAAGGCAAGCTGACAGCTAACAATCTAAAGGCTCTTTCATTTTTGTCAAGAGCAGGACAGTGCTAGAGAAAAGCTTGCAGCTTTTGTTCTGACAACAAGTGGGCCTTGTGTATCAGAGGCTGGTTCTGGGCCTGCTTTGGCCCAATTCCTGTCCTTCATGGGACAACTCCCCACCCACATGCCTCCTGGATCCTGACCAAATCACATCCAGGATGGAGGGATGATGGGCGAAGAGACAAAAAGAGAGTGATGGTGGGAGATGAAAACAAGATTAAAAGGTTGAGAAGAGGGAGGTTGGAAGGAGAAGGAACAGGTTCATGTTTGGCAGCTTAGCATGGTTTGCGCACAGCCCAGGGCAGGAAGGCTGGCGGTCAGCCTCCTCCCAATATGGCCCTAAAATGGGCCTATCGCTGACATCTACATCGGTGTGGGCTTAGATGGTTTCAGATACGTGGCAATATGAAAACTTTTTTACGGACCATATAATGCAGAAAATGATGCTTGGGGTGATTTCTTTGTCCAGCAGTGCACGCTCAGACTCCATTATTAACAACAATACCAGACTCAGCGGCACCAGCAGAACATGTAGCAGAGTGCAACACAGCTGAGTAGACGTTGTTATGGACAGAGTGAGGTAATGTCTTAATGGTAAGCTGCTAACTCGTTTGTGGATGAAATACATACTGGAAAGTTAATAAATAATGACCCCATAATTTTTTTCCTTTTCAATATAACTAATATAACTTTGACACTTTTTCCTGACAACTGTCATGTCACTCATGCTTACTATATATGACATCTGCTTGCTAATGACAGCGAGGTAGCTGGCTAGCCAGCTAGAGATGTCAGCAGTTGGTAACACAGCAGATTGAAAGACAATGACAACAGTGTGGTGGTTTGAGCCTGAGACAAGAGTTGTGTTTACTTAATGCTATATTGTTACCCAAGAGCTAGGTGGTGAGATGCAGTGCTGGAAAGATTATAAACAACATGCCAATATTTTACTCTCCTAAGACAACCATCATCATCCCTCTCATGTTTATCACATTTGCTTGCCATCACTGCAAGCACTGTATTTCAATTGCACTTTCTGCTGCTTCTTCCACTCCACTACACAGAGGGAACTATTGTACTTTTACTCCACTGCGTTTATTATTTGACAGCTATAGTTGCTAGTTTCTTTTCAGATCAATATTTTATAAGAACAATATACGATCGATTACAATTAATATACATATTTCAAAATTAGTGTACAGTCCACATACAAAAGGTCTATTTCCATTTCTGCTCAAAAGTTAAGTATATCAACTGCCATATTGGCAATCTGTGGATTTTTCTCCTCTTAAATCGGTAACAGTCTCAAAAATCCCACACAGGGCTCTAATCAGTGATATCGGTGAATTGAGATGTATGCACAGAGCCCAAAGGTGCAAAAAGACGACACCAATCCAAGCCACAGTCTATTCATCCTGCTTTCATCTGGCAAAAAATACAGCAGTATCTGTATCTGTTCTGGTGCCTTAACACCAGACTACAGAGCATTATTATTCCTAAGGCTCTGAGACTCAATTCATTCTCAACACACCATCATATAATTTTTTTCAGTTTCGTTTTGCAACCCTGTTGTTAAATGATAAATAAATGAACCTTGTAAACTTGTTACAGTAGGTGAAAAAAAGAGAGAGAAAGATGGAGAGATGGAAGAGAAAATATGGAGCAGTACAGCCAAGGAGGAAGACTGGAGAGTGAAACAAACAGTGACGCCAGTGTGTTGGTAAAGATGCTTCTGGAACTCAGATCATGACCTCTGATATGTCTATGATAACCATTCTGATCACCTTAAAGCAACACTAGGTAGTTTTTCGACCTTAAAATAATGTTTCTAAACCCAGTTAAGTGGTAGAATAACAGTTAATAGGATGAACGGTGACGTCTCTGCAGCCTGAGGGGGGTCGCGCTGGCAGAAACCGCACTGCATAACTTCCCAGATCAGGTCGGCACATACCTGACGTAAAGAAGTCTAGTGCGACCTGCTTTACGACGCGTTTATTCGTCGGTGGATTTAGCCAGCAGCAACTTGGATTTTTTTGTAAACCAACGCCATGGCCGAGCCAGCTAAAAATGCCAAGAAGGTATTGTCTGAGGAGGCGAAGAAAAGAAAAAGAGAAAGTGATATAACATGAGCCAGACAGGGATAAATATTGGACTATTTTGGGTGTGGGGTATTGGATGGTATTTTTTCCTGTTGCTTTTTCTGTGTTTATCCTGCAGCGCTAGCTCAGCTAGTTTGACTTTTTGGTTTTGATGCAGTTCTTGTAGTGATATTCAGTGTATCTTGTAGCTTACTGGAAGCTGAAAACGATGCAGTGGGTGAGTGGTGCTGGCTCAGGCCTGTGTGTGTTGACCAATCGGAGCAGACTGGGCTTTTTGGGAGGGGGGCCTTGAAAGACAGGAACTTAAACCGAGTGTCTCAGACAGAGGGAGAATAGAGGTAGTGTGCACTGTTTTTGAACATTAAAGCGTACAGCTATTCAAGTAGATACCCAAAATAGAAATATTTAAGCATAATATGTCTCTTTTAAAAACACATCAGTTTCTCAAGGGTTGAGAGCAGACTCCCCTGTTTTTGGAAAAGTAAAAGAGTTTTATCTTAAAGCCCAGCCAACCATGTCGACATTAAAGAGCATTGTCCATGGCAGAAACACAAAACAGATCTCACGTTTAGGTATAGTTATGGGATACGGACAGGTTCAAAAGGTGACAGATGATGCTCTTACCTCCTCTTCCAGCTTGACAACTTTGGCCTGGGCATTGTTGAGAGCCTGGTCTCTGATCTCAATGTGTCTCCTCTGGTCTTCTGTGGTAGAGCGCAGTGCAGTCAACTCCATCTCCAGCTTCTCCTTCTCACGCAGCGTATCTTTGTCTGAACACACACAAGCACATGGCTGCATGTACAAACACAATGTTTTTCTTCTTTATTTTTTTAGAAAGGTTGTCATTAATAGTAGTACTCACTCTGGGCAAGCAGCTGGGAAATGGTTTTGCGATTGTCCTCTGAGCCGTCACAGTCTTTAGAAGCGAGCTGCTTATTGGCCGTCTCCATGCGTTCTTTTAAATAATACACAACACAATTGTTGGGACAAACACACACAAAAACAAAGACTTAGTGTGATGGCACTGAACTCTACAGCACTGAGTTTGCTCTAGATTAAGAATTAAGAAATTGCTTTTTTTAACTCAGTCTGCTATTGGCCGACCTTAAGCAAATCCCACTTACACTGGCTACTCCTGGGACAGAATATACTGTATATTATGTATATATAGAATATACTGTATATTCTGCATCTTTAGTAACTTTTTCTTTCTACTTGCCTCGATTATGTTACTTTAATTAACACTCAGATCAAACATAAAAAGACTGACTTGCATAAAACAATATATAAACCATCAGCACATGGTTTCGACATTAGTTGAAAAATGTTATCTCGTTTGGTGGTTTTACATGTAGTTGCTTGTAACTGTTAAGCTATTTTATATCAGCAAACCGCCACTGAATGCGAGGACTTTATTATTGAACGTGCAGACCTGCTGGAGTTATGCTGTGGGCAGCATAACTCCAGCGAGGAGGGAAATTAAACACAATGAATAACCAGTTTGAGAATTACCAGTACATAAACAGAAGAAACAACAACGAAATAAAAAAAACCCTATCCTCAGTGGTGGTCTACATACTGCCTGTGCACATGTTTACCCCCCTGCAGGCCTGATAATGTGAACACAAGGTCAGTTATACATGCAGTGTTTGCACCATCTATCACAGTCACTAAGCTGTCTTGTAGTCTTTTAATCCCCTTATTTTAATATGCTTTTAATTCTGACTTAACACAGAGAGACACACTTATTCAATTTTTTATTGTTTGATTCTTTCTCCCTCTCTGTCTGTCTCACACAGTCACTGTCTGTGATTCCTTCCACATTAAAAGCACCTCTGGGAGCTGGTTGCTCAGGAAATTGTTGTATGGAAGCTTGGAGAAGTATCAAGCCATCTCTTACAGCTGAGATGCAGGATGAGTTTAACTATGAGCAAAAATACTTGGTTTAAAGTCAACTGAGTATTAAACACTAGTTCTTTGATTAAATCAGCAAAAGATGATTGATCTGCTTCAATTTTGTTAACTGAATGAAAATAAAAACTTGCCGATTAGAGCTTCAGTACCCATACAGGTGCATCACAATTCAATTCAAAAAGGGGCTCCTTTTGCACAAATTACTGCACCAGTGCAGCGTGGCATGGAGGCCATCAGCCTGTGGCACTGCTGAGGTGTTATGGAAGCCCAGGTTGCTATGATGGCGGCCTTCAGCTCGGTCTCGTGTCTCTTATCTTCCTATTGACAATACTCCATAGATTCTCTATGGGGTTCAGGTTATGCCAGTAGGCTGGCCAATCGAGCACAGTGCTACCATGGTCATTAAACCAGGTATTGGTACTTTTGGCAGTGTGGGCAGGTGTAAAGTCCTGTTGGAAAATTAAATCAGCATCTCCATAAAGCTTGTCAGCAGATGGAAGCTTGAAGGGCTCTAAAATTTCCTGGTAGACGGCTACATTCACTTTGGACTTGATAAAACACAGTGGACCTACACCAGCAGATGACATGGCTCCCCAAATCATCACTGACTGTTGAAACTTCACACTAGACGTCAAGCAACTTGGATTCTGTGCCTCTCCACTCTTCCTCCAGACTCTGGGACCTCCTTAGCCAGGTAAGACTCTCCTGACGTTGTCTCTGGTTCAGGAGTGGCTTGACACAAGGAATGCGACACTTGTGTCCATTTCCTGGACACATCTGTGCGTGGTGGCCCTTGATGCACTTACTCCAGCCTCAGTCCACTCCTTGTGAAGCTCCCCCAAGCTCTTGAATCGGCTTTGCTTGACAATCCTCTCAAGGCTGCGGTTATCCCTGTTGCTTGTGCACCTTTTCCAACCACACATTTCCCTTCCAGTCAACTTTCCATGATTATGCTTTGATACAGCACTCCACGAACAGCCAGCACTTTCAGCAATGACCTTCTGTAGCTTACCCTCCATGTGGAGGGTGTCAATGAGTGTCTTCTGGACAACTGTCAAGTCAGCAGTCTTTGATTGTGGTTGTGTGTACTGAGCCAGACTGAGAGATTAAAGGCTCAGAAAAACCTTTGTAGGTGTTTTGAGTTAATTGGCAGATCATAGCTCTTCTCAGGACTGTGTCTAGAATAGTCTAGAATATATACAATTTTCACTTTCTGAAATAACTGACAAAAATTATTGAACTTTTTCACGATATTCTATTTTTTTTAGATGCACCTGTATCATGGTTAGAAGCCACCTGTTGGATGGGTGGTTGACTACGGTTTATACAAAAACAGGCAAAAATCACTACAATCAAACTATGAACTGATTATTTCACTATCATTATCAACAGATTAAATGTAATTAAAACAATATCTGAAAACATCTTTTCAAAAGTGTTTTTGTTTTGCTTTTTTGCATATTCTATTGAATACAATCCAACATGAGTTATGTTTCCAGACAATGGTTGGTTCAATGTAGAAGATGTGACAGTTGCAGTAAAAATACACATGAAAACAGCTTTGCTCTATACACTACTCAAGTGCTGTTATCAGAACACAAACTCTTCATCACAATCTGTGACGGACTCAAACTGGCAAAATCATAAGTAAATAAAGAAATATATAATGGGCTCAATAAATACATTACCATATAGTGATTAATTTATTTATAAAATGTGACATAAATGGATATTTTTGCTTTTATTTACCTTTGTAATAATTCTGTGATTTATTTACTTTCCCATTAATTTTCCATTTTATTTATTTATTTATCCATTTTTAAATGTATTTTTTTTTATTATTTATGCATTTGTCTCCCTTTGCATTTCCACTCCATTTATTTCCACTTAACTTGCTGATTTAGCATTCACACTACTGTTCTTCTGTTTTTATTAATTTTCCGTCATGCGTACATTATTTCAAAACTTTTCAACTGCTTCATACTTTGTGCGACAGAGACCATTCAAATATCAAAATGTTGAAATCTAGAAGGACATGTCTTGTATTTTTCTTTATCCTACTTAAATTTTCCTACTTTCCTACTATTCCCACTACAATTAATCTTTTAAAAATAAAAATTACAATGGAAGTAAATGGAGAAATCTTTCTGAAATCTTTTACAGTTTTGAATTACTACAGTTCTAGTTTTATGCTTTTGTAGCTCCTTTTCGTATTTTATAATGGCCGTGTATTGTGCTCATTAAGGTGAGTGAAACCACCTGTGGTGCTTCACACTGAAGCTCTTCAGCCTTTCTGTGTGTGAATCTTTGGCAATCTCACAATTCATTTTGAGCTGCCCAATTCAATTCAGAATCCATTCGAAATGATTTTCGATTCAAAATTGATAATCAACTGAATAAAGAGAAAACGGGGCACTATTTTCAGTCTTTTGCTCCAGTTTACTGTGTGCTAAATCATTAATTTAGGTCCTTAATTTACTGAAATAGTATGAAACACAGCTGAAAAGAAGATAAACATTCTGCAGCCCTTTCATTTTTAAAAGATAACAGCAATAATTAATGAATTAATTAATTTCAAAGCATGCATGCGTGTATGTGATAACAAAATAGGGGCTGTGCTCTGCGGTGTTATTAACGTCCAGCAGTGAGAGCAGCCTCTCTGCTACACCATTAGATCCGGGGGTCAATCGTTGTACAAGACGCTGAGCAGAAGCAGTTTTTGAAGAGTTTTTGAGCAGTTATTTTCTTCACCACAGAGTTTGTGAACGTGTTGTCTGTGTGGTTGTTAGTTTTGTGTGGTTGTTAGTTTCCAAAGTCTAAAGTCTTGTGAAGGCATAAGAAGTCATCAAGAACATGTGGCCTTCTTAATGTTTGTCTCTCAAAGGTAATTATCCAGTCATTAAATAAAAGAAATGCGTTCAACGGCTGCCTTGTGTGAAGGTAAACTTCAAGATAACTCTAGCATGTGATCGCTGTAACTTGTCTTGGTGCTGCACTACCCTCACAGTTAAATCCCGCCTTTTCGTTCTGTCAACATCACGATACTAATTATCATTTCGAATTGATATAACAATTGTGAATATATTCTAAATCAAAGGGGAATCACTTTTCTTATGTGAAATCGATTTTCTTACCCACCCCTATTTTTTTCATTCAAGAGATGCAAGAGGGTTTATTGTCATTCCAACCATATACACAGTACACAGTGCAATGAAATAACATTTCCCAAGAAGCTTCAGTGCAAACAAACAACAACAACATAGAGCAACAACAACAATACCAGATGCTACATGTAGTTGGATAGTAGTGCAAATAACTGAACTGTAGTGCAGCAAAAATACTTTTAAAGTGACTATGATTATTATTATTATTTACATGATGTGCAATAGTGCATCAGACAAATACAAAAACAGCAACGCAGGACAACATACAACAGGGTAACAGAGGTGATCAGATCAGTCCCAGAGCATTGAGGAGTCGTATGGCCTGGGGGAAGAAGCTGTTTTATAGTCTGGTAGTGACAGACCGTATGCTACGGTACCTTCTGCCAGATGGAAGGGGGAGAAAAGTCTATGTGAGGGGTGGGTGGGGTCTTTCACAATGCTGGTTGCCTTACAGATGCAGCCTGTGGTGTAAATATCTGACACGGAGGGGAGAGTGACTCCAATGACCTTTTCAGCCGTCCTCACCACTCGCTGCAGGTTCTTGCGGTCCAGTTGGGTGCAGTTTCCGAACCAGGCGGTGATGCAGCTACCCAGAAGGCTCTCTATAGTCCCTCTGTAGAAAGTGGTGAGAATTGGGGGTGGGACTCTCCTCAGCCTTCTCAAGAAGTGGAGACGCTGCTGGGCTTTCTTCAAGGTGGAGATGGTGTTTAGGGACCAGGTTATGTTCTCCGCCAGGTGGACACCAAGGAAGTTGGTGTTCTTCACGATCTCCACCGGGGAGCCGTAGATGTCCAGTGGCTCATGGTCCCTCTGTGTTCTCCGGAAGTCAACAACCATCTCTTTGGTTTTGTCTATATTCAGGTACAGGCTGTTAACTTTGCACCAGGTTATCAGTTGTTCCACCTCCTCTCTTTATGATGTGGTTCGAATCGTGTAGTGCTGTGCAGTCGTGGGTCAGGAGTGTGAACAGCAGTGGACTGAGCACACAGCCTTGAGGTGCCCCTCAGCTCAGTGTGGTGGTGCTGGAGATGTTATTCCCGACCCGGACTGTCTGGGGTCTCCCGTCAGAAAGTCCAGGATCCAGTTGCAGAGGGATGTGTTCAGGCCCAGCAAGCTCAGCTTCCTAGTCAGGTGCTGGGGGATAATTGTGTTGAATGCTGAACTGAAGTCTATGAACAGCATTCTGACGTAAGTGTCCTTTTTATCCAGATGGGTGACTGCTAGGTGGAGGGTGTTGGTGATGGCGTTGACGGTTGAGCGGTTGGCTCGATACGCAAACTGCAGGGGGTCTAGGGTGGGGGGCAGAAGGTTCTTTATGTGCCTCAGGATCAGCCTCTCAAAGCACTTCATGATGTTAGGGGTGAGTGCGATGGGGCGGTGGTCGTTGAGGCAGGATACAGGTGACTTTTTGGGCACAGGGACAATGGTGGTGGTTTTAAAGCACAATGGGACCGTGGCACTGCTCAGGGAGATGTTGAAGATGTCCGTGAAAACATCTGCCAGTTGGTCTGCACATTCTTTCAGCACACTCCCGGGAATGTTGTCTGGGCCAGCAGCTTTACGCGGGTTGACTCTGCGCAGAGTCTTTCTCACCTCAGTGGTGGTCAGACATAGCACTTGTCTGCTGGGAGGGGGGGTGTTCTTCCTCACCACCACATCGTTTTCTGCTTCAAACCGGGCGTAGAACACGTTCAGCGAATCGAGCAGGGAGGCATCATTGTCACAGCTCAGTGTTGTTGTCCTGTAGTTGGTGATTGCTTGGATGCCCTGCCACAGCTGCCGTGTGTCTCCGCTGTCTCTGAAGTGGCCGTGGATTTTCTGGGCATGCGCTTGTTTAGCATCCCTGATAGCCCGGGCCAGTGTTGCCCTCGCTGTGCTCAGGGCCTCCTTATCTCTTGCTCTGAAGGCTATGTCTCTGGTTCTCAACAGTGCACGTACCTCTGCAGTCATCCATGGCTTCTGTTTTGAGCGTGTGGTGATGGTCTTGATGACAGTGACGTCATCAATGGGCTTTCTGATGAAGCCAGTTACTGATGCCGTGGACTCCTCCAGGTGAATGGAGCCATTGGTGGTTGCTGCTTTCCTAAACATTTGCCAGTCAGTGCACTCAAAACAGTCCTGAAGGGCAGAGATGGCTCCTTCCAGCCAGGTCTTCACCTGTTTGTTTGCTGGTCTGGAGCGTCTGACAAGCGGTCTGTAAACTGGGACTAGCTTAACGGAGATGTGGTCTGAGTATCCGAGGTGGGGGCGGGGCTCGGCCCGGTATGCACCGGGTATGGTGATGTAAACAAGGTCCAGCATGTTCACCCCTGTCGTTGCAAAATCCACATATTGGTGGAATTTAGGAAGCACAGTTTTGAGATTTGCATGGTTGAAATCTCCGGCGACAATAAGAAGTCCTTCTGGGTGTTTGTTTTGAAGATCACTGATGCAGTGCGGCTAGCGCTTCATTAGCATTAGCACTGGGAGGAATGTAAACAGCTACAATGTGCAGGGAGGAGAGCTCTCTCGGCAAATAAAAGGGTCTCACATCTCAACAGGACTTGGAGACTAGGACAGAGTTGTTGCACCAGTCCGTGTTGATGTAAACACACAGTCCTCCACCTCGGGTGTTGCCGCACAGCGTTGGGTCTCTGTCGGCTCGATGCGAGGCTAGTCCGTCTAGCTGAATGGCCGTGTCCGGGACTCGGTCGTTGAGCTGTGTTTCTGTAAAAACATACACACAGCAGTCCCTAGTGTCCTGTTGAGTGGTCCGTTGTAGTCTGATGTAGTCCAGTTTATTTTCCAGGGAGCGGACGTTGGAGAGCAGGATGGACGGGAGCTCTTAGCCTAGCACGGACACCGGCTTTCTTGCCCCTCTTCCGTCTTCTCTCGCACCGCTTTCGGCACCTTCTCACCTGACCCTTGCCAGTAGGCGTGCTCAGTGATTTGCTAAGCAAGCCAAGAGCCTGTAGTCCTTTCAGTATCATTGTTGGTAACACTGCCGGGCAGTGTTTAAGTCCCAGAAGTAAACTGCGATGGTAGACTTGTGGTCCTGCATCGGTGTCTTGCAGTTTAGAAGACATAACACATAAATAACACTGTTTTTGCTCTCGGGGGTCGCAACCATTTTCCTGATGGGAGCAGTTCAAATAATGTGTGGAGAGGGTGGGAGGGGTCCCTGACGATATTCAGTGCCCTGCTCCTGCAGTGGCTTAGGAAGAGTTCTTGGACAGAGGGGAGGGAAACTCCGATGACCCTCTCAGCTCCTCTAACTATTCTCTGCAGGGCTTTTTTGTCTGAGCTGGAGTTGGAGTCTGAGCTGGAGTTGGAGCTGGAGTACCATGTCAGAACGCTCTCCACCACACCACTATAGAAGGTCCTGAGGATGCTGATGGGGAGAGAGGCTTGTTTCAGCTTCCTCAGGAAGAACAGTCCCTGCTGGGCTCATTTCGTGATTCCAGCTTAGGTCCTGCGAGATCTGCACTCCGAGGAACTTGATGTTCTCCACTCTCTCCACTGTGCGGCCACTGATGCTGAGAGGAGCGTGCTCGGGCTGTGACCTTAGGAGGTCGATAATCATCTCCTTCGTTTTGTCCGCATTGAGCAGCTGATTATTTTCTCTGCACCAGCCCTCTAGGTGTTTAACTTGTTCTCTGTACGTTGATTCCTCATTTCTATGAATGAGTCCCACCACTGTGGTGTCATCCGTGAACTTGATCTGGTTCCCCTCGTGTCTGGATGCACAGTCGTGTGTTAGCAGTGTAAACAAAAATGGGCTGAGTACACAGCCTTGAGGAGATCCAGTGCTCAGCATGATGAGTTGGAAGTGTTATTTCCGACACGGACAGACTGAGGTCTCTCCGTCAGAAAGTCCCAGATCCAGAGACGTGGCGGTGTTCAGGCCGAGTAGGAGGAGTTTCTCCATTAGTCTCTTGGGGATGATGGTATTAAATGCTGAGCTGAAATCAATGTACAGGATTCTGGCGTAGGTGTCTTTCTGGTCCAGATGAGTGATGACTGATTGGTGGATATTCCATCCTCTGTGGAGCGGTTGGGATGATAAGCAAACTGGTGTGGGTCATGTGATGCAGGGAGGCTGGCTGTGATGTGTGGTTTGACAAGCCGCTCAAAACACTTCATCACAATTGGTGTCAGTGCAACGGGGCGGTAGTCGTTCAGACAGGATACAACTGATTTCTTTGCTACTGGTATTATAGTGGATGTTTTGAAGCATCTGGGGACGATGGCCTGACTGAGGGAGATGTTGAAGATGTCAGTCAGGACATCTGCTAGCTCACCAGCGCAGGTTCTGAGCACACAATACTACCAATTTCAGCCATATGATGTACAATTTGTGCTTACTGGTGAGCTCTTTGAGTGGACTATCTCTCTCTCAATGACACAGCACTTTAAGCCCGACTATAATTCCTCAGTTCTGATTGGTGGATTAATGTTGAGCTATTTAACGAACCTTGATGTGTTTCAGGTTTAAACTCTCACTCAGTCTCTGTCTTTCTCCCAAAGACTCACGCACCTGTATGTTTGTCTTCTTCCCTTGTTCTCCTCCCCCTCTGTCTTCCTCTCCTTCTTCATACTCCTCTTCCCCATTTTTCACTTCTTCTACCTCTTCCTCCTCCTCTCTGTACATCTTCAAATCCCTTTCAACTCCACTTTCAAATTCTCCCACTCTCTTTTTTTCTACCTTGTACTTTTTTTTAAAAGTACGCTTTTAAAACTATTTATTAAAATGTATTAAAAAGTAAAAAACTGATTTACTCAACTATATTTATTTGATAACTTAAGTTACTGTGCAGATTCAGAATAATAATAAAAATGTAATCAACAAGTAATTATGATGTGACATTGTTGATAAGAAGGATGAGAACAAAATTCACAAGCTTCCTAGCAGTATATGTTGCCCCAGTGTTTCCCCTATATGTATGTAGCAGTGGTGGTGCATCGCTATTGAAACGTGACTGCTGCTGCTGGATTTAATTTTTTTAGGAGAGGAGAGGAGAGACTGGAAGTCTGCTGTCCGTTTTTCGACAGGCAGCTTGTACAGGGGCCGTCAGCTGCCTTTCAGGGAAACGCCAGGGCCAAAAAGCTCAGTCCATCTCAACTCCTCCATCCCTGCCAGAGACTGCATGTTTAGGGTCTTGACACTGAGTGTAGAGTGCTTTTTTCCCCACAGTCTGAAATTTGTCCAGGTGTGGAGTTGCAAACGACAGCAGCTGACCTTCTCCCTTCCTGCCACTCCCCCACAGCTGACCTTCTCCCTCCTGCCACAGTGTGATCTTCTGCAATCATTCTCAGGCGTTGAGGTTGAAGGAACTGGCCTGTGAGAGACCACTGAGTCGATCTCAACCTGCACAGCAAAGGTTCTATAGCTAAGCTATATAGCTGGACTGAGATAGGACAACCCTGTCTTAACCACTCGCTTTACAGGGATTGGCAGACTCAGCCCTGCCCCCATCTTTACCATACACTGAGCATCCCTGTATAATAGACTGACCCAAGCCAGAAAACCATCACCAATACCAAACGCCTTAAGAGCAGAAACCAAATAAAAGTGATCCATCCTGTCAAGCGCTTTCTCCTGGTCCAAAGAGACAAACCAAAGCCGACATTATCACGTTTACACACGTCAATTACATCATGATTGAGGAAATTGTTGTCCATGATTGTCCTATCAGGAATACAATAAGTCTGTACAGGATGTACAGTAGGTACTACTTTGTTGTGGCCGAGTTCACACGTGATTCTCGCGTGTGGAGGATCAATTGTGTTTTCATGAGAAGCGGCAATGTGCCCAAACAACCACCAGGTGGCATCTGTGAGCAGGAGGACGACAACATGCAGCAGCAGGGAGCAGTGACCATGAATGGGGAATGGACAGAGTTGCCTGATTTATGTTTCTGTTCGTTGTTGCTTAAATACAAGAATGTAGCTAATAATACCTCACCCACTCCACACCTCATTCCAACTCCTTCCTTCAGCCTGTCGCTACAGGGTCCCTCTAGCAAGGACAAACTTAGTGAAAAAAATCATTCATCTCATCCGCCATCAACATCATCAACAACTCACTATGATACGCCTTTTAAATTTCTTTTAAGGTCTTATTCTTTGTATTTTGTATTTATCTGTGATATTCCCATTTTATGTTTATCTGTTTTTGTTTTGCTTTTATGTTTAACTGTGGTCTTTTTTTGTGCACACGTCAAAGACCCTAAAGACATCTGAGGTTGTGATTTTGCTCGCTCGCTGCAGCCACGGCTAAGCGGAGGCAGAAACAATTACGCACAGCCTACAGAAGTTTCAACGTCCATACAAGCATTTAAGAAATGATTCTTATCAGTTCCATAATTCAGAGAGGATTTTTACTCAACGAAAAAATGTATGTTTCATTCAAGGGTACAAATAATGCTGTTATGTTCCTTAAATGGCCTGATTTAGTGATCAAAGTTTCATTTTCTTAACAATAAAGATGCCGTGTTCATCCATTCTAGTTCTCTTATGACTGCACGCCATTATGAAATAACTTCAAATCAAATCCTTAATCATTGATAAAAGTGCGTGCTTCCCCCACCCCTCCCAGCAAAAATCCCGCACCCCCTCTCAGAAAATAGTTCCGACGTCCATGAAGCCGGTGAATCAGATCAATAGAACGTTTTTTTTCTGGTTATCATCTATTGATATTCGGTACGCTACAGTTGTGGTGTCAGAATTTTATGTATTTTATGTACACAAGCAGGAAAGCTGGTGCTGCGGCCCGGCGGAGAATGAATGCTCATTTGCTCATTTATTTGCTCAAACTTGGAGCCATATGTGATCATAATGATGATGAGAAAAGAAAACACATTAACTAAAGGTACTGCCTATACTGAGATTCGAACCCATACTAGCGATGATTCTGCTTACTGAGGGAGCTGCTCTACCAGGGGAGCTATACATCAGTCATAATGCTCTCATGTGTCTTATGGATCACCGACCCGCTGCCCCAGCTGACACACATCAGCGTCTGGACATACGTGCTGCTGTCGTGTCTTCAACCTAAAAACTGATCTTTATACATTTTTTCGTTGAGTAAAAATCCTCTCTGAATTATGGAACTGATAAGAATCATTTCTTAAATGCTTGTATGGACGTTGAAACTTCTGTAGGCTGTGCGTAATTGTTTCTGCCTCCGCTTATTAGCCGTGGCTGCAGCGAGCGAGCAAAAACACAACCTCAGATGTCTTTAGGGTATCAGATATTATTATAGGCTATTCTTATATTTAAGCAACATCCAGTCAGGCCGTGATATAGGCTCACGGGGGCGGACTGGGACAATAATTCAGGTCGGCAACTTTACCAGTAAACAAATGTTCCTTAAAAAACAACTAATGTCCATATTTTAGCTCTACTGTAAAACAAAGAAAGCACAAGTGATTATCCAAGGTCACCCAGATAATTGAGGTGTCCCACCGCTGTGAAACAATCAGTCTGAATCAATCTGATACGGTTTAGCAGTCCCCCTCTCCATTCACTCTACCTGTAGCCTAAAACAGCGCCACTCTCCATTGCAGCTACATTGTGGTCAAATGTGGAATTGTCCCAAAATCGTTTGAGCTGCAATTCTGAACTATGCTTCCACCTAGTGGCTACAGTTGTCACTTATATTTCACGCGTTGCGTGAATCTCGCTCCCCGCGAGTGAAATGGCCACTTTGAAGTAGTACCTACTGTACAATTATTTCCAGGATGTCCTTGAGTCTGTTTGAAAAGACTATGGAAAGCACCTTGTAGTCTGTAAAAAGGAGGGCCACTGGCCTCGCATGCTGACAGAAAACAGGAACAGATCCTGTTCTGAATTACTCTAATAAACACTGTGTAAATCAGGTCCAATGATATTCCACAACTGTTTAAAAAAGTCAGTGGAAAGACCATCAATCCCTTGTGCCTGTCCTGATGCCATCTGGTTGACAGCAACTGTCAGTTTCTCCATTGCATGGCTCCTCATCTCGCCTAGACTGGTGGTCACTCTTCCATCTGGCAGTTCAAGGCAGGTCATCTGTTTCCTCTGAGCCACCGACCTCTCCAGGTTAAAAAAGAAAGAGGTTGGGGTATCCATGTCCTTTAGCTGAAGGAAGCAAGATCTTACAAGAGCTCCTTTCACTCTTTCCTGCAGGAAGGAGCTCAATGCCAACCTCTTCTCCTGCAGCAGATGGCCTTTAGTTGGATCTTGTGTCTCCCTGTAACCCCTCTTTAATGCTCTTTATGCTTGCTTCAAATTCCTGAACTGTTGCCTTGATCTTAGCAGTCAAATGGGAGGTGTACTGCTGGCAAAAAACACAAATCTGTGCCCTACCCACCTCCCACCACAGCTTCAAAGAACTGAAGTGTGCTTTCTTAAGTTTCCACCGTTGCCAGAAACACTTAAAGCTCTGGCAAAATATGCTGTCTTGCTTGTTGTTAAAGCCAGTAGGACTTCACCCTTTCACCCGGTGAGATTTTCAAGTGTAAACTAACAAAATGGTGGTCAGTGAAACCAACTGGGCTTATGTGACATTGAATTAGACTGGAGCTTAGGTTTTGGGAAATGTAGATCCTGTCGTGCAACACTGACCCTGTTGTTGCTGGCCCTCACCCATGTATATTGTCTGGACTGTAGATGTTTTACCATCCATGTGTCTAACAGATCCAGGTGTGTGATGATGTTATTAAGGGTCTGAAGTGAATGAGGATGAGTTTCCTCACTTGTCCTGTCTACAGTGAAATCTATTGTACAGTTAAAATCTCCACCAATGATGAGCTGATCCTGATGGTAATTCCTTAGCTCATTTTTCATGAGAGTGAAAAAAACCTACCTTTTCTGTTCCCTGATTTGGAGCATACACATAACAAAGCAGGACACATTAATATCTATACCTGCCCTTACAATGAGCAGATGACTCTTCACCATCTTAGTGGAGGATTAAACTGTTGCACTTGCTGTTGTTTTGAACAACTCCCACCATAAGCCCCAGTCTACTTCATCTGTTGGATTTGAATACGTCTCCTGAGCCATCACCGTGTTTCACTTTGAAGGACACCTTCAGTGTTTGGGATCCTTACACACCAAACTCACTGTTTCAAACCCGCTGGCAAACTTACTGAACCTCCGCAGTTCATTCTCTAACAGCTCAGTGTTAGAGTCAAATACTGAGGACCTTGTGAAAGCGTTGAAGCCAGTGAAGGTCATCATCATTGCACCACATATGAATGTATATGACAATAGGAAGTAGCAGTGTCTGACAATCGTTATTTGTTTTAGACCAAATTTTTAGTGTGGTCTACAATTAATATATGAATGTAATATGCAATTACTGGATGTTCTCTAGCGCCACATTGTGGACACATTGAGCAACATTTATCTCCTTTGTTCAGTGTCCAAAACGCATGAAAATTCAGAGCTGTGTCGCCCAGTTGGTGTCCAGCAAAGCAACCAGGGATGCTGCATACTCAGACGCGTGCAGGGTGCGAGGGCCCGCTCGATGCTGCTCGCAGCTTTAATGCTGAATTTATTATTACCTGCAATAGTAGTGTGATACTGGTACTAGTGTGACATCTCTGCTTTCTCACCTCGGAGGTCCCTGTTGAAGTCGTGCAGGCGGCGCACCTCCAGTTCCAGCTTGTTCCTCATGGTTTTTTCCAGGGCCTCCCTCTTGGAAGAGGACTTGGCAAGGTTTTCATAGGCCTCTGACACCAGCTGAATCTCTGTTTCCAACTGCCAACAGGCATTGGAGGAATAAAGAGAAACCAAGTGAAGACAGAATGAAAGTGATCGATGAACCTTTATTAAAATATTGTAGAATTAATTTCTCTACTGAGTATCCATTCATATCCAATCTCTTGACAAGGGTCAAAACTGGCCTGGTAGACAGCCATATGTTAGTAATCTGTGAGCAGGTGCAGCTTGGTACATCCCCTAAACACCATTAACAAATCATTAGCACAGATGTAAGATCACAAGAAAAAAAAAAATCTTGTTTGTCCAAAGCAAATGGTTGGATGAATTACTTCATTGTCACAGCTTTTTCTTAAGTATAGCTTTGCAAGGCAAAATATCTCATCAACAGCATGGTGCGCATGATACACACCTGCACCCCATACACCAACAATT
Source organism: Pagrus pagrus (assembly GCF_965226575.1). Taxonomy (NCBI): domain Eukaryota; kingdom Metazoa; phylum Chordata; class Actinopteri; order Spariformes; family Sparidae; genus Pagrus; species Pagrus pagrus. The sequence goes on along the minus strand of NC_140198.1, from coordinate 29,195,683 downwards.
TGCATTATGTGATACTGCTGAAGTAATTGATCTTTCTAAGACACAGATCCCATAGCTCCTTCTGAGGACATAGCCAGGGTTTAGAACTTAGTGAGGGCCAGAATTTCTTTCTTTTTTATGGAGCCGTTATCTGTCACACCTGACTCTGTTGCCTCATTCGTTTGTGAAAAAATCCAGTCAGGTTTCTCCTCATCTCTGTTCTTCATTTAGTCTCTCCTGCCGTTAGGTGTCTTATTGAGAGCTGTCAGTTAAATATGCAGCGACAGCGGGGAAAGACGCGGGCCGTGTAGCTGTTACTTTGCAAAAACAAGATGGTCTACAAAAGTAGGAAGTATAGGTAGTGCTCAAAATAACTACTTAAAGTAGAGTATGAAAGTACTAAAATTGACTTGAGTCGAGAGTTACTTCAGAAATAAAGAGAAAAAAGCACATTGCTGTCTTTTTATTTGATGTAGATCTGACTAATTTGATTATTTCAACCACTGATGGTCTTCTTCAGGTAAAGAGGTGAACAGACGTCTGTATTTGTTTTTTATGAAATGACAAATCATCATCGATTGGATCAAATGCACACATACAGTCGTGGTCAAAAGTTTACATACACTTGTACATGTAGAACATGTACATCATGGCAGTCTTCAGTTCTATTGATTTCTACAGCTCTCAAGTTTGGTTCAATAATGAATTTATTATAGGTTAGTAGCTTCTGAAAATGTGACCAAATGTGATGGCTGTAAAATATACATACAACAAATGAATGACAGATTTAGGTGATTATAGTAAGTTGTGTGAATCAAATTTTCTTTGTAGCATCTTAACTTCTTCTGAGTGATTCTGATTGATACCAGCTGGTGGACCTGTTTAATACAGACATTAGACTTTTCCGTCATACCGTTCATGCGGGCAAAAGAGGTCCCTCACGCCACGTGCAGCTGCAGCGTAAAGTGCCCCCCCCGGCGATGGCTGAAGGAGGCGAGCCCCCCAAACCTTTCCCCCCGTCTAGAAGGACCAAGTCGGCTGTATGGGAATACTTCGGCTACCGTAAAAAGCCAGACGGCCACGGCTTGGAGGAAGAAGGTCGCCCGACGTGCAAAACATGCTTGAGGACAGTGACAGCCCGAGGAGGCAATACATCGAATATGATAGAGCATCTACGGGAGCACCACCCATTGCTAAATTCAAGGTAAAGTTAATGTTGTCTTGAAATGAACGAGCGCATTAGCGTCTGACATTAGTGAAATGAGCTTGTTACAGAGGCAGATGGCAGTTACCAGATCTTATCTTTTCTATATCTCTGATAGTAACTTTTTATTTTTTTTTAAGGCAGATATGGTAACTAGCATGCTAAGATGGATCTATCTTAGCATGCTAGTTACCATATCTACCATATCTGCCTCTTTCATCAATCTTTATTGCTAAGATGGATAACACCAGCTAGTTTCTCTAACATGAGGTGAAGAAGAGAAGCACATTTGTAATGTTTTTTTTTTTTTACTTTAATGCTACAATTAAGTTTAGCTTGTATAACCTGCTGTGTCATTACAAATTCAGGTTAAATTCAGATGTCTGTCTTATTTTTTCTTTTTAGGACAGCAGTAGCTCTGGCAGCAACAGGGCATCCACCTCAAAAGCTGAAGGTCAGCCCACAATTCAGCAATCATTTGAGAAACAAGTCGCCTATGCACCCACATCAAAGCATGCTAAAGACCTGAACAATGCTGTGGCATACTTCATTGCCAAAGACATGATGCCCTTTCAAGCTGTGGAGAAACCTGGGTTTCTGAAATTGATGAAGACAGCAGTGCCACTTTACAAAGTGCCATCAAGAAAATTCTTCTCAAAGAATTAAATCCCTAAGATGTACTCCGAGGTCAAGGCTCATGTGCAGAAACAAGTGGCAAAAGGGGTGTGGTTTTCTGCAACAACTGATTTGTGGACTAGCAGTTGTGGTAGTGGCGAACCATACATCAGCTTCACAGTGCATTTCCTCTCTCCAGAGTGGGAGCTAAAGTCCTTCTGTCTAGAAACTATGTTTTTCCCAGAGGACCACACAGCTGAGCACATCTTAGAGTTTTTTGAAAACATGCTGCAGGAGTAGAACATCACAGATGGCAAATTGTCTACCATCACAACAGACAATGCAGCGAATATGAAAAAAGCATTTCATGACCAAACCTATGTTTGGCTTGGATGTTTTGGCCATAACCTTAACCTAGCTATAGCCAAAGCACTCAAAATTCAAAAAGTTGACACAGCTGTATGAGCGTGCAGGCGTCTTTTGTACAAGGTTTCTCTCGCAGCTGGAAGAGAAAAAGATAACTGAAGAAGCAGCAGGCAACCCTGGAAATTCCTGAAAAATCACTCATTCATGACGTAGTGACAAGATGGGGGTCCACTTTCAAAATGATTGAGAGACAGCAACAAGCATGTTGTGCAGTTCTTGCAGCAGACAGGAGCTTATGGCATTTAATGCCAAAAGACAATGATGTGCAAACTTTGGAGAGAGTCTGCCAACTCCTGGGGCCTCTCAATGACTTCACAGATTTACTTGGCTCTGAAACAAAGACCACCCTCTCCTCTTTGAAGCCTGTTATGGAACACATTACTAACCTACTGAATGAGAATGAGAATGAGGGAGATGATGCCCTAACAAAACAAATGATGGTAAAAAGGTAATGATGGATGATCTGCAACACCAATATTTTGTTACGATATGCTAGTGCTATTCCCCTCTGAGTCCGGGCTCGTTTGCTGTCAACATCCGGGGTCTGTAGGTTGATCTACTACCTCTGACCTGGAAGATGTCGTCTCTGAGCTGCGCGCGCACCCACGACAGCCCAGCTTGTTTACCTGTAGCTGCTACTGCTAGTTTGACCCCGGATGTTGATAACGGACGAGCCCGGACTCAGAGGGGAATAGCGCTAGCATATCGTAACAAAATATTAGTGAAATGAACTAGTTTCATGGCAGATAATGTGTTATATAGAGGCTGTGTGTCGATGCCCCGTTACTCGCATTATATGGATATATCGGCGCTACACTGGATCTAATTTCGTCCGAACGACGCCAAATGACACCAAAGTTATCTGGGTGAGTAAATGACCATATATTTTGCTAGAAAAAAGGTCCAGGTTGTAAAAAACGGTAGTTATCCTCTAAGTGATTGCATTTATTTGCATTTTGTGGTGTTGTTTTTTCCCACTAAAAATAATTCATTTATGTTGTGACTTGAGTTGCAGGTTTATCTTCAGTTAAAGGACTGCATTAAGGACTGCATTTATTTTTTTATGATTATTAATTTATTTAGAAATAATTCAGTAATTTTTTTTGTTATTTATTTTAAATACATATTTTCTAATATCATCATGTTCTATATATTGTTTAAAAATAAAAGACTGTTCAATGGAAAAGTTTTTTCCTTTTTTTGTTTTTAAATACAGACATTCAAAATACACATTTTAGAGCTGTAATCATAATACCGTGAAACCGTGATATTTCTGCCTAAGGTTATCATACCGTCAGAATCTCATACTGGCCCATGCCTAACTGCCACGATCAGGAAGAAAACACAAACTGTCACCTGCTGCTGAGAGAAAACTGGTCAGGATGGTAAAGAGTCAACCAAAAAGCAAGTCTGCAATGAATTAGAAGCTGCTGGAAGACAGGTGTCAGTGTCCACAGTCAGGTGTGTTTTACATCAACATGGGCTGAGAGGCTGCTGTGCAAGAAAGAAGCTCTTGATACAGACGAGGCACCTTAAGTTTGCTGCTGATCACATGGACAAAGAAAAAACCTTCTGGAGGACAACTCTGCGGTCAGAGGAAACAAAAACTGAGTTGCTTTACCACAATAAGCAGCAATATGTTTGGAGGAGAGACGGTGAAACCTTTAACCCCAAGAACACCAAACCTACTGTCAGGCATGGTGCTGGTAGTATTTTGCTGTGGGGCTGTTTTGCTGCCAGAGGATCTGCTGCTCTAAAGAAAGTAAATGGAATAATGAAGAAGGAGGATTCTCTCCAAATTCTTCAGGAAAACCTAAAATCATCAGCAGAAGATTGGGTCTTTGGTGCAGGTGGGTGCTCCAACAGGACAATGATCCCAAGCACACATCAGAAGTGGTAAAGGAATGGATCAATCATGCTAGAATAGAGATTTTGGAACGGCCTTCCTAAAGTCCTGACTTGAACCCCATGGAGAACATGTGGACTGTGCTGAAGAAGCAAGTCTGTTTCAGGAAGCCAACAAATGTATTTGAACTATACCAATCCTGTCAAGAGGAGTGGTTAAAAATTCAGCCAGAGGACGACCAGAAGCTTGTAGATGGATATCATAAACACTTAACTGAGGTGAAAATGGCCGAGAGACATTTAACTAAATATTAGAATTACTGTATGTATATTTTTGAGCCAGCAGATTTGGTCACATTTTCAGAAGACCAATAATAAATTCATTATTGAACCAAACTTCATGAACTTTTGTGACTAAGGAGTATGTGTTCCATTCATTCCATCCCAGAAACATGAGAGCTGTAGAAATTAGAGGTCGACCAATTAATCAGTTTGGCCAATTAATTGGCACCGATAGGACCTTTTGCAAACTATTGTTATCGGCTGAACCCGTCGATGGCTGTGCAGCCTCCACCGACCGCAGGGGAGTACTTCATCACCATCCATGGAGGATACGCTGAGTCACGTTAAACGTTGGAACAGCTGATATTACCAGAGGCATATGTATGTCGTAGCCAGACCTCTCTCATCTGACCCGTTTTCAGTTTATCTAGTCGCAAATATATAACGCAACACCATCACCTTGTCAATGATAGGGACAGGGCACTGAAGGCAGCCAGGCAGGCAGCAACAGAAACCATTCTGTTAATGTTACGTTACTTAATCCTGTACTTACCAATGTGTAGTTCTCTCTTCCAAATAATCCAGCCACGAAACTATCCATCCATTCATGAAATGAAATTGCACACTTTAGGATCCTCCTTACCCCGGGAACATGCACGAACATGAATGGTTTGTAAGAGTGGCATTTAACAATGTAATGGGATGAGCAACAGAAGTAATCGTAATCCACAAACAGACAGCTACTGCTAGCTTCTCAACTCAAATTAAAGACTGTGTCTTGCACATCTCTATAGTTACTCTATTTTACTAACGTTACAAAGTCAAAGTTTCACTGTAACTTATCACTGAGAGGGTGGGAGGGACCAGACAGGGCCCTAATGTTCAGTTCAACAGTTCCAATAAAGTTAATATCAAAGATTGTTCAATTTCGACAGGGTTAAATAATCGCCATTTTAATTATATATATATATATACACATATTTGTAATATCGTCTGATTAATCGACTATCAGGTTTTTCCTTCTCCCGACTATCGTTATTATATCGGCTTTTAAAAATCCACTATGGGCCGACCTCTAGTAGAACTGGAACTCAAGACTGCCATGATACATGTTCTTTACAAGTAGATATAAACTTTTAATCACAAATGTACACACCAGGACATTCTTCAGTTTGTATCTCTCAAGTGTGAAGAAAATATTAAATTATTATATACTCCATTAAGTTAAAATGATATTGTTTGCTTGTTGTCGCCTATATTATACAGTATTATGATCTGACTATAAATTACCAAATTGTGTGTATGTGCGTAATAGACCATGACTGTTATGCCAAAAAAAGTAAATCTAAAGAGAACCAACATGTAACAGTGTCCTTAAACTTTGACAAATCCAGTACAGATGTCATAATACCCACTTCCCATCTCAGACAACCCCAGATCAGATGCTATCCCACCCCCCACATCTGGTCTGTCCAATCACATGAAGACAACAAGATTGGCGATGTGTCTACATCAGTCTGTTATCTTCCTAAAAATGTCCTATAACAGATGACTCATGTCTTCACTTTTACCTTAAGACCTTCTGTGGCTGAAACATTACATCAGTAGTTTGTCTTTTTTTGGTGTGCATAACGAGGTCTCTGCTTTTCTCTTCAACACAACACCACTGAGCGTGACTAATTAAATGCACATGTTAGCGTGAATATTTCGCTACATTACAGCAAAAAGCAGGAGTGATAGCAGTTTTCAAGCATGTACGGTGTTTATACATTAAACGTATACGTTTAAACACAACAGACACACTTATTGCTCTCCGTCAGCTCGGTGCTCTGATGACTTCACAGCTGCAGCCTGCTGCACTGTGCACTGGTAACTCATCTGTAAATATTAGCGGTCAGTGCGATTTGAAAACCATCCTCCTGCAGCAGCTTCTGTCTTTATGCTGCTTTGAACAGTCATGTGGAAGAGTGACTGTGGAAGAATAAGACCTGGGACCAGCTGACCAACTCTTACTAAAAAAATCTGTCAATAGTGTCATTTTTAATTGAGAGGGAATGGGTTCATAAAAACATGCTCTGTTGCCTTAAAGGTAGGTACATGTATTAATTTATCACATTAATTTAGCAGACACTTTTGTTACAATGTATTTCCTTGGCATCAGATGTGATGCACTAGTTATTGTTGTGTACTATTTATATTTCAGTATAATTGTATACAGTGTTTTTCGTACAAAATTCTTGCTTAATGTTAATATCCCTCTGCTAATGCTGAGCAAAGAGACCAAGTCTGTGGAATCGGAATTTTATACTAAAAAGCTTGGGAGATACCCATTTTAGTTTTTCTAACTTAGACTGCTTAAGTCTCATATTAGCTTCAGATGAACTTTAGAGTGCCTTTTTTAACAGAACAAGACTGTGGGTTCTGTAATCTCTTTGTGAACACTATGGACAAGAGGAACAACTATATCGATCAATAAACCCTTGCAGTGTTCATCTGAGCATTTCAATACTGTTGTAAAAGATTAGAAACTGAACCAATTCTTTAAAGCTCTCCTGCAGAGGATGTTACCTTGTGCAACTTGTTGACTTTCTCGCGGCAGGCTTCAATCTCCTGCCTCAGCATCCTGTTCTCTTCCGTCAGCACATCCACCATCTGGTGGGCACGTGTCATCATAGCAAAGTGTTCACCCTGCAGGTGGGAATAGGAGTGCGGGTTTGGAAAATGTCCGACTTGGACCGGTGGCTGAGGCTGGTGAGGTGGAGGTCCTTGGAACTGTTGTTGTTGCTGTTGTAGCTGATACTGATGGTGCTGCTGCTGCTGATGGTGAATCCTTGGGGTGGAGCCATAGGGGTCATGAGGGAAACCATGACCTCTTGGTGGGTGAATGGACCCCGGATTGAAGGACTCACCTGCTTGGTGGGAACCAGAACTCTGTGGGCTGCGGGGCCCCATGCTTGGGATGGAACCTCCCTGGGTCAGAGGGTACTGCTGAGGGAAGGAGGGATGGGAAGGATGGGAGGGATGGGAGGAATGGGAGGCACTGAGCATGCTGCTTAGGATGGAGGACTGGGTCCGGGACAAGGAGCCCATAGAGGTGACGGAGGAAGTGGGACTGTGCTGGTGAAGGGGCCTCTGCGAGTGAACCGAACCCTCCTTACTGGACCTAAGGAGAGATCAGCCGTATGATCACATGGTTCTCAACCTCAGCTTGTATCTTGTGTTGATGTACAGAATACTTGTATACATGTTTTCACTATCAGTGTTATAGGCTTGTTGTCTATTCATTTCACTCAAATTCTATTAAAAAAACAAACAGAGAAACAACCAAAAAACATCTGAGTGATGTGGACAGTGGATGCTTTTTTGATTGTGTTGTCGTGTGTCTTTAGTTGTCAGCCCTATAATTAACAATAATTAGAAATATTTGCATTTGCAATTTTTGCATTTGTATATCAGCGGATTCTGATTTCTCCAATATAGCGGCAGCACAGACAATTAGCAGAATATACAGCACCTAACCATGTTTTTTCAGTCTGACACTACAATGGCATCAAAGATCAGGAGAAAATTAACTTTGTTTGAGACCTGTCTCTGCCTCAGCATCACACTCTCATGAGATCTGGAGAAAGCATATTAAGGTTACAGATGAAAATAAGTGGCAAAAGAAGGCACAAACATAACATTTCTGACTGTAAATAGTGTTGTGTAGGTTTGACATGAACAATTAATAGCCCCCAGTAATGTGTTAGTGTTAAAAATGTAGAAATAGGAGTGGGCCAGAGAGGTGACCACGCCCACTTAGGAGACAAGTTCCATTTCATACCACTGGCACAGCTTGTAATGGGTCATCTGTGTTGTAGAGACTCTTTAGTGCAAGTTGTTTGGACACATAACACTTTTAATAAACTTTACATAAACAAGCGAACAGTGAGATGCGATGAGACTAGTGAAGTTTCTGGATTTAAATCATTTAAAGTCCCTCTCCTGGCATTAATTAAACATACTGCACATTTAATTATGCAAAGTTACGCTAATATGCCAATTGAACCATATTCTAGCCCTGCCCCTATTCAAAATCAGCTGGAATGTACCTGCATTTTTTGAAAGTAGGCAAACTCAGAACGCAAAACGCAGTTAATAAGCTACATCTACACAGCTGGTGTCTTCTGAATACAGCTCGTTTCCCAGCAATGTTATGTTAATGAGATGGAATGCCCCACCATGGACATTGACAGGATTGGTTCCTCAGGTTTGTGACATATGAAACCCTGGCTGTCTGAATCTGTTTTTTAAGACTGTCCTTGGTACACTGCAATTCTAAAGCAGAAATGCTCAGCCATGGCATTGAATGGTTATTTTGCTCATGATATGTGTTTAACAATATAGAAAAACAACATTTGGATAAGTTGACAAGGTTAAAAACTTGATTTTAATTGAATGGGGTTTTTAATTTATTAATTTATTAGTTGCTGCTGCTGGAGTCTGCTCAGCGTGTTATAAGACAAAGGGAAACAACAACAGTCAACCAAACATTCTCTAAAATACTAAGTTAAGTACTGTACTTTTGTCCCAGAAGAGGTGTACTTATTGCACTAGAATAACTGTGTAATAAGTAGTATGAAATTATGTCCAAGGACAGTTATTTCACTGTGTTATTCCTAGGGTTGTCAAAATGAATGCGTTTAACTGGAAGAACCTGTAGGCTGTCTGGATGGGAAGTTCGAGTATACAAAAAACAAAGATGGAATAATCAATAAACACGCCGTGAATTGCACACGCTGCAGAAAGTAGTTTTCTCTTCACCGAAGCACTTGAAGCTTAAAGTACCATCTCAACGCTAAGCATGTCTTTGTCGGGGCTTCAAGTTCTGGTGCAACGCCAGCTTGCGTCCAACCACCCTCTCCGAACGCAGGGCATTAAGTAAGTCTACCTCTGACAAGTTGACTAATACAATTGCCAAATGGATTGTAGACCTATTAATATGGTCGATGACATGGGCTTTGCAGAAGTTTTGAAAGTCGTGTCTCTACAAGCCACGTCAAGAGGCAAAGTAATGACTAAAATCCACGAGCTCTACAAAACTGAAAAGAAACAAAAGGAAGAGGATTTGGCTGACGTGGAATATGTTGGAATTCAACGCTGGAAATGGTCAAGTGTCTAAACCGCAATCAAGCAGCAATAAAAGCAACCCTGGACCAACAGCACCACAAAGTAGTTATGCTGACGCCACCAGAATGGGACAAACTGCAGAGACTCTCTCTCTCTGTGTGTGTGTGTGTGTGTGTGTGTGTGTGTGTGTGTGTGTGTGTGTGTGTGTGTGTGTGTGTGTGTGTGTGTTATATAATATATTCAACCTCTCCCTACAACATGCCACTATTCCAACGTGCCTGAAATCTTCCACCATCATTCCTGTGCCATCGAATCACCTGCAAAGTGCCTGGATGACTACCGCCCAGTGGCTCTAACACCTGTAGTCATGAAGTGCTTTGAGAGGCTGGTGCTCTCACACATCAGGAGCTTCATTCCACCGGACCTGGACCCACACCAGTTTGCCTACCGGGGAAACCGCTCCACTGAGGATGCCGTCAGCACAACTCTGCACAGCGGCCTGACACATCTGTAGTAACCAAACTGCTATGTGAGGATGCTATTTGTGGACTTCAGCTCCGCTTTTAACACCGTCATCCCTCACAAGCTGGTCAATAAACTCGAGACCCTGGGCTTTGGTTCACAACTGTGTTCATGGATCGTGGACTTTCTCTCACATCATCCACAGCGAGTGAGAATTGGAAACAACCCCGCCTCCACCCTTATCCTAAACACAGGCACCCCACAAGGCTGTGAGCTGAGCCCAATACTCTTCACACATGACTGCACCCCCATCTACACCTCCAACTCCATCATAAAATTTGCTGACGACACAACTGTGGTGGGCCTGATTGCAGACAATGAGGAGACAGCATACAGGCTTGAGGTGAACCGTCTTGCGAGGTGGTGTGAGGACAACAACCTGGTCCTTAACACCTCCAAGACACAGGAGCTAATTATTGACTTCAGGAGAACTAAAGGAAGAGAACACCTCCCCCTCCACATACGTGGTAATAAGGTGGAATGTGTCGACGACCTCAAGTTCCTTGGGGTCACTGTGTCGAGGCAGCTGACATGGACCTCTAACACCTCACAGCTTGTCAAAAAGGCCCAACAGAGACTGTTTTTCCTCAGGAAGCTGACACAGGCCCAGCTCCCACAGAAACTGTTGGTCAACTTTTACAGGAGTACCATCGAGAGCGTCCTGACCAACTGCACAACGGTGTGGTATGCCAGCTGCACGGCTGCCAAACGCAAAGACCTGCACCGTGTGGTTATAGCAGCCCGGGGCATCATTGGGACAGAGCTTCCTACACTGGACACTGTTTATGCTGCCAGGCTGAAGAAAAAAGCCAACAGCATCTGTAAGGACTGTACACACCCCGGACACTCCCTATTCAAACCGCTGCCTTCAGGCAGACGGTTCAGGACAATAAAATCTTGCACCACCACTGTTTTGCACAATTGCATTGTCAAAGCTGCTACGTCTTTACTGCATACAGTATATATTTATATATTTTTTATTCAGCTGTTCTATTTTTTACTGTATATATGCATATATTTGTACTATACAATTTATTTGGTATACTTTCCTTTTCTTACTTTGTACTATTTGTTTCTACTGACCTGAAGAGAAAGCCACTCACAATTTCATTGTACATGCATATAGTGACAATAAAGGCATATTCTATTCTATTATTCCACTGCAGGTATGTAACTGAAATTCTGGGTCGGGAGGCCTATGTCTCCTGCTCTGTGGTACTGCCTGCCCTCTGCCACTTGCCTCATGTAATGGAAGTCTCTGATGAGGACCCTGCATATGTGGTGAGATTTAATATGACATTCAAGGAAGATCTAGCCTCCCGCCAAGTATAACCCTAACCCAACCATGCATGGCTCAAGCTTGCAACGGCGCCTCATTTAACTGTGTAAAGGTGTGGCTGATTGTTTGAATTGAAAAAGAAAAGAAAAAAGTTTTATTCAAACATCCTATGTTTGCTAAAAAAAAAAAAAAAAGAGCAATGGCTAAGATGCCCAAATTGTTTAGGTAAAGGTTATCTTTTAGTTTGATTTAAAAAGAAATTGCTAAATAACACCATCCTATATTTGCTAAGAGACATAGCAAAGAGACAGCCAAATTTCATTATGGTGTGGTACATTTTAGTTTTGATTTGATTTGATTTTTCAATCCCAAAAACACCATCATTTTGATTTGTCACAAATAAAAAAATGTTTTTTTTAATTATTCACCTTCTGTTCAGATAACAATATACAGAGAAAATGGGAGTTTTTTGGGCACTCAGTGGATGAGTCTGCCCAATCTACTCTGTTTTCCATCATTTCTCAATATTTGGCTAACTTGGCCATTTCGAATGATAGACAATATAATCTATTATATCCCAATATCTTGGGTTTGGTAGCCCCAATCCTCCTTTCCCCTAAATTGCTAACAGTCTGCTCGGTTTAATCCTGGCTTACAGTGTAAGATTGATCTTATTTTGTTTTTAATTTTTTATTATCTTATTTTGATAATTTTTTGTTACACTGGGTTAAATTAAGTAGGGCATCCTGACTAAGTCTAATTCCCAAATACTTACCCTGGGGAATTTTTCCACCATATGTGAGTTGCATATAGCCTTATATCTATTTATAATTGTGTAACCTGGAAATTTAGAATATGACTGAATGATGTTCAGATGTGGTAATGAAGTAAGTGGGTCAGTCACCACAGCCAAAATGTTGTCTGTCTCAGCTCTCATGATGCCATTATTCATCCTAACAGTAACTGTTAAAATAAAAAAATTATAAATCATAATGGGCTCAGAGCGTAACCTTGACCATACACTCTAGAGAGGCCAAAACATGGGGCTATAACCCTGTTGGTCATAACTGCAGCCTTTGGCTCTCTATATAATATCTTAATCCACAAAAGTATGGACCAAACCCAAAAGTTGATAAGGTGGAGAAAAGAAAGCCCCATTCAACCTTATCAAACCAACCTGGTTAGGATATGTAATGTTGTGTAAGACTTGCTGTATGCATAGAGCCAGCACCTTTGATAATATTTTGCTATCCAAATTGAGTAGGCTAATGGGTCTATAAATAGAGGGATCTGAAATGTCTCTATCCTTCTTAAGAAGTAGGTGGTACCTGTCCCTTCTCAAAAGCCTCCTGATACATGTTCTGCAGAACTGGTGTAAGAATGTCTATATAGTATATTCTTTACAGTATATAATATTTTACAAGAAATCCATCATAACCCGGGGATTTCCCGGTTTTCATTAGCCCTCGTAACTTCTCCCTCAGTGATCAGAGACTCTAGCTTCTCCGCCTGATTAGAGAGTAATTTAGGCATATCGACATTAGAAAATAATATTTCTTGCTCCTTTTGATCATTACTGCAAGGCACAGTCAATGTACATAATTTTTCATAAAATTGCTTGGGTTAGGGCTATTTATGTTTATATCTTTAGCTAAGATTACTAGAGTCTCACCCTGTTTAATGGCTGAGATTATATTCTCTTCCCACCTTCATAGAACTTACTTTTGATCTTAACAGCGTATATGTTGCTTTTTTATTAGAAATCTCATGCAACTGAAATTTAAGCCAAGATAGTTCCTGATATAGTTAATTTGCTTTAAAATGAATTTCTCTCTCCAATTCTATGTTTTTGTTTTGGGAAACATATGCTATCAACTTATAGAATTGTATCTCCATGTAGTCGAAAATATCTGCCCCATTAAAGGACAGTATATGGACAAATATCTGGCGGTGGTCTGCAAGGATTATGTTACTAATGTCACTTGATTATGTAGTGCTGGGGTTAGGGTCAGCAAACCTTGGGTAGGTTAATCTAAACTAAGGGCACATAAAAGTAAGCAGCTTTCTTCACTATGACCATTATTTAAACAAAATGTTTTATTCCAGGCTCACCAATGAGCAACTACATATGCGACTGGCTCTGACACCATTCCAGTTCAGATTTAAAACTCTGACATGACAAGTCAGAGCTCACTTCTCTCCCTGAACAAGAAACAGGGGGTGAGTGGGATATACAGTCGTGGTCAAAAGTTTACATACAATGATTTCTACGACTCTCATTTTTCTATGATGGAGAGATACATACTATTGTGTCACAAAAAAGCATTCATGAAGTTTGGTTCAGTAATGAATTTATTATAGGTCTTCTGAAAATGTGACCACATCTGCTGGCTCAAAAATATACATACAATAATTGCAATATTTGGTTAAATGTCTCTCGGCCATTTCACCTCAGCTGGGTGCTTTTGACAGCCATCTACAAGCTTCTGGTCGTCCTCTGGCAACATTTTTAACCACTCCTCTTGACAGAATCAGTGAAGTTCAAATAAAATTGTTGGCTTCCTGGCACAGACTTGGTGGGATTCAAGTCAGGACTTTGGGACGGCCGTTCCAAAATCTCAATTCTAGCCTGACTGATCCATTCCTTTACCACTTCTGATGTGTGTTTGGGATCATTGTCCTGTTGGAACACCCACCTGCACCAAAGACCCAATCTTCTGACTGATGATTTAAGGTTTTCCGGAAGAATTTGGAGAGAATCCTCCTTCTTCATTATTCCATTTACTTTCTTTAGAGCAGCAGATCTTCTGGCAGCAAAACAGCCCCACAGCAAAATACTACCAGCACCATGCCTGACAGTAGGTTTGGTGTTCTTGGGGTTAAAGGCCTCACCTTCTCTCCTCCAAACATATTGCTGCTCATTGTGGTAAAGCAACTCAGTTTTTGTTTCCTCTGACCACATAGTATTCCTCCAGAAGGTTTTTTCTTTGTCCATGTGATCAAAAGCAAACTTCAATAGAGCTTTAAGGTGCCTCGTCTGGATCAAGAGCTTCTTTCTTGCACAGCAGCCTCTCAGCCCATGTTGATGTAAAACACACCTGACTGTGGACACTGACACCTGTCTTCCAGCAGCTTCTAATTCATTGCAGACTTGCTTTTTGGTGGTTTTTGGTTGACTCTTGACCATCCTGACCAGTTTTCCCTCAGCAGCAGGTGATAGTTTGTGTTTTCTTCCTGATCGTGGCAGTGACACAACTGTGCCATTCACTTTATACTTACAAACAGTTGTTTGTAAACAAACAGTTGATCTTGGGACCTGTAACTGCTTTGAAATTGCTCCAAGTGACTTTCCTGACTTGTTCAAATCAATAATGTACTCCTTCAGATCAATACTGAGCTCCTTAGACTTTTCCACTGTAGTGTTTGTGGCTGAGTCTAATGGGTGTATTAAAGAGGTCCTATTAAAATGGACCCAGAAAAGTCACCAGCTGTTATCAATCAGAATCACTCAGAAGAAGTTAAGAGGCCATGCTACAAAGAACATTTGTCAAAGTAAAATTGCAAAAATCAATCTGCAAAGTCAGACGTTGAAACTAAACTCAGTTTGGTCTGTGACTCCCTAACTTGAGGCTGATATAAGCACCCTTCCCACCCTGAGATCCGAGAGCACAGACCAGAGGTCCTCCTGTCAGACTGACACAAGCGTATGGTTATGGTAATGAATTAAACATTTAGACAAACTAGTCTATTGAGAGAAAGTACAGTAATAGACCGTGTGACCAAAGACACCCTAAAGCAGGAACCAATGTTATATTCCCAATATATGCAGAAAAACATTGCAAACCAAGTAGAAAAAGTGTGTGCTACTTCTTCTCCAAAAAATTACATAGTGGAAATAAGTGACATTATTACATACAACAATATAAACATGTTACCTCACCACGATTTCTCTGTCCCCCTAAAGAACAAAAGAAAAAAACTTTTGTAGCAGGGTTCTGATTTAAATTGTCTACAAAAAAATCAGCAAAATCCCCTCCCAAAATAAAACCACTCTGCCATATACCAATGTGCAGTAAAGGTCTTTTCCCACAAGTATGATTGCTCTGCAAAATCCTCTGTTAAAAAGGAATACAGGGGTGACTGGTAGACCATGAGGCTGAGATTAAGGAAGGCTCGTAACTCCTTATTTTCGGCAGTGGCGATACTGAGGTGCACCAGGTAATCCCAGAGAGCGAAGTTAAGACCTGGACTTTTAAATGGTAATCAAATTGGCTTGTAACTTTACCCATCTTACATGCAGCCTGTGTGATGTGGCTCTGGTCCTGAAATAAAAAGAATCTGCCGATAACGGATCTCGCTGGCAAGGGATGATCGGGATCTGGGCTTTTGGAAATGTGAGTTTAAGTCCTTTCATGCTTCATAAAAAACCCCCCAAAAAACCCAAAAAAACAATAACTCTATATACGTGTGAGTCTCAAAGTCTGAGGAATAAAGCTGCTCTGCAGTCCGGTGGTATGACAGCAGATACTTCTGTATCTTTTGACATATGGCAGCCAATTGAACAGACTGTGACTGGGGTGGCTTGTCTTTTAGTATTCTTTGGGCTCTGTGCAGACATCTCACTTGGCACTGCATACCAGTGATAGTCTGTGTAGTTTTAATCATCTGCTGTAGAGCTTTCCTCTCCTGGGCCGTGCATTAAATATGTCAGTTGCTCCTCTGTAAAAGTTTCTTATTAAGTTTCCGTAACAAATACAGCCTTTTCTATACTTTTTATTCACCAAGGTGGTGATGTATGATAACTAAGATAGGTTCTTTGTGATCCCAAGAACCACTGATGTCGACAGGGATGTGTGTCTTTGCCATCTCTTTTTTTAAAATTAACAATCAGCTCCTTGGTTTTGCATTGAGTGGTAGATTGTTGTTTGTAATGCGACTGTTGATGGTGGTGTCTTCTGCATACTTCACAACAGAGTTCTCTCTATGTCTAGGAGTGCAGTCATGGGTCTACAGTGTGAAATGGAGGGGCTGAGCACACAGCCCTGAGGGGTTCTGGTGTTGAGCACCAACGTAGAGGAGGGGTGAAAGCCAATCCAAACTGTCTGGGGTTTGTTTGCGAGGAAGTCTAATATCCAGTTGCAGAATATGTACTTAAGTCCAGAGTGTGAAGTTTTCAAATCAGGCTCATGGGTGAGATTTTACTGAATGCTGACAAAATCAGCATCCTGATGTAGCTGTTCATGTCTCCAGGTGTATGAAGACAGAGGATGGCAGTGGATATGGCAAATCTTCTGTGGATCTGTTGGTTCTGAAAGCATACTATTGAGGGTCCAGGCTGGCAGGGATGTTGTCTTTGATATGCTGTGGTGAGAGCCACAGGGCTGTAGTCATTAAGACTAGAGACTGCTGACGTTTTAGGTACAGGGATGATGGTGGCTGTCTCGAAGCAGGTGGGAACAGTCTCCTGTGAGTGTTAGATGAAAAAAATGTCAACAATAACATCAGCTAGCTGAATGGGACATGTTGATGGTATTACTGACATTTTTAACATATCACATAGACAGAAGATTACAGTTAACTCTCTCTCTCTCTCTCGCTCTCTCTCAACGGTTGATAATTAAATCTAAGAGGCGTCAGTTGATTGAATTTAATGTTAATGTTTTGTAGTTTAGATGAGCAGTTCATGAGAAAGCTGCAAGCAGTAATACCAGTGGCCAAACAATTGGCCCATTCTGGAAAGACTAGGCACTGCACTTGAAATATAAATCTGGCTATCCAGCGTGGGCACTGACACACCTAAAGATAGCAAATTAACATTAACTGGGAAGAACATCAGACCCATCACCATTCTCCCAGTATTCAGTAAACTGATGAAACAAATAGTTTTTCAATTGGCTTACACATACAACTACACCACTTGGTCCACCCTTACACAAATGACAGATGGGTGGTTGAAGGAGATGGACTCTAAGATGATAGGAGCAGTGTTACTGGATTTTAGTGCGGCATTTGATTTGATAGATCATGATATTTTAATTGGTAAACTACAATGAATGAAGCTGATCAATAGTGTAGGTTGGTCATGTATAGATATATATATATATACATATATATATACAGTACAGACCAAAAGTTTGGACACACCTTCTCATTCAATGAGTTTCCTTTCTTTTCATGACTATTGACATTGTAGATTCACACTGAAGGCATCAAAACTATGAATTAACACATGTGGAAATATGTACTTAACAAAAAAGTGTAAAACAACTGAAAATACGCCTTATATTCTAGTTTCTTCAAAGTAGCCACCTTTTGCTCTGATTACTGCTTTGCACACACTCTGCATTCTCTTGATGAGCTTCAAGAGGTAGTCACCTGAAATGGTTTTCACTTCACAGGTGTGCCCTGTCAGGTTTAATAAGTGGGATTTCTTGCCTTATAAATGGGGTTGGGACCATCAGTTGTGTTGTGCAGAAGTCAGGTGGATACACAGCTGATAGTCCTACTGAATAGACTGTTAGAATTTGTATTATGGCAAGAAAAAAGCAGCTAAGTAAAGAAAAACGAGTGGCCATCATTACTTTAAGAAATGAAGGTCAGTCAGTCCGAAAAATTGGGAAAACTTTGAAAGTGTCCCCAAGTGCAGTCGCAAAAACCATCAAGCGCTACAAAGAAACTGGCTCACATGAGGACCGCCCCAGGAAAGGAAGACCAAGAGTCACCTCTGCTGCGGAGGATAAGTTCATCTGAGTCACCAGCGTCAGAAATCGCAGGTTAACAGCAGCTCAGATTAGAGACCAGGTCAATGCCACACAGAGTTCTAGCAGCAGACACATCTCTAGAACAACTGTTAAGAGGAGACTGTGTGAATCAGGCCTTCATGGTAGAATAGCTGCTAGGAAACCACTGCTAAGGACAGGCAACAAGCAGAAGAGACTTGTTTGGGCTAAAGAACACAAGGAATGGACATTAGACCAGTGGAAATCTGTGCTTTGGTCTGATGAGTCCAAATTTGAGATCTTTGGTTCCAACCACCGTGTCTTTGTGCGACGCAGAAAAGGTGAACGGATGGACTCTACATGCCTGGTTCCCACCGTGAAGCATGGAGGAGGAGGTGTGATGGTGTGGGGGTGCTTTGCTGGTGACACTGTTGGGGATTTATTCAAAATTGAAGGCATACTGAACCAGCATGGCTACCACAGCATCTTGCAGTGGCATGCTATTCCATCCGGTTTGCGTTTAGTTGGACCATCATTTATTTTTCAACAGGACAATGACCCCAAACACACCTCCAGGCTGTGTAAGGGCTATTTGACCAAGAAGGAGAGTGATGGGGTGCTGCGCCAGATGACCTGGCCTCCACAGTCACCGGACCTGAACCCAATCGAGATGGTTTGGGGTGAGCTGGACCGCAGAGTGAAGGCAAAAGGGCCAACAAGTGCTAAGCATCTCTGGGAACTCCTTCAAGACTGTTGGAAGACCATTTCAGGTGACTACCTCTTGAAGCTCATCAAGAGAATGCCAAGAGTGTGCGAAGCAGTAATCAAAGCAAAAGGTGGCTACTTTGAAGAACCTAGAATATAAGACATATTTTCAGTTGTTTCACACTTTTTTTTTAAGTATATAATTCCACATGTGTTAATTCATAGTTTTGATGCCTTCAGTGTGAATCTACAATTTTCATAGTCATGAAAATAAAGAAAACTCTTTGAATGAGAAGGTGTGTCCAAACTTTTGGTCTGTACTGTATATATATATATATACACTGTATATATATATATTGTATATATATACACACTGCTCAAAAAAATCAAGGGAACACTTAAAGGAACTTGGGGCAGGATCAAGAAATAAGACTGCACTTTGTTTTAGCCTCCATCCCGGGGTTCCCAGACAAACCTCCCTATCTTGTTATTGACGAGGTGATATCTTTCAACCCAACTAAGAAAAAAGCTATTTCTATAATGTTACACTTGATTTCCAGTTTAAATTCTCCTTCCATGTCTGCCATCAAAGAGGCTTGGGAGCGAGATCTCAAAACCGGTATCAGTGAAGCAGACTGGACTAAAGTTTTGAAGAAAATTAATTAATCTTCAATGTGTGAGAGGCACTGTCTTATTCAGTTTAAAGTGGTACACCGAGCTCATATTCACAAATCCAAACTGGCAAGAATTTACCCTCATATTGACCCAACGTGCGACAGATGTAAATCGGAGGAAGCCACTTTAATACATATGTTTTGGCTTTGTCCCAAAATACAGCAGTATTAGGAGGGTATTTGTTAAGCACTTTCTTGTGTACTTGGTGTAAATATAACATTAAATCCCCTTTTGCTGCTTTTCGGGGTCACTGGTGAGGGGTTAGGACTACCTGTCGGGGGTTGGAAGCTCATTGCCTTTTCAACTCTGATAGCACGCCGCTTGATCCTCTTGAAATGGAAGGATGCTGCCCCGCCTACTGTTTCACATTGGGTGAAAGATGTATTATATCATCTTAAACTGGAAAAAATTAGATTTGTGTTGAGGGGTTCTGAAAAGAAATTTTATCAGGTGTGGGGGCCTTTTCTGACTTTTTTTAACCAACCATCGACAAAGGTACAAGCGTGAATCTTTAATTAGTATTCTGGCTGATTTACTCACTGAAGGTCTATATATATATATATATATTTGTGTTTTACAGATTGTTTTTTTTTTTTTGACAGTCGGGGCAAGGAGTTTGTTTTTGTATGGCGTGGAGTTTTTTTTGTCTTTCCTTTCTTGAAAAAATTGTTGTTATTGCTGTTTTTTGCACACTTCTGTCCAAACGTTAATAAACATATTAAACACTAAGAAATAAGACTCAATAGTGACACGATGGCTGTTGCGGCCGTTAGGGTAACTGCAGCCATCAGCCGAGGTGGCGCGGGAGCGCGCATGAACTCTTCACAGCAGTGCAGCTGATGCCTTATCCCCTACACACACGAAGCAGCTGGGAAGCCGGCTCGCTGTGTGGAGTGACAAACAAGCGCGGCGATTTACCGTTACGTTTGATGCAGATTGAAAGGCACAGGCGAAAGCAAAGACGGCATATTGGGGGACAGAAATATCGTCTCTGATAAGGGATTGCGGTGTGTAAGCGGCTAATGTTACTACACAGACACAAACAAACCGTTAGCCTGTGGCTACAGCCAGCTGCTAACGTCACCTCCCGGATAACAGGTTGTGCTTTCGGTCCCATATATAAAGGGACATATTTCTAACCGGTTTCAGACTAAAGGACCGTTGAAAATGTGCAGTCTGTAACTATTCAGTGTTACATAGCGGTGGACTAAGTTACATGTTTGCAGCTAACGCTACTTTGCACGTTAGGTCACTCCGAGTCCTTGTGATTTTCAAATCAAGCTCTAAATATGACCTGTAATGTTTTCTTACCTGGTTACTAGGAAATGAGCCATGTCAGCATCTGTTTTCAGTCCCAATTCAAGTTGAAGCTGCCTCCATGAGTCGAACGCGTAGCCGATGTGTATTCGGGTGCCAGCCCGGCTTTGCTCATAATTTCGTTTCGACTCACGACATGCCGCTGATAAAACCTTTGTTTTCTTCTTAGTATGACTTTTTAGTGGACTTTGTGTGGTG
This sequence comes from Pagrus pagrus, assembly GCF_965226575.1. Taxonomy (NCBI): domain Eukaryota; kingdom Metazoa; phylum Chordata; class Actinopteri; order Spariformes; family Sparidae; genus Pagrus; species Pagrus pagrus. The sequence goes on along the minus strand of NC_140198.1, from coordinate 29,174,808 downwards.
GTGGGTCATTTGCTGGCTGTAGCAGAATCCATTACTACCCAAACACTAGTTTCGGTCCACCGCGCTTGTCTTCTTCCCGTATCCAAGGACGCGCATTCAGCGTCATCTGACGTCACATCCGCAAGACTGCGCGGGGGATTCGGGCCAGAATTGCAGTACATTATGCAGCACACAGCCTGTTCAAGGCAATGGGGAGATACGTGGGTGGGCTCATTCTTTTTGGTTTTGAACGCTTCATTACTCCTAGCACAGTCTCAAGAGATTGGAGGAGATACCAGGAGACCAGCCATTACATGAGGAGAGTTGGACAGGGCCGCAGAAGGGCATTGACCCAGCAGCAGGACCCTACAAAATGACCTCCAGCAGGCTACTGGTGTGCATGTTTCTGACCAAAGTGTCAGAAACAGACTGCTCACAGCCCAGCATCGTGCAGCTCGACTGGCATTAGCGAGAGAACATCAGAATTGGTAGGTCTGCCATTGGCGCCCCGATGAGAGCAGGTTCACACTGAGCATTTGTGACAGGTGTGAAAGAGTCTGGAGACGCCATGCTGAATGCCTGTAACATCATTCAGCATGACCAGTTTGGCGGTGGGTCAGTGATGGCCTGGGGAGACATATCCTTGGCAGGTCGCACAGACCTCCATGTCATAGCCAACGGAACCCTGACTGCTGTCCTGGGAAGAAATCCTCAGTGACTGCCAGACCTTAAGCTGATGCAGTAGGCCCAGGGTTCCTCCTGGTGCAGGGCAATACCCAGCTTCATGTGGCCAGAGTGTGTAGGCAGTTCCTGGATGACGAAGGCATTGATAGCATTGACTGGCCTTCTCATTCCCCTGACCTAAATCCAATTTAGCACTAGGGCTGCCCGATATGGTCAAAAAGTGATGCCTCTAAGTACCGCCACAAACTGTCCAGGAGATCACTGATGCCCTGATCCAGGTCTGAGAGGTGATCTCCCTGGACACCATCCACCAACTCATCAGGAGCATGGCCCAGATGTTGTCAGGAGTGCATACAGGCACGCGGGGGCCATACACACTACTGAGTCTAAATATGAGTTGCCGTGATAAAGTTCATAGAAGTTGGATCAGTCTGTGATTTCAATGTTTGACTTTACTTATTTTCGGTATGATTTTGAATCCAGCCCTCAATGGGTTGATGATTTTGGTTTCCATTGACCATTGTTACGTCATTTTGTTCTCAATAAAATATACAAAATCTGTAAAGATTTTGAACTTGAATAATGTGTCCATCAAGATCTGATGTGTGATCAAAGTGTAATTTGTTCTTGTTCCTGGGTAACCTAAACTAGTCTCAGATTCCTCTGAGTTAGAAAGTTTAAAGAGTTAAAAATGTATATCGGAATGAATAAATGAACATTTTATGACCATCTCGATTTAGCACAATTTGAGGTGCACTTGTGATGAACACAATGTAACACAAAATCAGCAGTTTGATCTCTTCATTATTACCCTGAATCCTGAAACCAATCATGTTAATTTATAGCCAAAAAGTTAGAATTACAAGTTGAGCAGTTTTGGCCTGGCTGGGAAAACAAACAGTAGTTGTAGAAGCATAACTGTTAGTTAACTTAATGGTAGCTTGCATGAATACATTTAGGGATGTAACTATTGATTACTTTCATTATCAATTAATGGGCAGATTATTGTCTTAATTGATTAATACAATTGTCAATAAAATCTTTGTTATACACTCAGTGGCCCCTCTATCAAGTACACCTGTACAATGAAGTTCAATAACACTGTTCGACATAAAGTCTACTTTGGTCGTGGTCAAGTACATGTAATGGAGAAAAAAAAAACTGATAGTAAACTTTGTAAAATTTACGGCAGAGCTGTTGCATGTACAGCTAATAAGCTAATAAGTGTCCACTAGAGTCCTAAGTGACTTGTATTCACTTACTGTAATGTGCAATTAGGGGGGCTGCTCAAAATGGGTGGAGGAAAAATGCTTGACTCTGCTCACAGTGAGCAACTCTCTTCCTGTTTCCCTCCTTTTAATTATTTTACGCCGGACATAATAAAAATAATTGTGATAATTAAATACAAATCTAGTAAGATTTTTAGAGATCATAAGAAATATCATATAAAGTGTCTTTTTTCTTTCAACATTCATCCAGTTGTTCTTTTTGCTATACATCTCAAACTCTGATACAAGCTAATCATATTTGTCAGCAGCAAAATAAATGAATAAATGAGTAAATACATTTTTATGTATCATCAGCTACTCACATGTAGGCTATGTGTAGCATCGCTATTAGGTCATGATACATATTCAGAGGCAGAATACATTACAGTGAGCAAATTAAACAACAAAAACAGTGAAGTGACACAGAAAAGTAGAAATGTATTCAAAATCGACTGCATAACTTTAAATCTAGGTTACCTTGTTACTTTGTAAATCTAGACCATAGGTCCTCAAAGTGCTGCCCGTGGGCCAATGGCGGCCCGCAGAAACATTTCTGGCGGCCCACAATGAATTACAGTTGTTAGTTTTAATCCAAATGTGCATTGCTTTGAAAGGATGAATCTCCGTTTCGTGGTCTTTAGCGGCATCTATAGGGATGAGCGGTAATTACAGGTGTGGTTTAGACCTCACTTGACCTCACTCCCAGAGGTCCACGGTGCAATGTTTTTTTTCACCACTGGGACGCTGACGCCGTCTCCCGCCTCACTCTGCCTCGGGTAAGAGACCGTGACCACAGCTGTGAAGATGGAGCGGGAGCGGGAGTGGGAGCCGGGCCTCTCGAGAAAAAAACGCTATGTCGGTGAGGAGAAAAGGCGGTTTCAAGATAAGTGGACAAACGCTTACTTTGTCGTACCTCACGGGTCGGATAAAGTCATGTGCCTGATCTCCAAGCAGGTTAATGCAATGCTCAAGGACTTCAACATAACATTATGATACCAATCATAAAACCTACGACAAATTCACCGGTGAGGAGCGCACCAGTAAGCTTGAACAACTTAAAGAGGCTACACTGCACAGCAGTCAGTTTTCACAAATCTGGCCAAATCCGGTGAAGCTGTAACACAGGCTAGCTGCGTGGTAGCTCAAGAAATAGCCAGGCGGAGCAAGCCGTTCAGTGGCTGAGAATTTGTGCGAGACTGCATTTTGAAAGTGGCCGACATTGTATGCCCGGAGCAAAAAACAAAGCTCCGTGACATAAGTTTGTCGAATGACACAGTGACACGTCGAATCGAAGATCTGGCCAATGATCTCAAAGAGCAACTGGGACAATGTGTGGAGGGCCTGGGTAAAGGGAGCCTTTTCCATCGCACTGGATGAAACATTTCCGATAGAGCGCAATTGCTGATTTTCATCCGAACAGTCACGGAGAACTTTGAAATAGGCAAGGAGCTGCTAAGCTTGGAGAGTATCAAAGACAGAACAAGGGGAGTCGACATTTGTGATGCTGTATGTCGCAGTCTCGATGCATACAGTGTGAGGCTGCCGTCTATGGTCGGTGTCACAACAGATGGAGCACCGGCAATGGTCGGGAGAAAGACAGGTGCCGTGTTGCTGCTCTCTGAGAAAGTGGCCAACAACGGAGGTGAGAAACTAATCAAATATCACTGCATAATACACCAAGCAGCCCTCGCTGCTCAAACACTTGAAATGAAACATGTCATGGACATTGTTGTGAAGACAGTTAATTTCCTGAAGTCCAGAGGTCTGAATCACCGCCAATTCAAGGCTTTTTTGGAGCAATCAGGGGCAGATTTTGGTGATGTCATATACTTCACTGCCGTCAGGTGGCTGAGCAGAGGTGCCACACTGAAGCGTTTTTTTAACCTGAGGAAAGAAATAAGAGAGTTCATGGAGTCAAAAGGACAAGATGTGACACAGTTAAGTGACACTAAATGGCTCTGTGACCTAGCGCTCATGTTGACCTGAATACATCAAAGCTTTCCAATGAAAACTTCTGCAGGGACAGCTCAAACAGGGGGACCTAACCCATTTTCCTGCCTGCAAGGCACTCGTAGATGACACAGACACAGATGAGTGCCACATTTTACATCACCTGCGTTCAGACAAGAACCAAAACCTCATAAAAAAAACTCAAATTCGACCACCGCTTCTCCGACTTCAGGGACCACGAGAAGTCATTCAACCTCTTCCAAAATCCTTTCTCATGTGTCCCTGAGGAAGAGCCTGCAGAAATGCAGTTTGAGCTCATCGACCTGCAGGAGAGCTTCGAGGCCAGAGCAGCATACCGTGACAAGAATCTCATCGAGTTCTACAAAGGACTTTCCCCATCCACATACCCTGCACTTTGCCAGCATGCTATCAGAATGGTCTCTTTATTCAGAAGCACATACATTTGTGAGAAGACCTTCTACACCATGGCCATCAACAAATTCAAGCTGAGATCCAGGCTGACAGATGGCCATCTACATGCTGTCCTTCGTATCGCAACGACGGAGATGGAGCCGGACATCAGAGGAATCGTGGCCAACCGAAAACAGCACCACAAATCCCATGCCAATAAAAAAAGGGTATGTTGACCTAGTAACAAATGTTCAGTGTGACTTAACGACAAGCTTATTGATGACAGGCAATGATAAATATTAATGATGATGATGATGATGATGATGACGACTTGTTTGGTAAGCTTCTATCTTAAAAGTCTCTCTCTCTCTCTCTCTCCCCCTCCCTCTCTCTCTCTCTCCGTGTGTGTGTGAGAGTGTGTGTGTGTGTGTGTGTGTGTGTGTGTGTGTGTCTGTCAGGAAGCAAGGCACACTGAGACTGACTGTTTGTTCTAAATACATTTTTACATATATTCTGAAATGGACTGCACACAGGACTGTTATATCCCAAATTTGACTGTAGAGGGCAGAAAACACCAGGGATTTTGTGTGCATTACAATGTTTCTCAAGGTTTTCTTAAGTTTTGCCAGGTTTAGCCTCATTTATTAATTGAAATGTGTTTATTGCACATTACTGGATGCAGACCAATAAATGTAAACTGTAGAGATGCAACCTGGTCATTAAAATAATTACAAATGGGATTTTTTTCTGTTTTTTCCGATTTTTTTAACTTTGAGAACCCCTGATCTAGACCTATTACCGCTGAAACAAATTCATCAAAAAAAAATGTTTCATTGTAAGTAATTACAAAAATTATTGACGATGTTGTTACGTTTGTTACATTGTTAGGTTTTCTGTACACCTCAATGAAGCCTCAACATTGAGGTGTACAGAAAAACCTACACACGCAGATCAGTACTTGCTGATCGACTCTCATCACCTACTGGAGCACAAGCTGGGGGTCATCAGAACCATAAACCATCCGGCTGAGACCGTGCCCACTAAGTCAGAGGGGAAGGAGAAGGAACAGAAGCACATCAGGGGAGCACTTAAAACCTGTGGCTACCCAAACTGGACCTTTGTCAAAACCACTAAAAGATCCAGAGCAGACAGAGAGGAGACGAGAAAACGTAACAACATGGTCATTCCTTATGTCGCAAGAACATCTGAGACACTCAGGAGGATTTTCAATGAACATCATATCCTGGTTCACTTCAAACCTACCAACACACTGAGGCAGAAACTTGTCCATCCTGAAGACAAAACACTTATGTTGTTCAATGCAGCCAGGACTGCACAGATTTGTACATTGGGGAGACGAAACAACCTCTCCATAAACGAATGGCACAACACAGGAGGGCCAACTCCTCAGGTCAAGACTCTGCTGTCCACTTACATCTGAAGGAGACAAATCATTCCTTTGAGGACAACAATGTAAACATCTTGGCCAGAGAAGACAGATGGTTTGAAAGAGGAGTAAAAGAATCCATCTATGTCAAACTGGAACAGCAGTCTTTGAACAGAGGAGGTGGCCTAAGACATTACTTATCACCCACCTACAATGCTGTACTGGGTTCCCTCCCCAGACAGCTTAATAACCATTCACGCCTGGGCTCACCTAGCCCTACTAACCCACATGAAGGCTGGTTGGGTCAACGACCCACAAGTGGCCCTAATGACTCTGAAACTCAGAGCTCACACGTGTCCTTAACGACTCTGTAAGGACACTCCCACACATAGTTTAAAAGCCTGCAACTCCCAGTTAGTTAGAACTGAAGAAGCCTCTTGGATGAGAGGTGAAACATCTTCAAGAAACTGAAACAAGTCCAGTTGCCTACGATACAGCACCTAGAATCTTTACTTTTACTCTGTTAATTTGGAAATAATGGTGCTAGTAATGGCACCACTTTTATTCATTATTTTATGCATACGTAAGTGGGTCTGTTGTGGCAATTAGTTTGACAATATATACACACATTATATCATGCTGCAAAACTACTGCTACTGTTCCTGCTTTCTGCCCTAATGAAAATATTCAAGTTAAAGGTGCGTGAGCGCCCAGTGCCATGCATTTGACTAGTCATGCTTACTGTTGTAATCTGATGAAAAGAGACAGAAAAGTAGAGACAAAAACAATGCACACAAATGTGGACATGACTCATAATGTTTAAACTACAGATGGTCTTCAGGTCTAAGTAAAGAAGACAGCTGTATTTAATATACACCAAACAAACATCACAGGCACAGGATTATCTTCCTATTCACCTAAATACGTTTTTTAAACCACTTCCGTAGCCTAATTGGGTCATTCCATGCCAACTCACCCAAAAAAAAGTTTTCCCAGTTCCTGTCATGGATTTTCTTGAAAAAAAAAATCATGTTCATGAATTCCTGAAGTTTGGCCCTCTGAATTTCAGCATTTTTGTGATTCTGTGTATGTATATTCGTAGGCTCACCAATCACTTATTTTTCACTGGATTGGGTTGAAATTTGTCTTGTGTATACAAGAGACCCTAAAGAAACTTGGCAACATGTATTAATTTAAAAAGTTGTTGCTGAATGGTTCAGAAAATGCATATCTCCACTAGTTTTCACTTTCTTTCAACCAAAATTTGGTTCTGTGTAGTATTAATGTAGTTCTGTGGAGTACTAATGAAGTTCTGTCACATCTAGAAGTTATTTGGTCCTGCTTTAAAAAAATGAGTACCACAGATCTTGCCAACCACAAAAACACACTTTTTGGGTTATTTTGACTGTAGATTTTCCCAAGAAGGATTATTTTAAATTTCCTTGAAACTTTTGTATGTGAAAGTGTTAATATTCATTGCATGTTGTTATATTTCTCCTTCATTGTTAAAATTAGCTAATTTTTCAAACTTTTCAATGTGGTTTAAATAATTCCAGTCAGATCCACAACAAATAACACTTAGGGAAAGGACAGAAGTATGCTGGTGTTTTTCTCCTTCCTTTTTTAAAAATGTGTTTAAATTTTTCAGCTATTACTTTTGTTTGGACCGACTCAAGTAGTTATTTTGGAGACTATTTTTACTTCTACTTGAGTAACTTTTTTTCTGAAAAGTAACAGTACTTTTACTTGAATAGAGTTTTTGGCTACTTGACCCACCTCTTGTTTCACTTCATATATTTCTATCCAAGCAGGTAATTGATTAAGCTCTTCTAAGATGAAACTTTGTATGTTATGTTCAATGTCAACTTCAGGTGGCCCTAAACAAAACCCCCACAAAATGGGACGAAAAGGCTGTGGTGCTGCTCACAGTGGGAGGAGTCAAAAGTTAACACCATTCAAGGCACCCATATCAAAAAATGTGTTTGTTTATGTTGTGTTCAAGTTTCATTTTTAAACTTCGTATCGGCCAACATATAGTTATCAGATTTTTTGCCAATTAAAAATATCAGTAACGTATTGCTCCATGCAATGTGGTTTCCTATGTCTCAATAAAGGCTGTCCCACAGTCATCATTTCAAACAGTGAAGGAAAACATTTAATTGGTATGTCCTTTAGCCCAGTCTGATTCACCAGCTATTTGGTTGCTCACTGAGCAGGTCTGATTTTTAAGGTTGGAAAACATCAGCCATTAACTGACTTTGTGCGGAGCAAACATTCCTGCCTTCAGCCCACAAAGGAATTTCATCAAAGCCAAGCTGATCATGTCCCAACTTGTCTTGCCCTGATGATTCTCATTCTGTGGTATTCATGGCTGTTTACCTTGGAGGAACCAGATTCATAAAGACTCATGTGAAACAAGCCCAACAGGATCCTTCCTCACCATTTCGAAAAACATTATTGGGAAACCATGAAAGCTCTCACATGTCATCTTTTATAATGTTTACTTTTATTATCTTCAATTTGCTTGTCAAGAAAATTAAAATCATTAACTGTTTATTATAGTTTATATTTTTTTATGCTGAAGCAGGTTTTACGTCATCATTGAACAATGAAACTCCTCATTGATCTCTGTGGTAATTTCTGTCACAATGACCATGTTTGGGAATTTGGAAAAGGCCAAGGGAAGAGCAGCTAGCATTGATAAGCTTGCTGGCACCTGGTGACCAGGGTAAACAAGTGATAATTGATCATTTCAGTTCATACGTTGGAGAAGTTAAAATAGAGCTATGTGATAATCACAGGGAGGGAATACTGAATGTGTGTCTTTGTGATAATCTCAAGCTCAACAGTTTCTCATTTTTCCATGTAATTTGAAAGATTTGTTTTGTGGTCCTGTACTGGCTGGAGTTGCTGGGGAAACCAATCAGATGACTTCTGACGGAGACAAAAACTAAATAACAAACAATAATAAGACTGAACATTTATGGCAATAAAAAAACATTATTGAGTTCTTTATCAGCTGTAATTAAAAAGTGCTTATTTTTTTAATGACCACAATTTGAAAAATCCCTATGTATGAAGGTCAGAGGTCAGAACAGCTCTCCTGGAGTTTGCAAGGATTCTAGATCTTGCTTAAGCACAGTTCATGCTTCCTTGTGTTGCTAATTATTTCAGGGCTTGCTTTACTTGCTTCATGCCTATGTTAAAACTATTTGACATTGCACTGACAGTAAGTAACCATCGAAACCAACTTTTAATTAAATTAGCAATTACATGTAAAAAGAAATGTACAATTTTTGTGTATGAAAAACTGTAAATGGCATGTAATACTGCACAGGGGTGTGAAAGACTACTTGCAAATGTATTGTTTACTTTGTACATTTTGTACTGGATTTATTGTTAGATAGCGTGAATTATTCAGGTTGTTTTTCAGGAAAGTTTAACTGTTAATAATGCATAATCCATTTGTATATCAGCAAATACAGACTTCTTTTAACCTCTTCAGCTGGAAAGAGTGGAAGGCTGCACAGGCCTGAATGGTGACAATTTTCCCTCTGTCCTAAGAAATGCGAACCTTCTCAAGGTTTCCTAACCACTGCCTTTTCTTCTCACAGAGTTAAAGATGGGAGACCCACAGCCCTGAGACATGATCAAAGTTGTCATGGCTAAAGTGTTACAAAAGTGCTCTGTATAAACAGATCCAACCACCATAGAGCAACATTAGCATCCCTTGGAGTGGTGTTTTTGTTGACCTGATTTAAGATGGGGTTGATGAGAACTGTGAGACCAAAGTTTTTTTAACCAAGTCAAGTCTTAAGTCTCTGAAATGTTTCTTGCAAGTCTGATCTATTAATGCTAGAAGGGAAATTACAATAGTATGCCAAATCACACAAATTATTTTTTTCAATTCGACTCAGTTCAAATTTATTTATATAGTTCCACATCATAACAGAAGTTATCCCAGGAGACTTTTCATATAGAGTAGGTCTATCTAGACTATTTTCTTTATATTATTTTAGAAACCCAACAATTCCTGTCATAAGCAAGAGCTTGGCAAGATGTAATAGCAGTAATAGCAATGGTCACTGTAGTGATTATAATAATAATAATAATAATAATAATAATAATAATAATAGCTGCGGGTGCTGAGCAGGGACATATGAACACATGAACACAGACCCAGACTCTACAAGCAGTTCATTTCACTCAAAATTCATTTGAGCTAGATTTCAAAACCAGGAAACATAGCTGGGCCAGACATTATCATCAGCCTATTTAAAGGCTTTTTTTTGTCTTTTAGTAATGACAAATTTTCCACAAACAAAGATGAAATCTTAAGATGCAATTACTCTGCACTCGGTAAAGTGTTTCTAAGGGTCTGGTATTTCTCTATGAAGTACCCTGAATATTGTATTTTTTAATTACCCCAACGCATTCATTGCAAATCACACACATTGGTTTGGCATTCTGACATGTCAGTACTTACCATTCAAGGCAGGGGTGAGATTTCATTTTCAGTTTGATGTTTCAGGGTTGACAGAGACATCCATCAATCAGTCATAAAATTAAAACCACTGGCATTTGAAGTGAATAACAATGATCACATCATTTTGTGATCAAATTGTTAGTGAGCTTGAATACACAGAATAGTATGAAAACATTTACAGCCATCCTGTCCACAAATGAATGTGGTTTTAATGTGGCTTATTTCCCTGTCGTTAAAATTGTGGTGGCATTTGTTACTACCGAGTTCATGCATGTTATTCTTTTTTTTTTTTTTTTATTGGGACAGCAGTTCATATAGAAAGTCAAATGTGTATACAAAGTCATTTTAAACTCTTCTGCAGTCCACATATTTTCTGTATAAAAAAAAAAAAAATTACAAGGTGGGAGAGGAAAGCTATGCATAAAAAAAGAAAAATAAAAGTAAATAAATCAATAAAAGGGTAGACAAGGGGAGATTTATGAGAAGCTAAAACCAATACCGTTTGTTAGATAGAAGCAGCATAACAGAGTCTTTCATGCCTCCATGAAATCTGGCTGTAAAGGTTTTACATATTTAATCCATTTAGTTCAGAATTTAGTGAACACTTCTTTCTGAAGGTGAAGGGAAGTATTACTATTAGACTTGCTTTTATAGGCTGAAATGTTTTCAGTATTGGTTCATTAAAGTCTGTTTTATTCTAAATATTATGTTCATAGTGATTGCATATATGGAAATATCTATAAAAATAATTTATTATTTTTCCCTCAGGTATTCAAAGTCTTTCAATTGTTCTTTTTCTGTTAGGGAGTAAAATGTTATTATTCCTCTTGCAATCCAGGATTTAAATCTATAGTCCATTTTGTTTGGCTTGAACATAGGATCATAAGCGCACCACTGGATTATTTGTAGTTTATCGTCTAGTTAGACTCATCCCTAATAGTATTCCAAATTTTTAGTTGAGCTTTGAGGAGTGGATTCTTTGCATCATTTATGAATCCCGCTAGGTTTTTGTGGGGTAGTACTGCATGAATTGGAGGGTCATTCATAATGGAAAGTTCAATGTCTTTCCACCTAGCCTGGAATGTTGGGGTACATATGTTAATTAAGGGTTTAATTTGAGCTGCAGGATAATAAGCTTTTAAATTTGGTAGAGCCATTCCTCCTTCCTCTTTTGGGAGTTGTAGGGTTTTGCATTTAATCCTAGGTTTTTTCCCTTGCCAAATAAATCTGGAGATTATTTTATTCAATTCAGAAAAATGTTTTGAGGGGACTTCTACAGGAAGGGCTTGAAATAGAAAGAGATATCGTGGAAGCATGTTAATTTTCACACATTCAGTTCTACGACTGAGGCCAAGGAAGGAAAGTTCCATCTATGTATGTCATCTTTGATTTGCGTTAGTAGGGGGTTATAATTTATCTCAGCCAGTGTTGAGATGATTACTGAAGGTTTATCCCTAGATATTTCAATGAGTTTTGATCCCGTTTAAATTTCTCTCTAAGGTGTTTTAAAGGTACATAATTAAATGACATAATTTGTGTTTTTTGTATATCTAATTTATACCCTGCATATTTACCAAATGTGTCAAGAAGTTTCATAAGGCTAGAGAAGGATTCAGAAGGGTTATTCAAATAAACCAAAATGTCATCCGCACACAGCGCCACCTTGTGGTCTTCTTCGTTAATGTGGATTCCTTTAATGCTTTCTGTCTGCCTTATGTACTGTGCAAGAGGCTCTATGTACAGTGCGAACAGTAATGGTGAAAGTGGGCATCCTTGAATCACCTTAGAGCGTGTATCTGTCTGAAAGGTGCCCATTTATTTTAACCTGAGCCGATGGTTTACTATACAAGGTACGGATGGCCTTTGGGAAGTTTTTATGAATGCCAAATCTTTCAAGGACTTCATATAAGAAAGGCCAGCTCACTGAGTCAAAAGCCTTCTCAGCACCCAAACTCACCAGGAGAGCTTCAGGCTTGTTTTGTTGAATATGGTTTAGTATGTACAGAGACCGCCTGATGTTATCGTGGGTTTGTCTTTGTGAGATGAATCCAGTCTGGTCATTGTGTATAAGCTGTGGCAGAATCTTTTCAAGTCTTTTGGCAAGGATAGCTGTGTATAATTTATGCTCTACATTTAACACCGAAATAGGTCTGTATGATCCGCATTCTAGTTTATCTTTTCCTTCTTTGTGAATAACTGAAATTACCGCACCGGTCAATTCTTTTATGTAATGATGTATCAGTTTAATTTTTTGATGAGTCAAGTTGTGGGTTGAGGCGAATGTTCCAATCTCCACCACATATCACAACTCCTGTAGCCTCTATCATTAACATCCTTCTATAAAATGTAAAGTCGCTTCCAGGGGGGGCATAAATATTACAGATTGTGGTGGTAACATTATCAATTTTTGCAGAAACTATTATATATCTCCCTTCCTTGTCTGTTATCTCTGAAATTTGTTTGAATAATATTTTCTGCGAGATTAAGATTGCTACTTTTCTCCTTCGACCTGATCTATAAGACGAATAATATACCCTTGAGAATCCCATTCTTTTTAGTTTTTCATGCTGGGGTGAGGTGTGTCTCTTGCAAAAGTACGATTTGTGCATTTTCCTTTTTCATTTTGGATATAATTTTGCCAGGTTTAGAATCCCCTTTACATTATAAGACTTGCTTGTTCATTGTCTTGTAAAATTTTCCAAAACAAAATCTCTCCCAGCATTCCTGGTAACATAAAGATGGCACAGTGATAATCTCTCTCCCAGAGAACAATTATAAAACAACATCAAACAGAGAACAGTATTTAACAAAGCTTCATGGAGGAAAAATAGAACAGTTGGTTCCAATGAAGAGGCTCGATTCAAAAGAGCCTTGCGGGGCTTTGCAAAGTCAAAGCTCCCATAAGGGAGTGTCCCGCATTGGGTCAGTGGTGGGGCCCTCAAGTGTGGCCGCATGTTAGCCAGTGTCCAAACCTAAGTTCAAACAAAATAAACCATAGGTGACTCGCTTATTAGTGAGCACCAACTTCTTTAACTATGAAGAAAATATAGAGTAGGAATGAAACATATATATAAAACGAGCTGACAGTCTTTTGGATGAGTAGCAGGAGTAAATATATTATTCAAACCAAGCAAAACTCATCTGCTTTAGGCTGACAGTTTTGAGCTCTCAGTCTTCTGCCCTGGGCAATCGCCTTTTGAATTCTTGAAGTTTTTCTTTATATTGAGAACAGTGGTCTTTCTTAGATTTCTGTCTCCTGCCACACCAGTACCTGATCTACGCCCTTGTCACGCCGCCTCCTCACCACCTGCCAAGCAGAAAGGAGCCGGGTCTCTTGGTCCAGAGCGCTGGGGGACCTCACCACCTTAACTGGAAACCCTCATTGCCTCTGAAGCATCCTGGAATACCCGAGTGCGGCTTCGGTGTATTCGCTGCATTTCTTTAGCACCTCGAGAGGAAAATCATGGTCCACATGTAAGTGCCATTGCGAGTGTCATTGTAGAAGATTTGTTTTGTGTGCCATGCACTCTGGAGAATCTCTACTTTAGTGCGGTAACTTCCAAACTTGACTATGATAGACCGGGGCTTTGCTTGTGGGTCATTGTGCCTCTGTGACAGCACGCGATGAGCTTGATCAATTCCAAGCTCTCTGTCAGCAGGAAGGTCAGGCGCATTTTTCAGCAGTTTATCCACGAAACCAACCATGTCGCTGCTTTCTTTACCCTCGTGTATTCCATAGATCTTTAAGTTATCCCTCCGCGCACGACCCTCCTGGTCTATCAGCTTAGCTTCGAGGTTAGCTTGGTGTTGTATTAGCTGTTTTATTAGCGTTGATGCTGCTTGAAGTACATTCTCTGTTTCATCAATTCTCCCCTCTGCCTTGTCCAATCTGTCATTTGCTCTCTTCAGTTCGTGTTTAATGTCTCCAGTTTCTACAAATACAGCAAATGTAGTTGCATTATATGTCGGAGTCAGAGACCTTATTCTTCAGGAAAACCTAAAATCATCAGCCAGAAGATTGGGTCTTGGGTGCAGGTGGGTAGGACAATGATCCCAAACACACCTACTATCAAGCATGGTACTGGTAGTATTATGCTGTGGGGCTGTTTTGCTGCCAGTGGATCTGCTGC